>NC_089480.1:0-1200000 GCF_036810415.1 Kwoniella dendrophila CBS 6074
AACCCCCTAACCCCTAACCCCCTAACCCCTAACCCCCTAACCCCCTAACCCCCTAACCCCTAACCCCCTAACCCCCTAACCCCCTAACCCCCTAACCCCCTAACCCCCTAACCCCCTAACCCCCTAACCCCCTAACCCCCTAACCCCCTAACCCCCTAACCCCCTAACCCCCTAACCCCCTAACCCCCTAACCCCCTAACCCCCTAACCCCCTAACCCCCTAACCCCCTAACCCCCTAACCCCCTAACCCCCTAACCCCCTAACCCCTGAGGGGTCAGAATGGCAAGTCGTCTGAAAATATTTTTCCATTCATCACACATCACGCTCCATGCATTCACACTATTTTATCCTGGCTAACTGAACCTCCCTCTACCACGTAGTGTTTGTCTGAAATGCATAAGTGCATTGTGGACCGGATGACTTGAGATTTTCACCATCACCGCCTCACTCGGGTTTGGGGGTCAGCCGGGCCAAGTGAAAAAAAATTCTAACTTTTTTCACAAGTCGTCTATGGATTCATGAATCATACTCAGAGGTTCAGAACAGCTCTGGCTACCGTTATTCAATGGAAAACAGATGCAAAAAAAATTGACCTGACCGACCCCCCCCCCCCCCCAGGACCAGCATGTAACCCCCTAACCCCCTAACCCCATGCTATCAACCACAGATTAGGTGTTGTCAACAATAAATTCAGAAGTTACCCATCCAAGAAGGTATTGAAGTTAGAGCTCCATATATTACATAACATGATCCAATCAGGTCCATCACCAGCTCCCATTACACCCCCACATTCCGCTTCCGTAACTCCCATTGAAACTAGGGAGACTCAAAATAGTCCTGAAAGATTCCCGGAGACTCAATTCTCCCTACAAAATCCAATCATACCGAATAACGATTCCGACATGCAAGAAGATAATCAACATCCTGATAATCAATTCGATGACGGTGATCATGCTGAAAATGGTGACGATGTAATTAATGATGAAGAAGATCCCAATGAAGGTGATGCCAACACTGATGAAAATGGTACCAATGCCACCAGGGATGGAGATGAAGATGAAGAAAACTATGTTATCGTTACCAATGAAGAAGATCCGGATGTCATAGTCCAAACAACCTTCCATCCTGCACCAGCTCAAGACTCATCTGAAGAGTTTACCATCCGAACACCTTTGGTCATATACGACGGTGAATTCCCAAATCGATCTCAAAGAGATTTGTATGAAGAAGCCTTTGAAAAGGAATGGAAGCCTGATGTTCTGCCAATGGATGCATTCACTTGGGCTAAACGAAACTCTCGAGGTAATAAAATGTTTTTAGATTTCAGAACAAAAATTGGTACAACAATCACTTTTGATAATGTCAAGGATATCAGAAAGACATTTTTCAGTGAAAGTCTTAGAAACTCTTATGTCAGCAAATTCCATAAGGCTCAAGCCTTCGAAGCTCAGGCTGTCCTTGCACTCTGGGTAATGTTCGAAGCGCTTGAACAAGGAATCAGGGGTCGGCTGTTGGAAAAGTTGAGGGATGACATGGAGGAAGAGATCAGTCAATATGATGGTACCTTGAGACGTTACTTGGGTAAAAACCCTCTAGGTAAAACTGAGGTTTGCCCGTGGTATGATGGTAGGAAGCGAAAGAGTAAACCGTTGAATAGATTGTCCGAATAGATTATCATGAGTATCATGCATTTGTTTCGTTCTGCGCATAACGTATTGACAGGGAGCCAGATCTGACTACTGAAATAATCTCATCGTCCTCTCCACCTACTAATAGTAACATCTCAACTTTTAGCTTTTGGTGGAACAGGAGGACTTGGTGGGTTGTCTTTCAGCTCCTTGGCTCGATCTACCAGCGATCTAGCTTTTCCTGATACCTTCCACTCAGCAATATCACCTCCTAATTCAGCTCCAAGCACTTCTCCATTTCCCCACTTCTCCCTCATAAATGCTACTAAACGGTAGAATGGCATGGGACTTGTGACCTTGCCAGATTTTCGGTTTGCATTGTCCTCCTCGGAAACAATGGTCAATTCAGGAGAAGATCCATTAACTTGTTCAACAGCAGAAACGATCTCTTGTCCAGTAGGAGAGAACTCAATTAGAGATAATGTACGAGATTGTGTAGGTGAAGGGAAGTCCTGAGAGGCAGCGATTTCGGCAAGACCTTGAGCAATATATTGGAAGGAGCTGGAAGGGTAATAGTGAGTAATCGTTCCAAACAGTGTATGAGCTGGTATGAATGAGCATCGAGAAGACTTACCTTAATGGATATGGCACCTTCAAATTCCTTTCTGTTAATTCTCCTGCATTTCTAGCTATACTGGGTAGAACGAAGCCGAAATATAGGGCGTAGATGATACACCGTTCTTAGCTCACTTCAAGGATAAATAACAATCTGACTCACTCGATAAACAATCCCGTACAAACGAATGTAGCAGGAACACCCAACTTTTCTATCTCCTTTTCCATCCTGTATTTCTCAGCTATATGACCACCGCCGACAGCATCGTATTCTGCAGCTTCAGCATCACTTCCGATTATATGACTAGTATGATAAGATGGGATGTAGTTCTTCACATTGGCTTTTTTGGATGCTCTTGCGATGGTAGACTTGGAGACTGACATTTGCTTCCATAGCTGCCAAGGCTTGGAGAACAAGTTTACCGATTTTACCATTGTGGCCAAATAAAGCGATGGATACGGGTGACATTTTTGGTGTATGGTAAGAAAGAGGAAAATCGCGAGATTGGATCAACCGTTATATATAATGATGTTTATGTCAAATTGTATTATTATATATGCAGTCTGACCGAACCGTCACGATATGTTATGCAGTCCGTAACGCCGCATGCCCGGTTTCAGCTGATTTCGATCACATTGTTATCGCTCGGAGCTATATCAACCTGAAGCATACTATGCACTGCCGTAATCCTTATCCTACACAGGATGATGTTGTGAATGGATATCCGACATGCAGATTGTTTAGCCACACGTATTCACAAAGAACCCATTTGCATACCGGATTTACTAATTCATTTTACCTAAGTTACCTATTTACATAAACAAAAAATACCTAGCACCGACTGTTGCCCATCTCAACTCAACAACCCCTTCACCTTCCCTCTTACACATCCACATTAACACCTACTCATCTTCTTCAGGACCGATAACAGTTTTAGAGAATTGTCTAGCTGGAACTCGTCGGTGGAAGAGGATATCAAGTTCTCGGTAAGATCTACCTTTCATTTCAGGAAGGAAGAAGTATGCAAGGATCAAACAGACTGTAGCTGTACCACCCCAGACGTAACCACATTTACCACCGACTAAGAATAGAGAGATTAGCTGTGGCTTCTGTACAAACCGGATGGGGAAACTTACGATTAGCACCAGTAGGGTTCAACATGTATGAAGCCACTGTATAACAGGTCAGCACGTATTTGGTCATGATCAAAGATGAAACTTACAGAAGATACAAGGAATCTCGACAATGTAGTAGACAGCTCGACCGAAACCAGTGGTAAGAGGTCTGAGACGGATAGATCCTGTCTCACCAATGATAGCGTAACCGACGGGAGCAGCGGCAAAGGTGAACATGACAGAAACGATTAAACCGAAACTGGCTTGAGCTTGAGAGGCTGCATTGGATTTGCCAACAGAAGCAGCAATACCAAGAGCGAAAAGCATTACAGTGTTGAAGGCGGTACCCCAGATGTAGATAGGTCGTCGGCCATAGTAAGATGTCAAGATCCATGAGAGCATGACGAAGATCATCTGAAGAGCTGAAGTGATTAAACCAAGAGCAAATGCAGTTTGGTCGCTCATACCGGCCTCTGGAAGTCGATGGAAATTATTAGCATTGAGAATTGTAAAGAATTGAGTGCACTCACGTTGGAAAAAGTAGACAGCTTGATTTGCGATAAGGTTACCAGTCAAATTTTGAGCAGCATAGACACCACTAACAATCAGAGTTCTTCGGAGATCAGGCATTTTGAAGAGTTCGAGGTAACTGATAGAACCTTCTTTCTCATTCTCAACAACTCGTCTCATCATGGCGACGATTTCATTGGCGTTCAATCTTGATTTTCTACCGAGACGGTTGACAGATTTGGCAGCCTCTTCAAGTCGACCTTTTCGGACGAGCCACCAGGGTGATTCGGGTGCAAGGAACATCAAGACCAATAACGGAGTTGGGAACATCCATTGTAGGGCGATAGGAATTCTGGGAGCTGTCAGCTTGACGATTCAAATAGTAAAGAGATTAACTCACCTGTAGGCTTTTTTACCGGACATTGGATTATAGTGATATGTTACAGCACCAACGATGATAGAACCAATAGCCCAGAACATTTGTAAGACTTGAGTGGCTGGAGCTCGTAGTTTGATAGGTACGATTTCACTACAGTATGCTGGAGCATTGGCAATGAAAATACCCCATGGAAGACCTTCAAGAAGTTGAGCAACGAAGAAGATAGGGAGAGAATCGGCAAAGTACATGACGAAGATCGTGGCGTTCATAGCAATGAGGGCGACAATAGTAGCCCATCGATAACCGATTTTACTAGTGACTATAAGTGAAAAGCATCATCAGCCAAAGACCTATACCGTAGTCAATCCGGATACTCACGAGGACCAGCAAGGAATACACCAATAAGAGCACCAAGTTGACCAGCCATTTGCAAAGCTGATTGCCATTTAGCAGCGATAACCAATTTTCCAGTATTGTGGTCGAGTATACCGAATTGTCTTTTGAACTCGTCAAGTGCGAGGAAATTACCAATAAGGAATACATCGTAGGATTCCATAATCTAGTCAAGTGAGCTACAAGTCTTCGCATACAAAGCCACTTCAAACTTACGATGGTGAAAGACATAACGAATGCCCAGAAACAAGCCCATGGATAAGCTTTTACAGCTTCCAATACAGTCATATTATGCTCTGCCTTTTCTGCCTCCATCGCATCCATCTTAAAGTTTGATAATTCCTTGGCAGCGCTAACATCGTTGACATGTTCTACTTGGTTTTTCTCGTCGAAAGGTTTAGACTCAATTTCATGAGTGGGTGATTGCGCTTGATAGTTTATAGTCTGACTCATGTTGTCGTTTGTTCTTGAAGTTGTGATGTGGGGAATAGACAAAAAGATGATCTGGGGCCTCGTTATATAAGTAGATTGATCGAGAAACTTGAAGCGGGGCAATCAGCCTCTAAACAGGGCCGACTGCATAGCGCTTAGAGCGGCATCCGCAAATCACGGCTTCATGAGCGGAATTCGGCTGATGATAACGATGGCATGAGGTAATATACATTGTAGCCACGAGGTGTATGTTTTTAACGTTGTTTAGGTGACACACGTGAAGTTGTGAAAAGTGTAAAAATAGCACCATCCAAGATTAGCGGTAACTTGAAAAGGGGGGTATCGCGCCGGGATTCATTTAGTCCCATCACAGGCACGATAGTAAAATCCTCAGAGCGCTTAAGGTTATTTATTAATCGCTACAGTACTTGTAAATTATAAAAACATGAAACAAATGGTTCAAGCGGAACGACATGCCGCTTCTGGCATTCCTTATGTCTATTGACCGGTCCTAGACAGGATTTTCAGAGACCGCATGGTATTCTTCCATCCCATCAGCTGATGTTCTTAACCGATTGTTTCCCTAGCAGGTTAGCTTCGTTTATGCAATGGCGCAATAGGACAAAGTGACCTCGTGTTGTGACGTAATGCATAGAAACGATGAATAGTAGTCGGTTGTAGTTTCAACCGAAGTTGCTCCCATGGTTCTTCATCGTTGGGCGGAAAGAGCACTCCTTGAGAAACACTACATGATTATGATTGTAGTGAGATGCTACTGGCATTTCCGCACCATCTATAAGAACAGGACGCTCTTGAATATCAAAACGAGTCGAACAAGCAAACGTCGTAAACCTCTAGGGAAACCTTTCTAATCGGCAACTGAAGCGGATGTAGGACTACTCAGCTGATACAAGATGGTGAATTGTTCATGAACAAGCTTTTAATACCAAAAGTGGGTTTTCAGCAAAGATGGATCTTGAGCGGAAGATGTAAAGGACGTTACAACCGGCGGCAACTTAGGGGAGAGATGGGAGCGGATTATCATGGCATGATTTGGTGTTTGCATTTGGTGATCCGCCTTATGCAGCTCATGGAAAAAACTTGCTAAGGTAGACCAATGGTACTTACCTCGATTGACCTTGAACTTCTAGCCGCGATGCCTTAGCTACACTCGATGTCATTGTTACAGTGTGTCAAGATTCACCTCTAGAAATCAATGAAGGGAATTGTTGGCAGACTACCCGTGTCAATTTCCCCTCAATGAGGTCTTCCCATAGTTTCCCAACATGCAAGAACGAAGTAATTAGGTTGAAAGAGTAGATCGAAGGAGGGTGAGAACGGTAGCTCTGGGGTAATCTGAAACTGGAACAAATTGGACGGGGGTATCAGTTGTACAACTCTGGCTGAAGAAAGATATAAAGAAACATACTTGGCAATTGAATAAGATGTGTACTAGAAAGTGGATAAAAACTCACCATTGATGGAGACTCATGATCTAATCAATCACTCAACTCTACATTCAGTGCAGAATGACCTTAATATCCTCGTGGTGGTACTTGACAGGCATCTCGTTGGGATATATTGACCTTCCCATTAGTATCAGCGGCCTGCACGATCTTCACATGATTGACACTGATCAAGATTAGCTCAACCACCTCCAGCTTCGCTCTTGTTAAATAGATAGATAACCAGGAAAAAGTTGACAAGGCGAATGGCAGATGAGACGATGCGACAGGGACATACGTAGCTGGGCGGCAATGACTACCTCGATATGAGTTGGGAAATGATCAATCGGTTCCCTCAATTGCTCCAATGGGGCTGGGTGTATCGCTACTGAGCATTTATTGGTATTGTTGGATGACGCATTATCTATATTTTGCTTACATATTTGGGTAACATTTGTAGAGCGGTGATGACCGATATACGATAAAGGTTGATTGAGAGGGAAGCCAGTAATGTTAATTCGTGATACATTGATATAGTTCTGCTGATTCAGGTTTTCTCCAAGTACCCGTAGGTATCCGATTCATGGATGAACCCAGATCTTATCGATTACATGTAACGGTGAAAAAGTCGGAATACTATGGCAAGTTGTTACGCGGAGATGCAAATCCGAAGCCAACCGATGTATACCGAGGCATCTCCGGCAACGACTGTTTATATAGTCAGTTGGTATTCGCTAATGAACCGTTGAGGGCTCTTAGATTGATCAAAAATATAACCAAGTAATTAAACCAACTCACAGCATACACCTAAGCTCCAATCCAAATCAGACAAAAGTGAGTACTAGTTGCCATGCTGAATGACCTTGTCGCTGATCTTCCCCTAATCCTTCCAGTGGCTCTCGTCCCTCTTACCGTTATCAAAGGTGCTTCCCATGCCAACCTCCCTCTTATGGCTGGCGAAAATGCTGGTTTAGGTGATATTCTCGAAACTAGAACAAAAACTAAAGAAGAGAAAGGAACTTTTGTTACATCTGGATTCTACCGAATAGTCGCTGGTCCAGCTCGACCTGCTCATTACGCTTATGAAGAAGCTAAATTAGTGTTGAGAGGTGAAATCGATATCTTGGTGAGTTGGCTAGAGTCTATTGATTGTGGAATCTTTGTCAGTGCTAACGCGGGTCTTTAAACCAGGACGAAGCTACTGGTATCACCCACCACGCTGTTCCAGGAGATTTCATTCACTTCCACGTCGGTTCAAAAGTCAAAGTGAGTGGTCTTGCTTACACTGTATCGACGTTGTTGTTCTAATCGACCCTTTTAGTTCTCATCCCAATCTGAAGGTTTCGCTTTCTACGTCGTCACTCGAGCAGCCAACCACCCTCATTTAACTGATAGACAAGAAAGTACCACTTCTAAAGCTAGATTATAGAGGCGATGTGATGTTGTCAGAGATGGATAATGGAGCATGATTGAAATTATCTGTATATTCATTAGAAATATAGGTGCATATAACTTGAACAGTATGGCACATGTATAACAATTATAACATGATTTACTCTCAGAATCATGACAGACCAGCACTCACTGAATAGATGACTAAATTGGTGTGATATCGCTCATCAACAGACCCACATCTTCATTACTGTCACATGTTGTTACGTCCAGTTATACTTTCTTGCATGGTTTACAAGTGGGACCACCTGAATCATCATCAAATGATTGAGGGAATTCACATAAATATAAAGGATCCTCTATGGTTAATATAATGGGTAAGGAACGTTTCTGACAGGTATGCATATCAATATGTAATATAGACCTAGATTGCTGTGTATATGTGCTATGTGATAAGTGATAAGCGTAGTATGACGACATGCCGTGGTATTATTCGAAGATTACGTACTCCTATGTCAACAGCATAGTGTGCAGCCTTATCCATCAGTTTATTCACACCTATACAGTTTATTTATCATGGGATCTTCATTTCAGATTATACATAGATATGTCTCAACAACGTATGTATATGTATATATGTATACTCATATTCCCACTTCACCATCATGTAATTCTCCAACAGCAAAGATCAACCCAACTTGCAATAACACACAATGGGATTACACGGAGAAGGTCCAGGAGGAATCGTCTCCCTCTGTTTATACACTATCAATTTGTCTATTCTCATCTTTGGCTTTTCTACCCGCAGAATCAGCTTCAAATCGGTCTATTCATTTCTGCTCTTCCATGTTACTCTTCGGCTAGCTGCTCAATCAGTAGCTATCGTTACCGGTACAAAAGATCGACTCGATGCTGGTTTACTCATCGCCTTTTTTGTTCTAGCCGCAGAAGGTTATTTCTCATTAGTCCTCTGCGCTTATCGTTTCCTTATACATCACCATCAACACTTTTACCCTATCGATGGAAGTTGGTTAGAAGGTAAACCTCATGAGAATAGAGATGGAGGTGGGAAGAAGGATCCTTGGCTCGTTAGGTTTAAACGAGCTATGACGGCTAGGGATAAAGACGGAAAGAAGGATCCTTGGGTCATGACAATCATCCATTGGACATTGATTGCGGTGAGTAGTAATAATTTTACAAATTGATCTACACCTCACATTCTTTTAGGCAAACACAATCATTATTGTTGGCGGTACACGCGCTACAGGATCAGACTACAATGATGCAGATTTCTGGGATCGAGTTCATGTCGGTCAGGTTATGCGTGGTGTAGGTCAAGCCATCTTCCTCGTTGTCAACATTCTTCTCGCCTTGTTTTTCTTCCTCACCGTGAAGCAGAATCGTAATCCAGCTGGGACCTTACCTCAAGGGTGGAATCATTTCTTCCGAGTCGAAAGGAATCACGGCGCTATCGATGCTGAAAACAGACAACCAAACGATACCATCGCACCCGATTTACTCGTTCTGATCGTCGCTTGGCCTCCTTTAATTGTTCGTGGTATATTTGGTTTACTTCAAGCTTTCGTCCCGGGCATCAATTACGTCTCACCTACAGCTTACACTTCAACTGGTTTCACCAAGACTTTTATAGTTATGGAGAACCTATTTTCTGTCCTTCCCGAATGGACAGCTTGTTGCCTTTTGTGCATGACAATGTTCTTCAAGCCGACTACTCTACCTCATTCAATGGAAGCAAAAAGATCACATCTTGGTGATACAAACAAAGTATAGTCGATTGGTTTTAGCAAGTGAGTTAGTCATTCCCATGTGCTGTATATACTGATATTCTTCCCCTACAGGACTCATCTCGTCATGCTCTACCCATGCCTCTGCATTACTATAGTAACAGACCTATCATGCATGTACAATACGCTCAAAGACCTCGTTATGATCAGATTTTACATATACAGATAATTAACCCAAAGAGTTCATTCGTCTTTTCATCTCACCCCATACTCGTGTAGCTTCAAATTTAGCACCCGTCTCTCCACCCAAAACTGATTTGTTTTCAACCGCTCTTCTACTCAAATAAGGCATGACTTCTGCAAGAGCTCCGTAAGGAACATAATTCAATACCATAGGTTCACCGTTAGGAGCGAAAACATGGGAGAGCCAACTAGTCATACTGTCGTTCATGCCTAGAAGGAGATTGATCAGCTCTACACCCATCAAGCTTCAATCAACACTTACCGTAAAGCTGTGCGATAATGATACGCTTTCGGACTAATGCATCAACTTCAACTCCATTGACAGTTGACCTAGCCAATCCATTCTCCTTCATTTTCTCGATGAGGCGTTCGGCACTCTTCTGATTGTGAGTTGCCAATATCAATCCTACTCGAGGTGAGGTACTATCCTTATCTTTTGCTATTTCGTCCACTACTATATCAAGACATTCGTTGTAACAAGCATCGGTCTCAGCCTTGTTTGCCCAGACAGGTGCGATACCCTCTTTGCCGGTGTTGATCCAATGCTGAAGTTCTTGTTCTCGATAAGCTCCTCGTACAAGTTTTGCACCGAGACAGTAGCCGTTTTCTCGTGCATGTTGGAGGGATTGTCGGAGATGAGGTATGTTTCTATTGACAAGTTAGCGTTATCAGGTACACGAAAGACCGATCAACTACCTACCGTTGGAGGTAACATTGGAAAGTTCCGTATAAAAGAGGGAATACAGCAGGAGCGTTGCTATCAGATGGAGAAGGTAATTTGTTGAATTCGTTTGAAAGGATCATTTGCATAACATCGGTTGCGGGCTGACATACGAAATTAGCCAAACACACCTCCCCGATAGTCTCGACACTCACCTGGTACCAACTTTGCTCGGAATCGATAATGATTCTCACTCCTTCGTCACGGGCGACAGTTAAGATGTGACGCATATCTGCGTGCAAAACTCTCAACCTCGCTAAATCGGAGGCGCTCAATGATGTTTGGTCTTGAGCCATATATCGAGCTAACTCAAGATCGGTTGGACTCTAGAACGAAAATTAGTATGATCGTTTATGCTGAGAATTATTGTACGTACACCTGGATATGGTACCGAGGGTTGAGCTGATCCCTTTTTAGATTCCTCCTTTCGTTGTTGTAATATCAAGTCCGAAGCCCTTCTCAAGATTTCAGGATCGGTCATTCCCGTCTAGCAGAGCGGTATCTCAGCACAACCACACCAAACGAAAGAAACAATGACTCACAAGCTTTACCGCCACCCAGGTACTACCGATCTGTCCTGCTGGTGTGACTTTTCTATTCTCCTCTCCAGCAACCTGTATCGATCTAATTGCCTCCTGGACATTTGCCCGTATGAGATCTAATGTACCATGCTCATCCGATTGTTCCGCTGATTCCTCTTCTACACTATAGGTCAACATACAACCGATATTGACATCTCTCAATCTACGCATAACAGGGATACAGTCCTCTGCTGTGTCACCACCAACAAATTGTTTGAAGAAGGTGTGTCGGATTACAAGACTAGCGATTTTGTGTTAGGAAAGGCGATTTTTTTGTCATCTTGCAACTCACTGAGAAAGCTCTCTCAACCCTGGAATACTACCTGTATGGACAATACTTTTTCTGAGGAATCGACTAAAGAAGGGAACGAACTGGAGAACGTGTTAGGAAATCCGCCTCATCGTTCAATGCAAATCCCCACTGACCATGACTTGTATACTATCCAGGTTCCTATCAAACTCCCAATCGATGACGATCTCAACATGGGATCAGCGCCTATATCGACTGTTTTTGAACTTGATGCACCATTTTGATTCAACGCGTACGCTGAGAATACCACAGCTACCGAAGCTGGAGCCACTAAGTATTGAGGTCGAGAGAACAATCGATTCAACCTAGCTGCCATTGGTGTCGAACGATCTTGAACGGAAAATATCGCAAAATGGATGATATGTCTTATCGATACAAACTCTTAGCTATATGTATGTATCGCGATTCGACAATACACTCTTGCAGAAATCACTTCTAACCAATTGTTCAATACAGATAAACTCTGTACCTTATCGGAAATCCTTACGGTGAAGCTCGGCAAAGATCGCTATCAGATATAATCGGACAAATTACCGGTTATCAACAAACCTCACCTCGCCAATGTTCGGCAGTTTCACCTACCACCGGAGTTCATATCTCGTGATGACCAAAGAAAGTTATAAGCTGAATTATGAATTGAATGCATGAAATTTAAGTGGACAAATTCAAGTCATCCTTCGTAACACAATTAGCATTCTCATTCATAGTTTCCAAAACAAGATGGTCGTTTTAGCACCCCCCAAGCGAGTTTTGGTGAGTTCAAGTTCGCGGATATCCATGAGAAATCAGCTGATAATTGTCAACCCAGATTGTCGGTTCCGGCGAGAACGGATCTGCCACCGCATTGTCCTTGATCAAAGGTCCTTACAAGAACCATGGACACCTTCTCACCATGTTGGATCGGTCAGCAGAACCTCCAGCGGCTGATGCCGCATCATACGATTTCAACAAGGTGAGTTGGATGCATATCGAAAAAAATCAAGCTGACTCTTCGCCGTGTAGATCATCAGACAAGAGTACAGTGATGAAATTTACGCTCGATTAGCACATAAAGCTATGGATATGTGGAGAACTCCAGAATGGCAAGAACATTACCATGAAACAGGTGTTGTTGTTTCTATTGCCAAATCAGCTATTCAAGGGGATTATATCAAAAGAGCTTTAGCTGTCAATGCTCTCCCAGGGATGCAAACGGAAGGAAAAGATGCCTATATTTTAGAAACAGCTAAAGACGTGAAGAATGTATATCCAGACGGTGTAGAGTTGGGTGAATTTGCCCACCAGGATTCTTGTGAGTTGACTCTACTTCATTTGAATGTTTGGCTAATTCTGTGTCTAGACATCAACGAGGCTGGTGGTTGGGGTCACTCTCGTGGTGCCGTCGTAGATACTGTTAGAAGACTTAGAGAAGCTGGTGTTAGGTTCATCGCTGCTGAAGCTGAAGAACTTCTTTACGGTATGACCAATGGAAAATTAGATGTCCGTGGAGTTAGAGCCAAAAACGGTACTAGTTATTGTGCCGATTTCGTCATGCTCACCATGGGAGCTTGGACACCGAAATTAGTACCTGAACTTGCATCAAAATTATTACCTACCGGTCAAGTTGTTGGTGTAGTCAAACTCAACCGAGAAGAATTAAGGAGGTATAAAAATGTTCCTGTGACACGTACGGTTGACAACGGATTGTGAGTTTGGTTCATACATATCATTCCAATTTAATGGCTAATTCTGATCACTCTCTAGCTATATCTTCCCTGTAAGTTACCCCGTCGATGTCATTGCAGGACACCATACTGATATCTCCTTACCAGCCCACCGTTGATGGAATTGTCAAATGTGCCATCCATCAACAAGGATACCTCAACCCAATCGGTGATTACAAATCATTACCACGTACGATCTTAACACCTGGATACTCCAAACAACATATTCCTCAAGAAGCAGCCGATGCTTTGAAAGCTGGTTTAGCCAGAGTATATCCCGAATTAGCTGCTAAACCATGGTTCAACACGCGGTTATGCTGGTACTCCGATCGACCTTCAGGAGATTGGTTATTAGATTATCATCCTAAATTCCCATCTCTTTTCATTGCTGCTGGTTGTTGTGGTCACGCTTTCAGTAAGTCTACTCACACTTGTCGGTAGAAATCCATACTGACAAAGCAATCTAGAATTCATGCCTATCTTGGGTGATTTGATATTGTCATCAGTTGAAGGTACTTTACCTGCGGCACAAAAAGCCATTTGGGCCTATGACCATCAAGTTCCTAGTCGTGTCGACGCTTCCAGAACATTCTACAAACACAAATCTTTGGTTGGAACTGTTGAAGCTATTGTCGGCAAGCAAGCTAGGTTATAGACCTGGAGGATTTGGTTTGGTCTGGTCGAAAATCTTCAGCTTAATATGTAGTTCTCATTTTGTACTTCATCAATCTATGCATATCATATAAACTATAAATCAATTTTTCATTGGATTTGGGCCGCAATCACTCAAACAGACGTTACTTGGAGGACTTGACCGCGGTGTACTGAAAAGACTTTATTTTGGACGGGATACTTTGACTTTTTACAGGTCGCCGGTTGATGATAGTCTCATTGAAAAAGCTTTCCAACAGTAGCTATCAAGTCATAGGCTTCGATATGTTTTGGACAAAGGTTGCATTCTTGATACCAATCCGATTTGCAGACATGATCACAGAAATCATTCGCCTTGTTTCAAATTGGATATAAATGCTTTTACAAGATGACAGCAGATTTAGGAACTTGTTGACTCCGTATGGTCAAAAAATGATATGCATATTTTACGATACATGTGGAATGCTTTTATGTACAATGGATATTTTGGTTATCTACACATACTCTTCAAACCCAAGTGACGGACAGACCTATGCCAAGTTAGATGGGTGTCTAAAATCCGTAGGATCGGCACCAAAGTTTTCTTTGATGGTTCGTGCAGACTATCATGGGTTATCATATCAGCGAAGGTCACCATGTCTAATATAATTAAGATACTCACGACGAAACGGGAGAAATGAGCCCATGTACCAGATTTATCATTAGTACCTGAACCTCTTGATCCACCGAATGGTTGTTGACCGACAGCAGACCTGTGGTTTTATCGTTCAAGTACAAGCTACCAGCAGCATTTCTAAGAAGTTCAGAAGCTTCGGCAAGAGCAGCCCGGTCGTTAGAGAATACCGAACCGGTCAAGGCGTAGTCAGTGGTGTTGTCGATCAAGTCACAGGTTTCAGCCCATTTATCATCTTCGTAAACGTATGCAGTAACGACTGGACCGAAGACTTCCTTCTTCATGGTGAGTGAATGAGGATCTTCGGTAAGGATGATGGTTGGTTCAACAAAGTAACCTTGGGATTTGTCACCTATAAAGTGATGTTAGTGGTCTCCCCATATGGCAATCAACAAACCACTTACCTGAACCACCGGCAAGGATTTTACCTCCTTCTTCTTTGGCTTGGTTGATGAGTTTCAAGATTCGGTCGAATGAAGCTTCGTTACTACAACGTTGTTAGCTGTGTTGACAGCTTGCACTTGGTATAATTCGACTTACATGACAGGACCGGTGAAGTTGACGTGATCGGTAACTGGACCAACTTTGATTTCTTTGGTTTGTTTAACAAATTCATCTAACCATCCAGCTTCGTATAAACTTCTGGGGATATACAATCTACTGAGGGCTGAACATTTTTGACCACAGTATTCGAATCCTGATCTGATACAGTGAATGACGGTAGCTTTGATGTCGGCTGATTTGTGGATAAGGTGGAAGTTTTTACCACCAGTTTCACCGATAATTCTTGGGTATGATCTGTAGGTGGTCATTTGAGATCCGATCTTGGTCCATAATGATCTTAAAACATCTGTTGATCCGGTGAAGTGTAAAGCAGCGAAATCTCGGTGCGACAAACATTGATCGACGATTTGAGGAGCATCACCCTGTTGATATGGCTTCAGCAAGGAACATCTCTCTGGGGGAAGAACAATCACTCACTGGAACAAATTGAATAACACTACCTGGTACACCAGCTTCGAGAAGGATTTTGTGGGTAAGGTAGTTTGCGTATGTAGCCATAGGAGATGGTTTCCATACACAAACACCACCTAAGATACTAGGAACAGTGACAAGGTTACCACCAATAGCGGTCTACATTGTAAATCAGCCATGGCTTTATATAACTGATATATAATAAGGCTTACAAAGTTGAATGGTGAAACAGCAAGAACGAAACCTTCTAATGGTCGGTATTCGATTCGGCTAAGAGAACGCAGTTAGTGATGGTTCGTAACTCTGCTAACAATACTCACTTTACGGCATCATCAGGGGTGATTAAAGGTTGGTTTTTGTATCCATCGTCTACTAATTTAACGGAGAATTTGAAGAAATCGGCGAGCTAAAATAGTCCAACCTAGTCAGTATTGAATGCCAACAAGACATCTACCAACTCACCTCTGCAATAGCATCGATATCTGCTTGCCATACATTCTTTCCCTGACCAAGCATAGTAGCAGCGATAAGCTGGTTTCTGTATTTTCCTGATACAAGAGCTGCAGCTTTGAGGAAAATGGTGGCTCGGTCGTACCATGATGTAGCAGCCCAAGCTTTCTGTACTTTGACAGCTCCTTCAATAGCTTCAGTGACGAGTTCTGGTGTAGCAGCGTGGTATTCACATAATGGAGCGGTGTTGACTGAATCAGGTGTGAGTTGTTTCAATTTGTTACCGGTTTTGATCTGATTGCCGCGGTCAGCGGTCACTTCAATACGTAGTACAGCGAAAAACTCACTTCTTTACCATTAATCACACAAGGTACTTCAAATGGCATTTGCTTCTTCATCTCCACCAAAGCTTCATCTATAGCTTTTCGTTCCGCTGAACCAGGTGGATAAGTTGGCATGTACTCATTTTCGATTTTTGGGAGCAGGAATTGTATTACCGACCACCAATGTTACCAGCGATCATGTTGTGCCCCTCTTCTAAATGGTGGAGAGAAAGCAATTTATGATCTCGCTTACAACTCAATCCGTCATGGCATCCGGGGTATCCTCCGATTGAAAAAAAAGAAAAAGAAAAAACAACCAGTTGATCACCACGGTAGGGCTGAAGCTACCAGGTGGCAGCTATGCTTAAAAGGTTTTCATGACGAAGTTATTCTTTCCTCCGCTATATTTTACAAGAGCTTGACCCGAGTACGATACATCGACATATCCGGAATAATGACCGACGACCTTAGACTCTCAACGATCAACCACCACGATGATAGCATCCGTAGCGGAGTCGGTAGCAACAACCCCAAGAGCAAGAATGATACCTTGCCTTCCGATGTTGTGGTGTCTGAGGCTGGAGGCAGCAAAGTAGATGATGCTATCTTTGGAGCAATCAATGAGGATGGTCCAAAATATCGAGATGTAGCATGGCTTGGTACTGCTGTGCTAATGACCAAGACACAAATCGGTTTGGGGGTATTGAGTATACCTTTTGTTCTACAAACCCTAGGGTTGATTCCAGGTATCATCTGCTTGCTTGCGGTTGCTATCATCACTACGTGTAAGTTCAGCTTATCGGATAATTATTGGAGTCGACATGAGCTGATTGCAGCCATGCCCAAACCTTTAGGGTCCGACTATGTTGTGGGAACTTTCAAAAGGAACCACCCAGATGTTTGTAAGTAGACAAGGCTGCTTCCCCGTCCTTATCTGCTGATCAACACCTTTTCTAGATGGAGTGGATGACGTGGGATACCTTCTATTCCGTGGAAAAGTTGGAAAGGAAATCATCGGTGCAGCCTTTTGGCTTTGTATGTGTGATATTTTGGTAAATCTGAGAGGTCCAACGCTGATATTTCCGCAGATATGACATTTGTTTCAGGCTCAGGTCTTTTGGGTATCTCAATTGGCTTCAACGCCATCTCGAATCACGGAGTTTGTACTGCTGTATTCGTGGCGGTAGCTGCGGTCATTACTGTCATATTTGCAAGTGTCCAAACCCTTGGTAAAATTTCCTGGCTCGGATGGGTGGGACTAGTCTCTATTATGTCTGCTTGTGAGGTCGTGAAAGGTTTATATCTGGTGATACGGACTAGTTCGACTTTGCAGTGATCACTCTTACCATCTCCGTTGCACTGCAAGACAGACCAGCAGCTGCACCACAAACCGGTCCTTGGGACAAAGGATTTATCCTCGTTGGAAAGCCATCTTTCACAGAAGCGATAAGTTCTATATCCACATTGGTATTCTCTTATGCTGGTACACCGGCATTGTGAGTTGATGGTATAGAGGCTTTCGTATTGAATCCGTCAAATAATAAACAAGCTTACCCTTTGTTCAACAGCTTCGGAATTGCATCTGAAATGAAAGAGCCAAGATTCTATACACGAGCTATGCTTATGTGCCAAACTATAGTCACTGTAGCCTACCTGGTGAGTAATCTTTCCAGAATTTCATGGTGTCCTCACACTGACGATCCTTGCCAGACCATTGGAATTATCGTATATGCCTTTTGCGGTATTTATGTCGCCTCTCCTGCTTTAGGAAGTGCGGGTGGTACAATGAAGAAGATTTGTTATGGATTAGCTTTACCAGGACTATTCTTCACAGCGATACTCTACACTCACGTAAGTCTTGAATCGCTAAACATGCAGAGATTACGAAGGCTAATCAAATCCTGCAGCTTCCTGCCAAATATATCTTCGTGCGGGTTATGAGAGGTAGTGAACACTAGACCCGAAACACTTTGAAGCATTACATCGTGTGGTTCTCTTGCGTTTTCGGTTGTGTGCTTTTTTCATATGTAATTGCAAGGTGAGTAACGATGTTTACCCTTCATTCTTACGGTAGGATACCAACGAGTCTTCATTGCCAGTGCCATTCCTGTGTTTGGTGGGTTGGTCGGATTAATCGGTGCCCTCTTTGGTACCTTGCTCTCGATGCAACTGATGGTAAGGCACTGTTTGTGAATTTGTAGATAGTCTGGAGCACTGACGTATCTCGTTTCTCGTCACTTCCACCTAATAGGGGGAATGTGACTATATGATAACTGGCAATATCGATCGACCAAACATAGTTTACAATACAGATTCCTCCTGGGTTTCAACATCTTCATCGTCATCATTGGTACTTTCCTCATGGTCGCAGGAGTGAGTAAACCCCTATACTATAAAGCTTAATAACAAGTGCTGATTCCTTTATTCAGACCTACGGTTCAGTTGTCGACATCATCGCTTCAGCGAAAGCTTCTGGAGGAGGAAAACCCTGGACATGCGCTGATAATTCTGCATAAGTAGATAATCAAGAATTTGCGAGCTCTGCATATATAGAAATATAGACGTTTATGATAATCCGTTTCGGCGATAGACCGGGGTGATTCAGCTGTGGTGCATGACGGCTGGTATTATTCAACAGATATGACGCAGCCTATGCAACCCCATTGTTGCGGCGTAAGCAAGGCGAATTATTAAGGCGAGCTAACAGAGATGTGGCTCCATACGCATGCAGCTTTCTGAAGAATCGCTGAGTTTGATGCCATAGGAGATGCCACGTAACATAGAATAATGCATATTCCAGAAAACATCTTTACAAGCTGTTTTGACTCTGCTGGTTGACGGGATCCTGCGCATTTCCCGTATCTCCGAACAAAGTATCCCACAGATTCAGACTCGTTGGGTCAACAGTATCCATATTCCACAGACTTTGTAGCATAACATCTTGATCTCTGTCGACTGCAGGGAGGAACAACTGTGGTGCAAATTCCCAAGAGATTTGTTCGGGATTCTGATACGAAGTTGACGTGTTCGGCACAAGTGGCTGACCAGTCTGAGGGATGTTACCAGAAACATTCGTGAATCCAGCCGAAGGTTGACTACCCATGAAATTGGAGAACAGGTTGTCGAGAGGTAAATCGAGATCGGATGCTGCCTGAGTGGAAGCCGTATTTGGGATCGGCGGTAGAGCGAATTCGTTTGTAGTTGTTGAACTCTGTATCTCGACAGGAATATTGCTGGATGCAGAGATTGGCTGTTCATCTGATACTTCTTTATCATCATACTGCTGGGTTGAAAGAGACTGCCTTTGTTCATGGAGTCGGGCTAGTAATTCTGCAAAGCCTCGAGGCAAGTGTTGCTCATCGCACGCATTACTTCGCAAAGCTTCAATGACGCTATTGAGCAGTTCCAAGACAGTTTGTTGTCCGTGCTCGACCACACCCAACGCAAGAGCCTGTAAAATTGTCAGAACAAGACCATCCATATTTGAATTGAAGTCACACACCTTGAAAAGAAACGTTGCGGCGAAAACAACCCTCTGAAATATCCTTGCTGGACAATATCGCAAATAACCTTTTCCGGCCAAAGTATCAACAGTCAACTGCACGATAGATCTCGCAGCAGACAACGCTTCCAAGATCCAAGGTCCCTCTATCAGATTGAGTAACGAAGGCGAGGAGTAGTACAAATCCTTTGCCTATGGTGTAAATGTCAATATGGACTGATGTCATATACAAACACCTGACCCACCTCTCTCCGCCTTTTCAACTTTTCCTGAAGTGCTCGCAGTGCCAACGCGTTGGCGTATAGAGTGACATAATCGATCTCGATATGCAGCATGACAGCATCTATGCCCTTTTCCTCTGTAACGGAAACCAGTTTAGCGATACTAAATTTCCAAAACATTACCAACTTACTGA
This sequence comes from Kwoniella dendrophila CBS 6074, assembly GCF_036810415.1. Lineage (NCBI taxonomy): Eukaryota > Fungi > Basidiomycota > Tremellomycetes > Tremellales > Cryptococcaceae > Kwoniella > Kwoniella dendrophila. The sequence continues at coordinate 20,203 of NC_089480.1, forward strand.
GCTTGTTCTGACAACTCCGCTTTATGAACTGTAATTCAAGTCGAAGACTTCTTAAGAAAGATTCCCATATACCGGTTCGCAATATACTTCTGGTAACCTCTTTGTTGGGATCTGAATCGTGCATCAGATGATATTCGCTTCGGCACCAAACTCACATAGATGCTCCTGTATGGTACCTATAAGCTATGTTTGACAGACTGGTCAGCTGCCTTACTTATATTAAGATTGCTAAACTCACACAAGCAATCAGACTCTGGGAGTAGGCATCTTCCACCCAGACCTTCTGGTCACCACGCCCTCGTACTTGACGACTGACTAGATCGGATACCGATTCCCACCATTGCGCCGACATGTCTGGATGTCATGAAAGTTAGGCGGATCCTGCCTGAATGGATGTATAGTACTTACACGTTTGCAGGACCGCATTTCTACCTATATTGCGATGGTATTGTGAATATACTTCCATATAATTAAGATACCCACTTACCTAAACGGACGGAAATGCTACTATGTTAGCCAGGATCTTTTCATTCCGAACTTACTGTCTATCTGCATTGTAGCAATCTGATATTATCCGTCAGCTACAACAATTATAAGTTTAATAGTTTGCATAGAGGAGATTACTGGAGATGTGACAGAAAAGTTGAAAGGCATGTCCGGACTTATGTGATGGGTTGAGGTGGATGTATCTGACGTCGCATTGCGGCTGTGACTGGAGCGATCTAAAGCCAGCCGCTGTCGCTTGGATGGATTGATTGCGGTAGGTTTAGCTTTCTCACATTCTCTTCCTTCCCTCTTGCAACGTTGACAGGGGCCATCGTTCGGATCGTTTGGATCACCGAAATCGCATTTGAGTTTTCTCTAGACGTGGTTCAGCACAATATGCGAGATAGCGGATGGATTCCCAGTAAGCAGAAAACAAACACTCACTGAGCGACATTGATAACAAGCGCGATATGATCTTTTCGGGATTTCGTCTCGCTCTTGATTCCTATTCATCTTGTATTCCGATTGTTACCGGTTGCACGTTTTGGTAATCGTGACAGACATGAGGGGGATGATATATACGCTCAGACGGTCATTGATATGAGCTGCAGAGTAGACTGTCGAATGAATAGGCGAAATTGAAAACAAAACGTTGATCAGATGATATCGGCATAGTTCGGTGAAGTGCGGCCACATGGTTCTAAGCGATAATCTCACAATGACCTCCACATGAATAGAGATACTGTGCACCATGGAATCGCAACTTCTGGCTTTTTTCTTCTTTCCAACACTGAAATGACCAAGAACGATCACGACAAGAGTTCAACACATGAGGCTACTCTGAACAACACCATCGATGTTGGGATACACCTTCACGATTCTTCATTCTACACAAAGATTATCCATCTGTACGGAGTCGCCAATATCCGACCTCGGCAATCTGGCTCCTTCTCTCAACATCGATGCGTACCTAGGTAGATTATCTGCTATTTGATTCAAGCATAATGCTCAACCCTCGCGTCAGACCCTCGCATGGCCGGATATCAGAAACAACGGGACATATGGATGTATATTAAATAAATTAGAGACAATCAATCATATGCCCTATCAGCAGGATCATCTAACGATGGTGAGCGATTCTGTTTGAGTGAATGAGACATGAGAACGTGATATCATTATCATGCAGGGCGGCAACGTGACGTTTAGAATACCGTTCTTGAAAAAGGTTACTCTCAAGGTGTCCAGCTAGGAATTGGTGTGAGTACAAGACCTTACTCAATGGTCGACACCAAACCTGTAACACGATAGCAACGTAAGAGACATCTTATAGGATAGACCAGGTTATTTGGATTAGATGACGTTTAGTTCAGCACCAGGGCCGGTATAATATCCATCAAGCAACACAACTTTGCCCCAAGCATACAAATTCATCCGAGTAAAACAGGACATCCCGATTCTAAAAGGATCTCCACCCATCCACAAGCTTCTTCATCTTCACCTTCGTCCATCCTGGTCCACATCTCTTCACATACCATCTGCACCACCTCGATTTCATAACAGCACTGAATTTCGAACGACTTTAATTGCATTCGAGCTATATCACGTTTGTTTGAGTCGGTGAATGTAGAACAAGCAATAATCAAGGGCTATGACGAGGTGTTATATTAATCCCAAATTCGCATCAAAAGAGCTGGATTCATACGTACCCAATTCAAATATTCCACTTTATCTCCCACCGAAGCGCAGATGTCTAATATCCTACTGGCAGCCTCCTGTATCGTTTGATCTGAAACTGGAACCTTGCGAATCTTACTCAAGATCAAGATCTTTCCCGCATGCCAAATTGCCATAGATCCCGCCTGAACCCGTTTATTTTGTTCCAGCACACCTTGCGACGAAGCCCACAGCAGCCAATCCTCTTTCAAGCGATTTTCGATACTGGCGTCTCTACCATGGTGCGGTATTTGGAAGAGATAAGATGCAAGAGCTGTGAACTGAAGGATAAGGGAGCGAGAGATACCGCAAGACGTTTCGAATCGCCTTAACTGCGCGGAGATGGATTTAGTCATAGAACAACTTGAATGAGAGATTTCACGTACCCCAGGTTGCCTCATTTCCGCCTCTCCCAAGTTTTTCCACCAGATAGGTCCTCCTTCAACGATTTGGGGTCCATCTGACAAAAGACTGTAATCTTGACCGCTAGAAAACGTACCTGTTCAACGTCAGTTCGAAGTCTGCTTACTTTTCGAAGCACCAACTCACTTAGCAAGCTGAGATTGACCAAAGCTTCAACAGCGCATTTCAATGCTGGATCTACCACCGTGGAAGAGGGAATGATAACATCCATTCCGCCTACATCCCTAATGGCTCGATTGACTATCCTCATCAATTCTCTCCACCTTGTATTGGCTGCTAGTAGCTAAAACCTCTATTAGCATAAATTTATTCGATACATTTGAGGAAATCACTTACATCAGCTGTCAATGTTAATGCACATGCCGAGAGAAAAGCAGCAATGTTAGTGACTAGATTGACACTGGATACTTTGCGGATTGATGCGAGACACTCTTTTCTATATCTTAATGCCAGAGATCGAGTTTTTGCACTTTCTGTAGGGTTACCGTCCCTTCCTTGCAAGCTGTACATCAAAACTCAAGATCAGCAACGTCACCATAACAGATAGCATGGATACTCACTAAGACAGATGTACAGCTCCTAGATATAGCAGCGCTAATTTGAGAGCATATCCACTTGTCGATTGACCTCCATCAGCCATGAACAGAGGTGCGACATGCTCCGTCCAAGGATTATGATCTTCAAATACGACTATTATCGATAATGAGTATGTAACGCAATGATGAAACTGTTTAATATTCGATAATTTAGCTTGTCTCCAATATAATCTCAGACAGACAACTACTCACACATCTCAAATCCTCATCCGAGGGGAAGAATGATCTCAGGAAGTCTGGCGGATCCGTTGGTTGTAGGAAGAAGGATCCCATACGAGTATTCCGAAAGACCGCCATTAACCGTTCTACTGGTTCAAAAGCGTCTAGGGTCCTTGGCCATCCTAGCGATGGGGTGTGTCTGACTGGTGAAGAGACAAGGGGCACTGTAGCTGGAAGAGGATCAGGAGTGGGGTTGTGCGTTGTGACAGACTGTGTTGTGATGATCTGAGAGTCTGCTGTCACAGTAGGATCATGATATGGATTTAGACTATCGGCGGATGGTTTATGAGCTGAGATGGGATATGGATTCCGCCGAGATGGTTTTTTCCGTTGTTGTAATACTGGCTGCTTACTACCTATTGTGCTGGATGTGCCAAGAGCAGGACGGATTGGTCTGGTGGGAAGGTTTTCCGGCGTTGTCTTGTAAACGCACTGTTAAGCACTTCAGCTGTCAGTATACTTGACAATGAGAATAAAAACAGCTACACCTACTTTGACGCAATATTTGACACATCTCGCGCAGTCGGGTTTCCCTATGTGGCTTATTAATGTGGTATGTATCGATGCCTGACGCACATGAAAGAAACATACCTAAATCGCATTTGATCTTTCGCTTTCTGCATGTCAAGCACCCATCACGAGTTCTCTGTATTTTCCGGCGAGGTTGTTCGGATGAAACAGGCTGTACAATGGGTTCATTTTGCGTGGAGTGATTGCTGTGAGGGTTCATATATGTAAGATGACAGATGGACGATAGGATTATGCTTGTGCATTGTCAAAGGTTGTCATGATGATGTTATATGGTGGAAGTGATGATATATAATTTGATGAATATATTCCTTATCTCTTTATCTGTCGCAAAGGGAAACACTGAACAATGACTATCCACCGTGGGAATATCATTGTATGCGGGGGATATGGTAAGCTGCGATTACTCGAGTACAATCCTTACACCCAAAAAAGGGAGTATAACATACATATAACATATATCACATATCATTGACACTATCTACGTTGCTTATCACTTCACGATACGGTCACATGCCAATCAATACAATGCGGTCTGGAGCCATCAGCTACATTTCAATTCTACTAGAGTCAATTATGGTATTTCCTGCTGAATCTTCCCCATCAATCAGAGAGGAAATCACGTTTTCCTGTGATAGCATCAAAGTCAGCTCTTGAACCCATCAATCAGCAGATTGTGACTTACAGTTGGAGCTTGATACCTTCTTCGAGCCCAGCCTACCCACAAAACACCTAATATTGCTGCAAATCCTCCAACGAATACAACAACTGCTTCTACATCAGCATCTTCATATTTGGACCCGTTATAGCAAGACGACTTACCATAACTCATGTTAGATGCAGAGACAGGCTGTGGAAAAAGTGTCAGCATAAGCTAAAACTAAACACAGGTACCCACCATTGAGGAAGGGAAACAGTATATCACGCAAGATTGTATCACGAAAAATACAGCAACTAGATTGCAGGGAATCCCCCATCTTCCGAGGTTAGATGTACGGCGAGGTGAAGCCTGGTTTAGTTTTCGACGACCGCCCAAAAGCATCAATGCTGCAGGTATGGCTTAAATGCAAGTGAGTTAACCGATCTCAAGTCAGCTCAGCTACTTGGATATCACGTCAGATCCAAACTTTCTTCGTCGACTTACCATATGATATTTCAAAAACGATTGTAGCAGCTCCGAGAAGCGAGTTGAATGTGGATGTGGATCCAAGTTGAATTAGACCACAGATGAGTGGAACAATAACACATAAAGCAAGACCATAGATCGGTTCTCCTCTGAAAGTTATGGACCAGATTTGCGGACGAGGGAGTACATTGTCTCTTCCCAAAGCCATAAGAACTCGGGCGCCAGTCAACGTGATACCCCTTACGGAGTTGAGGAACAGGATGGCTGGAATCAGGAGGAATATAGTTGTTGCAGCTTTGGAGGCGGTGGTGTCCATGCATACTTGCGCAAATGGAAGACTGTGACTTGTAAGCAAAGTTCATTCGAGGTGTGACTCACATATATGGTGTTGAGATAACGGCTGATATATCGGTGATAGAAAACAGCATGGCTAGTAATACCGCCATTCCGGAAACAGCACTGACAATTATAGTCCATGTCACAGCTTTTGGGCCTTCTCGCTTAGGATCAGGCATTTCCTCTGAAATATGGTAAATCAGGTCAAATCCAAGATACGCAAAAGCCGATTGCAGTAAACCTAATAGCCAAGCGATAACCATGGAGTCCCAACCCGTCATATTGTTGACACTTCCAAATACGAACGACTAGTAATCGGAAACTCATTAGACAAGTCCATCGTACCAATTTAAGCCAGTGCTTACGGCTGAAGCTTTGCTCTTTGCGGTGGCCGGTAAAGCAATTACAATCGCCAATGCACATGCGATCGATATCAACATTAATCCTTGGTCGAACATACGATTTCCTCTTTTCAGCTTAATCAGCAAACTGCTCAGATCGATTGAAGGAGTTCTGATACTCACTTTGTGCTTAAACACAGGTTGATGGTTGGACCTAGAAGGATGATGGCTGCAAATATTCCATATTGCTGACCAGCTGTGAGTGTGATATCCGGCTTATTGACGCTGACAGCAGATACCAATAGTGTAGCTAACATTTCTGGTTAGCTTTGTTCGCAGCAACTCAAACTTTGACTTACTAGAAAGATATCCTGCGGTTGCTGCACCCAGCCATAAACCGATCACATTCAACATACCAGTTATCCAGCTGACCGAATTCTTCCATCTTGGGGGAGATAAGATAGCAGCCCAGTGATATTGACCAGCAGCTGAAGGATAAACTGCAAATATCTCTCCGTGAGATAAGACAGTCGCTAGATTACAGATGGATGCGTAGACGAATCCCCACACCACTAAAACGTTGTCAGCGTTAGTCTTCCGGCTCGATCTATGGATCAAAATATCACCTACGTGCACTCGGACCTCCCGAAATCAATCCCGATCCCAAACCGACCACCAGCACAACCCAACTATTGATTACGGAGAAAGCGAGTCCAAAAGCAGTCAATGGTGAGAAAACGTTCCTGTCCAAGACGACAAGGTCTGGCTTCTCCTCGCTAGGTGCTGGATCGAATTCAACGACATCAACGGTGGTAGTGGGTTCAGCAGTGTCGAGGGATTTTCCATGGATATAAGATTTATCGTGATTTTTAGCAGACATTGTCAAAGGAGCGACTGCCATACTTAGTAACTTGATAATTTGTTTAAATCTGGTTAAGGTGGTCCATTGGTGGCTCATTTACATGTGCATTATGTACTTTTCTCAGTCATAGCAATCGGCCAAATCCTTATCTAGTTTAGTGAAATGTACATCTGCACCTTATCTCGCATTCCTAATCATTATCTCGTCAACTACGCCAATCACGATTGTCAAGGCCGTTAGAGCTGGTTATGTCCAGATAAGTACAGCGAAGTACGCGCAGAACGGTATATTACGGGATTATACAGAGTACGTATGAATAATACGCTGCGAGATAAGCTCGCTTCCTAGACCAATCACCTGAATTTCGCGTATCGGCAATCTCGCTCCGACATCCAACCAGTTTTAGTCTGCCTTATCAAATCCGATCTGGTAATCTCGCTTTCAAAACCAATCATTGTTGGGTCACATACTAGGTAGATCAATCCAACAGCATATAAAATGCATCAGCGAAAGCTCTCGAGTAAACATCTTTCCAACTATACACAATTACAACAACAATATGACCTATATCGAATCCATAGTTTCCTCAGTAGCGATCAAGCTTGGTCTCAGCTCGAACCCTCCACCACCTTATCACCCTCTAGATCCTTTATCCGCTTCAGAAATCGCTAGATCAGTAGCAGCCATTCGGCAAGACAATCAAGACAAAAGGTTATGGTACAAATCCATCCAATTGATCGATCCTCCTAAAGCTATCTTAGCTCCATGGTTGGATGATTTAGCAGAGGGTAAACCAGTTGATAAGTTACCTAGAATAGCCGAAGCGTTACTTGGACGTCGACATGCGAACGGTGCAGACTGGTTTGGTGAGTACCCTCTCCTAGCGATTTATATGTTGTTTACTCTTACACGTGCATATACAGTTTATCAAATTTCTTTACCAGATGATAAAGAGGCTACCATCACTTCCGCTGAAAAGGTGCCTACTGGTCAACATGTGCCTCCAGATATGGGAGAAATGATCGCCGCGGAAGAAGCTTTACTAAATAATCCAGAATTCAAAGCTGCTGTAGCCAAACTTCAACTTCCTCCCAACGCTAAGGTAGTAGCAGATGGATGGATCTATGGTAAGCAGCATACACATCGCATAATTATAGTCTGAGATGCCTGTAACCCAAACTAATTAATTTGTACAGGTGCGGACGGTATCGAAGATACCCCAAGATGCATCCCATTCATGGTCTACCTTTCCTTCTCTGATAATCCAGATACATGTCACTATGCCGCTCCTTTACCAATCGTTCCTGTAGTATATGCAGACACATTTGAATTGGCAAGACTAGATTACACTCCTATCTTCGGAACAGGGGATAAGACTCTATTGGACTATGAAGGTCGATTCCCATGGGAAGCTTATGTTCCCAACGAATACGATGCTGAAATTAGAGCCGCTGCTGGGCTTTCTTCGAGAGACGATATCAAGCCTTATAGAGTGGTACAACCTGAAGGAGCTAGTGTGAGTATTTCACAATAACGTGATTGGGGTAAAAAGCTGATCATATCACAGTTCACACTTGAGGGCCGGGTGATCCGATGGCAAAAGTGGACTTTCCACATCGGTTTCAACTACCGAGAAGGTGTTGTATTGAATGATGTCAGATATGATGGTCGGAAAACATTCTTCAGATTAAGTGTTAGCGATATGACGGTCCCATACGGAGATCCAAGGGTGAGTCATACACGTATATCTACTCAAACAGATCGCTCATGTATATATAGGCTCCATTCCATCGAAAGCAAGCGTTCGACCTAGGAGATGTAGGAGCCGGTCTTACGGCAAATGAGTTAGCGTTAGGTTGTGATTGTCTCGGTGAAATTGCTGTGAGCACTCTTTCAAGCTCGTCAAGGACATTCTTCTTACTATTGATGTATAGTACCTCAACTTCGACCACTTTAACCAGGATGGATCTCCATCGCTACAGAGAGGGGTGGTTTGTATCCATGAACAAGATGATGGAATTGGATGGAAACATACCAACTTCCGAACAAACAGACCATCAGTCACTAGATCACGTATTCTCATTATACAAACCATCGTGAGTGACACAAGTCGTCCTTGATTTAACGTTAAAACTGAAGTGCTGTCTTAGATAACTGTGGCCAATTATGAGTATATCTTCGCTTGGCGATTTGATCAAGCAGCTGGCATCAGTCTAGAAGTTCGAGCTACAGGTATACTTAGTACAGCTGCCATTTTACCTGGGGAAACCTCACCTTATGGCAATGTTGTGTCTCCAGGGTGAGTGGTCAACGAATGCCAAAGTCATCTCGCTAAATGGCCAAACTATAAATAGGGTTCTCGCTACAAACCATCAACACTTGTTCTCCGTTCGTATCGATCCTGCCATTGATGGACACAACAATACAGTTGTAATGGAAGACTCGGTAGCTATGCCATTCGACAAGGCTAATCCACCTACGGATAACAGATGGGGTGTAGGCTACACAGTGGAAAAGACAGCTATAACGAAAAGTGGTTGGGCAGATGCTGCTCCGGAGAAGAATAGGGTGTTTAAAATGTATGTGCATACAAATCTTTTAACAAATGGAATATGAACTGATGTCAATTGATTTCCTATCAGCACCAATCCAAACAAGATCAACCCGGTTTCTGGCAAAAGTATAGCATACAAGCTTGTTCCCGCTCCTTCACAATTGATGTTGGCTCATCCGGACTCGATTGCTTATGCCGTAAGTTTAGCTTTATCGGAGTCGCACTGCCAAAGATATTAATGTGTTTCATCACACAGAGAGCGGAATTTGGGGAGCATCACCTCTACGTCACATCTTATAAAGACAGAGAACTGTATTCCGGTGGTGTATACACTAATCAATCGAACGGAAACGCACAAGGTATACGATCCTGGGTAGCAAGGGATGATAGTGTAGACAATACAGATCTAGTTGTATGGCATACATTCGGCTTGACACATAATCCACGAGTTGAGGATTTCCCAGTTGTAAGTGACAATCATTTCCGTACATGCAAACAACGCTTATATATACAACTTAGATGCCTTGTGAGACCCACATGATTCACCTCAAGCCTAACGACTTTTTCACCGCTTCACCAGCTATAGACGTACCAGCTAGTACACAAGCTTTCAATCAGTCAAGGTTGCATAATCCTGGACAACATCTGCAGGGTAGTACAGAGGTTGAAGACAAAGCGAAAACCAATGGTCTCAACAAGCAGAGCTGTTGTAATTAGCAGCGAGAGTATCGATAGCTTCTTGTGCTGTTATGTGCAACTATATATAGTACCGTCTAAACAGCATAAATTCATGAATGGCATCTATGCATTCATTTCTATGACTCTAATTTTCTATCGTATATTACACATACAATTCGATTGTTCTTCCTAGGTCCGACCGTCAACAAGAGCTTGCTCATGTCGTTCCTCGGCTTTTTTGATATCGTTGAATTGTTCGACTCCACCTTCGACGTTTTCTGGATTAGCAGCTTTCTCTCTTCTGCGTTGTTCAGCAAGCGATACTGTGGCGAAAACGTTGGGTGAATCAATGAAAACTTGATCAATTTCTTCAACTGATAAACCGGTAGTCTCAGGATAGAAGAAGTAGACTGATGGGATGATGGATAATGCTACAGCAGCCCAAACGAGGTAGAATTTCCATCCGAGCGAAGTGAAACCAAGAGGAGTGGTTACTATCACATAGGTCAGAGGCTTTAGCACGTCGTCACCTATACTAGAAATTCAGACAAATCACTCACAGGCTACAACCCAAGCGGCTAACCAATGTACCGCGGTAGACACACCTGAAGCAGGAGCTCTGTATCTAGTTGTAATGACTTCTTGAGAATATAAGAAATTGACACCAAGGAAACCAATTGGGTAAAAGGCAACAAAGATGAAAGCAAACACAATAGCGACGTAGGCAGGTGTCAAATTGTCATCGGTGACTTGGGAACCGCAAATAGCCATGGCGAACTATACGGTAGTCAGAATTTTAGCCAAACACCGTAGCATATATCGACCGTCGTAAACTTACCATACAACAAGTCATACCTGCGGCGGATGTCATCAACAACCTTCTTCTTCCTGCCTTTTCAATGATGAAGAAAGGTATGGCACAACAGATCAATTTGAAAGTAAGATCGCAAGCACCAAGAATTTTGGCAAGATCATGTGAAAGACCAATGGTTGTGAACAGTCTTTCTGAGTAGTATGTGATAAGAGCTGAACCGGACATTTGTGAGAACATTTGAGTTGCTGAAGCGAGTATAAGTCGATATAACATTTTCTCTCTTCCGTATTTGAATAAACTGGAGAATGAAGCTGTTTCGGTGGATAGTTCATTGACAGAAGTGATTGAAGCCAAAACATATTCTACATGTTCGCTATCCGGTTCAACGTCATCTACTAAAGCGATGACTTCTCTAGCTTCTTCATTTCTACCTTTAAGAGCTAACCATCGAGGTGATTCGGGGAAAGAGAATGTGAATATCATGACGACGATAGCAAGAATACCTGTAGTCATACTGAACATACCATGTCAGTTATAGAAGCAATTGATGCGGCCGTCATAACTTACCAAGGTAATCTCCAGTTCCAGGATGATTCGGTGTTGGCTTTTGAGAAACCGAATGTAAGCCAAGACGATAATGCAATACCAGCAGCAATACAAATACCATCGATGATAACATGGTGACCTCGTTTATGTACTTTACTGGTTTCTGATTGCCATACCGGTACTGTTGAAGACATTTGACCAAGACCCGCTCCAAGTATGACTGTGATAATAAAAGTCAGCTCAAATGATCGTCATAATTGTAGAGACTACCTAGAACTCACGTCGAGCAACGATCAATTGAGGAAGTTCGAATGCTGAACACTGTAAGATGGTTCCTATCAAAGCTACTACAGCCCCTAATATAACTGTTCTTCTTCTTCCTAATTTATTACCCAAATACATTGTGGACAAACATCCCATTGCTGCTCCAAGATTCAAAGATGAGATCGATGTACCTTGAATGAGTGAATTATGGGATTTTACATGTCCGGTAGTGGTGGTTGTGTCGAGTTTAGGAAATAATGTATAAAACGTTTTGTAACCTGATACACCACCTCCAAAAGATAATGAGAAACCCATAGCTAAGAAAACTGGTACGACCACGCAGAAATTCATTAATTCTTGAAGAGGTTCACCTCTTCTACCCAACAAAGTTTTCGTCATTTTTAAAAGTCGCTTTTTGCGTTGTTGTGTCTGTTGCTATTGATTGATAATGAGAATTGTTTGTTAGAGATATAGTGGCTACAACCTAGAAGCTACCAAACAGGATTACGCTGTCCTAAAGAAAAAAGGAAGAAGAAAAAATCAGATAAAAACGGGTTGACCTTTTAACCTCCCCTCGATTGAAGGGTTTGAAAACGTTTTGGCGATTTTTTTTCGAATTAACAGCCCCAGGTTTTTGGGGCTTTAATCTAAATGACCAAAAATCCACACAGAATGTCGGAGCCCTCCCGGTCTATCTTCCAAACTCGGCCAAATGGTGAATGACGATTCCAAATATCGGTAAGCAAGGACATGTATGCGATTTCATCAAGATAAATCCATCTTCTCGACGTTTTATTCGTTGTTGCATCGTTGCATCAGGGTAAAGACAATGACCGGATTTGAACGATAACAACAGCATGCTGCTTTTCGTGTTGATTTCGAATATTTCATTATCAATCCAGTCTAAAATTTTAAAACAAACCGTCCCTGTGTAAGGTATATATTGGGAACGCCAAGATGGTGTCAGAAAAATAAAACTTTACTGGGTTGTGCCGCCGGTATTGTTGTGATCGATGATGCCGACACCTCAGGGTCTCGGTATTCTTTTCAACAAGCTAAAATATACAGCCGCCGATAACCATTCTCGCTAAAGACGATTGCAGGGATGAATGAATGCGGTTTCCTTATTTGTTTAAGGGTCAAAAGGTTACTCTACGGAAAGTATTTCGAATTTAATTCAAGTTTATCAACCTGAATGATGTGATGAAGACTATCCCGGTAGTACGGCCGAACTATTCGGAAAAACATTCATCTGGAGGCCCATATTTACTTCACCAGACGATATCGCTTTAAATCGGATCTTCCCCGCTTCCTATGTAACATATTGTGCGCTCGTACCTGTTATGGAAGAACGGGCAGACTAGGTATCGATGAAACAGTCTAGGCAGACGGCAGGTAGCCACATCATTTCTTACATAGCTGGCGATACACAGGTATCCTTCCAAGCATGAACACGTGTTTTATACAGAACGGAGCTACTACCAATTCATCAAAAAGATGTGTTACACCTTGACCACAGAGTACGATAATGGTAATTCGTATCACTTCCAAATCTCCTGCAGACATTCAACCATATCCGGCTTGATTTGACTGAGATCAGTCACTCCCATCAACTGCATCGCAGTGACAATCTCCCTTTCAAGAACTAAGTAGTGGACATGTCAGCGATGGTATACAGATGATAGGTAAACAATATGCTCACTTCGGACTGCCCTGATCACACCTTTTTCCCCATACGCTGCCTGAGCCCACAAGAACGGTCTGCCTAAGCCTACACCTTTAGCACCAAATGCCAAAGCTTGCAAAACTTCGTGACCTCTTCTGACACCTCCATCTATATATATTTCTACATCCTTAACTAATTGTGGGTCTTGAGCATAGATTGATCTCAAACTATCAAATCCTGTACGAGCGCTATGATATTGGCAGTGAGTGATAGGCAGAGTAACACAAAATGTAAGGTATCTACTCACCCATCAAGCTGTCTACCTCCGTGGTTTGAGAGTATACACCCTGCTAAGCCATATTCTTTTGCTAATCGCACATCCTAAACTCGGTGTAAGAACCTCACTCTTGTTGAATACAAAACGCTTGATCACTCACCTCTATATGTGATACACCCTTCAAATAGATAGGTAATCCTGGCGCTAATTCCTTTATAAATTTCAGATCTTCCCAATTTTGACTAGCATCATGCCATTGATGATCATTTTCTATCGGACCCATTCTTGTTCCAGGCTCGGCATTCCCTTTGGCTCCTTTCAATTTCTCTGTACTCTGTCTATGGTCACCAACATTAGAGTCTACAGTTAAGAGGAGTGCTCTGCACGAGCGATCAGCTATCACCCACGACTAGCTTTTTTAGCCAACTCACTGACAGCCTCCTTCGACGACTTCCTTTAGCTGTTCCACGTTCTTCTGACGATCTCGTGAAAGGTAAACTTGATATACCATTCCCATCTTGTTTCCTCCCTCTTGATCCATTTTACTTTTCTCCTCCAATATCTCACTCAGTGGAAACGATGCTGCAGCAGAGATACCCTGCACAATCCCTGTTTTCGAAGCCTACAAAATATTCAGTCAAACTTTTGTCCGGAAGTTCAACAGATTACTTACACCTCGAACAATATTCAATTCTCCGTCAGGATGTCCTAGCAAAGCATTAGATGCTGGTGAAATATATATTGGCAACGCCGATGGTACACCAAATATAGTTGTTTGAGGTCTGACTTTGGTGACATCGCGCATAACCCTTGGGACTAGACGACATTTACGGAAACTCGAACGGTTCTCAGCAAGGGAATAACCGTCCAGACTAGATGCACCATAATAATTGATTACTCTAGGACTGAGGAATGATTCTGCAGCTTCCTATGAGCATTTGTCAGCGTGATGGTAGATAAATGACTCATAATTGAGATCGATAACTCACTTGCAGCTCATCCAAGCCCAACATAGTTTCTACAGGTGCTAATGCGTTTCTTTCTCGCTCAATCCTTTCCTGTTCAGCTTCATATGCTTTGAGAGACTGTTCTTCCGATTAGCGAGTTGTGCATTTACGTTTTCACCGGTTCATGATTTTACTTACATCGGCAACAGCCCTTGGGTCCACCATACCTTTATAACATTCCGGGGAAAGGTTATTTTCCAGAGTTTTGGGTGGGTGTACTGGCTTGAAGAGCTCCCTGAAGATCGGTCAACGATACTCCGATACAGAAAGAACAAGATACTCACGTTACATCCTTTCCTGCATTAGCAACGATAATCTGTGATCCACCTGGATGGTATTTGTGAAAGTTGGAGACGCTGCAGCACTTCAGCTTATATGTATATCAAGACTAGACTCACTCAAACACTTTGCCTTCCACCACGACCCAAGCATCCTGAGCTAAATCATGCCTTGCTACCTCCTCCATCGTTATATATGCTTTTTCCTTCTCACCACCATTCCGTATCCATCCTTCTGCTCGAAGATCTTCTTTGGGATTGATCTTGGATACCTCGCCGGTCTTTTTAGATCCTTTAGCACCTGATACACCGCCGTCTGGGTCAATACGTTGTTCTTCATTTACGTCTACTCCACTATCGAGCTGTAAGTTTGACCGGTATTTGGCATACCCTCCCTAAGAAGCATTATCAGCTCAGATTCGCAAGAGATGAAAAACACTCACAGCTATTGCGGCAGCACCTATGGCCGCAACCACATACACTTTCGTTCCATTGTCTGATGAGTGTGTCCCACCTGACGGTGAATGAACGAACCGTTGAACAGGAAAGCTATTTTTATGCGTTGCTGATTTCGTTAACCTGAGTATATTGTTGATTATGTTGTTTCTCAACATCATGTAGGATCAATAATGATGACCAAGAACTTTACTGAGGATAAAAGTACAATGTTGAACATGATAAGGAGTCAATTAAGTGAAATAAATTGGTTTTTAACGCATTTTTAGATATTAACATGTTGATTACGGTTGATAGTTGTTCCGGAGGGACCGGTGTCGCCGATGTTACTCTTTATAGTGGGTATAAATAATGGGAAAAGGAAAAACAGGGAAAATCGCTTTTTAAGCGATCATCAGAGCAGTTTTCCCTGGGTGATCCACCTAACTTGCAGGATATACGGATATAGCCAGCTCAAACATGGAGTTATACGTTATAACTCTTCAGGTTAACTCTTCAATCTGAAGGTCAACATACCGTCGTACTGATGGTCGATCACAACGATGAGAATCAAAGGTTTGATCATACAAGTAGCTGAGCTGTGACTATAGATGAGTGACCAAGCGGTCACGTCCTTTCACTGATCATCAGCAGTCGAAGTACCTACGATCATGTGAAAGAAATCCGACTCAGGTGACGTCAAACATAAGCTGCAGCTAAAGGTCAGCGAAGCGATAATGTCTCTTGCTATTAGATGCATTGATTTGAATGTATTTTCCCAGTCTAAATATAATTTGATCAACAATTCTAACAACGATTATATCTCACCGTCCGCGCTTGATATCGACTACAATGGCACATTCAGGTCAATTGACGTCTCATCCTTTTCAGTCACAGCCATCCAAGTTTCCATCCGATGTAGAGCATGCACCTCGAGTGGCGACTTCCTCTCACAGTGGATGTAAAACAGAGAAGCTGCAAATCAAAGTGAATGATGGACACGATGGTAGCTTTACCGCATTCTTTCATCGTCCGGATGATTCTTCTGGAAATTCCATTTCGACGGTAGGAGTGATACTACTTAGTGGTGCAGGTGGTGGTGTAACAGGACCTAGTGGTATATACCTTTCTATTGCCGATAAACTCGCTTCTTTACCTGATGGTCAAGCTATTCCAACACTACGTATGGATTACCGATATCCAGCTAGAAATAAGTACTGTGTATCCGATGTGTTTGCACCGATGGACTGGCTACAGATCGAATCAAAGTTAGATATAAATCGATTTGTATTGGTAGGATGGAGTTTTGGAGGTGCACCTGCATTTACAGTAGGAGGAAAAGATAAACGGGTTATAGGTGTAGCAACGGTGGCATCGCAAACTGCTGAAACAGAAGGTATAAAGGAATTTGCACCCGCTCCAGTCCTACTTCTTCATGGTACTGGGGACAGAACGCTATCTCCAAGATGTTCAGAACGTCTATATGAGATGTATGGATCAACTAAAGGTCAAAGAACATTACATTTGTTCCCAGACGACGATCATGCTTTAACTAGAAATTCCAAAAATGCAGAAGAAATGATATGCGAGTTTATAGTCAAGTGTGCTGGCATAGCACTAGATACGAAAGTCAAGAACAACATAGAAGCAGATCTTGGTCCAGATACTGTTGAAGAAAAAATAGGCATTATGAAGAAAGGGGGAGACCTTGGTGGTTTAGAACATGTTGAATGAAAAGCATGAATATGAGCAGAAATTACACATCCTACCTCTTTATTACCTTTTCCATTCACTTCGTCAGTGGTGGATCGCAAACACACGCTTGCTGTGAATCATTGATAAGCTCACAGTCAGTCTTGTTTCAGACATCTATGTATTACTCATCATCGTTTGTGGGTTTCCTTTTCGGTTGACAAGTGGGTTTTGCGAATCCGTGTACAAGCACAGTGTCGCTTATCGATTCTCGTCCTGATTCCTCCACCACCATACATATCCTTTGAAGTATATCCTGAATCAGATTGATTGGTGAGAGGACTTCTTATATATGACCTGTGATAACTATGCAATTCTGCTTATGCATCATGCATGAAAGCATATAAATATAGTTCAGATTAGCAATCGCCGGGGATGGTTTAAAGTGGAGGATGTTATGATAACGAGATTCCCACCGTAATAACCGGAGAATGGAGTATGTAGACACTACTAGCTGTATATTGACGTCAGTCTTTCATACCAAGTTATCGTTAAACATATTCCAGTTCCAATATTCCTATCGTATACATAAGAAAGAAGTTGGAATGGTCAAAACCTCTTCACATACTACATACTTGTCACATCTGTAAAACTCACAAAATAAACAGCAACGATGGCGCCAACAACTATGAAGCAATGGAAGTTGACAGGTAGAGGTAATTACGATCAACTAAAGCTTGAAAAAGATCAACCTGTACCTAAAGTTGGCGAGAATGAGATTTTGGTCAAAGGTTAGTCCGATTATTCACTTCTGCTCGTGAAGTCGGTTCAAAACCTAATTCCGTGTCGCGTATATAGTCAAAGCTTTTTCGTTGAACTACCGAGATATCTCGATCGTACGAGTAAGTAACCCACACCCTTGCCAACATCTGTCGTATCTGACAAACTTGTGCTGCTTAGGGTACATATCCATTCCCACTTCAAGATGTTGTGGTACCAATTTCAGATGCTGCTGGTATTGTAGAAGAGGTCGGATCAAGAGTCAGTAGATTTAAAAAAGGTGACAAAGTCTTACCTCAATTCCATCAAGCAAATCAACCTGGAAAACCATCTCTCGGTGGACCTATCGATGGCGTAGCTAGAGAGTATCTAGTCGTTAACGAATTAGATGCTTCTTTGATGCCTGAAAAATACGATTTCGTTCAAGGATCAACATTACCTTGCGCTGCTTTGACAGCTTGGGATTCGCTTTTCGGCTTAGAAGGAAGAGTGTTGAAACCTGGAGATTGGGTTTTGACTCAAGGTACTGGAGGTGTCTCAATTTTCGCTTTACAAGTAAGTATGATATTTACTTTTAACCAGATCATCAGCTAATTCCTCTAATAGCTCGCCAAAGCTGCAGGAGCAACAGTAGTAGCGACCACTTCATCATCAGAAAAAGCTGAAAAACTTAAATCACTTGGTGCTGATCACGTTATCAACTATAAAGATGATTCAGATTGGGGAGCATCTGCCAAGAAATTGACTCCAAATGGTGGTGGTTTCCAACATGTTATTGAAATTGGTGGTCCAGGTACATTGAAACAATCATTGAACGCTATTGGATTCCAAGGAGTAATCTCAGTCATAGGTTTCATCGCTGAAGGTAAAGAACAAATGCCTTCTATCTTAGAATGTTTATCTCACCAATGTATCGCACGAGGTATTTTTGTTGGAAGTAGAGAACAATGTGACGACATGGTTAGAGCGATTAATAGTAACGGTCTTCAACCTGTAGTAGATGAAAAGGTTTTCAACTTTGAAGACTTACCAAAAGCTTACGAATATATGGAAGCTCAAAAACATGTTGGTAAAGTCGTTGTTAAATTATCTGATTAAGTTGAATTATACCGAAAGATGGGGAAAACAGTAGGTAGAAAAAGAAGTAACATATATAAAATTGAGATGCATCTGTTTTCGAAATAAGCGCTGAGCTATCAGTCTATTTAAGCCATATATATATGATGATCTTACGAGTTGATACGAGTCTGCCAAAGCTATTCTTAGCACATTATGCAGTATCCCAGACTTAACAGGTACCGATCTCACATATCCCCTTGAAGCCGGTAAGGGTGTGACGAACCACTGCCAGAGGGTACATAACTCCAGACATGCGCGAGAGCATCTCGATAACATCTCTGTGAGCCATATATGCATATGTCGCTACATATAAAATTGTCTATATGACGCACATAAGAACGTGTTCTGAGTAGAAACTACGGTATAGTAAAATGCAATCCACGGTGTAGGCTGTGTTGAGCCCCGGAGAAAAGGAAGGGAAGGAGGTTTTAGACCGAGATGTTGGACTAAGACTTACACAGCTTCATCTTCATCTCTTTCTCTCTTTCTCTCATCTTCCTCTTTCTTCATATCAGCAAATCAACATACTTACACTACTTGCTCTTGGCTGTCACCGTCATCAACGTCTCTCGATTATGCAATCCTTACCCTTTCGTCAATTGACAGGTATAGCTGTGTCTTTACGATACATCTGCTTGGCTAACATCACCATACCTCCTTAACTCGTAAAACGCAGTTCTCGCTAGCCGAGTTCTTTGCACCGCGTAAATCGATCACCTGTGTCTACTGCTGAGCAGCTCAGATATCGGGTTAGTTGAATTATAAAGTACGGCTTGAAGTCGTAAACGTTTAAAAGATGTCAACATCAGTATCATCAACTAATATATCTTGTCGCGTCAAACCAACGAGTCAGCAGTATTCTTCAAAGATACAACCTCCATCTACATTACCTCTAAGGACAACTTCAAAGCTCAAACAGCCTCAAATCACGCGTAACGCACCTATCCAAAGCTATCCGGTTTCACAATCAGCTCAAGTTGTTACTAGCAGAATTCCACCTCCCAGAGTTAGCTTTTTGACACCAAGAGAAGTGTGGAGTCCTCTATCTACTCCTATACCAGGCATGAACGAGAATAAGCTTGATGTTAGAATGGCTATAGCACCTTCAAAGGTGAGTATGATGGATGAATCTTTTCAGCTCAACAGCCCAAGTCTGAAATCCTGGTGTGTGACGTGATAAAGCTAACTGACATTCACTATTAGGTTCCCAAATACCAGTTGAAAGACACAGGTCCTGTTCCTCTCCCTACTACCCAGAGATCTATACCCAGACCACAAATACGCTCAAAGCATCCCGTTGCACGATCTTCTATCAAAGCTCATCGTCAACCTTCTTTTCAAAGACCGTCGACTCAAATCCCTCGACCACAAGTAAGACCACTGTCAACACAGTACACCGCAACTCAACAATCAAGTCGTTTACCTGTACCTACTCCTCGATCTCGTCCCGTATCTTTGCCCGCCAATCAACCTTTACCTGTTGCTGTACCTAAGACCCGTCCTATCAGCTACCAACCAGTCAGTAATAGACCATCATATGCTCCACACACAGTATCATCTATACACGACTCACATATCATTGCCGATCAACCTTCTTCATCCTTCCAACCTACTCCTGATATACCCACATCCATCGCACCCACACGTGAGCTCTCCAACCAATCAGCCGCATCATCAGCGTGTTCTTCAGCTTCATCCCTCGCAAGACACCGAGCTATCAAAGGTAGAGGTTTAGATCGAAATTCTTTCGCAAGATTATCATCGTATTCCCCGCCAAGTCATGGAGCTATAGTCCAAGCACTTTGCGCTGAGTCTGAAAGTGAAGACACCGAATCAACATTATCAGATCATTCAATTCAAACAATAGCAACGGTCAATCCCATCATTGTTGATAACGAAGAATCTTATAGACGGTCAAGTTTAGATGAATCCATCCATGATTCAGAAGTATCTTATTCAGTTGAAGCAAAGTCGAAACATCCATCCTTATTCTTATTTTCAGAGAATCCGCAACAAGAGCTCACAGCGCCTTATCTAGTGTCTTCGAATGCTCCTCCTATGACTTTAGAATGGGAATCTGATGAAAGTTCAGGTGAAATCGATCAAGCTCAAAAAACTTGGAGGGAGTTGGAGAATAGACTAGGTAGAAGAGTTCAAGGTAGAAGTTTGAGAAGAGGTAGATGGGTTGTCAAACCTCGTGAGGAAGTCGCTACAAATACTGAAGTGACATCGCACGTATTGGAAGATACCAGGGCCAGCTATGGCATCAAACGCGGTGGATCCGGAAGTGCAGACGAGGGTAGTGCAGAGATGGAAGCAACCTCATCTGGATTTTCAATCTCAATGTATTACTCACCAAGTTCACCTAAAACAACACCTCCGTTGGATATCCACAAAATCCGTCAAACAACATACACTTATGGAAGTTCACCGCTAGTCGAATCACCTTCTTCAGCCACAGCTTTATTCGATATGTCCGCACCTTTAGTACCCAGCGGTTCTAAAAATGGATATACACCTTGTAATACACCTTTAATGAATAAGGAATCTATCAAAAGAGGTGCTAGAGTAAAGAAACCACTCGCTTCCGTCGATGTTAGTGACATCACTCAAAAGGACAGATTGAGTAGTTTAGAAGAAGATGCAAGGGTTGATTTCGTTGATATAGACTCATCGGAAGATGGTAAGACTAACTCTCAACCCATGCCATACTCATCCACGCAATATTATCAAGCTCAAGATTCCTCGTCCGAAGAATCACCCATTTTCAAGCCAGAGAAATTAGCCCAAAACATGTACAGACTGGATTCGCACATAGTCTCAGCTTTATCAG
Organism: Kwoniella dendrophila CBS 6074; assembly: GCF_036810415.1. Classification (NCBI taxonomy): domain Eukaryota; kingdom Fungi; phylum Basidiomycota; class Tremellomycetes; order Tremellales; family Cryptococcaceae; genus Kwoniella; species Kwoniella dendrophila. The sequence goes on from NC_089480.1 coordinate 41,776, forward strand.
CATTACAGGGAGACTATAATTCGCCTGATTTGGACTTTGCCCTGTCGGCTTCCTCATCTATGTCACCTACCTCATCATTCGAACACGAGTCGGACGCGACACACGAGGACAGGATTGGTGGTTTAGGATTAGGAATGAAGTTGAATCTTAAAACTGTGTACCATCTACCCACACTTTCACCTAGATTAAGACCTTCAGCGGCTCAGAAGTCTTTGATGGTAAAGAAAGATGAACAGCAATTTGATGACGAAGATGTTCAAGAAGAATTGCAACATGATTTACGCAAAATGCTGGAAGAATTACCGATAGGTCCAAAACGAATGGAAAACCCCATACCCGAAGATGGCACAGAAGAAGTAGATGAGGCATTGGTTATACGTGATTTAGATACAGGCTTAGAGAGGCAAATCAAAGCTGGAGAAGATTGGTAATGCGTTGGGACGCAGGAGATTTTACGAAACTAATGATATACGATAAATGAATGCAAAATTAGTTATACAAAATTTGGATACTTAGCTGGTTTTAACGTTGAGTAATCATCATTGCGCATTCTCACTAACATGTTTCATGAGGCTTCAGAACAGCCATCCTTTCTCCTTCCTCATAATCACCATAACCCCTTACCAATAGTCCTTTCAGATGATTTTTCTCAAATACATGGTCTGATCGTACACTTATGGCAAATATCAGCATCCCATCTTAAACCCTTCTATAGCAATCAGATTGGACAGTAGTGATCTTTCTGACTGATGACTCTTCAAAGCAAATTTCAGACACACCGCAAACACACCGCTATCAACTCGGAAATTCTCTACGATACGCTCGACCGGTGAACTAGCCATCTATACTGATCGTTTACTATACATTAGCTTCTTCAGACGGGATTGATTCCCTTATCTAACTCAAATGTTGAATATCTTTTACTTCACAGTTACTGCTTTACTTGGCTGGAGAATAGTCAAAGCTGGACAAAGATTTGACAATGCGCAAATGACGATGTAAGTATTGTATCTCTCCCATTCAGCTGGACGAGTGGTGTGGGATAGTCTGTACTGATAAATTCCATTACGTGACAGATATTATGATCTCAATTGGGATTGCAACAATGATCAAGCTGACGCAAAAGGTGCATCAAAACTGAATGGTAATACTACTGCATGTGGATATTCTGCTCAGGCTATAGGATCATCTAGGCACGTTGGTGAGTACTGTAACAGTACTAGATAAGCGTTTCAGTAGGCAAAGTGAGTTGTTGCTGATAATCGGATATTACAGCTGTCAATCAAGGACTATTCTCTTTTGACAAATGCGGAACGGAGTGAGTCATAATTTCTCTGCTTGCCTTTGTATGCGATGGCCAGGTATAAAATGTAAGCTGATTATGCAAGTTAATGGTAGGATAAGCATACTTCGGAATGGTCAACCGGTAACTTTTTCGGAAGGACCCTTGTTTATAGGAGATATATGCCCAGAATGTGCACCTGATCACATCGATATTGGTGGTAAGTAATTCATCGATAGCATCTATGATACGTCTCCCCGTGCATTCATTTCAACCCGAACCATACTCATTAATGGATGTTCTACCATAGCGAAAGTAGCTGTCGAATTGGCAAATGGAGCGGGATGTAAGAATCCAACTGGTCTGGGATATCAGATAGGTGATAGAATCGTTGGTCCAGCTTATTCGAGTACAGATGGAGGATCTTTAGATAGTTGGAAAGCCAGTCAATCCACTCAAGGTTCAAATCAGGCTTCTAGCTCTTCTTCTTCACCATCTTCCTCCTCAGCAAATGCAGCCCCATCCAGCACTCAAAGCTCATGGCAGTCCACCAAGAACAATCCTACTTCCTCATCTTCATGGACGCCAGCCGCTCATTGGTCTTCTGCTGTCGGTACTTCATCTGCTGGAATGAATTATGGAACTTCATCAAATACCGACCCCTCGGTATTCTCGTTCGGTACCGGAATACCTACAACAACTATCCCTACGTCTTCGGCAAGATTGTCAAACAAGCAGAACACCCATAACGCATTATTTGCATCAAACAGCACAGGTACTAGTACTGGTCCAGAAAATATAACGACCAGTATTGGAAATGTTTGTAGGAAACGGACAAGGAGGCGAAGGAGACGCAACTTCTGATTGGCGACATATCGGAATTGATAAATGGCTGATAAACGATTATACCAATCTCTTCGAAAACTACATTATTTAGCTCATGCATAACTGGATTACCCTTCTTGATTTGCCAATACTGTACGCCTCAATTATGGCTACGCTTTTGGACCAATAATCTCAATTGAACAATCTGATCAGTCTCACTGGAAGACTCGATAATCTACCACGCCTTGCACTCACAGGTGTCCTTTCATCCTTTTCTCCTGGAATCAATCGCAGCTATAATCGATCAATTCTAAGCCTCCTTTTATTGCTATTTATCGCTTGGCAAGGAGTAATGATCAATCTTCTACCGATTGACTCAGCTCTTCCAATCTTCCGGTTACTAATCAATCTAACGATGCAACTATTTGTACAACATGTACATGTCCCACAGCCGGGGAGACAGTACGGAAAAGCGATATAAGTTTCCACCTATACAGCTCTCAGCCTGTAGAACTAATTCCAGTATCACACTCTTTCATATCTCCTCGCGGTCTGGGACCCATATCTTGTATCAAAAACATTTACATCATCATATACTATATTACTGGGCTATCTACCTTTCTCACTCTTCAGACCAATAGCACTACATTATGTTGTCCATGGGGTTACCTCTCGCTTTCGGAATTTTCGCATTTTTGGCTGGCCAAGTAACCAAAGCTGCTAACTTCAGTATGGATGGCGCAAGGGGTACTGTGCAAGTCTTCCAATTTATATCAACTGTAAATCCTGAGCTCAAGCTAACATTTGTGAATTTTTCAGTTATTACGATGTCGGTGCAAAGTGTGCAGTTGATGGATCTGACTTTAGCGGAGCTGGTCCAGGTGACTCACTCGGAGCATGTGGATATAGTGCGGCTGGGCTCGCAACATCCAGGATTGTAGGCGAGTTGCTAGATTTATGGTTTGTCAGTCTTAATTGAGTCAGTACGGTACTGATTTATTATCACTACAATTCGTAGCGGTTGCGGGAGGGGTTTTTGACAAATCAATGTGTGGACAAGAGTATGTACTGATACGCCACGCTAGAATTGTTTGGCGGATTTTAGAGGAAGTTAGATTGACAAAGTATGCTTCTCTAGGGTTACTATCACTCAAAATGGAAAACCACTCACCTTTTCAGAGGGTCCGTTATATGTTGGGGATATGTGCCCTGGATGTGAGGGTGGCAGTGTACTAGATATAAGTGGTAAGTGATGGTGATGAAGCAACATTGCTTTGACCTTTCTCTATTCAACTGGTATATGCCGATTTCTACCATCGTAGCCAAAGCCGCCTTCGAATTGATGGACGGTAATTGCAGGAACCCTCCTTCATTCGCTTATCAAATCACCAATAATGTAGTTGGTCCCAGATTAGTAGGAGGTGGTGGTAGTACCGACTCTGTCCCAGCTATCTCTTCCGCCGGTACAGCTCCAGCTTCTTCAGTAATGTCTATCCCTGGAAATGCTGTCCCTTCTGTCACATCTCCAGCTGCACAACCAGTCATTCCCTCTGCTCAAGTCAACAGCCCTACCACATCCGATACAGCTATCCCTTCAGTGCCTTCTGTCTCCGCTGATACTGCTGCGGAAGATGTTCCTGCAGTCTTCTCAACTTCAGTGGTCGGCGTACCAGCTGCAGTTGAGAAGAATTCTTGGGGAGGACCAGGTGGAGCAGCGGCACTTTTCGCTGAAGATAATACCGTCACGGAACAAGCTAGTTGTAAGAGAAGAAGAAAGAGAAGATCTGATTTCGAATAGTTATTGCGGATAATGAGACTTGTTGTAGGGGTTCTATATATGTACATCTCTCGAGAAAAACTGCTACTTTCTGTGACTGATCTGCACTAGAGTCTGGCATTCAGGCCACTGGGGCAAATGTTGCTCATATATATGCTAAGATGAATTCATGTTCTCTCTTCATGATATGATCGTCACAATTTCACCCGTTTATTCCTCATCCTGTCTCTATTGTCCAAGCTTTGTATTCCATTCTCGCAAATCTTTCGTCTGTTTCGTATCCTCTAATTTATGTTTGGATTGCCTAGACCTGCATCGTCTTGGGATGACAACTTCAACTCGAACTGTACAGAAAATCCACCCATCAGTCTTTCAGAAAAGGCACTTTGTCACTAGAGTAGAACAGCATTCATTTTCGTAGAATGGTAATCATCCTGTATTTGACTTTTCACTTGACAAAGGATACTTTTTATTTTACAAATTAGCAATTCTATTTCAGGTTCGAGACTCACCTATATGTTTTAGCACCTTTGATTTAAGCTGATTGGCACAAGTAAATCAAACATTATTGATTTATATGTTGCAATATCCCCTGATTACGCACAATTCATACCTTACTTTATCTGTTTTTACAAGTGGAATTGAGAAATACCTTTCATCGCATTAACACTAGATGATTTTGGTGAGATTTGGATTAAGTTTGATCAGACAACATATAATTCGAGTTGTCGAACTGACCATTTTATGAATAGTATAAGTACCCCGTTCGGGAAATAGCATTAACTGTTTGTTTTTTTCCCCTCAACCCAATTTTCAATCCGAGCTGTTCGAGATATCACTGGTTGATGCTCATTACATTCTTTAGATAGATACTATACTTTTATCGCTTCTTCCCCGTTACATCAATCCTTGCATATATTCCAAATCCATCATTGTCCTCGAAACAATCCTATACAAACGATCGCTCAATATGTTTGTCCTCGATATCGCTGCTGCAATGGCATTACTCCAAATCGCTAACGCGGCTAAAGCTACTCTGTAAGTTATTTTATGATTGTTATGATTTACTGATATAATGTTCCTGTCTAACCACTTTGTTACAGCTACTACGATGGAGCTGGACTTTGTGGTAAAGAAGGCGATGTCGATCAAGGTGTCACACATGAATTTTATGTAGGACAAATGACCAATTACGGAGCTTGTGGCTATAGTGCTGAGCAAATGGGAGATAACAGATTTGTTGGTAAGCTAGTGGTATCACTTGGTCGCTTTTTTTAGTGATCACTTGCGCAGCATACTGTATACTGATGTACAATGCATTTAGCTTTCGACGCAAGTTTAATGGGACCCAATCCAGCTGCATACTGTGGTAAAGAGTGAGTATCGGGATAACTCTGGTAAACTCACTACTCCAAGCTATAATCCTTTCTAACATTTTTGATTGGTAGGATCCAAGTTTACAAAGCCGATGGAACACTCTTCAAGTTTTCCGAAGGTCCACTCTTCATCGGCGATGCTTGTCCTGGATGCAGTGGTGGAAGTGGTATTGATATCAGTTGTGAGTTAATTGATCGGAGGATACTTTTGTTGTCCATCCAAACAGGAACATGTTCTGATATACATTCTACCTGCGATGATTAGCTCAAGCCTTGACAGAGATCAATGGTGGTAATTGTAAAACAAATCCCGAGGTGACATATAAAGTATTAGACAATTTCGCTGGTCCAAAATATTCCAATATCCCGGGTGATGTAGGTGATTGGAAAGGGCTTCCAGGAGGATCGGGAGCAGGCGGAGGGGAAACAGCTGCAAACTCATCTTCTGCGGCAGGTTCAGGTGCTGAATCTTCAATCTCAGTGGTTCCAGATTCTTCTTCTCCAGCTACAGTACCCCCCGTTGCCCCAGCAGCTTCTACACCGGTTGTTCCTGCCAACAATCCAATTGCTGTTGCTCCATCTTCCACCCTTCCAGCAGATCCCACAAAACCTGCAGCTGATATTGCTCCTTCTCCATCACTTGATGCTAATGGATTACCCAGTGTAAATGCCTTGTTCGCCGAGAAGAGCGTGGATGATAGTAAGGCCGGTGGTGATTACTGCAAAAGAAGAAAGAGAAGACTTGATAATGATAATTAACGAGTGGTTCTATCGAGCTTTTAGGTGCTGTGGTTATTAGCGATGTAAAGATCATACGGGTAATAGCTCTTAAGGTTGTTCAGTCCGACTTTTATATAAATATATATCTGATTCTCATACCAGAAGCTCACTCGACATATCATGTACCTCATCATATCACCAGTGATAATAGTCTGCATAACAATATGGTGTCAGTCTTTGATGTACAATGATAGAATCGAAACAACATGTATAACAGTCTAAGCGCCTTCTCCACCTATAGCAGAATGAAATTAGCTCTATACCATCGTATTTTACGGGCGCACAGGCATGACTGATAGAACACATACCTGCTTCATTGGTAAACTCGATATGTTTGGTTATATCCGCTTGAGTAACAGTGGGTCTGTTCACACTGATAGCTTTTTCGAAATCTTTTACACTCAACAAAGGTTCTAACAATTCTTCCGAATTTACATCGGTCCATGTCTTCTCGACAGCAGCGGGATCGCCAGGTGAACAAGGCGTAAGTTTTGTTTTGCCATCTGACTCTACCTATGTATTCCGGGGTATGTAATCAGTATGGGCAGAGGTGATTTGATCGGGAATGTGGCTGGACACCGAACTTACCTCTTTGAAATGAGTTGCCGATAATACCTTTCTAACAGGTTGCATCAATGCATCTCTTACTATTACCGCTATATCACTTCCAGAATACCTGTGACATGTATTAGCTAAGGTCAGTGGCGAGGACATCGGACTTACCCCTCGGTTTGTTCAGCTAGAGTGGTGAAATCTCTTGCAGTGAGACCATTCGGTGTAGTACCGACATTCAACTCAAACATCCGTCGTCTAGCTTGAACATCAGGAAGAGGGATGTATATACGTTTCTCGAATCTATTCCGAGCATTAAATGTCAGTATTTGACTACTTTTACTAGCTATACAGATTGCACAACTTAATTTATATAAATTCGAACAACTTACCTTCGCTTGATAGCTGGATCTAATTGCCATGGAATATTTGTAGCCCCCAGAACTAATACACCTGTTTCCTCATTTCCTACACCATTCATCTGTACTAGGAACTCAGTTTTGATACGTCGTGAAGCCTCGGATTCTCCTTCTCCTCTTGTACCGGTCAAAGAATCAATTTCATCTACAAAGATGATTGCTGGTTTCTGTTCTCTAGCCATTTGGAAGAGTTGTTTCACGAGTCTATAGAGGTTCCAAGAGTTAGCTAGGTGGGACAAGCACAGGATGCAGATTGATTCGTCTCTGAATAATCCTCTTATGGTTTCTGTCCACCGTAAACTGTCCATCCACCCTAATCTCGGTCTTGCGACAAAGGTATCAAACTTATTAACCGACTAACTCACCTTTCAGATTCACCCATCCATTTTGATACCAAATCAGAACTTGAGACACTAAAGAAAGTAGATTTTGCTTCTGTTGCTACAGCTTTTGCTAAAAACGATTTACCCGTACCTGGTGGACCATATAATAAAATACCTCTCCAAGGAGTTCTTTTACCTGTGAATAATTGTGGGAATTTTATTGGTAATATAACAGCTTCTTTTAAAGCTTCTTTTGCTTGTGCTAAACCAGCAACATCATCCCATTGTACATTTGGCGATTCACTTAAAATCGCTCCTTGTAATCCTTGTCTTAATTTCTTGATTTCTGGATCATCACCTTCTCCACCTGAACCATCTCCTTTAACATCAGGTCCACCAGCATTAGATCCTCCACCTACACCATTGACACCAACTTTAGCTTTCGTACGTTTCTCTTCTGATTTAGCTATATGTTCTTTCAATTTCTCAGCTCGATCTAAATATTCTGTAAATTTCTTTCTAATTAATTCTTTCAATTTATCGTTCTTTTCGTCTAATCATGTTGGAGGGGAGTGTATCAGCGATGTTGATTGTGGTAGTGAACGTATAGAAAATCTGATGCATGAGTTGTACGATGGAGGTGGGTGATATGAGTAAGAAGAGTATACATACATTTCATGGCCTAATTACACAAGTTAGCATGATCATTCAACTGACGCTCATGCACAAGCAAATATAGACTGATTAACTTACCATCATAAAGTAATCCAGCGCATCCTGATACTGCTTATATGCTTCCTATATATTCCAAGCATTAGCAAACGCCTCACGTTGGGGCTGTCCTGTTCCATATCACATACAGCATAATTTTGCTTGACATCCTCATCTATAGCCTTCTGCACCAACGCGATTGCTTTCTATCATGTTGAAAAGGGTGATCAGCTTTATTGCTCCAGCTGGAGATTCTAAGGATCCAATGCTTACATCTAGGAAGTTGGAATTGCTCATCTTGCCTGCTGGACTATGAGCATGGATGGATGGTAAATGGGAAAAGAGCAAGAAGTGTGGGTATGAGAGCAAGGATAAAGATGGAATTAACGATGTTTGTTGATGCCTGATGATGACGCGCGACTATCATTATATCCAGATTCAATCCCTCCACATCCTTGACTGGGATTATGGGATATTCAAAGCTGATAAAGAGTAGCATTTCTGCGTGCATGCATATATTTTGCAGGTAGTGATAGTAGCTAATGCCTATGATTGCTACCATAGATGTATTATACTTGAGTTGTATGGTACGATTATATGAATATATATCCTCTCCTAATTATCATGACTTATTTATGAAGGTACGAACGAGCAAGCAGGATCACAATCAACATTACTGGCCCCCAAAACGGCTTTATTGACACCATCGAATGTTGGCGATATAGTGACATGCGTGACACCTTGAGCAGCAAAGCATGACCGTAATTCCTTTTCTATAGGTAACCAACCTTCTATATCACTAACATTCACATGAACATGGAATGAGGCGAGAACGTCGCTATAACGCAAATGGTACAATGTGAGTGACTATCAGCTTAGACTCAAAAAAAAACACCAGCGATAAAGCTTACTTTTCTGTAAGATGCCATAAATGTAATTCATGTATTGATACTACACCAGGAATCTGTTGGCGGATTACATTAGCATGCATATACTACTGCAAAGACGGCAATAGTATACTTACAGTCATCAAGTCTTCTCGCACGAGTTCTGGGTTGATGTTGGTGGGAGCTGCTTCTAACAATACTCTTGAAGACCGTTTCGCTACGGGATCCTTGATATCAGTATCAATACTGATATAGAAGTAACTGTACTGCTTACCCAAAGGAATGGCACCAGCAAAGATTAGAATTGAAATGATCATTGATACTGCAGGATCAGCATAAAACCTATGAGGGGAAGAGGTTTTCCACATTATAGCGGCGGCGATAATGACACCGATGTCTAATATTTGGAAAAAGCAGTTAGCATACTCTTGACGTATCATCTAAGTCTTGACTCACTGTTGATAGCATCCCCCAACAAGTGTACCAAAACTCCTAACAGACCTAGATTTCTAGCTGGCTCTTTGGCTGATTCGTTCTTCTGTGCATGATGATGTTGAGAATGCTGCAGAACCGATCACATCAAGATTTTACCATGCACAATAAAATAGGCAGAGTTCTCTCACATCAACATTCAAAGGAGCTACAGAACCTTTTCCAGAAACAGTCGATCTGGGAAGAGCTCTCATTCTTGATAATTCCATATCCAATGGTTCATCAGGGAAAGATGGTTTCTCATGATCATGTCCATGTTCTATATCGCATGGACCCCAGTAAGCATCCGGCTTCCCTCACATTGAGATTGAAAAGGGGAAATTGCTTTTACTCACCATGAACAACCAATATACTAACTATATTTAAAGCTAATCCACAACATCCAACAATCATTACCCATAATGGATGATCGACATCTTCAACATTGATAAATCGTTCTAAAGCTTGAAGGAAGATAGACAAAGCCAACGCTATTAGGAAACTCGCATTGAAGAATGCCCCTACTATCTCTGCTCTTCTATAGGCGAATGTATATCCAGGTGGCTATATGAGTATTTCCATTAGCCAAGGTCCATGCTCGATGGGTAAATCCAGATGCATTTTACTTACCCCTGTACCCCTACGACTAAGCTAAAATATAGGTTATCAGTCAAGAGATTGCCAGACTAATTGGTCAATGAAATAATTTCCTTACCAGGGTTGCTACTAGCGCTATAACACTGCAGTAATGGTCAGTACCGATAAGAAAGTAAATATAGCTTCTTACTCACTAGGATACAATATCCTGAGATAGCACATCCGTAAGTATCAGGTTTGTATTTCGAGCTGTTGGACTCAGACTTACGTTTAAGTAGTGAAACTATATTAAAATATCAGCATTTATTGTAAGATAGGCTACACATAAACTCACGGCATCAGCAATAAGAGCCAAAGCACCAGTCTTGAAGCCAACTGTCAATCCAAAAATATACATACAATACATCAACAACCTTGACGTTATGCATAACCTGGAAATCTCGGTATCTTTATCATAATTTCGGAGACTTACTTGAAATTTCAACAATGAAAAAAGCGATACTTATACCCAAAACTATTGATAATTTCCTTACTCTTGCATTGAGAGCTTTCTGAGTATCATCGAGCGACATTTTAATAGACTATCTGAGATTATAGATGAGATAGTAAAAGTGATAAATGAAAAAGCATGAGAAGCCTTCCAGTCAGAAAGGAATGGCGAGAACATTAAAAATTGAAATTTTGTAAATTCCTGATAGTTCGGTAACGTGATGTGATGAAATGGGATCTTTGTGGGATCATTCTGCTTTGTTGGGCTGTCATGTCGAAAATCTTTGCGTTATCCTCTAAGTAAATTGGTTGTATCCATGCTATGAGAGACATCAAGATCTTGAGCTTGATTGAATTATACATGCATAGAGAACATGCTGTACAGAGATAACATGAGAGATAGATGAACAATCATCAACACCCTCCACCGTAAACTTGATCCAAGTCGCGACCGGCTAACTAACTTAGCTTCACCTAAACATCCTTCATTTTCATTTGTTTTTCCTCCTTTTTCTCTTCCTCCTTGATACAAAAAACCAAAGCATCCACCATTAAGAGGTCTCGTATGATCTATGATCATATATCCAGAAAATGGCCAGTGCATCAGGATATAATCATCATCGATTTGCTAGAGCTGTGTTGAAGAAATCAAGAAGATGGGAACCTTCTTTAACTGTTCAGCTGTTTCAAGGTCATTGGAGATTTGAGAATTCGGTGAGTTATGATATTTCACCTTTAGTATCTTGTAAGAATTGTAAGAGTAAACACTGACGATACACTATCATAGCCTATGAACTTCCAATATGATGGTGATATGAAGGTGAGTATCACACTGAAGTCGTATAGCTTTTCTCTCTCACCTTGTCATTCATCCTTAAAACGAGTTAGCCGCTGATAATTCCTTATACATTTTAGCCTTTCCTCTTGGCACTTCGATCTCAAGTGATTCCCGCATCCCTAATCCGGTTCTTATACAACATACAACCACCAATATCATTTGTCGATGGGTGTTTAGTCGTGGAAGTTCAAGACTATAGACGAATACCTGATGTTAGATCAAGAGTAGTAATGAGACCTGCAGCAGAAACTTTAGCACAAACCATTGATGTAATGTTAGAAAGAAAAGGTCAAAATGTAGATGAGGGTATGAGTTTGGAACTGGAATCTAGAATCATTGTATGTTCACCTCCATATTCTGACAATGATTTGTGTCTGCTTTCAAGGTGAACTAATACCATTTTGTGTATACCATTTAGGCAGCCACATCTCCACCATTATATCTCGGAACTTCCATCTTAGCTACACGTAATGCAACCTTAGCATTAGCATTAACTTCACCTGCACAAACTAATTTATCTTCAGATGGACAACTTAGAGATCCAAATAATCTAGGCGGTGAAAATGGTGGAAATGTAAATGGATCAAAATCGAATTTAGATAAAATGCGTAGATTATTGACTGCAGGTACTACGAGTGATAGATCTATGGGTGGACCTTCTTCATCACTTGCCGGCGGTAGTGGTACATCTTCAACTGGACGATTCCAACCTAATTGGAATGTATTAAGAGCAAAAGAACAATATGAATTGATCAAACAGAAGAGAGAACAAGAAGCTAGAGAAGCTGCAAGTAGACCTCCACCTGGATTACCATCTCAACAATTACCGAATGATCCAAATCAATCACTCAACGGTGCTGATGATACAGCTAACAACACTACAATAGCGGACGGTGCAGCACAAACATCAAATGGAGAAAAGAAGAAGACGAAAAAGAAAAGACCACCTCCACCACCTGTAGAAGAAGAAGAACCTGAACCTAAACCAAAAGGCAAGAAGAAGAAGAAGAACGCAGAAACGAAAATCGAACCTGAACCACCAAAAGTGGAAACTGATAATCCACCACCAACCAAGAAGAAGAAGAAAGATGCTGCTGCTGCTGCTGCCGCCGCCGCTGCCGCTGCACCTCCGGTTGTTGAAACTGCTCCACCACCTAAAAAGAAAACTCAAAAGAAGAAAAAAGCCGAGGATTCAGGCGAAGCTAAAGCTGAAAAGAAAGATAATGCTGCATCAGGAGGGGCGAAGGGAGAACCTCTACCTCTGGGTGTGGGATTAACATGATGAAGATTTAGATAAGAAATGTCGATAGTGATGTGTGGAAAACATAGACTTCATGATTGTCGTAGCGGCTCGTTAACTGTATATTGTTGTACAACGTTGTATGTAGCTAATTTGATACAGATTACTGAGGTTTACTTTTATCTTTCTCACGACGACGTTTTACCTCAAGTCTAGGGGTATTACCTACTATCAGCATAATTCTATTACTCAAGAGAAATGACTCCACTCACGTAAGTAAAACTACCTCTACAACTTTCTCAACAGCTTCAGCATCAGCTTGATCAGGTTCCTTTCTTCCATATCTTGCTCTCTCGATGATCTTAGCATAAGAGTTAACGAATAATCTAATTGCACCGTTATCTTTGATGGCTGATGAAGCGTCTAAAAGAGGTTGAAGAGATAGAGGGGAAACATCTGAGGTAGGTGCAAGTGTTTGTCCTATGAAGAGTTGTATGAATACCAGTCAGCATCAATCATATATCAATACTACAGTAGTCCTTGATGAATTGAGGAGAAGAGAGCCTAAAACTCACTCATTATAGGTATAGTAGATAATATATATGTTCTAAAATGTTTATCTTCCCACTTCGTGCCTACAAATAATGATTATCAATAGGAAAAGACAATATTGTAAACGTGAGCGTAATCCATAACGTTACATCCCACACAACTTACCTGGTCTACCCCAACCTTCTTGTTGACCAGTCGTAGCTTGTGAAATATGAGCTATAACCGCTGTACGGGAATATTCAGTTGCTATATGTTTAGCTACAGTCTATAAAGATGAAGACGTATCAAATCCAACGTCAACAAATAGATCATACCAAAACCATTCATCTTTCAGAAGGTGACGGATACAGTTTGTAGATTAACCTACCTTAGGCAGATCAACTGTTTTAGTAGGTATATAAGGTTTTGGCATTGTTCTTAAAATCCTCTTTATACTTAAAACTCTTGACCAAACATGTAAGACTGAAATTATACCCTACATAAGAACGAAACATCAAGATCAGCTCTCTCTTCTACAATACAACACTGTCATCTGTCTTCTTCTATCCTAACATTGATGCAACGTTGCAATATCCATCGAAAAACAAAAGAGCAGGTCCTAGTAAGGGGTGACCTACCAAAGCAACATAAGCAGCAACTAAAACAAATATATTCCATTTTTTCTGATCATCATTTCTAAAAGCTTGATCACCTAAACCCCAAGCTGAACCAACTAATAAAACAGCAATTAATAAAATGAATAAATAAAAACTTGTGTGATATAAAAAAGATGAAAATCCTCGACTTGTAGGTAAAAATCGTTTTCTCTTGCGTTTAGGTTTAGGTTTTGGTCTCGTTGAGTTTGGTGGTAGTTCTAAATTCCGTCTTGATGATGATGACGCAGGTAAAGGTGGATAGGTATGTGATTGTAGATGATTGCTCATTTTGGTCACAGTATCGACATGGTTTTGTGCTGCATCACCAGGAAAGAAGAAGACAGATGAAAGTTTAGATATTCGTTGCTCTTCGTTGTTGTTGTTGTTATTGTAATTCAGGCTATCGATGGCGGCGACCGCCTGGATCATGACGGAATCACAGCAGAAATGATCATGCATGTTCAATTCATCACCAGTTTGACTTGCTTGCATAATGTTGTGCACAAAGCAAAGGTTGCTTGTGCTTGCCTAGACCTCAGATGTGGTGGACATGCACAATGATTTCATACATATCAGTACATACAAGGTCGTTAGTCCCCGAGGGTACCGACAGGTCACGTAGCCATCTAAGAAATTAAGCTGTTCTGTCGGCTGTTGACATTACATGTATATCTACAAATTTCAAACTCATGACTTTTCTTGGTGGCTGAATGAACTCTCGGACATCCTGCATAATTTTTGGATAATTTCATATACCTATATTCTATGTTGATCCAATTGCCTTTCTAAAGCACTTCCAGGATGTTCTTCAACGTCATCACTATGATTTATAGCTTCGGCACCATTACCTGAGAAAGCTGGTCCAACGCCGGCTCCAGGCTCAGAAGAAGCTTGCATTGCTTGAGGTAATGCATCACTTTCTTTTCTGGTTGGTGGTGGAGCGGCGTGTACTCGAACGAGATTTCGGAATGATCGGACTTCGTCAAGGATCAATTGTCGCATACCAGATGTTGAATCTTCTTGTTCAAAAGAGAAGTCGAATGGCTATCATGTCAAAACCGTCAGGGTCAGCACTTGTATCACAGAATCAGTGAGCTTTATATGCACATACGACTTCGCACAAAGGTTCATCTGCGGGATCGTGCCAAACAGCGAGGCTAGAAGAGTGTTCAGTCAGCACTTGCGGGGCGAGATAGCATATCAGGAATGAGCTGGTAAGATAGGGCAGAGAGGCTGATTGCATCATTTCATCAATGCAGATGATGCGGTATCATTGAGAGGCTTGATCTGGTGGAATCTTACAACTCACTAAGGATGTTCTAAAGCTTCTTCACAGCCATACCTCTTCAATGGATCAAATGTCAACAACTTTTGTAATAAATCTAAAGCTAATGGTTGAGCATTAGGGTATAAAGTATCGAATCGGACTCTGGGTTTGATAGGTAAAGATCTAATATAATCTTGTGCTCTAGGTGAACCAACTCTTCGTAAAGTATCTTCTGTAGGTGTACCCAACAAATTCAAAATCCTATTCAACTGATCCACATAATCTTCTCCCTTGAAGATTGGTTTACCACCTAATAATTCTGCTAATATACAACCTACGGACCACATGTCAATTGAAGAGGTCTATAGTATGTATACAGTCAGCTAAACATGTATTTGCGACAACCCAGCTAACGACCATACTCACATAATTGGCGAACGAAAGCATAATTTCTGGAGCTCTGTACCATCTGGTAGCAACATCTAAAATGGATGGGTCAGCTCAATTAGGTAACATGCACTAGGGTGAGCTCACATTCAGTCATGAACCCAGCTTGACCTTGATCTGTTTGCACAGCCCCAGGTTGGAACCCTCTTGCTAAACCGAAATCACAGATTTTCAATTCACAATCAGCGTTGACGAGAAGATTTCCGGGTTTCAAGTCTCGATGGAGAACGTTGGCTGAGTGTATGTACTATATCACGGCGTAAGCGGTACTTCTCAAGGCGTCAGAGTCGAAATAACTGACTTTGAGACCGCAAAGAGTTTGGTATAAGAACGATTGGAAATGGGCGTCTGAGAGAGGTTGACCTGATCGAATCTAATGTCAGGTAAGACAAGGTCAGTCAGTGCAACATTGAATATGGAGCCTTTGCCTCAGACTTACGATTGCATGAAGATCCGCTTCCATCAATTCCTCATACAAATATACTTCTCTGAATTGACCAGTTCCGGGTGGATCGAAAACAATATCCATGTCGTATAAGCTGGTACAAATATCAGTTATGTCATGATTTCAGAAGCGAGGTTTCTCCTAGCGGACTGACCATGTTATCTGTATCGAGATGACTGATCAGTGAGTGGTATTCTCGGCCATCACGGTGATAACGATAAAAAACTTACATTTTTGTGACCTCTAAAATGGTGAAGTAACCTCAACTCTCTCAAACATCTCTTTGTAAGGATCTGTCGAGGAGAAGATGAGCTTTTATAACTATAACGTCGATGGTATCGTCACGACAGCTCACCTTTTTCTGGAATACATTAGTTACCTTCTTTACTGCACATGTTTCTCCTGTATGAGTATTTCTAGCTGATGATACACAACCATAAGCACCTTGACCTAGTTCTTTAACAAAGTTCCATGGTTGTTGAAGTACACTAAAGTGTAATTTTGGTCAGTGAAGCTGTAGCAAAGCGCTTTGATCCCCGTTGCCAACGCATCAACCTTGATTGCGAAACCTCCTCAATATCACTAGACAGATTGCTTGAGTTGACGAACAGAGAAGATTCATACTCACTATACGTTGTTTGGGGTTTGGAATATCTGTCTGGGAGTGTTGTCCATCTTGATAGTGTTTACTTCAAGATATGATTAGTAGCTGAATGAAGAAGAATATAAAGAGGAAGAGAAAGGTATAGGGTTATAAGAAGCTGTGTATATAACACTCTCTCTCTTGCAGCACTTACATTCCTGTGTCAGTCAATGATTCATCTTGTAACGTAACTGAAACACTTGAAACACGTGGCAGCTCCGATCATTCCGCTGGAACAAGAAAAGAGGGGAACTCGCGAGCCTATCTAGGTTCACCTCTTAAAGACGACTGTAACCATGTGCCTATTCTAGTATGGCTCGCTTGTTGCCGCTTAGTAAATCATCTCGAAAGGTTCAGTTCTGAAATTTCAATTTCATTATTTTGTTGTTCTTCCAGTTGTATTTCCCAACCTCATTCTCTTTCAGCCCTTCCCCATACCCTCACCCTGCATCCCATCATGCCTCCAGCTCGAGCGCCTGCTAAGAGAGCAGCACCAGCAGCTTCATCATCTTCTTCGGCTCCTGCTTCTCGAACAAGAGTACCTAGAGCTGGTCCATCAGGAGGTCAAGATGTTAAACCTAGAATTGGCGCTACATCAACAGCAGCGGCGGGAAAAGGTAAAGCACCATTACGACCTTCGACGACTGTATCTTCAGCAGATAAAAAACCTGATATCAATAAAGGAGAAGAAGAATGGGCAGAATTGATGAGACAAACATACGGTAGTCAGAAAAGTGCAGATTGGTATTCTAAAGGTGTGAAAAGTGTTGAAGTGAGTAAATTGGGCTCAATTTTAGTGGAACATTATACGTAGATGAACACGCTAATACTATAGCATTCAGGACAAATGGGAACTTTTACCAGCATTTTTAAAAGTAAAAGGATTAGTCAAACAACATTTAGATTCATTCAATTATTTTGTCAATGTAGATATAAAAGCAATTTTAGCAGCGAATTCAAGGGTTGTATCAGATATAAATCCATATTACTACATTCGATATTTGGATATTAGAGTTGGTAAACCATCAAGACATGATTCTAATCAAGTTGCAAATTTATTAACACCAATGGAATGTAGATTAACAGATTCAACATATAGTGCACCTATTTTTGTTGATATTGAATATCAAGGTGAAGATAAAAAAAATAGACAAAGAGGTGTTCAAATTGGAATGTTACCTGTAATGTTAAGAAGTGATTTATGTCATTTAAAAAATAAAAATGAAATTCAATTAGCTGGAATGGGTGAATGTCCAATGGATCCAGGTGGTTATTTCGTTGTAAAAGGTACAGAAAAAGTTATCTTAGTTCAAGAACAATTATCAAAAAATAGAATTATAGTAATGAGAGATCCAAAAAAAGATGAAACTACCGCTGAAGTCACTTCATCAACACATGATCGAGTTGTCAAAACATACGTTACAACAAAAAATAAACGATTATATCTACGACACAATTCTTTTAAAGAATATATACCTATAGTTATCGCTTTAAAAGCTATGGGAATTACATCAGATAAAGAAATATTACAATTAATATGTGGTTCAGATGAAAGGTATCAAGAAGCATTTGGTGTATCTTTAGAAGAAGCAGCAAGAGAAAAGACATTTACTAGACGTCAAGCTTTAGAATGGATTGGTGCAAGAGTCTCACCAAATCAAGCTAAAGATGATAGTGGTTCATATGGTCAAAAATTGTCACCTACAGATATAGCTCAACAAGCTTTAGCTGCAATGGTATTAGGTCATGTTCCAGTGAGAAATATGAATTTTAGACCGAAATGTATTTATTTAGCTACAATGTCAAGAAGAGTAATTTCTGCTATGATAGATGAACATATGGTGGATGATAGAGATTATGTTGGTAATAAGCGTTTAGAACTGTAAGTAGGGGTATATATCCTAGGTGATGTTCAACCTAGTTGGTTCTATACTGACCACCCTCTCCGATTCATCCAGTGCTGGTCAATTATTATCCCTTCTGTTCGAAGATTCGTTCAAAACCTTCAACAGTGAGCTAAAAAAGCGTATGGACAAGATATTGGAGAAGAAATCGCGAGCAGGACCATTTGATGCTGGATCTTTGATAAGACAAGGAGGAGATCCTATTACCTCTGCATTCGTCCGATCTATATCAACCGGTAACTGGTCATTGAAACGTTTCCATGTCGAAAGGGCTGGTGTAACTCATGTCCTATCAAGATTAAGTTTCATCGCTGCTTTAGGTATGATGACACGTATTTCGTCCCAATTCGAAAAAACAAGAAAGGTATCTGGTCCTCGTGCTTTACAACCTTCACAGTGGGGTATGTTGTGTCCTTCAGATACTCCTGAAGGTGAAGCTTGTGGTTTAGTTAAAAATTTAGCTTTAATGACGCATATCACCACTGATGTACCTGAAGAACCTCTATTGAAAATGGCTTTCTTATTAGGTGTAGAAGATATCTCTTTATTAACTGGAAATGAATTATATCGTCCTGGAGTTCATTTAGTTCAAGTCAACGGTACTTTAATTGGTGTAACGCATTTAGCTAAAAGATTTGTCCGAACATTTAGAAAATTACGTCGAGCAGGAAGAACATCAGAATTCGTTTCAATCTATATCAATCATCATCATCGAACTATTTATATTGCAAGTGATGGTGGTAGAATCTGTCGACCTATGATTATAGTTGAAAAAGGTAGACCTAGAGTAACATCACAACATATGAAATTGTTAAAAGAAGGAAAAGTTACATTTGATCATTTCTTAAGATCAGGTTTAGTTGAATATTTAGATGTAAATGAAGAAAATGATTCTTTCATCGCATGTTATGAATCTGAAATCATTCAAGAAACAACACATTTAGAAATTGAACCATTCACAATATTAGGTGCAGTAGCAGGATTAATCCCTTATCCACATCACAATCAATCACCACGTAATACATATCAATGTGCGATGGGTAAACAAGCTATAGGAGCTATAGCATATAATCAATTAAATCGAATTGATACATTATTATATCTAATGACATATCCACAACAACCAATGGTAAAAACGAAAACAATTGAATTAGTTGGATACAACAAATTACCTGCTGGACAAAATGCTACAGTCGCTGTAATGTCATATTCAGGATATGATATTGAAGATGCTTTAATTTTGAATAGAGCTTCGGTCGATCGTGGATTTGGTAGATGTCACGTCTTAAAGAAACAAACTATACCGATGAGAACATTTGCCAATGGATCACATGAAAGAACAGCCTATCCAGATCCATTACCTCGACCGGATGCATATGCATTCATAGATAGAGCAGATGGAATGACAGCTCCAGGAGCAACAATAAATCAATTTGATGTGATGATACATCGTGAAACACCAATAGATACAAGAGGGGGTACGACAAATACCGAAGGATATAAACCTTCACCTATAACACATAAATTACCTGAACCAATTCAAATTGATAAAGTCATGATAACAGAAGGTGAAGATGGTTCTTTAATCAAAATCTTAACAAGACAAACTAGAAGACCTGAATTAGGTGATAAATTCTCTTCAAGACATGGTCAAAAAGGTGTTTGTGGTTTAATTGTTCCACAAGCCGATATGCCTTTTAATGATCAAGGTATCGTTCCTGATATTATCATGAATCCACATGGTTTCCCTTCGAGAATGTGAGTTTGGACTTAGCTTATTGAATTGAATGGATTGACATTTCGCTAATTGATTCTTTTTCACACTTGCAGGACGGTCGGTAAAATGATTGAATTATTATCAGGTAAAGCAGGTGTTTTAGCTGGTAAATTACAATATGGTACAGCATTTGGTGGATCAAAAGTTGTAGATATGTCACAAATCTTGATTGATAAAGGTTTTTCATATGCTGGTAAAGATATGTTAACAAGTGGTATAACTGGTCAACCTATGGAAGCTTATGTTTATTTCGGTCCTATCTACTATCAAAAATTGAAGGTGAGTAGAATTGAGATTCTTTGAGTTATCCTTGAAATGGTACAACTGGAATGGTTTGACTAACTCGCACCATCTATCCTATTTAGCATATGGTCATGGATAAAATGCATGCTAGACCTACAGGACCCAGAGCAAATTTAACTAGACAACCTACAGAAGGTAGATCAAAAGATGGTGGTTTGAGATTAGGAGAAATGGAACGTGATTGGTGAGTACTTACGAGTGATGAGAGAATATATCATTCTTCGCATTCAACCCATTTATCACTATGCTGTTTTTTTTTTTGTCTATTTGCTAATACGCCTGAATTGTCCACTCATAGTTTGATCGGTTACGGTGCAACTCAATTACTTCTTGAAAGATTAATGATTTCATCAGACGCATTCGAAACTCAAGTTTGTGAAACTTGTGGTATGTTAGGATATAATAATTGGTGTCCAAAATGTAAATCTGGAAAAGGTGTTATAGGTTTAACCATACCTTATGCAGCTAAATTATTGATCCAAGAGGTGAGTAGAAACCTTTTTTTCTGGCTATTTATCTATCTCTTGAATTGCACTATACTGATCGAATCATCACTTTTCTTTCACTTGATTAGTTGATGGGTATGAATATCATGCCTAAACTTTGTATGGAAGATACGGTATAATCCAAGTGAATCGTTTTGGAATTGAAACCAGGAAAAGGAACAAGTCATAAGAAGGAGAGAAAAGGTATTGAATATTAGTGAGCTTGTACAACATGGATGAGATAGTCGGTAATAGATCATGAATATATAATGAATAACGTTTTGCCTCTTGATATTCTTATTCTTTTCGATTGGATGTATATGCTCACCATGCACGATGATATGATACACCTCTATAGCACACCCGTGTACATTCACAGCGATCACGAAAAGCGAGATACTGGATAGGGAAGAAATAGAGTTTACGACACATTCCTTTGATATGATGGATATTATTGATTGATTGATTGATTATTGATTGATTACTCAACTACAGTCATCAACGCACGGACCTTTTTCATACTGACAGTAGAACGTACAACCATCAAGGATCATGAACATCTTAAGCATCAAACTCTAATGGTATCTCTTGTCTTCCTTTTCGTTGACTCGGTATTATTCTTCTTCTTCGACTATTTGATTCAAAAGTGACGAAACAACTTGATGGAATTCATATTAGACAAAGCGAAACACTACTTCGATATATAGTGAAATCGCAGCAAAACAACCAAATCATGATCGAACCAATGGATATAGACCTATCTCTTGATGAGGTAAGTTGTTGATACATAAACAATCTGTAGCTTTTGATATACGAGTAGCTAACTATATATGAATGATATAGATTATCGCTAAGAAAAGAGCGGAAGAAAGAGCTTCACGTAGGTTGGAAAATAGGCCTACACCGTATAAAAAACCTATACCCACCGGACCAAGAAAAGCATCAACCTCAATAAATACAGTCAAAGAAACATTCAATTCAGATAAAGCAAATAACAATATAATCAAACCTCATCTTAAAACATCTTTATCATTCACTGAAGTGAGCTGTTGATTATCCTTTTTTAATCCTTAGTTTAGAGTAACAATATACAGGAATTGACATGATGGGGACGTTGAGCTGACGATATCGTATTATAGATTAAATCCAAATACAAGGACCCCTCATTTCCTTCCTTCGCTCATGCACCTTTAAAAGCAACACCAGATAACCTCAAGACACCATGTAGAGAAGTTTCAATTGGAACATTTTCGAGAGATATCACACCTGCGCAAATTAGAGATTTAATTCAATCTACTATTGGACCTGTACAAGAGTTGAGATTGGACAGTAAAGGTATTGCTTGGGTTAGGATGTTAAGGTGGCAAGGTTGGGAAACGTTCACTTTCTGTAAGTTGATGTTTTCCTCCACGAGTGCTCATCATCTGTGTCAAGAAAAGATGAGTTTTGGTATGCATTGTGCACTATGACTGATTTTTGCTATGCTGTACAATTAGTCAATGGAAAAGTCTTGGATGGTAGTGAGTAGTCCTATCTTCTTTCGTCCTCGACATCTTTTCATGATATTGCAGGTAGCTTACATGTCGCTAAACACAGATCAACGATTAGAAGTTCGTGTATACCCTTTACGAAGTGTTCCTCCTGGTTCACAAGCAGTACAAAATGGAAGAAGAGGATCAAGACGATAGAATAACACGGAAGGAAGTGATACTGCTTGTCCGGTGAGCTTCTCGTTTTCTCGTTTACTGCTCGCCTTGGCTTACGAGAAGTTCAAAAGCTCACCATATGTTTTGCCATCAGAATGACTACACATACAGGCTTTTTCAACAACATACCTCCATGTCATGTCGATGTGAAACCCCATGCATATCGTTATTCTCCTTAACTTCCAGAGTTCAAGAAGTGTCACCTCCTCCTTACGAATGTTACCCTGCAATAAAGGAGGCAAAGATGTTTACTTCCTTTGATGTGTGTGCGTCAGAGTCTTCGTCTGTGCTGACCACCCTAAAAGGTTGTCTTCCCGATTATCATGGAAAGGGAAGAGAAGGTACACCAACAAGTATTAACGACCGAATTTGAAAGATATATTTACATCTGACCAAACTATACTTTCTACACTCTAAACTCATTGTCACTGATCATATGGAATTTACAGGATACACCGAGAGATCGCCAATTCAATCATGACCAATCTAGAGCAAATCATGAATGAATCCTTCGAAGAAGATATCCGAGCGGCGATGAATAAATGGTCAGTGCAGGGATGTGCCATAGTCGTTACTAAGGGTGAAGAATATAAGATTATAACACTAGGAAAGCGTGATGAGTCTGAGCCTGTTACATGCAAGGTGAGGCGTCAATCAAACACTTTTGAGTCGTCACAGGGGAGACCACTGACTATTTTATGATCATTACAGACTTTATTCGCTTTGGCATCGTGTTCCAAGCTATTCACAGCTTTAGCTTTAATCAGAGCTTTGACAAGTGAGGGTCTAAACGTCAAAACTAGAATTAAGACAATTTTACCTGATTTCAAGCTATATGATAAACTAGCTGAAGAGGAATGTACTATAGAAGATATGTTATCACATCGTACTGGATTACCAGGATATGATCCCTTGTGGAACCCATCATATTCATTAGACGACTTACCAGATAGACTAAGTAAATTGAAACCAACATTAGGATTTCGAGAAGGACAACAATACAATTCATTTCTTTATGATTTGGCTGTATTGATAATTGAGAAATTAACAAATCAACATTTTGAAAAATATATCCAAAGTGAATTTTTTGATCCATTAGGTATGGAGAGTGTTACATTTGAACATGATGAGGAAGGAAAAGAATATTCCAAAGGTTTTTGGAAGGGATTTGATCCGAATGCAGCCCAACAGGAAATACAAGAAGAAGGGAAGGTGGAGATATTGGATTTTGGATTGAGGAAGTTAGGTGAAAGAGGTGGTTTAGGTACAGGAAGATTATGGATTAATGGAGATGATTTGGTAAGTAACGAGTTTATCAATCAACTTCATGATGAAGTATATTGCATAATGTGGATATCTTTTAATCTAAGTAATACTGCATGAACTGACAATAATCATTGTTTCTGAAAAATCAACTTTATAGGTAAAATGGTTGAAAGCTCTACCCGATATCCCAGAATACAAACAATGTATCAAACCCATAAATGTTGTTGGTTCTTCAGGTGGATTAGAATTTCCTGATCATACTATCTTGTATGGTTTAGCTCAAAGAATAAGTACACATAGAGGTGTTTTAGTCAATGAACATAGTGGTGAAATACCTGTGAGTGGATATACACTAATGTTTCTGATCACGTCCCTAATCATCAGTCAAATTGTTTACATTACGATCCTTGATTGTTTAGGGCTTCTTATCGCGTATTTCAAGATTACCGAAATATAATGTCGGATTTGCTATTTTAACTAATTCTGATCCTGGTGGTAAATATTTAAGATCATTGGTTAAGTGTAAATTGATTGAAGCATTTGCTGGATTAGAGAAATTGGACTGGATTGAGAAGTGAGTATCGTAAAGTGATTGATCTCATCCTAAAATTATAAGTACAAGTAAAATAGCTTCTTGCTTATGCTGTACGGTTTTTTTTTTTTGCAGGATCGAATCCATACATCAAGAACACCTGGATGCCACGCGAAAATGGTTATCTCCTTCTTCATCGTTCTCTGGAAACACTATCAAAGGCAAATCAAATGATGACCCATTGATAGGTACATGGAAGAGTGAGGGTTTCGATACATGGGAAATCACTCCATCATCTATTGTAAACAAATTACCTTCACTGAAAAGTTTGCCTTTTATTCCTGCTCTATATGGTCAAGTCAACTACTTTTTTTCCCCTTCAAACGAAAAAGGCAAATATCATGCTTGTTTTGAATGGCAGTTAGATTCGATCGATTCAAAGGAAATAATTTATGGATATCCTTTTTCAGTTCAGTTGATTGATTATGATAGAATCAAAGTGATTGGCTTGATGGGTGTAGGAGAAGGATTGAATGAAGATGATTTTGGAATCATCTTTGAAAGATTGTAATTCATTGAAATTAGGTCACTAACTGCGTCTGCGCTTACCTTTGTTCGTTTCTGTTATATCGGAAAGGATACCAGATCATCATTCATGATATGAATATCATCATCCACTGTCTTGACAATAATTATAACGGTCTCATTCTAGAAGAGTGGTAAATGCGACGCAATCTTTTACAGTTGCCACCTACCTTTCGATCATGCAATCCCCTCTACAATATATAAGGTAACATCTTCCTTGCACCCTGCTTCCTTTCGATCAATACGGAAAAGGGATAGATATAACGCTCGGTCATTATAAATCAGCAGCATAACTAGTGCATTCCCCTCGGATCATCTTTTGTTGTCAATGCATAATACCATTATAGATTGACAAAGCGAGAGGAAGGGGGGAAGAGATGAGTGATCAAAGTGGAATTAGGTTACCCCGATTTTGACCCAATTTTACCCTAGATTAGATGGTAACTAGGTACAAAAATGTATTTATGATACACGATTTTATCATGTAGATATCCCTTTCACGCACATACATCAAGCATATCACAGTAGCATAACTCAGGAGGCGTCCCTTGATTACTCTATGATTTGAGCATGTAAACGGCGAGGACAGCAATGAGATTCCTGGATATATATTAACCGTAAAGCGCGCTCTCGAACAAGCTGTTATAAAAACAACAAAAATCGTTTTTCCCCACTTTCACTCATCTTACATCTTTCTTTCCTTTTCGTACTTTCCAGACTGATTACAAATCTCATCTGCAGTATAGATGGTCGTGTGATAGCTATGAATCCTGGATCTTCTTCTTCTTTCTTCTGTACATACGAAGGATGTTCGAAATCATTTACTAGGAAAGTGAGTTATATATCTAACATTTGCTTTCCCCCACTTGTCTGTCCCCTTTCTCCCCACTCTAAGGTATTTTTCCGCGCAGAACCTCGTTTACAAGTGATCAACGCAATTGATCGACATTACTAACTTACTTGAATTGACAGGATCACCTCTATCGTCATGCTGCTAATCGTGAGTAGACTTGAGTGTGCATAGTTCGCTATGACCGAAATGACACATTTCAATACTGATAACATTTATGATGATGTTAATTTTGTTTAGATTCCTCGGAAACATTCAATTGTCCAAAATGTAATCGACCATTCAAGCGAGTAGATCTATTACAAAGACATGAAAAAAGGAATATATGTGGTGATGAACCTTTATCAAGTAGTAATGCTAACAAACGTAGAAGAACAAGTGAATCGAATTATAGTAAATCCCTTGAGAAGGATGAAGAAGGAGATGAGAATGATATTGATGGGAATGATCGACAACCTGTATCAGCTATACCTAATCCTACCACAACATCCAATCAATCAATTTCTACTCCCGCGACTTCCTCTTTATTGGTTTCGACTAGGCTAGATACGGATAGGAGTCCTCGTAATTCAGGACAAACTATAGCACATCAAGGTAATATCGAGAAGAGCAACGATATAAATAATGGTAATCCACCATTAAACACATCGCCAGCTTTCTTACATCTAAACAATCAACATCAACAACAACAACAACAACCTACTGCTGATATCGGTGTATCGACTGTATTATCTACAGGAGGAGGATATATAAGTAATGATACTCATGGGATTACAAATATAGCATCAGGTATAACAGGTGTAGTAGGAGGAAATGGAGATTTCATGTCAATTTCAGATTTAGGTTTTGGTTTATGGGCACCTGAACAATGGGAAGCTTTATTACATGAAAGTTTAGCACCACCATTTAATGAACCTATAATACCAAATTCAAATTTTGATCATAACTATAATTCACAATCACAATTGAATTATCAATTTCAACCTCAACCACAAACACCTTCTACTTCTTCTTCTACTATGCAAAATCACTTCTTCAATCAACAGGTATCCCCTGTCAATCCTATATCACAACAAGATCAATATCAACAAACTTTACCACCTTTACTACATCATCCCAATTCTCAGTCGAATTCGCATTCAAAGTATCAACTCCAATCCGATGAAAGGGGTCAGTCTGCAAATAATATCTTGTTCCAGTCTCCAACGGACTCGATGGCTCAGAATGATATTATAAGTGAGGGCTTATTAAGGCGTCTACAAATGTCTTTTCCTGTAAGTCTAATCGTGTCTGATCTCCACAACTTGTCTATTCAATACATTGCACTAATTGACTACGATATAGGAATTCGACGTATCATTATCGTTCGTCAATGAATGTTTACTTAATTATTGGAATAAAACAGCACCCACATTTCCATTCATACATCGACCTACATTTGATGTTGATTCAACTTCATCCGAATTACTCATTATGATGATCATAATTGGAAGTGTAAATTCTCATTCCACTTCGGATTTCAATTTTTCAAATCTTGTCATAAAGATAAGAGGATTACTAGTTCAAGAATGTGGACTAAACATGAAAATTACAACATTACAAGCTTTCACTTTATGCCACGTTTATGATACTTGGTTTGGTAATTCTGAAAGTTTGTTTGTTGCTCAATGTATGTGGCCTGTAATGGTCGCTCATTCGAGAAAAAAAGGAATAGGTGTTCAAGGTAAAACGAACGATTCTTCTTTGTCGTCAGATTCAGATGATCATAAAGAAGAATCTTGGATTATATGGGCTAAAGAGGAGGGTAAGTGTTCAAAACACTTCAAGTCACCATCTCGTCTTTTGGTTATCATACTGTCAACTACGTCGTTCTTGAGCTTACTGATTCTTTGTTATACCACTATAGAACGTCGTCGATCAGCATATTGTGTATTACTGATTGATACACAATTATCAGCATTTTGGAATCAACATTGTTCCAGACAATTATCGATATTTGCACATAATTTGAATCTACCTTGTTCCAATTTAGAATGGGAAGCTAAAAATGCTATTGAATGGTTAAAAGTCAAACAAAGTCAACAGAACAGCAAATCCAACAATGACAATAATAATAGTAATAGTAATATCAATAAATCTACCACAACTACGAAACCAAATAAAACCACAAATTCAAATTCGAAATCAGGATATTTACCTGGATTACATCCAGAATTTACAGTTACGGTAGTAGCTGAAGGATATTCATCAGCAATAATGTCAGCTTTATCTGAAGAACATAAATTTTTGTTTCAAGTCGATTTAAATAATTCATTAACTTGTCAAATGGTTTTAATTGGTTTAATCGCTATTGCATGGGATTGTAGAACTAGAGGTGGAATGGGTATTAGGTTTAGAGAAGGAACTAAACATTGGAGATCTATTGTATTCAATGGTGAGTAATGATGTTTCACTACTAACATCAACTTCTTTCTTACTTGAACAGTTGGAAAGGGCCTCAACTGCCCCTATTACCTCCTTTGGTAGACAGCTGATCTTCATCTCCTACACGTAGCCGTCATACAGCTACGAGCAGCTTATGAATCAGCTGTAATGCACATGAGCGCTTCAATCGAATCAAGGGATATGAGGGATACGTTTGCTATTTGCATCATATCCGTTTTAAGTGATATGTAGGTAGCTGATCTAATCATTTACACTGTATTTTGAGCTTACGCTTTTGATCGTTGTTGTCAGTCCTATGCTGCACGTAGCTGCCGGTGCGACTACCTTTTGCGGTGCTTCAAGTGAGCTTGTTGCTATGTCTTGTTTCGAGCGTCACTCTCGCTAACGTCGAATGTTTAACTTAGTCGGTCCTCGACAATACTCTGATGCCAAACGTCGATTAAAACTTTGGGCAAAAACGGATGATGCTTGGACTTGTGTTTGGCAATCTGTAAGATACTTACGTCAAGCTTTGTTTAGTGAATGGGGATTGTACTCCACTTGGGCTGTATTCAACACTACTGTGGGTTATTTTTGACTTGTTGTTTATACAGAAATATCACGTCCGTTGATCTCGGAGTAAAACTGATATATCTTTTCCTTATTGTATATAGCTTGTTTTGTGGGGATACACAACCACGATATTACACGTCAATCCGTCAACATCAACCTCCAATGAGATGACAGTCCCACTTGCACATCCAAACACTGAGTATCCATCATCTTTAACAGATACGACCTCACCCTTAGTAAATGAAGGAGATAAGCAACGTAAAATTACAAATTGGTTAGATGGTATATTGAATACACAAGGTAAATTAGATTATTCGAATGAAAATCAACATAATAATAATATAGATGAAATCATGAATGATTTATTAAAAATTGTTTCATCTAAATTGAACCAAAATCAAAAGGAAATAGATAGGGATAATAGTGGGTTATTGTCGAAATTGAAAAACCAGAAAAGAGGTAATGCCAAGTAATCAAGTTGTAAGTCAAGGCAACTTCCATGATTGAAGGCATTGTAATTACGGATAAGATTGAAGGAAGAAGAAGAATAAACATAATCTAAATATATGACAAATACATGCCATAATAATCGTAACATATATTGTATTTGGATTGTAGGATCTCTTAGGGATTAAAAGTTTGAAAAAAACAAGTTTGTTGTATATATAAAGGATGATTCTCAGATTTGCAGAAGAACATCAAGTTGTAAATAGATAAATAAATTGCTAGATATTCTGCATGCGAGTTGTATGTATGTGATGTGTATATCAATGTACAAAAAGGAAATATGAAAATAAAGTATATATGAAAGCTCTTGCAATTGCATTTATGGTCCGTATAGTTATTATCCCTTCAAGAAATAATAGTCTCTAAGATTGATGAGATTTACCAACCTTTCCATGGAACCCAAACATCTACAACTTGATTACTTTTATTTTCAGATTCATCTACTACGTAAATCCAAGGGAAAGCTGCACAAACCAAACAAGCATGTTGAGGAACTATTCTAACTGTATCACCGATTTTTAGTTCATCTTTTTCTTCCATTATTTCTTCAATACCTTGACGATGAATTAAAGTACCATGTTCTTGTGAAATTCTACCTAAATCCCATTTATTTTTAGCATGTGAAGGTTCAATTAATCTGCCAAAACCAGGATATTTTCCTGTATCTTTTGATACTGCCAAAGCACCACAATCACACATGGCTTCTTTTCTATGTGGATAAACTGAAACTACTTTTGCAATTACACTTAAAGCTAAATTTTCATCTGGAACTAATGAAGTTGCATGTTGTTGTAAATCACACATACAATAACAACCAGCGTGACTAGGTGTGTAGAGAATAGACGATAAATCAGTATAAGTTTTATTGATATTTCAAAGAATTATATTAATTCCCTTCCGATTCTTTTAAGTGATAAAATCATGAAACCTCCAAAAAAAAAACAACTTACAGTTCTAATTTACCTTCTAAACCATTATGTAATTTTTCAACTTCTTGAACAGCAGCATGTGCAGTTGGTGTAGCACCAACAGATAGAATCCAATCACCTTTTAAACCTAAACCTCTTGCAACTTTGGCAGCAGATTGTACACAATCAATTTCACCTTCAAAATATGATGATCCTTTTGCTAATGTATCTGAAGCGTATGATTGACCAAAGTCTGACAAAATTCAGACATTGTTTATCAGTAAAAATTCCAAGATTTGTGGACTTTTGATACTTTTGGTAATTTTGGTACTTCTGTGGAAAGACAATAACCAATATAAAAGGTATTTTATATATACTTACGAGAATAGAATCCAAATACTTCAACGTGTTTTGAGATTAAAACAGCTTCGATAATATCTTTTAATTGTTGACTTGTTGGAGGTACACCAGCTCGTCTATTTAATCACGACGTAGGTAAAGATGATAGGGGGAATTAGTAAATACTAATAATATAGGAATTATGTATATTATAATACAGTAAATTTAACTTACCTACCACCACCATCAACTTTAACGAAAACACTCCATTTTTGATTTCTTTGATTATTTTTTTCATTAAATTGATTTAATAAATTGATTTGTTCAGGATGATCAACCATCAATCTAATTATACCTTTTGATCCGATTTGTTCTTGTGCTTTATTCAAATCTTCAATTTTATCTGAACCAATTGGCATTGAATATAATATCTGTATGATATGGGAAAGTTATCATTACGATCAGTTTCAATCTATCTCGTATTTACCTGACATTGAAACGTATCTTGCAGAATCTACGGATAAACCGAATGATTATGCTTTCAAATCAAAACTCACATCATCAACTAAACCTTCTTCAACTAAACCATCTTCGATAATTTTCCATAATTCAACCATTGTTGAACAAATCGTAGCTTTTACTCCACCTCCAGCTTCGACTTGTAATCTTGTACCTTCTGTTGTTTTGTGTGCTATCAAATTGAATGATACTGTCAGTTTTCTTCCAATAGATATATCGCTACCACTCGATCCTTCTCGCTTGCGACTTTTCCTCAATAATACCCTATCTACGTGATACTCACTTTTTACATGAGCTCTGAAACCCATACCTCGTTTCTTAGCTTCACTAGTAACAGTTTCACAATTTCTTTTAAATTTACTTCTATCAACTACTAAAGCAGGTGTTCGAAGTTGTGATAAATCTTTACCAACAAATTCATCTTGTAATGATTTTTTGTTTGGTAATGCGTACAATAATGTATGAGTGAAAGTTGACATGTCTGTTCGTCTTCTCTGTATGCTGATATAGTTATTTTGCTTTCAAGGAAATTGTTCTTGTTGATTTGAGCAGATATATGGTCTGTGGACAATGAATAAGTGGTTGTACAAAAGACAAGATGAAAAATATGTTGTTGTTCTGATAATAATGATGGGACCGTTGTATGATGTCGCTCAAAATATCAAGCTAGAAGCATGTATACAATATACCCTTGAGCGCCGACTTTGCTATTCCTTCATCGGTCAATTCGGTCCGCTTAAATCATTGATGCAGTACAAGGATACAAGCTATATCCGAACTAGAACACCGAATTCATTACAGCATGAAAGAGTGGGGGACTAGCGAGTATCATATTAACAGCGTCTATCCGAAGGTGGGGAAGGAATGTTAAGTGAGGTTTGTTGATAAGGAGATTAGCACTCATACAAAGTGAAAGGGTTCTTCTGTTAGTAGATAGCATGAGTAGTAACACCTAGCGAGAATTGGAAACTCTGTGCAGACCTATGAATGTCTTTTATTTAAAGCTGCATGAACGAAGTATGATGAGTTACCGTAGAATAAGTGAGCAATAAGCCAGCGATATTCGCGATACTGAATCAACACAACGTATGAAAATATATAAATGTCCTATGCAATGCACCGATCCGTCTTTCTCCTAACTTGTATGGAAGATATATCGTATCAATTACAAAGTAGTTGCCTTTGATTTTCCATTAAACAACTTTACCTTCTTCCTTCCTTCTTCTCAAAACTTTACCACCTCTATTTCCATTCAATCTACCTTCATCCATTGCAATTTCACCATTAACCAAAACGAATCTTATACCTTCAGCTTTTAATTTTGGATTTTCAAATGTCGCTTTATCTTTTATAGTTTCAGGATTAAATAAAACTAAATCTGCAAAAGAATCTTCTTGAATCAAACCTCTTGAAGGATAAATACCTAATCTTTTTGCTGGTCTAGAAGTTAAATGTGATATCATTTCATTCAAAGATAATAATTCTAATTCTCTAGAATAATGTCCCAAATATCGAGGAAATGTACCATATGCCTATAAGAAAAAAAAAGGGGTAGATCAATTTTCTGAGTCAACAAATCTTCTTCGTTGGACTTATAATTAGATCAGATAACATCAAATCGTGAACTCACCCTAGGATGTGTACCTTTACCATGTAAAATAGCATCACTTCCTGAACAATGAGTATGATGACACATTATTTGTCTAACATTTTCTTCATTTCCAATATGCATTAAACAACTTGTAGCTAATTTATCTTTAATTAGAATTTCAAAAAAAACTTGAATAGGTAATTTATTTTCTGCTTTAGCTACTTCTGATACTCTTCGACCGGAATAATGTTTAATTGAAGGATGATTTGCTGATCCAATCTTAAAAAGTTAAACGCAAAATGTCAAAAACATCAGTAATTCATACATTCAACGTAATTTCCCCATCGCCACAGTCTGATAAATAAACTACGACTCACCCCAATTTCATCCCAATTTGTAGGTATACCATGACCACCATCACACCCAGTAACTTCTACAGCAGTTCTAATTTTTTCTCTTGTAATCTCATCATTTAATCTTTTCAAAGTTTCTTCTGGACCACCTGAACTTGCCCAAGAAGGTAACAAAGCAGCTAAAGTTGTACATCCAGGTAAATATGGATAAGTATCTAAAGTTACATCTACACCTGATTCTCTCGCTGAATCAATCATTGATAATAATACAGGTGCTTTTCCTTTATTTTCTGAAAAATTCAATGTAGCATGTGTAAGATCTATCACACCAAATATATCGTCGATTAGGTCAAATCAGCTATACTTTCTTCTTTTTTTTGTCAGAGTTTTCAGCTCGAGCTGGACTCACGTATAGGACATCCAGTCATTCTTCCCAAACCTAACATTTCAGCATAACTTTCAATAGCTTTAAATCCATAACTTCGATGATGAGGTGCATAATATGCTCCAGGATATTCTTCAGCTAAAACTCTACATAAAGAACCAAGTTCAGATGTTGAAGCGTACATTCCTGGAGTATACGTTAAGCCACTATTGGAAACACATTGACATCAGTATACGTAAACAGTGATTTTTGATTGTAGTTGGACTTGCCTTGACATTCCTACGGCACCTTCATTCATAGCTTTTCTCAATTCTTCAGTTTGACTAGAGATTTCTTCTGGAGTTGCAATTTGATCCCAAGGTCCAACAGCTAGTAGTCTGAGATTTCCCTGATGACAGAAGATGAAGAAGTTAATTATCTTAATTGACATTATCAGAGATAACGTGAGATAGATAACTCACTTGGGGTACTAAATATGCAACATTAGTAGCGGTTTTATTCCTTTCTAAACAATCTAAATATTCTTTAACCGATTTCCATTCGAATAAACCTAATTCAGGATAATCTTCAGGTGAAGGATTACCATTCCATCCTGCTATTTGTTCTCTAATTGATTTTAATTGTTGTTGATTAT
The DNA here is from genome assembly GCF_036810415.1 of Kwoniella dendrophila CBS 6074. Classification (NCBI taxonomy): domain Eukaryota; kingdom Fungi; phylum Basidiomycota; class Tremellomycetes; order Tremellales; family Cryptococcaceae; genus Kwoniella; species Kwoniella dendrophila. The sequence goes on from NC_089480.1 coordinate 75,973, forward strand.
GTATTGGTGAATATGATATACCATCTTGGCCTATAACTTCGGTCTAAAAAGGTTAATCATGTGGTATAGTCAGCTTTTTTTGTATGATGAGGGGGGGCAAGTCAAAGTATTTTCGGTTTCTTTTATCTAAACTCAAACAACTCACCGTACATCCTTGACTGATTTTAGCTTCATGATCAGGATTAGTTAATAAATATAAATCTGAATGTGCATGTAAATCAATAAAACCAGGTGATAATACCCAACCTTTAGATTCAATCTTTCTTATATCTTCTTTATCTTGTAAGAATGATTTATCACCTGGAGGTTTTGATATTGTTGTTATTTTTCCATTCGAAATTAATACATCTGCTTCGTATGGTTCTATTGTCGGATCACCTGAAACGATTGTTGGGGATAGGAATAATAAAGACATTTTGAAAAGTAAAGTTGATCAAGGTATATTCTGAAGAAAGGGTTGAGAAGAAGATTTGTTATATGTAGTAATTGTGTCGGTTCTTTCTTATAATATGTCGAATGAGATTCCACTTATATCACTTGGAAGTACTCTAAGACGTTTATTGTCTCCCCTAATTTCCTTCACAAGCTAAGCGATTACCATAAAAGTTTTTGTTTTTTATCCAAGATACGAAGACACTATGTATTATTTTTCCTTTATATAACACTTCTATTATCTCAAGATCTTCTAATCCGATAAATATCTAAATTCTTCTTTCGAGGCGAATATCCTTGTTTTACTTATTGATGTCTCTTGAATATAATCTCTATTGTTTTTTTACAATCGAAACGGAAACAACTTGTCCGAAAGATGTTTTGTTTATTCAGATCAACTAAGAAGGGTCCTTTCCAGGAGATAATCCTTGATGATCTCTTTATGATGATTGATGCAAAAGTATAAATGCTAAGGATTACTGATTGAAGATGATAACTTTTTAGCCGATTGATTGAGCTCTGTAGTTTGGTGTCTTGAGCTAGACTAAGGTACGATTCTGTCAGATTGATGTGATGATTGATGTTGGCGTTGGTGATGTTGATGTTGTTGATGATGTTGATGGGGCACTAGGCGGACAGACGAAGATGTGATATCTGTTAAGAGTTCAAAGATTGACAACTCCTTTCAATTTGATGCTTGTGAAGGTATCAGAAGGCCTAGGTGATAGATTAGGAAGCTACCAAACAATGTATGACATGTTATGATTAGAAGAACCTAAAACTATTCACATATTTTAGCGAGAAAGGTCTTTGTCAAAAGTAAGAATGGTATTTCGCTACAATAATCATAATAACGTTGATAATATTCTATGATAATATCGGACCGAAGACGATATTCCGAGGGTTTCGGTCATTTCATATCTTGCTTACGCATTCGCATTCCTACAGTACTAATGTGTAGCTTAAGTATGATTTTACCCACTCTCTCTCTCTCTCTCTGTCTGAAATTTGTCGCTCTCGTTTGAGCATTTTCTGCTCTTTCATTAATCATATACACCTTTACCCCACTTTGATATTTGACACGGTTTATGGTTTCAGTATTTTCCGGCTAAAGGTAACCACCCCTCCTTTCAGGGTCAAAAGAAGAATACAGTTAAAATACAAGATAAGGAATAAAAACTACGTTACCCGATACCCGCTCCTTTCCGCTTTGTACCATCGCAATCTGGATATGGTAATTGTACTTGAACATTATCACTTGTCTTTACAATTAGCCAGCGCTCAAGTGGGGAGGAGGTATATTATGATAAAGTGGGGGCTTTGTTATTTAATTGTATTTATATGTAGTGAGCAATATAATCACTCTACAAATTAAAAGACTGCAAACCTGCGTTACGAAATCAAGATTACAGGGCGGAGATAACCGAGTCCATTCATTTCTAGCACAAATATATACAGTAAGAGTACATCGTCTTTGCGAGGTACGCTGTGACAGTTATATCATGAATGATATGCATGAGTAGTGTCCTCTAGAGTCGAAGACATATATATACCTCGTCTTTACAAGTATAACAAACCTTTATCATTCATCTCGACGATAAAGTATATTCTCATTGTGATCGGAAGATTTTACAGTCCCTCATACAAACGCACTAATGTACTGTACTACCCTGGCGTTATCGTTTCGCTCATATCATCATCACCATCAGAAATGATTTAGTTGGGAGCTAGCGTTTTCATCAAACATACCAGAACCTTATTACCCATCTTTGACGATCAGATTGATGGTAGTTTGTATGTTTGGCGACTTTAAAGGGAGGTTTATGTGCCTATGACCTCAATTTGATCTTTGCATATGATCTAGAAGATGATACTTTTATTTTATCTTGTTTTCATGTTGGAATAATTATAAGAACGGAGGTAGAGATCCCAACACAACCAAATCATTTGTCCATACAATTAATTACTTTGTCCAACTATCAACATGTCTACTAGCGGCTCTACCACCGAAATTTGAAGAAGAATTAATACCTAAACCACCCATATTACCCATTCCCATTCCCATTCCCATTCCCATTCCAACGTTACCCGATGGTGTATAATTAATATTCAAACCCAAATTACTACTACTAGATATATCATTTTGATTTTGACCTTGAAGTTGATTACGATCTTTTCTAAATTCATGTAAAGTATATATTTTTCCAGCGAAATTTTTTGTATTTTGAGAATCTAAATAATCATTTAATTGAATAATTGATTTTATACCAAATGATGGTTCTTTTGAAGTAGATAATGAATTTACTAATTCTGGGGAGATTATAGATAATATTTCTGATTGTGTTGCTGAATGTATCAATGATGATGATGAATAATAACTTTTGTTCAGATTATTAGAATCATTATAATTAATTTGATTGATTGAATTTGATAATCTTTCAAATCTTCTTTTATCTTCATCTTTCTCTAGCTGTATATTGTCTCGCTGCGTCAAGTCAGGAACTAAATACCCTGATGTTCCGAACACTTTACGTAGGGGATCATCTTCATTTAATTGATCTACATACTTTCTAGCCATTTCATCACAGATACTTCTCGTAGATTGTCCATTTATAATTTCACTCCTCAATAAAACTAGATTCCGAACAACTTCCTGTGAATGTGAAAAAGGTATTTGCAATTCCCTTTTACTCCCTCCTACAACTATTGCGTTTACTATCAATCTAGGTAATTTGCTTGATAAGTAGTCATTTAATATGGTCGATTCGAAAGGTCGATTAAGTATATCAAGTATTCTTTCCATACATCTCCTGGAATTATCATCATCATTGCTATTGAATTTGATATGATTTTCAGATAATTCAATCAATTTGATTAAATTGCTTTTTTCTTCACCTTTTTCAATATTCAATAATTCATCTTCTTCAACATCTTGTAAGACTAATAATGGACCTAAACCTAATGATAAATTCTTCCATGCTGCTGTATGTTTTTCAGAAGATGAAGCTTGAACTAAACATTTCAAAGGATATTCTTGTGGTAGATAAGGTGATATAGAAGGATGTAAGGCGTATTGTGAATTTGATAAGATTTTTTCACGTAATGATAAAGGTTGTTTCATGATATATTCTAATGCAGATTTGTGTTGTATAATCAGATTAAAAATTGGCTGTACTTGATCAAGTAGTAATAAACATTCCATAGCTCGATTTGAGATTTGTTTAGGTGTTGAATCATCAAGTAGATCTAATAAAGAAGAAGGTGATTCACCACTCCATCTATATAACCATTCAAAATTCTCTTTTTCGTCCTCCTTTCCATTGTCATTGGATATACCATCTGATATATTATCTATGATTATTCTGGAATCCACCTCTTCGACGTTGTTTTCACTGTCAAGTTGTTCTCCATAATAACCATATACAGATAAAGTTAATTTCTTTGCTGGTGAATAAAGCATCAACATCCGAGTAGTCACCTGAATGAATTCAAAAGATATGACTATCAGAATGAATGTATATTACAGGGACACAACGGAGTGACTCAAAAGGTCATCTCACTTACACCTATAGGCATATTGATAGGATAATTCAAAGGATTTTCAGAAGGTATTACATTTATAATAGTTGAAGCTAAAGCATTTACGGGATTTGATGGATTAACATTTAAGAGTAATCTACCTGACCATTTTAAAGGGTATGTTGTACTGTAATATACACAACTTAGTATAGGATGTAGGTATATCACTATAACAATACGATCGTTTAATCATAATGGAAGACTCACCCTATTCCATTCAACCCCTTAACTCCTTCAGGTATAATCTGAACATCACTAATTCTTACAGATTCATTAAACCTGATTACTAAAAGGTTTTCATCATCATCATTTGTCGGATAAAGTGTTAGGTTGATCGTATGATATAGTAATGAAGGTACCATGTTATTTTGCGAATCACTCCTTAAGAGATATTGTGTTATATCCTTATGAAAACCATCGAATTGGTTACCATGTGTATAAAGATTTGGTGGGTTGATGATACTCCCGCTTGAACAAAGTTAGGAAAAAAACAGAGTTCAGTATGTTTATGATAAGACTGATGAAGTTATTATAGGATAAGGAGTCTATATGAAATGTTATATCCCATAATCATAATCATAATCAAATGTACAGACAATTTTTGGACGTTTCAGCTTCACCAACATGCAAGTACTAACAGCATCATATCATGCTTCTGCGGACATCGCCGACGCGTATGAAACATGCCTACATGCCTGGATTTGCTTCCGAGCGATCATGGCAAATGATAAGGAATGTGTTTGGTGTTTTACATTTATCTCTTTATCTACTCCAATTCATCTTACTCCTTCTATATTGGATGATCAAATCAGGCTGGGATCATCCAGCATCAGAAGGTGATCATCTTGATCGTGTACATCTTACTGGGAAGTTGTGCGAATAATGACAATGCTCACTCGCAAAACTACGCCAGATATTCGAATGATGAATCCAGCACATCGCTCAGACCTCCCTCCAGTATCTTGACAACCATTGTGTTCCTGTTCCTATTCAACAGCCTGTTCAATCACGTTTCACGTATGTCATATCAGGATCATTCAAACCCGTTAAGGTAAGGTATAGCAAGGTTCCAGAATTAACGGAAAATATCGCTTCAAAGCTTGGCAACGATGAACATAACAGGGTGAGATGTGTCTCTTGGTTTCCATCTGTGCTTCATGCTGTGTAGAGAAACACAGTATAGTGAGAGATCTTTCCAGCTATACCTCTCGGCTGTAATGATTCTACTTCAACTCACCATCCAGCTGTTGATCAGCTTATCATACTGTCTGTCAAATCCTTACATTTATCTTACTTGTACATAGCATCCTTTCCACTGACATTGATTGTCATAACGGGCATATTTATATTCCCTTTGTTCTAGTTTTTTCTGCTTGGTATTATGCCTTCCTCTACTTGCAACTTATAAATCCCGAATATAAAATACAAACACTTGTCCTTGAAATCAACAATAACTCAAACGTCGTCAAATATGTCATTAAAATTGGAATTAACAATATGGTCAAAAGCAATCAAACATTATGAGACAAAAGAATATTTGGAAGCTTTAGAAGAATTTTCAAAAATTTCAGAAACATCAAAGATTAATTGGAATATAGGTATTATATTAGCTACTTTAGGTAAACATAAAGAAGCTATAAACAATTTCAAAAAATCATATCAATTAGATCCCTTTTTCGCTTTGGCATATCATCAAGCTGGTGTTAGTCGTTTTGTAAGTGACTTCGTCTTATCTCGTGGTTCAATGGTTTCATGAATTGATTATAGATTATTATTACAGATGTTAGGTGATTATGTTTCAGCGTTAAGAGATTTCAGAGATGCTTTAAATTATATGAGAGGGAATCAAACTATGTGAGTAGAAACGATCATTGGAAACCTTGACTTCCGTCCTACAATTCCTACCTTTCTTAACCTGAATTAACCAACATCTACCCCTTGACTTTTAACTAGTAATTATGAACAATTAGGACTTGACTTTAGGTTATACTCATGTGAAGTATTATTCAATTGTGGTTTATGCAAGATATATATGGGACAAATCGATGAAGGTTTAGCAGAATTGAAAGAAGCTGCAAATCAACAAATGATTAAAGAACATGATGTTATTCGTGATGCTATAAATGATCAAGGAAGGGATTATAATGTTTTTTCTGTTCCTGTAAGTATGTCCGAAACCCCCTTTTTTGCTTCCTGTAGCGAGAATACACTAAATATGTTTGTTATTGATTGAGCATTGTAGGTCGGTATAATATTCAAACCGTCACCCAAGAAATTGAATAATTTAGCTAGTAGAGATTATATGGGTAAAGCTGTAAGCTATACGTGTGATAAACAATCAAAGGAATGTTACTGCTTACATTTCGCATATTTTGTTAGATACTTGTAGCAGCCACAGATGCGAATGACGCATACACTACATTTACAGGTATAACAAGATTACAACGTGGTCACACACCTACTGGAACACCTTTACAAGCTGGACATCCAATATCAAGATCAGCCTCGATAACTAACAGACACAGTAGAAGTAATACAGTTGGCGTATCAGATATATCAGGTGGTAATATCGTTCGTCCCAATTTGAATAGATCAATGACTTCAGCCGGACCCGGATCAGGAGGTAGACCTTTGATTAGAGTAGCAACCAATATTGGATCACCATCATATAATCAACCTTTATCAGCACCTGTAAATCAATCGACATGTAAAATACCTGCATTCTCACCAATGTTAAGATCAGCTAGTATAAGAAAACAAGATATATCATCACCTTTACAATCTTCACTTGTTACGCCTCAATATAATCGATTAAATAATTTTAGTAATAGTAATAATAATATCGCTATTCAACCTGTAACTGAGATTGATATTCATGATGACTATTATCATCAGACCTCAAAAGGGATTCAAGAAGAGGATGAAAATGAAGAAGAGATGAATGGAAATGGTTCAGATTTATTGGTAGTGCAGCAAGATCGGGAGTCGCTGTCGAAAGCACAACCACCACTGCAACCTATTGAAGAGACCAAACGAGTTGACGATTGGTCAAGTAAAACACCTTCTGGATCTAGCCCTACACCTAGTCCGAATCCACCTGTTAGAAAAATAGAAAGCCCTTCTATGAAAATTCGTCAAGAGATACTCAATAGTAAGATGAATATGAAAAATAACATACTCGAACAAGGAAAGAAGGATATATCTTCACATTCACCTCAACAATCAACATCATCATCTTCTATCGTCTTTGATGGGAAATCACTACTAAGTGCATCAGGTGGAAGCAACGCTGGATTAAGTTCAAGTAGGACAGTATCGGAAATCACCAACGATACTAAACAATCTGATCTCAGTTATGATCATCATCATACCCATCATCACCGTTTTGGAAGTGAAACAGCAAATAATTTTGGTGAAATGACAAAAATTCGAGTTAAAATAAATTACAATTCACATAAAAGAGGAATGTCAATTTTACCTGATCAAACTCATTCATCATTCATCGATCAGCTTAAAAACAAATTTGTTAGTGAATTAGGAAGTATTGAAAGAGATGTAAAAGTTAAATTCAAAGATGAAGATGGAGATTATTTAACAATGATAGATGAATCTGATTTTGAAGCTGCAATTGATGTAGCTAAATTGTCAAGTCTTACTACAGGTAGAAATGAAGGTAAATTAGAGATTTGGGTTAACTGAATTTGTATCCTATTTTGGGGGGTTCCATTATACACATTTGCATATTCTTGTGGAAATGGGATCACTTATCGCTTGTATATATTGAGTATATACAGGTAACATACAGATATAGAGATTCATAGGGATATCCGCTTTTTCCTGCTTGATTTGTCCGCTTTCGAGGAGTAGAAAGTCAAAAGTGAGAATCTTCATATTCGCTTGTTAGCACTAGCACTAGTCTACTATCACTTCAATGACGAGGAGTTGATTACGATAAAAGTACTTTTCTTTTTACCTTTCCGGATCGGCATAACCTTGTAAAGTACAGTGATTTCATGATTGATCGTACCTTGGAACAAAATAAGCGTCATAAGGTGTAATTTTAAGTAAATATGCAATATTCTCGAACCCATCCAAGCGGGGTAAGCGGGGAACAGGGGAATAAAATCTGCTAAAACAATTTAATCCTCTGGTTTGATGCCTTGTTTGTTATGTGTCATGTGTTACGGTTTGCTGGAATTATACCACAAGCAGGAAGCCGGTTAACCTTGGGCAAAAGCATCAAATGATCAAATGATCAAGAACAGATCTACCTTACCTTGTACTACCTACTCGTATTGACGTCAATATATCATAATCTGACACGTTTTACCTTTGTTCTCATCGTTTATTTCATACACACTACTACTACTCCTCCTTGCATCGCAAAGCATCATTATTACCGCATTCTTTCCTTTTCCTTGCTCGTAACACATGTTTTTAGCCTGTTTGGGACAAAATCAAAGCAAGCGATTCCAGCAGAATGGCGTACTTGTTTACTTTGATTAACCGGAACATATGTAGATCGAAATCAGATAAATAATCAAATCGATCGGTACTCGTACACATTCCTGTAAAAGGCGAAAATGTAAAATGTAATGTTTACTCTAAAAAGGTGTAGGTTACGTCTATGCAGGTGTATAAGTCTGATAATATGTTGAATAACCTTTATCATTATATGTATTTTATATCCAATTAACATTCAGTCGAGTTGACTAAACCACATTGATAGTCAGCAGAATTATCACTGCAACAACAATGAACGCTTCTCGCACTAGTACACTCACATCAATCGAAGGTATGGTGCATCGCACGATATCATCATCATCAAATTCATTATGGATGATGAAAGATACATTTCATAAGATTGAAAATTGGACATCACATTATCATGCTATAGCTATTTTAATTATAATATCAACTATAGTAGGTATAACACGTATAATAAGAGAAACCAATCGTGGTAGATTAACTTCAAGACAAATTGAAAAACAATCAAATCATAGAATTGAACAATCGCCAAGACGTCAAGAAACTAAACTCGATGCTTCTCAAGTGATTTCAGAAAAACCTAATTCAATTCCATCTCCAACTACTCAGAGTCGCAATGTAAAACATAAACAGAATGATCTTTATTTATCTGCTTTCCCAGATTTGACTAAAGAAGTTAATGTCACAGATGAAAAGATAAAATCTCGTATGATTAAAGATAAAGAATTATATTGGAAGTTACAGAATCTAGAAGATCATCTAGGTAGGTTTTTCATTTTGTATATTATCTGTTAGATATCGAATATCAACAACGATATAAAGCTGACCTTTGACTTCCATTTCGCTAGACGTTATCGATGAAGCTCGAGAAAGATTAGTTGAATTGTTTAATCAAGTATTATATGAATCTTTAAACGATCCTACAGATACAATACTCTCTTTACCTGAATACGAATCTGAATCTTTATGCAATTTTTTAGAAAATTCACATCGATCTTCAGCAAATCGTTATGAAGCATATTTAGATAGGCGTAAAAATGGTGGACCAAGAGAAATGTTTCCATCGAAAGAATACGCTTTAGAATGGTTGAGGTTATCTGGAGTCGTAAAATATGTAGATGGAAGTTGGTTAGGTGGTATTCTAGGTATAGGTACAGGTAAAACTAAAGGATTAAATTCAAATGCAAATTCCATGAATCAGCGTAAAAGTGGCGAAAACAGTTGTAAATTAGAAAGAAATGTAAGTAAAATGGCATGGCAAGTAATTTCAGAAGAATTCGGTGATGGTGATTTAGAAAAGAATCATATTTATTTATATGAAAAGTTATTAAACGAAATGAAACTTGGTAAATTAGAAACTTTAAAAGATGGAAATGTAAAATCAAGTTCTGGAGATAAAAAAGGATTTGATGGATTACTAGAAGAAGAACAAGGTATACCGAAATGTTGGGAAGCTGCTATAGCACAACAATGTATTGGATTATTATCATCTACAAATGAATTTTTTCCTGAAGCTTTAGGATTTAATATGTCTTACGAATCATTACCATATCATTTATTAGTAACGACGAAAGAATTAAAAGAATTAAAATTGAATAATTATTATTTTCAAATTCATGTTACGATTGATAATTCTGATTCTGGACATTCAGCAATGGCTAGATTAGCTGTTGAACATTATTTAAAAGGTATTTTGGAAAGAGATGGTTTTGAAAAAATGCAACAAATATGGAAAAGAATTCAATTAGGTTATTTATTAGCTGAAGGTTTACCTACAACACCAAGTTCACCGATTGAGTTTGAAAAGAATAATAATAATAACGTGTATCAACCAAAAGATTTATCGTTAGATGTAACAAATAAACCAGCTACTTTATCAGAATCAAAAATGATTGAAATTATAATGAAAAAATCTAAATCAGCATCAAAAATGCATTGTCCATGTAATAAAATGAAAATTGGTCAATTTAATCTAGAAGAATGGTTAAATCCTTTAACTATAACAAAAGATAAAACTTTAACTTTTTTAAGATTATTATCATTGAAAAAACCTTTTGTTATACCTGGAAATCCAGAAAAATCTTTATTTATAAAAGATTTAAATTGGAATGGTAAAATGTTTGGTGCTTTTACGAAATCTGAAACTGATCAAGTTAAACAATGGATCATTTCTTTGAATCCTAAATACCTAGGAGGAAAAGAAATTACAAATGGTACTTATGAGAGATTTATTGGTCATTCACCTTTCTCAAGAACAAGGAATATTGATAATAATGATAAAAGTACTTCTTTAACGCCACTTGAAAAACGAGCTATGGATTTATGGAAAGTATATGATGATGATTTACCACCTTTACCTATATTATCCATTGATCAATCGATATCACCTGAACAATTGGTTAATAAACAACCTACTCAGCATAAAATCGATTTCCAAACAATACGTTCAATATGGTATACATCCACTTCATTATTCGAAAATTTCCAATTACAAACATCAAAATTTGCTTGTTTAGATTCAATGTTCACTTTAAGGATATTAAGAATTCAATTAGGATTTTCAGAATTACATTTACCCAATGATATTTGTAATGGTATTGAAGATGTTGAAAAGAATGCATTGGAACAGATTGTGGGATTATGGGAATTAGGTGAAAAATTAGATCGTTGTTCCTCTTCTTCTTCTTCAACATCTTCTTCTTCGGTTAACTTGATTGATTTATCTAAAAGTATACGATCAGAAGGGCAAAGAAAATTGAACGATTTTTGTTCAAGATTATTGGATTTACGTTTAAAACCATATACCAATTCATCAAAGATTTTTGGAGTTTATTTATCAATTTGTCAAAATATCTATATGAATCAATCACTCGTTGATCTCTTTATTAACCAAGAACAAGAAGATTATCGTAATATCCTTGAAAGAATTAATCAAGAACAAATTAAAATTATATCAGAATATATCAATCATTTAAGAAAGACTCGAACAGATCAACAACAATGGGAACAAGATTTCTTACAAGGTTATTATTGGGTTGAATCTGAATTATCTTCTATCTTATCTTCATCGTAAATCCGCTTTTTATTTTTTGTTTCCTGAATGATTCCAACTGTATTTTTATAGTTCAAAAGAGAAAGAACTCGATATGTATGTAGCTTATAGTTTTCAATATTCCAATAATACACATCAATGCATTTTCTCCTTTCCGTTCGAACACTCTATACAGTACATCGTCACGTTCGACTGGAGATATCCGGTGATCCATCATACATTGCTTCTTATGTTTAATAGTATTCACCTCAGGTAAATGCATAATGGATTATTGTACTGTACTTAGGGTACCTATTTGAACTTAAAATATGGGTATATGAATGAACTACAACTTTGAGAGTAAGGTGGATGGCTTCTAAATCGATGAAATCAATTACTGTACGACTGATAATCTATATCTTTTGCACAGTAGTGATCTTATTGTAAATGTACTGTATGAGGTTGTATCGACGGATTATTGTGAACAAGTTCCAGCAGGGATCCAACCTATACGATTGAGAAGGAAGAATATTACGTATCAAAAATCAGTCAACCAACTTAAGACTCTGTACTACTGTAATCCATGTAGGTCTGTCTTTATATATGTAAATCATGATGTGATGAATGTGTGATTGAGATTTTCAAGTATGTTAATGTAGTAGGATGAATGTAATCAAACTTACCGATTTTCTGTGAACCAGATTCGAAATAACTACAAATCCTGTTTTGACCACTTTCACATTTAGGTTGACCTAATTTACAATCTGCTTCTTGAGCACCAGTGATTTGAGTTCCACGATGTGTTTGGATATTCGCCACGGGAGTTACAGGTACAGAAGGACTAGCTAAAGCATTTACACCCGGTAATGATGCACTCGTACCAGCACCAGCACCAGCACTAGCGCCAACAGCTGCAGTTGCAGAGATCCCTGCACCGATAGGAACTGATGGCGCTTTACCTGCTGGGACATACGTTGAATCGCCTGCTGCTGGAGATGAAGCTGCTGATCCACCTGCTACGGCTGACGCTACTGCTGTTGGGGAAGTTGCTGCTGTGTCGTATCCAGCTGGACTAGCTTGGGTTCCAGCTACGCCGACAGGGGATGAGATGCCTGGCAAAGCTGTTGATGGAGTTGGGATACCTTGATTAGGAGTTGAAGCACCTGCGACAGGTCCACTACCAGAGGCCTGAGAGCCTGGAGCTGAAGCTGGATATCCTCCATTATTAACATCGGCAACACCAGTTCCAGCCGCAGGTGAGGATAACGAAGTGCTGCCATATGAACCACTACTACTAGTAGTGGTAAGACCTGGAACTACAGCTGTATTTGTAGATCCACCTACTTGACTAGAACCAGAACCAGAACCAGAACCACCTTTAGAATAAGCAGGTGGGACGCCCATTGTAGTGGTTACAGAAGGTATAGGATCAGTATATTGACCTGAACCATTATCTTTTTCTGTAGGATTTTCATTAACTTGACCGCCTTCCGCTAATTTCCAATGATATTGATTTGTAACTTCAACTTTTAATCCTTTTGCATTATCACATGGTATACCAGATGATGTTTGATCTTGTAATCCGATTAAAGCTTCGGCTGTCAAGTTAAATGAAAAAAAAAAAAAAATCATTTTATCAGTTTGAATTCTTAATCAGAATGTTAATACAACTGTGTAATATACTTGTATTGAAGTACAATACAGTACGATTGCAGTAATTTGTAGTTAAAAGAATTTGAATGAATGAATGAATGAATTTTACTCACCACTAAAATCAATTTTCTTTTCTGTAGCACAATTTCCACATCCATCCCAAATGTAAAAAGGTCCAGAATCAAGTACATATGGTTCTCCATTTTGTTTGTAAACATTTACACTGACAGACGGAAGGAAGGAAGGAGGAGTGAATAAATATCATACATATATCAGTCAACGGAATATACCATATGCAAACGAAATGAATTCTGAAGATGAGATGGATTGAAATGCCGCAAAGAACAAAAAGAGAGACTTACATTCTTCCACACCAATTCACTAAATCATTATCAACCAATAAGAAATTCATAGCTACCACATGTAAAGTCATTCATTAGCACAATTCAGCATGAGTTAATGAAATAAATTGAATCATGTCAATCGTCATACATATGCTATATGTCAATAATAACTGAATAATGATCTGAAATATCAAGTAAAGTATGAAAAGACTCACCGACAGGTGTACCTTTACCTATTTCACTTAAACTTTTACCTCTTACATATTCACAAATTGGTGGAGCAGCATTAGGACCTGTCATTCCAGTAGTTTGACTCCATTTTGGATCACCAAAGTTTTTTCCACATTCAGGAGAATCGTTAATATCATAATATCTATATATATATATATATATATATACGGTATTAAATCGATATAATTTAAAAAACAAACAAATCAGCATGTTGTACTGTACGTTGTACTGTAAGGTACACAATACGAGTAAAGTAGAAAATTATCAAATGTTATAAATAAAATAGAATAAAAAACCAACATAACTGCAAAAAAAAAATATCCATATCAAATTATTCAATTTCAAAAAAAAATGAATAAAAATGTGCGAATAAACAAGTCTGTTCCAAAGAAAAAAAGGATATTTGAGGAATTTCGACGAATTGCAATCAAGCTATTGGACTCACACGGTACCTGTAACGTCGTCCAATGTATAATAAGGTGTTTCAGCAGCTTTGATTATTGATAAACAAGTTATAAAACTGAAAAAAGTGGTAATTGCGGATATTTGCATCTTGCCTCAAGATATAGATAAGCAAGTCTCGTCAAGATCGATGAATGGTTAACGATGTATCAATGAGCGTGATTCGATTATTGGCTTGTGATGCGCTAAAAAGTCGAAATATAAGAAAGGAAATGACTGAATTGGTGTTATTAGGAAGGGGTTATGAAAGTCCAGCTTTCGATTCAAGGAGTACAACTAAGCACTAGATAGGAGAAAGTCGAAGGGGAAGACTACGATCAGACTATTATCACTTGTCAGCTTTTTATACTTGACGAATAAATTGACAATGGCTTACAATGTTTTTTAAGAGATATGTACGCCAAGTGTTCTATAGTCAAAGGACTGATCTAATCAAGGTCGATCAAACAAAAGAACCTCATCTGGACAAGTACTATCCGGTTATACATCCTTTGTTAATGAAATCAGCGCCAAAAGGATATTCTTCGATAATTGCAACCCCTTGTTCATCGTCTTGACAAGGTCTATTAGGAAAATCTAACAGCCAGGTGAATTATCTAAATGCTGATTAATCAGTAATCTCTGATACATCCTTTCTTTAACTAATCGAGAATCAAAGGATAAGCAGATTAACATGAAACGGTAAGGTAATATAATTGTTAGTCTCCTGATTTACCCGAACAATCCATCGCAGTCTACTGAAAAGAGTCTATCGATACATTCAAGTGTGACATACATTTGCGTCAAGCGGTACATCGTCCAGGCAAATTGAGCAGGAATTTTATCCAAATCCCACCTAAGATCGCGCACCGGTGCGTGAGTTCGACCTTCAAGGAAGAAGAAATGCTAAGATAGAACAGGGATAAAAGATGTAATCAATACAAGCGATACTGGCTTTTCGAGTATTATCGTATCTAGCATATGACAATGATCAATCTCTTACCCCTTTGGTATTGGGGTTGATATTACGCTTTTTACTCACTTAATGGAATTTATGGAGTCTTCTCTTTCTTCTTCTTCTACAAGTACTTCCTGGCGAAGTCGTATTGACTGAAGATTGAGAATCAGCAATAGCAGCAACTGAGCCACCAGTCGATACTGGTGAGGCTGAGGAGTGAGTACCTTGGGAAACATATTGACCTGAAGCATTTGAACCCGACACACCAGTAGATGAACTAGCATTTCCTGGTTGTACATCAGTAGGAGCAGAAGCTGAAGGTGAGGTGGCAGTTGGTGATGCCTGTCCAGCAGTTCCAGAAGCGGTACCAAAGGATACTACGGGAGAAGAGGCAGATGGTTGAGCAGTTTGAGCTGAAGTGATTGGGATAGGTACTGATGATGCTTGAGATCCATTATCGATCGATACGGGAGATGGTGCAATAGTACCTTCAGCAAGTGTGGATGGTTCACCGGTGGAAGTTGGAGCGGCATCAGATCCAGCTGATGATCCGTTTCCAACGCCAACGGCAGCACCACCTAAACCTTCAGAAGGATCGATAACATAGTTATCAAGCACATCGTATCGGTATCCAGTTGGGTTATTTCCACCACATGTACCACCATTCGCATCGACGAAGGCCTCGCCTATCAAAGGATGGAGCAGTAAAGAGTAAGCACCCATACGATGACAGTGATGGTAGTGGTAGGGTTAAATGTGATTGAAAGGTCATAAGGTGGACATAGTTTGCAATTTGGCAGCTCACCTGATACATCGAGGATGGCTCCTCCACCAGCACAGTTTTGACAACTATCCCAAATGTAGAATGGTCCTTCAGCCATAATTAATTCATTTCCATCTGGTCCATAAACTTTAACCCTGTATGACAAGTCAGTTTTGTCGTGCAATAACGATACGGTAAGAAGTATTGACTCACTCTCTTCCACACCATTGAGCAGGATCTGCCCAAACTTTATCTTGATCGAAGGCTAAAATGATAATGTGATTTCAGTCAGCATGTTTTGGTGTTCGAAGGAAGATATGTGACGTTGTTTGACTTACCAACAATTCTGTTTGTTCCAATTTGATTCAAACTCATACCTCGTTGCTGCTCACAGTAAGTGACACCGGCATTGATTCCGGATGAATCAGCCCATCCTTTTGGTACAGGATCTGTTGGACTATTACCACATCCTCCTTTATCACCGATGTCATAGTAGCTATGCAGATTTAGAGTGAGGATTAGCGATCGACTGTTGAGGAAACGGAAGATAGGACAGGATAGAAACTTACAAAGTTAATTTAGCATTTAGCTGTTGAAATAAAGCAGCTTCAACTACTGAAGGAGCGAACAGTATCAAAGATGATAAGACGGAAAGAGTTGTTTTGGTGAACATGTTGAGAAGTATAATTCAGATAGGTAAAGGATAGGTAGAGGAAGATATATTCAACCAGAGTCAATCTGATTGATAGATGATTTGAGCAGAAGTGGAAAAGAATGTAATGTAAAGAATGTGTAATTATCTATTGTAGTCAGTTTTTTTGTTATGGGTGTTGATAAGTTACTGAAGTTGGTCGTTGAATAAACGTTTTTCCTTTTCGGTGTGTCGTTGTTGCACGTTGATTATCGTTAATTGTGGAGTGTCGTTATTATTATTGTTGAAAAGATCTGATGATTGACCTGCAAAAGAGAAAAAGTAGGTTATATCGATCAAAAGGACTAAGGCATGAAATTAAAAAGAAGAAGAAGAGTATAAAAAGGAAAAGAAAACCTGTGCTTAAGTAGTCAAGAAAGGAAAGATGAAAATTTGATTTGCTGTAAAGTGAAGAAGTAAAAGGTTGAATAATGGGATCTGATCGTTTGTTAGTGATGACAATTCAACGTTGAAGAGGTGATCAAAGCAACACTACTAATTTAAACACAACCAGAGAGAAACGAGGGGTTCCTTTAGTTGTCTTAAAACACACAAAAGGATATCATCATTTATCGTCTAAAGGTCCGTCTTCATTCTCCTTTCTTATACGAAATCATACTAACAAGCACTAGTCTACATTTGTTACCAATAATATAGAGATTGTTTATGCGATTTTGATGTTGTTTGATGGATGTATGGTATGATGTTCAATTTAATCCGAGTCAGTCGCGTAAAGAAAAGAAAAGAAAAAAACGCCCGTACCGCTCGCTAACGTGTGCTACAGCATTCCTTTGTTTGTGAATACATACCTCCTCGGTGACAATATTCCCCTGAGATCCTACAATTTGAACATAGTGTACTGTAGTCATGTTTGGTATGTTGAGTTGATACAAACAAACATATAAAGATGAAACGAAAGACTTGTTATAAATTATTGTCAAAGCAACCGTTTTTGATCGAACCAAATGAGGTCAAGGTCAAGGGTTGAGTGAGGTGCAGATTGAATGGGAATGACGCGTCATACACAAGTCTGTATAACCTTGGCACGGTCATTTATATTGCGGCTATATATAGTCTGAGTGAGTAAGGTGTGAGAGCTTGTTAGTGCTAGTTTTTAGTCAATTTGACAACTTAGTATGGGAAAGGTGAGAAAGCAGGTATCCTGCTGGGTGTAGTTGTCTTACAGTAGTGATAAGATTATCTTGTATGCACCTTACACCGTAGACATGCATGTTCGATGATTGGCTTTTTCACTGAAATTTATTATATCCTGTGCTACGATAGTTATAGTAAGATTGTCTGAAACAGACTTTGTGCATTCACTCCGAATCTTGATCATATGACTATAATTTCGACATCAAGGAGTACAGCAACGGTGTTGAGAGCGGAATACAAATATGATACTATATTCCACGGGCTGAACCTCACATCGATCATGCCAACTTACCAGCTCCCAGAAAATTCTTATGCCTACCCACTATGTCCATTCATGACAATCGTTGCAAGCTCTGCCCATTATCAACGTTGTCTCACCGACGGAAGTAGTTAGTCTTGAACGATAATGTGATCTATTTATCGTCGCGGCCCGAGCCGACGATAATGTGATCATGGGGTTCATCGTCGGTGTCTTGTAGCAACATTGAGACAAGGGGGACCTTATAACCTAATCTTATGGTTATTTCGGGAACGAAACGCCACAATCCAATGGCTTGATAACGATATCTGTTTAGTCATATCCGAAAGCTGTGCTATACAAATGAGAAATAGCCATTGAAAATCCATCTCAATATACCATGTGAATCACTCAAACTTTGGGGATTTTTGGTTCGGCGATATCAGATCGCTCATCTTCTTAGTATGAGATAACGAATATTGAAGAGCCTATCTGCTGTTTCTAGATCGAGAGAAAGAGTGGTATGAGGCTTGGTAGTGAGGCTATGCGATACTGGATGTACAAAGCAAAGTCTCACGACTGAAAATAGAGGGAAGACATGACTGAATTTAGATAAAAAACGAACTCTGTCAAAATGGGCAAAAAGGTACATCGGTGAGAAAATCATCCGGAACATTAACATTATCAGATGACTACGGATGTCTTAGATATACCAGGAGAGGTACATTACAATAACTCGAAGTCATACATCCATAGTAAAGTGAGACACCGACGCTTGTAGCATATGTGTCCCATCTTATATTCTTACTGTTTTCAAGTTACAGTACGAGTATGATGTAACGTAAAATTAGCCGAACAGGTACGCGAACATTATTATTATTATCGGTGTGAAAGATCTCAATGACGTAGTGAGAGTAAAATATGTTCTCTCTGGATATTTACACCTCCCAGATCATCCTTTTATGTTGGTCTTCCTTTTATAAATATTCATAACTTTCCGAAACTCTCAAGATATATTATTATCACATGATAAGATATGTATGCCCTTAAAATAAATGTTCCTTGAATACGGATATTTTTGGTTTTTTTTCTTTTTACTCTATTGAGATTAGATCTTTGCTCGACTACTGTTTCTCCTTCTTTTTTCGCACAGCTTTTTCAATCTTAAATTTACTTTTCTTGTATAGCTTTACATGCCAATAGTAGCGAATCCAACTTTCACACTCACTACTATATCTACTACTACCTTTACTACTCAGCTTCTACCACTATAGGCAAGACCTGGCTCACAGCTTTGGAAAAATGATGGTTTTATCGCCGACTTTCCACCTCGTTCAACAAAATAAAAGAGATACTAACTCTGCTCTTTCACTTATTAATCCCAAAAGAATACTAAATCGCTTCTTTCCTTTTTCGTCCGAATAGCAATTGAAATAAAATCTCGAACATCTCAAACGAGGTCACAAGGTCAACTAACGAAGAGAGTACCTTATGGATTATTCTCACTTAAATGATTGACCAAGGTAGGTGAAGAAAGGTGAAGATGACACAACAAGAAAGCAATTGCGAAAGAAGAGAGCGGTGAAAGTGTTGCGGTAATCATGAGATCTTTGAGGATTGCGATGTCCAGAGATATACGAATGATCGTGGTTAGAGTATGTATTTGAAGTTTCGTATCCCAATCAGCTTGACAAAGACGTACCCTCACCAAGAAGAGAAGGTCGTAAAAAACGTCTATAAAAGGGGTCCAAAAAACGCATGGGAATTTTCCTTTTCTTTTTCTCATCAATCATCCTTCCAACAGCAAACTTATTTACTACGTACTTACTATTATAATCAACCCCCCTAACAAAACCAAATTATTATCTAATATGTTAGCTTCATTAGGTTTAATCATTTTACCTTTACTCGCTTTAACTGAAGCTTCACCACTTCACCGAAGATTCACTAGTGCTACTATCGTGTCAGGTAGAGATGGTAGATGTTTAGGTGTAGCTAACACACCAGGAGTCGGTTCTGCTGTTCAATCTGTCGCATGTAATGCTGCTGGTTATAATGTAAGATGGGACATCAACCCTGGATCAGGTTCAGTTATTTTATCTGGAACTGGTTTGGCTTTAGATGCAGGCTCAAACCCTGGTAACAATGGTGCTCTCAAAGTGAGTTTGTTCTCCATCTTTTTACCCCATCTATATCTTCAGTAGATTCGTATACTATATTTAGACACAAAGATTAACGAGAAACTTTCAAAAATTAGGTTTGGACTTCATACCCCGGTCTTTACCAACAAACCTGGTACCTTACTGGAGATAACAGAATTGCCATTACTGGCGGAAATCAATGTCTCGATGAAGGTGTAAATGGTGTTCAAACTTATCAATGCACAACTGGAAATACCAACCAGAGCGAGTATTACACTTTCTAACTTGTTTTCCTCGAAAAATGATCGCTAAATTATCGAGAAATGAAAAAAAAAAATGAGCTAATTATGATGATTTTTCGATTTTTTTTTTTCAATTGTTTAGTCTTCAACGTTAATGGCGGTGGTGGAACTCCATCTTCATCTTCTTCAAGTGCTGCTCCTTCATGTACTTGTCCAACTTCATAAGCTATAAGCTAAATATCAAGAGTATGAGAGCAAGATGTGAATTGTCTCTATGTAAATTCATGTGATTATGGACATTTTTTCTCTTAATTGACAGGATGGACAATACGTAGTGGCTTTCGTATTATTCTGTAGCATTAGCTATTTTGAAGTTTTATTTGATTATAATCGTTATGGACATTTGATAGTAGTTAAAGGAAGGAAATCAGTAGTATAAAAAAAGTTTCAAGTATCACAAAAATATGCACAAAGTTGGTTAGAATAAAGTCAAATCGTTGAACAGCGAAAACGAGACGCCATTAAAGGCATTGCCACGAGTTTACGTAATCATTCTTGAATTACAGTTCCCTGTATCTGGACATGGTGGTTCTGAATACATCGAGGTGTTGGACTATATCTTGCTCGATACATATCCCAGAGCTGTGCATCGTATTCTGTGTGAAGACATGTGTTACTGTGTATATTTCGCGAAATTGAGCCGATACGACCGAATAAATCATAAAAATGGCTTTTTTATCCACTTCAGAATTCTTGGCTAAAAGAAGATTGACTTTCGGTTCCAATACCTACTCGGTACCATATTTTGAACTCTACACACATCCACCTTAAACAATCCACTTATCGTTATAATATCCAGTGGCTGGTCATAAAGAATACCGTGAAGCATCCATTCCGTAGCCTTCCGAAATCATTGATGTAAGTGGTAATTATCATTCCGGTTGGCTAAAGAAATAAGCTATGGAGGCTTTTATCTGATTCTTCGTTATATCCTTGTAAGCTTGGTAAATGATCTAAGGACTGTATGAGGAACAAGGAAAATGAGGTACAAAGGAAAGACTGGAGGGAAAAGGGGCCTATACCTTTCTTGAACATTGTAAACTTTACTGCGCTTTTACTAGTACATATTTTTCGCGCGATCAGTCAACGATCTACGAAGATCGACATGTATTCGCGGAGGATCTGGGATGTTTAGTCCGACTTGCAATGTAACCAAAAGACAAAATAAATTTCATTCTGTAAACTTATGCAGGATATAGAAAAGTTTCGTTTTGTTATCAATAAATTAACGCGACTCCTTGATTCCTAGATATCACCACGATACCCTATGCCGTTTGTACCTGATAAAAATCGATGGATCCGATTAGGCTTTTTACTAGAAATTACCGTATAGTTTTCCTCTTTTACAACGTTACCATAAGCATCATGCCGAAGGGGTATATACGACATGTCCGAGTGTTTGTTCACGGTCGGTCCGGTTTAGCGCATGCATTATTGTTTTTTGTTCATGAACCTATGATCAAGGAAAATGCTGCGACATGACCTATATACACATAATGAAGAAGGATTTAGATATGATGTTTTATCTAATCTTAAGTATCTGCGAGATGACTTCTTCCGAGACATCCTGTTAATTATTTGACCTCCTATGAAATATGCAAAATGCTACCACAATATCTGTGTTATCGGGCTCGAAAAAGAGAAAAGCGTTCTGTAGGTAAAAAACATATTTTTAGGAAATTTACATATCGGATGGGATGGCTTGTACTCATAAACCAGCAAAGGTACGAAAAAGCATGTCACTGTATACAAGCGGCTCTATTCAATATGCTTCTTCTTGTCTCACTCTCATATACCAACGATATTCGCTATGACAACATAAAGAAAAAGAAGAAAGAAAAGAGTGAAAAGGAAGGAAGGAAGTCGCGTTCTTGTTTATCTATAGGTTATTCGGAAGATTTTAAGGGATCGACATGTCAACCTTAATATTAGGGATGGTTTCTTTTGTGAGAGAAAGATTCCAGCTTATTACAGATGGTTTGTTTTGCCATCTTTTTTATGTTTTCCTTTCCTTGATTTTTTGCTTGGTAGCTCCAGGCACCCGGAAGTTTTACCCTTTTATCAAGATGTCAAGATGTCACTCTAATTGACGATCCGTCGATCCATCCGACATTTCGGATCTTCAGGAACTTCTTTACCGTACAACGTCAATAATAACATGTAACTTTGTTTGGTCTTTCGCTTTCGCTTTTAAAGATGATAAAAAAGATATCAATAGATTTTCGGATTTTTGTCATGTTAAAAAAAAAGAAGCGTATGTACTGTACTGTACTTGCATCTCGGATAATTGACTGGAATGTTCTCTGTGATAAGGCATATCATCAGAGGAAGATCACTCTCTACTGAAAGATGTCAATGAGTAGGTTCTTCGGTCCGACTTATACGGTCCTCAGCCCTCAACTCTGTTTTTTTTTTTGATTCTCGGTTGACATTTTGTACCATCAACTCTCATACTAAAGATCAAGAAAGAATCCAAAAGCAAACAAAAGAAATTTTTCCAAAGTAATGATATATAAAGACTGACCCACAAATCAATTCCTATCGTTTTCCTTTCCCATCTTCCTTTTTTATTTTTACCTAGCAATCCTCTCACTATCTATCTATCCTTTGGAGACTCCCTAATACTCCTATCCTGATCAACTATTCTTTTATCTGTCTTTCACCTTACCCCCTTGACTTTTACCTCTTACCTTCATATCTATAGAGATCCTCTTAAGACATTCATTTTTGATTCATTGAAAAAATCCCTTCAAAATGCTTTTATCAGCTCTTTTCCCTTTATTACTCCTCTTAGCAACAGGTACCAATGGTGCAGCTATCAAAAGAAGAGATGATACTTCAAATACAGGACTTACAACCGTTCAAGGATTACCTGTCCTCTCCGAAGCAAATCTTGCACTTTTCAATGCAACAAATTCAACCAGTTCTCAAAATTCTACTAGAATTCTAAGAATTGCTCAAATCAATTCTCCAGCTATTGTTGAAGAAGATAACGATGATGTAGTTGAACCTGCCCCCGTGCCTGAAGAAGAATACGAACCTACTCCAACAATTGTTTCTGAAGACGACGAGCCTACACCAACAGTTGTATCTGAAGTCGACGAACCCACTCCAACAATTAGTGATGTCGATGAACCTACACCAACAATCAGTGATCATGATACACAGGCCGATGAAGAACCTGAACCTACACCAACAATCAGTGATCACGATATAGATGCTGGTTCAGTCGTTGATGACGATAATGATGACCCTGTACCTTCAGCGCCAGATGATGGACCAGATGATAAATCACCTGAAAATCCCGGTACTCTTACCCCAGATGATCCTGAATCGACTCCCGTATCATCAAATTCAACTAATACAACTCCTGGAACCACTACTCCAGTAGCCGATAATTCAACTACCATCATTACTACCCCTGTCGTAGACAATACCACTACTACTCCTGTAGCTGATAACACCACTGCTCCTATCACTGTTCCATCTACCGACAACACTACTGCTCCTGTCACTGTCCCTACGACCGATAACACTACTACCCCTGTCACCACTCCAGTTGCCGACAACACTACCGCTCCAGTCACTGTACCAGCTGTCGACAACACCACTACTACTGCCCCTGTTAACGTTACTGCTCCAGTCAACACAACAGCGCCTGTCAACGTCACTGCTCCTATTGTCAACACCACATCTCCTGTTGTAAACACCACTGCTCCTGTTGTAAACACCACTGCTCCTGTCGTCAATGTTACTGCTCCTGTCACTCCACCTCTTCCAACCGGTTGGGCCAACACCGGATCATGTATCTCTGAAGTCTCTGGCCGAGCTCTTACTGGATCACACTACTCTTCCGCCAACATGACTCAAGCTTCATGTGCCGCATTCTGTGGTTCTAATGGTTACACACTAGCCGGTCTTGAATACGCTTCCGAATGTTGGTGTGGATCAATTCTTACCAATGGTGCTTCTCTCGCTAAAACTTCAACAGGATGTACATTAAAATGTTCCGGTGATTCAACATCAATCTGTGGCGGTGGTAACGCTATCACCTTATTAGCTGTTCAATCTGCTCTTACAACTTTATCTACCAACTTGACTTCAACCCCAATCACTTTACCTGCTGGATGGAACCCTGCATCATCATCATGTATTTCAGAAGCTAAATCAGGCCGAGCTTTGACTGGTGCCACATACGCTTCAGATTCAATGACTATTGGATCATGTCTCAACTTCTGTTCATCTAAAGGATTCTCATACGGTGGATTAGAATACGCTAGGGAATGTTACTGTGGTAATTCATTAGTCAATGGTGCATCATTAGATCAAACTTCAGGTCAATGTTCAATGACATGTCAAGGTGATGCCGCACACACATGTGGTGGTTCCAACGCTATTCAACTTTACTTTAGAGATCCATCTTTACCTGCTGGATGGGGTTTAGCTTCATCATGTATCGCTGAAGGATCATCTGGTAGAGCTTTAGCTTCAGCATCATGGTCTGATAATAGTATGACAAACGCAAAATGTATGAATTATTGTTCTGGTCAAGGATTCCAATTTGCTGGTACTGAATATGGTCGAGAATGTTATTGTGGTGATTCTTTAGTTAATGGTGCATCATTATCAAGAACTTCAACATCATGTACAAAATCATGTGGTGGTGATTCTTCAACAATCTGTGGTGGTGGATCTTCTTTAACCGTTTTCCAAAATCCATCTTTAGCATTAAATTTACAAGTTGTTAATAATTTCAAATATCAAGGTTGTATTAAAGAAGTTACAGGTAGAGCTTTAACAAGTAACTCTTTAGTCAACCCTTCAATGACAATTGACATGTGTACTTCATTCTGTAAAACTGCTGGATACACTTTAGCAGGAATTGAGTATGGTTCCGAGTGCTATTGCGGTAATTCTTTTAGTAATGGTGCTTCAGCTTCAGCATTATCAACTCAATGTAATATGCAATGTCCAGGAAACAACAAACAAAATTGTGGTGGTCCTTCAGCAGTTGCTTTATGGTCTTTATAATCGATTATAGGGAAAAAAAAACAGCCTATAAACAACAAAAAATGTTTTATACATACAAACACATACGGACTATTCTCCCTCTTTCCAATCTAATCGTACATTTACTCCTATAATATTCTATATTTTCTCTCGCTTTATTCTCTTTATTTTGGGCTTCTGGATATATATCTTCTTTTCATAGTGATATATTAGATATATTAAATGCATCATATGTTCGTCACTTACTGCCCACTTGCCAAGCATTATACACAGGCGCCTTGTATGGTGTATCGGTGTAGCAACGGAATCAAATTTATATGCTAAGCGATACTGTATGCGCTTAATACAAATCGATAATCTCGTTTAGATATATAATGTTTTTCACCTATCTCCTGTACTTCGGGTTTTTCAGTTTACTCTGTTTATTCATGTATATTTATCCTATCTTACTCTCGATCATTGTTCAAGCGCCAATCCACGGGTTATCAAATCGTCAGAATGCATATCAGATAACAAGGTGAAAATCGTCCTTGCCCATTCCCCCGAAGCAATAGGGAGCCGTAGTTACGGGGATTTTGGTGATAGTTGTATTGATTTCTTTTCCTTCTTCAGCTTGCTTGAAATATAATCCATACCAGAAGTTGACCCGTTACAACAGCAATGACAGGGAATTATCGTATAGGTGTAGATGTCGGAGGAACTAATACGTGAGTACCTACCTGTATACACGAGCTGTATTGTTGAAGCTAATGCCTCCGTATCATAGCGACGCAGTCATACTTGATGTTACTCCGGGATCTAAAAACCCAGTCATAGCAACACACAAATCACCTACAACATCAGATATAACAACAGGTATATCAAGTGCTATATCATCAACTTTATCTAAATCAAATATAAATAAGAAAGATATTCAAGCTATATCAATTGGTACAACATCATTTGTAAATAGTTTAATTGAAAGAGATTCCAAAAAATTAGAAAAAGTTTCTGTAATTAGATTATGTGGTCCATTTAGTAGATTAGCACCACCTTTCATATCTTTTCCATATGAATTAAGACATGTACTTGAAGGTCCTACTTTTTTCGCGGAAGGTGGTTTACAAGTGGATGGGTCAGAACTATCCACAGTAAGTCATGGCCTCTTTCGTTTGACTATTTGATAACCCGTAGCCAGCAAAAATGTCCTGGCTAATCAATGTATCATGGAACAGGTCAATCCACTTGAAATTAGAGGTATATGTGAAGAAATTAAGAAACAAGGTATACAAACTATAGCTGTATCAGCATGTTATTCACCTATAGATCGAGAAATCAGACAAGAAGAATTGGTCAGAGAAATCATACATGAAGAATTACCTGGAGTTAAAGTATGTATAAGTAAAGAAGTAGCTCATATAGGTAAATCTTCCTTTCCTGCTTTATCCATATACGTTATCATATTTCTGACATATCCCACCCGTCCCTTTCTTGCGTATTTATTCAGGTTTATTACAACGAGAAAACGCAACAATCTTGAATGCAGCATTACTCAAATTCGCATCAAAAACTATTGAAGGATTCGAACAATCCAAAAAGGCTTTGAATCTGACTTGTCCCCTTTTCTTAACCTCAAACGACGGTACCTTGTTAACATGTGAAATGGCATCAAAATTCCCAATCAAGACTTTCTCAAGTGGACCAACCAATTCAATGAGAGGTGCGAACTTTTTAGCAAATTTGGATAACGCCAATGGGGATAGAAGGAAAGAGACTGCTTTGGTAATGGACGTAGGAGGTACTACTGTGAGTTACGATTTTAGCAATCGACCTGCAATTGGATTGCTAATTTGTAATGATCATAGACTGAAATTGGTGTTTTACTGTAAGTTCAGTAATGTACAGTCATCTATTTAACGGCTCACTGACCAAATCACGCATAGTCCGACTGGATTCCCTCGTCAAGCTTCAGCATATCACGAATTATGTGGTGTCCCACTCAACTTTTCGATGCCACATGTTTATTCTATTGGATTAGGTGGTGGATCTCGCGTTAGAAGGGATAATGACGGTACAATTACTATCGGACCGGATTCAGTTGGATACAGAATACATGAACTTGGTATAGCATTTGGTGGTGATGTTTTGACTACAACAGATATAGTCATTGCTGACGGAAAAGCAACTTCAAAGTCAATCGGCAACGCTGATTTAGTGAAAAATATCCCTATGGATGATGTGGAACAAGCACAAGAAAAGATCAAGCAGATGCTAGAAAATTCAATAGATTCAATGAAAACTTCATCTGAAGATGTACCGATTTATCTAGTTGGTGGAGGGGCAATTTTGGTACCAAATCAACTAAAAGGTGTTTCGAAAGTACATAGATTTCCCTTTTATGACGCTGCAAATGCTGTGGGTGCTGCTTGTGCACAAATTTCAGGTGTTATAGATACTTTTGAAGATACTTCCAAAATATCTGTAGAAGAAGTACAAAAATCCGTAGAGCAAAGAGCTATAGATAAAGCTGTTGCGGCAGGTGCAGATAAAAATCATACAGTCACAGTAGAAAGTGAAGCTATACCTATCGCTTGTGAGTGTTTTACGCCTTGAATTGCATATCTCAGTGAATTGGAGAACTGATGTTATCGATAGATACAACTGGGCGATGTAGATTTTATGTCAAGGCAGCTGGAGAGTGGACTGGATTAGCAAGTACATCGGAACAAGGAGACGATAAGAATACTTTGGCACCTGAAGTAACAAGAGAATGGGATAAAGACTCACCTGTTATAAAAGCTGAAATTGCTAATGCTAAAAACATTAGTGATATACCTGAGAAAGATATAATAATCACAGCAGAAGATATAATAAATTATAAACCGAATGTCGAAAACAATGAATGGATTTTATCTGAACTAGATATTGAATGGATCTCAACTGGATGCTATATTTTAGGTACAGGTGGTGGCGGAAACCCACATAATATATATTTAGCACTAAGAGAAATGTTTAGATCAGGTTCAATAACAAAAGTTATAGATATAGATTCTTTAGATCCTAAAAAAGTCGTCATGTATGGTGGTGGTATTGGTAGTCCGGAAGTTGCTGCTGAAAAATTAACTTTTCCAGGGTAAGTAATGTTATTCTGATTCTTCCGATAGTATAACTTGATTATATACGTGATCGACTGATAAATAAACGTATCGTCTGTAGAGGTGGAGAAGCTGCTCGATCCTTATTGAGATTTATGGGTATGAAAAGTGAAGATTTAGGTGCTTTGGCGGCTGTTGAAATTGGCGGTGGAAATGGTATGGTCGCTATGGTTGGAGGAGCAAGTACAGGTTTAAATGTACCTATTATTGACGGTGATTTCATGGTGAGCTGAAATTGGCTTGTTTCCAATACTCAACAAATTTTTTGGATAGCATAGTTGACACAATGCGTATACTGCTTAGGGAAGAGCTTACCCTACAGGATGGCAAACTACCGTCAACGTCTATGCCGAAGATGATAAAGCTACGATGGTATTACCCACTTATATGAGTAGTGGAGATGGGACTGAAATGGTAAATCATTCTCGTTGTTCTTGTCCATCATTCATTCATACCAAGATACGTTGAGGGGAATACTAATTTGTGTGTATCATTTTCATCAGATTTTAACCAAAGTCAAACATTACAAAGAAGTAGATTCGATCTTAAGAGCAGGATGTATGGAAATGGGAACAAGTGCAAATGTAGTTGCAAGACCATTAACCAAATCACAAGTTCAAAAAGCATTAATTAGAAATACTGTTTCACAGTCATGGTATATTGGGAAACAAGTTGAATTAGCAAATAAACAAGGTAATATAGATAATATAGGATCAATTTTAGTTAATTCTTTAGGCGGATCAAAATGTTCAAAAGTTTTATTTAAAGGTAAAATTGTTAAAGTTGGTAGAAGATTAATTAAAGGTCATAGTTATGGTGAAATTGAAATTCAAGCTTTATCCTCAATTGATCAGTCTACTTCATTGGGAGAGAATGAAGAACGATTTGAAGGTATTATGAAAAGTAAGCTATTAAGTGTCGCTTTATATAAATGATGGCTGACTAATTGTGCTACATCGTTCCCACTTAGTTCCCTTCAAAAACGAAAACTTGTTAGCTGAACATACACTAGATGGTAAAACTGAAGTAAGGGATATTTGATTTACATCCTCGCTCGCAATCATTGAAACGTATACGTTAGCTGATCATTATGACTATGAACTATTTAGGTAGTGTGCGGAGTACCAGATTTAATATCAGTATTAGATGCACAAAATGGTAAAGCATTAGGTACACCAGAATATAAATATGGTTTAAGAGTAATTGTCTTAGGTATAACAGCCTCTACAAAATGGACAGAGACTAAACGTGGTTTAGAATTAGGTTCTTTATCTGCTTTTGGTTATGATAATATACCATATAAACCGTTAGGTATTTATGTTGAACCCAAGAGTGTAATCAAAGAATATAATGTCAACGTGTAGAGAAATTGTATGGACATGAAGAAGCAGATTGAATGTCTCAACACAAGATGAACATAGTGGACAATCCAAATATAGAATAGGTCAAACGGTTATAGATGGACATATGCATCTTGAGATGCGTTAGACAGCAAGTCTGAAAGCATAATCATAAGCAGAGGAGAAAGGATATTAGTCAATTATCCTGGATTGAACGTAATCAATTATGTGTAAGCTACCTTTGAGTTGACATTAAGATTGATTAAAGGAAGAATTGACGTTTCAAGGGATAACGAGTTTTATTTATAATTGATAGACGACTGAACAAAAAGATTGATATTGTATATTGAAAGTACAACTGATTACTTGATAAGAAAAATAATATATCGTCTTCTCACATACTGTACAATCTCATTTACGACTTTATCTTGATAAGGAGATCCAAATTTCATTTCGGCAAATACCTTTTTTGCCACATAGCTAGACTCAACAATCATAGTATTTCGTTCGACGGAATTTACGATAAACATACTGGTAGGACAATTAAACATACACACATAAGTAAATACTTTGGTATTTTCGATAAATACCATCTCTGTCAACAGATCTGAAGATGATTCCAACAAGGAGATTATCAATCATTCTACCTTTATTAACTTCATTAACTTCAATATCAGCTATTCCTCATTTGGATTCGAACAAACTTGAACCAAGACAAAATGCAAATATTCTTGCTGCAAGCTCTCCCTCATCAGATATTAAATTAGTTCAACATGTAGCTATTTCAATTGATTCAAATGGTAATTCAGCTACTTTATTCGATACTACCACTCCGACTCCAATTTCTTCTACTTCATCTGCAAGGGCTACAAGTACTTCATCTTCCACATCCAGTCCGCAATCAAGCTCAAATTCTTCCACCACATCAAAATCATATTCAGAATCAGGGATGATAAAGCCTACTCCTGGAGGTATAGCCGTTGATGAAGTTCATTATTCAGGTGGCTCTTCAACTTCTAACAGCTCTCAGGATGATGATTCAAGTAGTACAATTTTTTCTACTGTGAGTTTTGTAGTGGTAGTGACTATCTTCCATTATAGCGATTTAACCTATGTTTAACTGATAATAATGTGTGATTTGCTCTATCAGTCATCATCATCATCAACGTTATCAGAAGCTTCCCCTACTTCGCTCGCAGCTATACAAACTACAGCCAATTTGCCAGATAACCAAAACGAAGCTATAATTACTTCCAACATTGCTGATGATGGTCAAAGTGCTTCATCATCTTCAACAACAAGAAGTGATGCTGTATCTACCTACAATGCTATTTCTGCTCCTGCTGAGCCAACTTTCTCCTCCCACAGCAAAAGTGTCACAAACTCCCACAGTTCCGATACTTCCTTGACTTCTTCAGCTGGAATCGACTTCTCCTCGTCGTCAGCTACAACTCAAACTATCACTTCCAAAGATGCTCTCATTCAAACCTCCATTACCGCCAAACCCTCCTCATTATCTTTATCAGCTACTGCGCACAGTTCTTTGACACCTAACCCGTCAAATCCAAATAATCCGTTTGGAGTAGGTAAACCACCAGCTGGTAACAGTAATTGTACATTGGGCGAATGGCAATGTAGGGAAAACTCGATGTACATGTGTGAATATGTGATCATGACTCCTGAACCAGCTTTAGGTGAGTTTTCCCTTTAGTGACAATTTGATTTTACTTCATTCTCATTTCTTTTTCTCTCTGCTATTCTCCTCCGATAATCGAATATGGAGATTACAGGTTGGGTTCACACGAATGATTGTCCTACCGAATGTAGTCAAGAAAGAGGTTTATGCGTTTAGATCTATATTTACTATATGATAGAATATCCACTATATGATAAAATATCCACTATATGACAGAATATCACCTAGTGAACATACAGTTTGTACAGTAACTTAATGTGAACTTCTTTTTGTGGTGCCAATGTCCCTATGATTACTGGATATCCATCGCTCATACCAACTATGTATCTTGGATCTTGATCCGTGTATCACACACAAATCGCTTTCGCAATCATGACTATTCAACATATTAACATAACAGGTTAGCAATTGAAAAGATAAGCATGTTAGATGAAAATGCCAAAAAGATTTGATCACTGACAGGATCGAACTGCCGACCACTGCATGAAACTAATGATACAGATCGAGTGATCACATAATATTAGTACAGTACTCTAACCAGCTGAGCTAAGCGACCAACTGTTGGAAATGGGTCAAGCTGTTAGTATATATAAGATACGATGCAACATCCGTTGTCTATCCATTCTCCTTGCTTTTCAATGATAGCTGTGAAGTTGACAAGCTTTTTTTTTTATTGGATGTCTGTAACTATGACTTTCAGGTAGGTGATACATGGTTCATCACTTCAATCGTAATATTTATCATATAAACAGTCCACAGGAATTTAGGATAAAATGAAACGCAAGACTTGAACAGTCTTTTTTTGGATTTGGAAAATTCTCGTTTATATATATACGTACAACCTATATAGTTCACATATTTAGCGTACAAGAGAAAAAATTTCTGTTTTTCTGATTGGCCCGCATTTGTGGGAAAACACCATAAAACAACGACGTTTTCGAATTTCATACAACTTGACTGGACTTTTTATTTGTTGTGTCTAGCGGATTTACTAAACGTTGATTTTCACTTGAATGTGATTACAAACTGTTTGTTAAATTGAATAAAACTTAATAACCCATAGCTTCTTTGCCAGCCCTACTATTAATCAAACCTTTATGACCTTTCTCTTCTACTTGGTATAAAGCTTCGTGAGATAAAAGTTCATTTGGTGGTGGTAAACCATTCTCGAAAGATTCTCTTTGTCCATTTATCCAAGATTGATTTTCTTCACCTTTTTTAGAGATTGGTGTTACAGGTAAGAACACTTGACCAGAGTTTTTGGAAGTTGATATCGGTAAAGAAGCATGATGATAAACCATATCACCTGGTCTTAATTCAGGATGAATGATTTTGACCTCTTTCAAATGTGGTAGATCAAATTCACCTTCATTACTTGTACTTATGTTAGGGATTGTAGACGGATTGTCGTTTAATTCCCAGTTCTCAGGATCTAAATAACCTGAATTAGAGTAAAATGAAATTTTGGATTTGATTGATCTGAACAACGGTCTTAATGCCGAATATTCTGCGGCTAAGATTGTAGGTGAAACAATCGTGGAAGAAGTTGGAATCGAAGGTGTTAAAGTAAGGTGTGAAAGTAATGATTGCGGGGTTGTCCATGGATCAGATGAATGTGGAATTGTAGGTGAAGGATGTAGTCCTTCAATTATACTTGATGCTGTAATATACACGTCAGGGACCTGAAGGAGTGCCGCCGAAAGTTGGGAATTTGCAGATAGAATCGATGGATTCGCTCGCGCAGCCAATAGAGATGAGTGCCAATAAACGGCTATTATGAGGATATGAATCAGCATGTCTTACGAAAAGGGGATAAGGAGAACGACCAGTAGACTAACCTCTTCCACCTCGTTCTTCCGTGCTCAATAGTACTTCTCTGGCCCATTCGATAGCTTCGGAATCTCGTACCACATCTCGTACGATTACTAATCCAGTTGATTTGATTTGACCAACAGTGGATTCAGATCTAAGGTTAGAACTAAGTTGTTGAAAGTCTATTTGCGGGATTTCATGCTATTCATGAATTGATAGATTAGCCAAATCGTAGATTTGATAACACAAATTAAACAGTATATTGGTCATGGGAAGGACAAGGGATCGAACAGATGAACTTACTTGACCTTCTTTGATTCTTTCTAAATTTGCGATAACTTCCCTCCATCTACCTTCGATGTCTTTTCTACTTTGATCATTCGATAGAATCTCTTTTCTCCATGCGTTCCATTCAACAGATTGGTTCTTCTTAGCTGATCCTGAGCTTAAAAGCAATTCGAATTGTTTGGGGGATTTGAGCCGACTAGATCTTTTAGCTTCAACATTTACAGGTACCGAATGTGTGTAAGGTGGTCTAAGTGATGAAGATGGACTTTGAACAGAAGAAGGTAAGGATTGAGCGTATGGTGGGATAAGTCTTGAGGGGCTTGCTGATGGTGGATGCGATGCTAATGATGTGAGCAATCTTTTGTATGTCATTGTAAATCGATTCCTACTTGTAATCCAGTAAAAAGTCGGCTAAAGTGATTTTTGTTGAATGGTATGGTATGAATTGTGCAAGTTTAAATAGCAAGAAGCTAGAGTATCTTAATGTAGATTTTAAATTCTATTTGTATGTATATAATCCCAATGTTATATTCATTCAAGCAGAGAAACGATGAATATCTTAATTATTGTAATGTAATCGATTGAACTCCTTGTCTGATTTCCGATATTCTAAAGATGAATAGATGAAATTCTTCTTTTTTTTTTGTTTAATTGTAGCGGAATTTTCCGGTTATTTAAACGCTGAGTAGTGGTATTAATGTTGGAAATGGTGTCATGGACAAAACAGGCGAGTTTAACCGGCGTTTCTGATTATTATCGATTATTTTTTGAGGATATCAGATGAGGAACGCAAATTTGATTGGATAAACTATTTAACTTATCTCTAACCGAATTTTGAATCGCGCTTATCAAATCTGATCGTTGGGTTTTTGAGGTTGATCGTTAGCTCTTTTTTCGTCAAAATTGATGGCAATGATTGTGGATTATGATGGTGATGACGATAATGTTGATAGTGGTAGTAAATACTAGAATATAATATCCTTTCAAGGTTATGGGTTATGAAATGAGGGTTCTCCTTTAGATTGTATGAGAAAATGATCACAGTCCGTGTAATGTAGGTTGGATGTAATGTATCTGTTTAATGTGACAGCAGGATGTTAACTGTATGAAGTGAGTTCAAATCAAGTGGAAACCAAAAGACTGGAAACGGGGTGATGTATGCATGCGAGGGTTGATATCGGTTGATTGATATAAAGTTTTGTAAATCGTTGAAATTGGACTCCTCGTTCATTTTTTTTGTAGAGTATTACCGGACCCCGAGCCGGTTAAAATGACCGCTCCTCTTTCCTCTTTCCTCTTTCCTCTTTCCTCTTTCCTCTTTTCATGCTTTTATTGAAGAAACTCCGCTTATTAATCATACCAAGGAGATTCTCTGATATTGTTATTTTGGATCGATTTTAGATTTTCGAATTCCAAGATTTCACCATCGATTCTGATCTGATATTTTACAGTAAATCAAATCCGGGGTCTTCTCGAAAACACCCGAAGTTTTGTATTTTGAGGCCGAGGGTGAATAAAATCGAAAATGATATCAAAGTTCAGGCACAAGTCCTTAAACATGAGCTTTCGTTGTGGGATTTACATATCTTTCGGTTTTCTCAGATTATCAATGCGACCGAAGGAGTTGATTGAGCTCACGACTTATCTTCGGTGGATCACTTTGCTTGTTAAACTGTTCAAGGGCATTAAGAAATGTTGAGCGCTATGTCATGACTCGACATATTGGCTTTACACCGCGTGTATTATAATTGATACAAACCGTGCAGCAGACATGTGCGGTCGCTTAGCTCAGCTGGTTAGAGTACTGTACTAATATTATGTGATCGTTCGATCTGTATCATTAGTTTCATGCAGTGGTCGGCAGTTCGATCCTGTCAGTGATCAATTCTTTTTTGGTTTTTCTCTGGATTCTTTTTTTCCGCGGTCTTTCCAACGTTCGATACTTCTCGGAGGATACCCAATTAGGGTTTGCAGATTCCCAGAACACAAAAAGCAAGCAAACCATACGAACAAAGAAATAGTCATTTTGACTACAGTCAGTTTATCGCCTGTTGGCAAGACGTAAAGCGATTACATTTGTAATCGAGCTGCTCTGTGAATGCACGCCGAAGCTTCAAGCTTTTCAGCGATTTGCTCATATAAAGCATACATATGTGTTAAATGGATTGCTTACAACAGAGCAGTATTTCTACCTTTTTATAAAGTTTAGAGTTGCCGGCATTTGAGTATACGCCACCTTGGATCAAAAGACACTAATCAGGAACTTACAGCCTAGCAGCATGCAAGAGCGTTGGACATGGACAGAAGTTAAGGGTGTTTCTCTTTCTTTCCGGCCAAAATCGAGGAGAATTGTGCTCAAAGTAGTAATTTCGCTGAGAGAATGTTTCCGATGTTCAGATTTTCTCTTAGTTTGTCACTCACAATTCTACGTTTTTCCAGCATAGAAAGGGCAGAATCGCGGTTGACTACTATCGAAATATAGCATAACGTGAATAACAAAATAAGGGTTCGATGTTAAGATGTAAAGATCGTCAAAAATGTTGACATACTAACTAGCTAAAGGCAGATAATAGGAGGAAAAGACAATATATCATATGGTCGTGCCTAATTGCTTGAATATATACCTTAAGGGTTTTATTTTGTTGACAAGGGTCAAAAGTAGTATTAAATGATTAAACGAGCGAGAGAAGTAAAAAAAAGAGTATTATGACCTAGACCCCCCATCTTGTAGAGCCACACAAAGGAGTTCACCATAGGACCATAGTTAATGTATTTATTACTTTGTTAGGGTATATTTGTATATTTCACCTATTGACCGTTCGACACCATATGGGAATATACAGCGTACACCCATCCATATATCCATTCCATCCATACATACACACATACACTTTTCTCAGCCATCGCAAACCAATCTTGCTAAAACTACTATTCTCATTATCCTATTCAAGTTGCTTGAGTATATCGCTATCCGTTCAATTCATCAAACATCCTCGACAGTACCTGTAATTTATTCTACCAGTAAATCGGTATACCTATCAACAAGAAACACCAATACTGAAACAGCTAGATTCGATTGAACCAAGTGTCAACTTGGGTCCGTCACGCCATCTTTCTATCTATCTTTTCAATTTTATCATACCATCTTACATGTATAGTACAATACAATAGTACATCAGTTCATCGATCAACCAATATCGTCAAAGGACTCATCTTCGGGTATATCGTATACATTTGTCCTATCTTTACATATTCAAGCAATCAAGTGAAGAAGCAAAGCTTCAAGATTCAACATGGGCGGTTGTATGTCAACACCTGAAGCACCTAAACATTCTTCGGAAACAAAACAAGTTAGTAATACCGCTTCAACATCAAAATCACCTCAGACCAATGTCGGAACAATAAACAATCCTACTTCATCACCTACACCAGCATCCGGAGTCGCCTCAAATAATGGTGAATCAACACCGACGAGTGGAATAGCGGGTCAAGGTTTAGCAGCTGCTTTAGCATCCACTGAACCAACTGCACCAGAATCAAAAGGTGACAAAAATAGGAGTAATATGATTGATAGACAATTAGAAGATGATTCAAAGAAATTTAAACGAGAATGTAAAATTTTGCTCCTGGGTAAGTAGTCCTCTTTGTTTTTCTTTTCTACTATATACATGATTGGGGAGCGATAGGAAGGCTATGTGGATACGAATCTGCCAAACGGGAATTCTGGGCCAGATAACGGGGATAGCTCAATAATCTGTACTATCAAGATATCGATCAATCAGTTATAAAGGCGCGAAGGATATTCACAATGTGCTAGAAATCAAACGCCATCGATTGCCTGATGTTATACTCTCTGAGGGAATAATAATACCTCCAAAACCGCTTCCCAATCTCAACTCGCGATTAGACACCTTCTGTATCTATTAGTTCGCGCTGTCACATTAAGCTGACTTTTCTGGACGCAAACAGGATCCGGAGAATCAGGAAAATCAACCATTGTCAAGCAAATGAAAATTATCCATCAGAATGGTTATAGTCGTGAAGAATTGTTGAGTTTTCGTCAGATTGTACACAAGAACGTCCTCGATTCAGCTCAGGCGTTAATTATGGCTATGCGAAAGATTGGAGTAGATCCTGAGGATGCCAATAACAGGGTGAGTGGGCGTTCTTCCACGACGTCGTAACAGGTCTAGTAGTAGCGAAGTACGATGAAAAGCTCGATCCGTGATCATGCTCGCGGGAATCTTTGCTGTGAGATTCAATGGGAGACTTATGCTTTGATTTCTTATTTTCCAGGTGTATGCCGATCGAATACTTGAATATCGAATGGATACAGATCCACTATCAGTTTTACCTTCAGAAATACTTCATAATGTAGATTCATTGTGGCACGATCCAGTGATCCCATCCGTGATGGATAGATCATCAGAGTTTTATTTAATGGATTCAGCAACATATTTCTTCGCAAATATAAGAAAAATCGGTGCACCGGATTATATACCTGATGAAGCCGATGTTTTAAGAGCAAGAACAAAAACTACAGGTATAAGTGAGACAAGATTTAATATGGGTCAATTATCAATTCATATGTTTGATGTTGGTGGTCAACGAAGTGAACGAAAGAAATGGATTCATTGTAAGTCAACTGACCTCTGACATGCGTATCCCCTTCATCAATCTTCAACGCTATCTGTCTGGCCCTCGTCATTCGAGGAGACGGATTATTCAGAACCAAATAACCGATTATGTGTGCTAAAAAACTATATCTAAAATAGGTTTCGAAGCTGTCACATCAATTATATTTTGCGTTGCTTTATCTGAATACGATCAAGTTTTACTCGAAGAATCAGGTCAAAACAGAATGCAGGAATCTTTAGTATTATTTGAATCAGTTATAAATTCACGATGGTTCTTGAGGACATCAGTCATTTTATTCTTAAATAAAATCGATCTGTTTAAACAGAAATTACCAAAAATACCTTTAGTTCAGTATTTCCCAGAATATACCGGTGGAGCAGATATCAACAAAGCTGCTAAATATATATTATGGAGATTTACTCAAACCAATAGAGCACGTTTATCTGTTTATCCGCATTTAACACAAGCGACAGATACATCAAACGTAAGTAAAATACCATCCAATCATTCGCTTTATTTTTCGCATCATGACTTTCCATCATGCCATTTAGAATGGCCATCTGTACCCAATTCGTACTGATGTACATTGTTCGTTCAAAAATCCAGATTCGTCTTGTATTTGCTGCGGTGAAGGAAACGATTCTACAGAACGCTTTACGAGATTCTGGTATCTTATAATAGTATTTAATCTCCACCCTGCTGCAGCCCTCAAAGGATTTTGTAAAATATACCTTTCATCTACCAACCCCATCTTCTTCTTTACTCCTGTCACCATCACTACCAATACGATCAACCGGAATCAAAATTAATAGCGACCATTTCAAGCTCAGCAAAAATTATCATATAATTAGTCAATCATCATATACACCTCACAATAACGCTTCAACAATATTACGAAGTCCTCTTAGATCATATCTTTGGATAACACTTACACTTAATCCTATTATGTAACAACCATCTTTCACCACGCTCAGACAGAGTAACGTAGTGGATAAGCCATACCAACGACAATATCATTCAATCAAATACCAACTTTCCCCAAACTTCCTTTCGTGGGTCGATTTGACCCTTCATCCATTCACTACCTGCAAAGTGAACCTTCAGCTCCAACGGTACATCGGATCAGAAGAGCTGAAACGGACAGTACAGGCATAGAAATGAGATCCTTTTGCTATGTGAATATGTTTATGTATCTATTCTTTCAACAATCGTACAATATCTATTCATTGTCTTCGTTCTCCTAGTAATAAATTCTGTAGTATCGAATTTACCGTTCTGCGAACTTTCGCAAAACTACCCATCCAAATCAACATAAATTATCTCATGAAAAGTCTTTACAGTTATATAGGATTTCGGTTTTCTCTTACTTTCTTACCAATTTTTTCCTGTTTGTTTCTGTCTTAGTCTCCAATCAACGTATATACATATATATCCTTTTTTCTCAAACGGAAAAATTCCATTATAAAAATCGTGCTGAATGCAAACCAGTTTTTTTCTTCTTGCCATGCGATCCTTAGATAGCATATTTCATTGTAACTTATATTCCCACCATCATTTTAAAAACGCAGTTCAATGGTTTCAAGTCAGATAAATATCCTTGAAGGGATCACATATTTCACTTAAAGGTCATGATGATCTTCTCTTGCCAATGTTCACATTATACTATACCTCAACCTATCCTATATGCCAATTGACCCGTGTTACTCTTAATGATATTTTTCATCTCATTATCATACGTTATATACATTTTAGGTTGACCCATCGAGGATTCGTTTTTATGATACATGAATCGAGTAATGATGACAACGTTTAATCTATCGTCGATGTTACAAAGGGAGATAAGTAAGTGTAAAGAGCAAGTTATAGATTATGAACCATGTGATATTCTGGGCTATGTTTGGATTATTTCCTTTACAGCGTCTATGCGAACGATTTTTTATTATTAAAGGCAATGAGGATTCAGTCAGTTTCAATCAACCGACCTGAAGGGGTAGAAGATAGGATAGTCATGTTTATGATATACTTACTCTCAGGTTCAATTTTTTTAGTTTCAACTAAATCTATAATTCCAATAAGACATTCCATTTGAGATGAGATCTAAAGCGAGTAAGATTAGAAAAATAATAGAATATAACGTAGTTTTTCGTCAGAAAAAGTGAACCAACAACGTAATTAACTACAGAAAGAAAGAAGAGATTGGAAAACTCACCTCTAATACCCTAATTGAAGACTTGGGTAATACACTTCCAAAGTTGATTTCCATAGTCAATTCTAAATTTGAAATTTTCATTGACGAGGATAATGAATTTGCTAGTAGACTACCTTTAAATACATTCTGTCCAATATACCATTCAATCAAATCGACTTCCACTTCGACATCAACTTCAGTATTGCTGTTATTAGGCGATATACCGTTCAATATCTGTTCGGAAACTCCACTTAAATTGAAATGCTGTTTATTGATATCATTGTCATTATCATTATAACTATCGGAAAGAGTCATGAAGAATCTTGGTAAACAAGTGACTGGAATATCTGTATGATAGCCCAAGAAAGGTACAATGTTAGCTACTTGTACATGATCAGAATGAGCATGGAAGGGGTGAAAGAGATTGTTCAACTTGCTCAACTTACCATATGTTTTTAGAGTTTCCCCTACCAGAATTAGCTGGAATCTAGCACTTTGTTCGAAATTAATATCAACGAATGAAATCCATTCTTCAAATGTTGCATCCTACAACACAATGGCATGTCAGATTTTGATATCGATATGTTAGATGTTTGATCAAGTTCAATTTCGATTTGTGTGTCTCACATACCTTCAATTGACTCAAACCTTGAACAAATTCCGTTACTATCCTAGTAGCTGATCCGATGGGTGTTATAGGACTATTATCGTTATAAGAAATGGCAGGATTAGTTACAGTAGGGGTAGGGATAGGTGAGAATATGAGATATTCCATATTAGCGATGACCGTTATACAGTCAGTTACAGACGATTAACGGGTAAAGTAGCTTCAGATACACTTGAAAGCGAATCGCAAAGAGAGGTTCTAGAGGACAAGATTGGGAAAGGGTTTTCCTTTGGAGCAGCTTCAAGGTATATATGATCACTCGTTAGAGAGAGCATGAAGGGACAAAGGAGCGAATGCAACTATATAAAAGACCGACTACGTGCCCGACCAACTCACTTTATGGCAAGTTCTGCTGTATCCTTTAGTCTAGTATGCGTATTGGGTAGTCCAATTGTGTTTTGATGTTGATGGTGACCATGATGCTGCTGACTATGTGATAATTCCTGTTGCTGAGGAGAAGTTTGATAAGAATCAGGATCTGCATAAGATCCTTCGGTTGATGATGGGCCATTCGATAACGCAGGTGGTATTGATGTAGTTGAGAACGTTGAGTTGGTCCGATGCATTGGATTGGTTTGAACTATATGTATGTGATTTTGAGGTAACCTTCCCGATGTTGACGAATCATTCTCCATTGTTGCAGAAGCAGGACTTCCGTTATGTCCAGCGACATTCCCATTAACGTTGACAGTCTGTAGATAAACAAAAGGAGGTGTTGTTATCTGTCCTTGTTGTTGTTGCTGCTGCTGCTGTTGCTGTTGGAATAGTACTTGCTGTTGATGTTGATGTTGTTGTTGTTGATGATGAGCCAGATTTGCTGCCTGAGCTGCTGCCGCTGCTGCTGCCGCCGCCGCTGCGCCACCTCTCCCTCTTCCTCTCCCTCCTCTACCTCTTGTAGTTGGACCGACTCCGTGTCCATTAACTCCTCCTCGACCTCTCATAGAGTATCAGTGATTGATGCGTGAAGCGATAAGATTCTTGCCAGATTTCCGATAAAAGTCCGATTTGATGGAACAAGTGAAGGAGTTTTCTCTGATTCTACAACATGATTGTATAGCAGGTTTACTTATTAAGATTGGATCGATTGGCGTAGACCTCTCTTGTATTATAGTTTTCTTGCTAACTGATATACAGCAAAGATTTGAAATATAAGTGTAGTTGTATAGTTATCTTGGTTGCTATTACGCGATACATATATGGCAACCGAACATTAAAAGGCGGAACATTTAGCACGGACCGAACTTGACATAATAATAATTCCTATTTACTCGTTACCCGAAATACCTTGAATTTCTAAATTCCTTTTTGTCACAACAACAATCTTATCCAACAAAAAAAGAGAATCAACATGTCTCGTATCGCAAGTACAGCTCGTATGACCATTAGAGGTATTTCATCTTCTTCTGTAGCTAGACAAGAAGTTGTAGGTACTGTTGGTACTGCTCCAGTTAAGAGACCTGTTGGTGGATTCCGGTGAGTTTTTGATGGTACTTATCATTACTTGGAAATTAAAGCTGATAAGCTTTGCTAAAACGGCATTATTTAGTGGAGGGTGAGTACGGTCGCTTCACGCTTAAGACAATCAGCAACAAGATACATTAAGCTGACTCTTTGGGATTATGTAGTATCTTAGGATTCGTTAGTATTCTCGGCGAACATCATTCGATAATTTATGAATCTATGAAAGATGCACTTACTATGAACAGAAATGCTAACGTTAATGATGCTACGCTTTTCCCTACAAATAGCTTTTCGGCTTCTCAGCTTCCTCAGCTTTATCTATCTACTATTTACAACAAGAAAACAAAATCGCTTCAGGTTTATTATTAGCTAGTGTTGAAGAACTTCAACAAGGAACTGGAAAGGTAAGTCAACAAGCTGACGAGAAGATAATTAATGCCATGTGTGATTGACACAATTCTAACGACCCTGTTAATACGCAGATTTCATCTCATTTGGAACGTTTACAAGCTGTAGAGAAAGAATTAAACGCTTTGAAAAATTCTGGTGCAGTCAAAGATGATGTCAGTAAAGTTAGAGGTGAAATGAAGAAGGTATATGTAAGTACCACAATTTCTTGATTTACTGCACCGAACATGACCAGTCAGCTCGGACATTCGATTGCAAAAGTATTTCTTGAGCTAAATGAGATCTTTTATACTTCTATAAGGACGGTCTTCATCTTGAGCTTTTGGATTTAAGAGCACATGTTTGGGGTGTGGAACAGGATTTACAAAAGGTTGTTAAAACTGGTAAGTAGCACCCGAATGAACACAAAGTTACGATTCAAATAATCAAGACTCTCATGCTGACCTTAAGCTTTGTTGTCCTAGAATCAATCCGAATCTAAAAGTATAATTTGAAGGAGGCGAACGGAGAACATCTTAGCGTCTTACTATCATAGAAAATCAGAAAATTGGTATCAAATCATGCATAATTACAGTAAAAGATACAACATTGTACTCATTCCATTCCGAAAGAGCAGTGGATGAGCGCCTGAGTTACATGTTCATGATTAGCCATTCCGGCTTCCGAGCTACACTATTCACATCATCTAACAATTATAACAGTATTTAAAATTAGAGACTGCGGATGAATCAATCTATTTCCTACCTTTCCCACGAGATTTACCTTTACCTCTTCCACTTGTTCTTCGAGAACCAGCACCTGATCCACCTGCAAACAGAGTTTTTCTAACTACACCATCATCATCTTGATTTTCTTCTTTCTCTGGAGTTTGCATTATACCATCAGGTGGTGAAGTTTCAGGACGTAAAGGTGAAGGTGAAGATGGTCTTGAAGATTCACGAGAATTTGGATTGGGTGATGATGGTCTGACGTTATTGTGTGAAGTAGAATTATTCTTAGATAACGAAGGTGAAGTCGTTCTTTGTCCAGGTGGTAATGAATGTATAGGAAGCATATGACTAAACATATAAATGGTTTGCACACTTAGTTCCCTCAACTTATTTATGTGTTTACAACAGACGTTGTACTGAATAAACTTTTTATGATTGTACCTACCCTCCTACTTGTCTACCTATAGCTTCTATACGTAATCGTTGATCATCAGTTAAACCTTGCTCGGTTGCTCCATAACCTCCAGTTAATCCATCCGCCGATATTATAGATTCCTCTCTTT
The DNA here is from genome assembly GCF_036810415.1 of Kwoniella dendrophila CBS 6074. NCBI lineage: Eukaryota > Fungi > Basidiomycota > Tremellomycetes > Tremellales > Cryptococcaceae > Kwoniella > Kwoniella dendrophila. The sequence goes on from NC_089480.1 coordinate 120,335, forward strand.
GTGGGGGTAAAAGACTTGCGGCCTCCTGATTCTACACACACGGAATATTATAAATCAGCTTATTACAATACACAGTACTCTCCAGCCAGAATCCTACTCTGAAAAAAACTTTACATTTTCAATATCTTTCAATTTCTCCTTTCGTGGTCCACAACAAGGTAAGAAGTCGAAAAGTCCCATCGCAATTCCGGTTTTTACGATATATAATAAAGTGAATAAGGCTTGTGAGTATAGATTTTTGCTTGAAGTTCCTGATCAGTCAGCTTGTGCTGAGTATTTTATATTTGTTCTACTATTTGAACTGCTCTTGTTGTGTACGGATATTCTGTATGAAGACAATTGAGTGTTGTTAATGGATGTAACATCTAAACGAAGCTTGACAATTAATTGTTTACCCGTTAGTGACTCGTTCACAAAATGGAAATTGCCGTTGACCTGTTTCTATTTAGTTTAGCCCAAACTTGGGAAGGCAGTGGCATCTCAGATTATATATTTGATAAAAAGCAGATTTTCATCAAACCTTTGGTCGCTTAGCTCAGCTGGTTAGAGTACTGTACTAATATTATGTGATCATTCGATCTGTATCATTAGTTTCATGCAGTGGTCGGCAGTTCGATCCTGTCAGTGATCAATCTTTTTGCGCGTACGAAGCGATTGAGTACAACTGTATATGCTAGAGGGCATTCCGGTACAGGGAGATTTTTACATTTTTACCTTCCTTCAAGATACATCCAACATCAAATCTACACATATTATCGCACGCACTTTATTTCGATGATACAACAAATATAACGCATGTAATGATATTTACATGCAAGTTCGAAGTTCCCGTAAATTGTGAATTGATCCTATCGTTATTTTATCCATTCCTTTCTGATTGTTAAACAAAAAAATCGATTTATCTCCATATAAACGAAATTTTCTATAGAGATGTCTACCATAGACTCTCCAATAAACTACAAGTTACCTGAATTAACTCAGTATCTAGCTATAGGTAAGGTTCATGATTTAAATCTCCCTACCGTGTCCACTGGATTGTATTGTTGGAAATAGTATCAAATCATGCACGAAGGCGAAATCTTAATTCTGATTCATGAATACCTCGATATTTTGGTTTCTTAGATTATGAATTTGTTGGTGGTATAAGGAAAAGTAGTTTAGCCAAGTGAGTCGGACTTTTTCAGGTCGAAGCCTGTATACCACCATGTCATTGTGTATGTGTCTAATATGGTACGAACTTCCACAATCGCGCATATGAGATGTATACACGACAACATTTGCAATTCATAATTATCAGGGTGAAACATGTTATTCATCGTACCCAAGCGACAAAATTGTTTGACTATCGTATTGACTACCTTAACTTGACCTCTAGAGTTGGTATAGTTGATTACTCAGGATTAACAATCTTTGAATCTCTTGTTTATGTAAATCCTGAGAATATAACTGATTATAGAACTTCAAGTAAGTTTAGTACCGTATACATATTGAAAGAATAGAAATGGAATCGCTAACGAGGATAAAAAATCAATAACAACTGAGTAGCAAGTGGTATCAAACCTGGTGATTTAAATCATGGTAAGTACGAAGTTATCTTGAGAAGTGATTCATACATGCAGATATACATATATGATTATAATTTTCTTAAGGTGAAGTATATGGGAAAAGGGAATTAATTTTCAAGGGGTTTTCACCTACAATGTGATAATACTGACAGATTGATTATGTGTAGCACCATCTTACGAAGAAGTTACGTCAAAAGTAAAGGATCTTTTGAGAGATAAAATAGTTGTTGGTCACACTTTATTCAATGATTTAGCTGTAAGTACAATAACGATTATTTATACCATTTGCTTTTTTTCTACTTCCGAAATGTAATTTCCCAAATTACATTTAGCTATAACCCAGACGTTGCATTATTACTGTATCATCAATACAATGTCTATCTATCTCTACTTCCGATCAACAATGCTTATTAAAGGGAGGAGGATGACTGAATTTTCTTCGCATTATTATTAAGGCATTAAATTACAGACATCCATATGAATTATTTAGAGACACAGCATTATATTACCCATTAAGGAAATTGATGGGGATCAAAAGGGAAGGTGAATTTCCAAGTTTAAAGAAATTATCAAAAGAAATTTTAAATTTAGATATTCAAACTGAAACTGAGAATTCTGGGAAAGGTTGTGGTCATGATCCTGTAAGTTCATTAGTCCATACAAGTTCACTATATCTCCTACACGTTATCTTTTTTTTTCACTTCTACCTCGATCGATGTGTTCATCAACTTTTTTGTTCAAGAGATCAAGGGATTTCAATTTGTACTTATATTAATGAACTGACTCAAACTATTGGAACATCACTGAATATTCTAGATTGAAGATGCAAGAGCAACAATGTTAATTTTCATGAGATTTAGAGAACAATATGAAATTGATTTATTAAACAATAAAGACTGTATCTCAGGTGTGCCAGCGTGCGTATTGGCATTAATCATTTGTCCCAAATCTATAATCAAATTATAACTTTTCGTACCTTTATAGTCAGGTTTTTCAAGTAAGTAAGACAACGCTAATAAATCGATTTAAACTCCCAGTGCCTATGAAACATGCTTCTGGTAAGTTCGAAATTACAGGAATAATCGAAGGCAGGGAGAAGTGATAAGAAGTTTGGTATGGTTGAGGTGAAAAGATGAAGGTTGGGTGGTATAGAACAGAACACAAAGCACATGGAAGGATAAAGCTGGTGGAGTGCTGTACAAGACACAGTCTGAGAAGTAGGTAGAAGATGAACAGAATCATTGATCCGTGAGAGTAAAGTACAAAAGACGCAAAGTCAATTTTCTGTTGTATGTATGTAACTTATCCTCTTTCATGAATCGTGAAAAGGCCTTTGATTCCATCTGTGTGTGGCATTGTGCGAACATGCTGCAGGTATTTTGAACAGCTCGTCAATAGCAGAATATCATAACGTCATTTTTGAATAAGGTGTCCACTCTAAGCTGTAACTATTCAGAACAAATAGGATAAGTTTAAGTCGCTATCAGCGATGAAAATGTATCACTACAAGAAAGTTATTATTGGTAATTCACAATATATGTCTCTAAAAGCCTGCTGCTCCCGGAGCTTTATCGCCTTCTCTTTTAAGAGCTAAGAGAATTTCTTTCATTCTTGCTAAATCAGATCCACCAGGAACAGAAGGTCGGATTGTTTTAGATTCTATTATGTTGAAATTTACAATCAGTAAATCTTATTGTTTGCTATTTGTTATTGAATCGAGATGAAAGATAGAAGGAGTTAGTTGCGTTTGTTAGACTTACGAGAATTTTCAAGTTGGATTAAATCTGTAATTCTCTCCCATGCTGTTCCTTTAGCGATACCTTCATTGAGTTTTTCAAGGAAAGCAGCTTCGTTTTCCCTGGAAACAGACATCAGACGTCAAGGTCAGCATATGAGAGACCGATGAATGTGTATTGTAAGATACAATAGATACTACGACACCGATGTGTAGTCTCAGACAGGCAAGATGTCTTTTATATCGGACAGCAATATGTATGCTGATACCAATTTCTAATTTGGATATGGCAACTTACTTGTTTTCTCTAATATTCCTTTCCTTCATCTTATTATAATCTTCATAGAAATTATCGATAGATTTTTCAGCTTTATTGGACATCTCATCTCTTTTCCTTTTATCTTCTTCATCTCTTTTTTTTATTTGTTCAGCTTGTCTTTCTCTCCATTGTCTGATAGGTTCAGTTTCTTCTTGTTCATTTGAAGATAGTATATTGTTGAATGTTGGTGGAGGTAAGATTGATTGTGCAGAACGTGGTTTAGGTGCTGCTGTTGCTGGGTATGGTGAAGTTCCATATGGTTGAGGTGATAATGCATTAAAAACTGGTTTAGGGGCCTAATACATAAAGACAAAAAAGACGTAGTATAATCAGCTTTCCCTTCCCTCTTATTTTCCTGATATTCTGATAAACTGATTTTTATCCTTCAGGAGTCAACATAATTGAATTCAACTTACAGCTTCATATCCTACCTCACCTGATAAATCTGGAAATTGATTTTCAAATTGAGCACGATCTTCATCTTCACCTGTACCAGCTACACCAGTAACTCTAACCTCTCCACCTCCTATAGAAGGTGAATCAAGCGAAGGAAAAGCATCGATACCTTTCGGTGACGCTGGTTTGGTAGGTTCCGGAAGCGCGGGGGATGCTAAGAAGTCGTAACATCAGCACAGGCGCAACTATGATATTCAGTTTCTCCGTTTACCTAGTATTGACAGAAAATATAGTATAGCAGCAGGACTTACAGAAATCAGCAAAATCATCAAGTCCTGTTGGGGCAGAAGGTGCTGATCCAGAAGCGAAGAGGTCGGCATCGTCACCTATAAGATTGATTTTGGCGTTAGCAAAGTATCCTTTTTCAAGTTTGTGGTTGGTATAAGAGACGAGGAAGATTATGTGACAATGTGAAATCAAATGGTAGGCGGTTTCAAATCAACTCACCTAGAGCAGCCTTCTCTCTAGCAAGGAAATCGGCCATGGGGTCATCGCTCATTTTTGTATCTATCTTTCGTTCTGTTTCGACTGGCTCAGAAGTATTTTAGTGAGAGGAGTTTGAAAGTTGTAAAGAGATAGCTTGAGATAAAAGAGGAATAACAGATATGGTCGTTGAAGTGAGCGTTGTTATCGCTATTGTTGTCACTGTCTCCTTCAGCCAGCGGTGACGCGCATAATATATATCTTATATATATACAGCTAACAACGTGGCACATGGCACGTGGCGCAGGGCACGTGGCCAACACCGCTTAGCGGAATCAAATGTGGCACAATGAAGACGCGTAAATAAATTGCAGGATGAATTATATTGATATAATCTTATTGATATTTCTCGTATTTCTTGACCTCTTCCTCCAATTCGGCTTGTGACAGTATACATGTTATCGACATCCAATGCAGAGTCGACTAAACAATCGGATGTAGGATACAGTCGAAGACTCTCGAAAATGATGACAAAATGACACCAATTATACAATCTATGATCGGAGCCGCAGCTTCCCGACCGCCTACTTACCCACATAACTGGAGGGAGTTAGTCAACGGTTCACTAGAAGAGAAATTCGGTCAGTGCTATATATGAGGATCTTATGACTAAAATTGACTTAAACAAAACTAACTAATCCTCTTAACTTTTCAGTTTCAATCGCTTTGGGAACATTCGATGAGCTCATACAACCGGACTTTATTCCTTCTGTGTTAGTTGTCCAATTTACAGCCAAAATAAAACCTCGACTAATAAGACTATATCTATATACAGAGAGCATATTCAGTTCTTGATCTATTTAATCATCAATCCATCGACATATTCCTTACCTATTCAACTCCCTCTAAATAGTTTAACAAAGCTATTGCTTTTACATCAACCTACTTCTCTTTCTCAAGCCATACCATTTCATCCTTCAACTTCAAAATCTACTTCATCTACCACACGATCAGATGAAAATCCAATATATTTACAGTGGGATTATCACAGATCAGAATTACATAAAACAATATGGAAAACTATGAAACAATGTTTAGACGATGGAATATGGGCATTATTATGGGAAAAGAAGAAGGAAAATTCCGACAAGGTTTCATCATCGTCGGCGTTGACATTCAAGGGTAAAAGAAAAAGAAATCAAACGTATATGGATGAGGGAGATGAAAGTGAAGATGAAGAAGATAGAAAGAATGATAGAGTAGTTAGTGAACAAGGTTGGATCTTACTGGAATGGTTGATCGGATTTTGGGAGAAAGATAGATTAGAACGCAACAAGGAAGATCAAGGGATAGGTATGTAATCTTTCTGCGATTTATAAGTTAGCCAATCACGATTAAATGTGGAACTGATTTCTCGTTATGCTCGAACTATAGAATGCTCTTCTTTATTCCTCAAACAACTTCCTAAGCCATTCGATCGCTCTGCTCAACTACCACGAAACGATGCCTCCCTTCCTTTAGCTGTTCTTAAATCAGCATATAATTCTACGACTCAAGGGACGGAAGCAGAAAGACGGAAATCATGCGCTGTGAAATTGTTAGAACCTGTGAGTTCTCCTGAATTTAAATGCTTCGCGGGCCAGATATGCAGCTCAAAGCTAGTTCAAGTAAATTTATACATACTGATAAGATCCAAACAGGTTGTTGATGTAACCCTTGGCCACAAACCTCCATTTCATCCTGCGTCGCTATCATCGTCTCTGGTGTATATATTGCGGTCCATGTCTATCATCGACTTACAAGATATCACTAGGAGACTCGGAATATCAAGGCATTGGAGAACATCGTCACATATTTTATCATTACTTATAGAAGATTTAGCCGGAGTCAGAAATACGAAATTAGAGGAAAGGAGGAAATTTAACAAAAATAAGATTGATTGTAAACCGCAAAATCACTTTGAAGTTGTTAGGGAATTGGATAGACCGACATCAAAATACTTATTTGAGGAACTCCTATTATTGACACCTGTCGCTCTGAAGGATGGCAGAACCCAAGAAGAAGGAAATGTTATTAGAATGATAATAATGAAAATAGAGTTGATGAAAAACGCACAACGTCATCCTTACAAAGCAGAGTCTTTGCAGGATGTCAAGTCGAAAGTCAAAGATGATATACTATGGTGGGAGAGATTACGAAACACTTGGAATGTATCGTTACAACATCATCAGGGGTCAAAATCGATCGAGAAGCGAAATAGATTAGGGGAAGTTTTGACGTTATATGTAAATCAGTATTTAATGTAGAAATCAGGTTATGTTTTGTTGTATCGAACTTTGCGTGGATATTGTATAGTATTAGTGTGTGATCTAGAAAACTATGGAAATCACTATGTGAAGTTGTACATAATAATCATTCATAGTAGATTCCGCTCTATGAACCAATGATTGTGCGAAAACAATTTAGGCTAGCTTTTCGCTCATCTAGGGATGGTAAGAAGTCATTTCTTTACTATCAGGCATTCGATGCTGGCCGTTATTATCTGCAGAGTCTATGATCAAAGGATTATTTGCAACGGTTCCACACATATACAGACTTTTACCACATCATGCATGTTATGTTATTCGATAGAATTGACTCTACGATTTTCTTATACAAAAAGCTAGCCGAACCTTGAATTCAATGTGTTTAGGAGAAGTCTGAAAAACCAAAAAATTTGATCACTGACAGGATCGAACTGCCGACCACTGCATGAAACTAATGATATAGATCGAACGATCACATAATATTAGTACAGTACTCTAACCAGCTGAGCTAAGCGACCACCTGATGTTTTCTGTAACAAATGTAATATATGGAGGTTGCTGTGACGTGACCGAATGTTATCTGCTTATTTGTTATGAATCTTGCTATAATCAGCGTCTATTCTTGAGCATCTATCACCATCATGACTGGTACGAGTCCTTCCAGACAGTGAGCTGAATGATCATAGCTCTGTAATCATGCTTCCAAGAAGTTTGACAAATCAAATGGCGTGATTTTGTCATTTCTTGAGCAGGTTGTATCATTATGCAATCCGTTCATGAAGAAGACCTGAATTGGCGATATAGCATGAGAAACGTTTTGGGAGACAAAGATGTCCATGAAATAACCCTTGTTTCCAAGGAAAAGGGGGAGAACACATGAACCCGCTATTCGTATTGCTTGATCACATCATAGTCTCGACGTCTTCCAATACACATCTCCGATGTCAGTAAATTTGAGATCCAGCAATACATCTGGAGAGAAAGGTGATACGCCTTATATGCTTATTGCGGGCTTTGCACGCGTAGCATCCCGCCTAGCAAAGATCTTGATAATGCTGAGACTGTTCAAGGGAAAGAGACTATGTACATCTGTGAGCTCAAGGCAATATGCTATTTGAAAACCACGTTGCAGTTGCAATGCTCACAAGTGTAAAGCCGTAAATAATACACATCAATGTATTAATGGTCTTCGTTCATCCACAAGTAAAAGATCCATTCAGTGCTGCAACGCTCATCTGCATAGACATTAAGGGGGTACGATTTTAACCTATCATCTGCGTTATGTAGAGAGACTTCTCTACTCTTACAATCCAGAAGACGCCACATGAGCGCCTTGTATGTATGACAAAACAAGATGATCTCATCAGTAAACACTAAACTTCACAAACAGTACCGTCCCAATTTTAGTAAATTCTGGAGTTCGTCCTGTAACATGTCAAATGACGCTTGAGGCTCAAATAACTCTGAATCCCTCAAAATACCTGATCACCTAATTTGACGTATATGGCTCCCGATGCCAAACGTATTTCTTTATTTTGTTCATCTTGATGTTAATGTATGTAAGAGTAAGAGAAATGGAAAATATGCATATTTTATGTACTATGTATGTAGTGATTCTAATGTAAATCTACTCTACTTGCATTGCTTCTTGGTTTATACTGAACCAGAGTATCCGACGCAGATAGATGTGAATGTATACCGATTTATACGCGAGATTCCGCTTAACCTTTGATCCTTTTAACCTCTAACAGCTCTTATAAAAGCTTGAACTTTCTCTTGATTTTTTCCTATACCATTATCGTTTTCTACACCAGAACTAACATCAACCATCCTTATCGCATGACCAGCTTCTCCAATAGCTTGTTGAACGTTATTAGGATTCAATCCACCGGCTAAAATTACAGGTAATTTGAAAGAACCTTCTGAACCAATTTCACCTTTTTCAATTATACTACTAGCATATTTCCATGGGAATGATTTACCTTCACCACCTTTACCACTTGCATCTAACAAGATAAATTGGTTTTCACCTGATCTATATATTTCTCCACCTCTGATCAAAGGCGCATCTCCATCTGCATCTGAAGGAGATTCGGAGACTTGAAATACTTTTATTATTGGTACAGGTATGAATTTTGACCAAGATTGAGGTTCATCACCATGTAATTGAACTAGATCCAAACCAATTTCATCGATTGCTTTTAAAATTGTTGATAATAGTTGATTCTGGAATACACCAACTAATAATGGTTTTTTACGTTGCTTCAATTGATTGAAATTAAATGTAAACCATGGTTCATTCACATCAATCTCTTCTTGTGCAGGAGGAGAAGATATTCTCTTTTGTCTAACTAGATTAGAAATCTCTTTTGCAACATCGTAAGAAATCTTTCTTTTAGCATTGTCGACCAAGATGATACCTAGTAGATCTGCACCTGACTTTATCGCAATTTCAGCATCTTCTTTTGATCTAATTCCACATATCTTAACCAAAGGTTTTTCTTTTGGTTTGGCAGGTAAATCATTCAATCCAATTAACGATCTTAAGAATTTCTTTGTATCTTTTGCTCTCATCAATGATTCACCAACTAAAACAGCTTTAACACCTTCTTTAACATATTTTTCAACATCTTCAGGTGATGATATACCACTTAATGCACATAAGATAACTTCTCTACCATTCAATGCAGCATTGACTCTTGATGTAGTTGACATGTCAACATTGAAATCATGTAAATTTCTATTATTCACACCAATAAGTTTTGACCCAATTTCTAAAGCTAATGATAATTCCGTTGTATTGTTAACTTCGACTAAAGGCTCCATGCCGATTGATACTGAATAATCATATAATTCCTTCAACTGCTCAGGTTCCAACATTGCAACGATAAGTAAAACTGTATCTGCACCATATAATCTAGCTTCATCGATCATATATTTTGATAATATGAAATCTTTTCGTAAGATTGCCGGTCGATTAGGTAATGAATTGACAGCATTTCGAACAGCTAACATATCCACTAAAGAACCTTTGAACCATTTAGGTTCAGTCAATACCGATATTACCGAAGCTCCCGCTAAGGCATATTTTAATGCTTGTGCTGGTGCTGATGTGTCAGGAGCGATATCACCTTTCGAAGGTGAAGCTCGTTTTATTTCTGCCATAATTGCTGTGTGTGGTGTGGATTTAACTCTATCAACAAATGATATCAAAGGAGGCGAAGTATGGAGGGATAGCGATGTCGAGATATTTTTAGGTGTGGTAGCTAAAACTGATGAAGTTTCTTCGACATCTAGTAACCTTTGAGCGTGAATTTTGTTGAGAATTGTAGGTAATGACGGAGCTGCCGATGATGAAGGAGATTTGGATGATGATGAAGGTTGAGCAGATCCATTTGCAGTGGGTTGGTTTACTTTTAACTGTTCTTTCGGTTGGTTGTTTTCTGAGATTGAAGGTTCTACACCACACCAAGAATTTTCACCACCCCATTTACCACCTTTTAATTTCAAGAAATTTGCCATTAATCCTTTACCACCTTTACTCAAACAAGATTCAGGATGATATTGTACAGCTTCTACAGTAGCTTCTCTATGTCTTACACCCATTATAACACCTGATTCTTGTGTTGTTGAACTTACTTGTAAAATTGATGGTAAAGTTAACAATTGGGCAGATAAGGAATGATATCTAACTGAAGATAATAGTGGTGGTAAATCATGAAATATACCAATTGAATCGTGTTGAACTAATGATGTTTTACCATGTTTGATTTCACCTGCATAAGCGATCTAAATGAAGTCATAGAAAGTTAGCATAGACAATTTGGTTGCTAAAAAGATCGAGAAAAAACCGGAAACGAATGAATAAAAGGGAAATTGAAGCTCACTTCACCACCCAGCAAATCAACAATACATTCTAATCCCATACATACACCTAATATAGGTAATTTACCTATACCCCAACTTATAGCATCTCTTGAAATACCACTATCAGTTCGAGGATGACCTGGTCCAGGTGAAATTACTATACGTTCGAGTTCACCGGAATTATACATTTCCTATCAACGAGGCTTGGTCAGCATTGAAGGATGGGTTGTTTGTTATCGTGTCCATTGATGATAGAAAATAGATAAGTTTGAATACATCTAAACATATTTGTGGTAATGCTTACCTCAATTTGTTCTAGAGTGATTTTATCATTTCTGACTACCACTGGATTGCCGCCCAAAACCGCTATATCTGCGTAGACGTTCCAAGTGAATGAGTCGTAGTTGTCGATAAGAAGTGTTACACCCATTTTGAGACCAATCTGATTGGTGCGGTTTGTTGAAGATATCAGGGTGCGGTGCGGTATATGAAGGTGAGAGCTAAATATAATGATAATATATATATATATATATATACATGAGCTTTAATTTCCATCTTGCTGCATTCCAACATTGTTCGTTTTGACTCGAGGGTCTACTATAAAACAATGCTTTACGTAATCGAAGAAGAGTGTTTCGTTCCGATGGACGTTTGTCGAAATACCCTTCTTCACCTTGAGTTTCAGTTTATAAATTATCAGAATAAAAAAAGTTAACCAAGGATGATATCGATATTTGAGTAGTTTGATATTCCATACCATTATACAAGCTAGTCAGTCACTGGGTATCACACACACACTCTCGCTGGATGCGAATTACTTTTACGGTACTCTCCGAAACGTCTCACAGAAGAATGTCTTATTTAGCTTCTTTATCGAGAGAAGAGTTGATAGCTAGGATCGAATCATTGGAAGCTGCTGTCAAGGTAGGTGAGAAGAATGGCTCATTGACAACAGAAGTTGGATCTTCGACGTCAATTCCTGTAACATCATCATCGTCATCATCTTCGCGGCCCGCATTACCAGAAACACCTTCTTCACCTTCACCGTTGGTTGACGAAAATGGAAAACCATTAAGAAAACATGATAGAAAAGTAATACGTAAAAAAGAAAAAGAATTTCGATTTAATTCACATGGACAAAGACATATTGCATTAATTATATCATATCATGGATGGCCATATTGTGGTATAGCATTACAAGATAAACCTGAAATTAAAACTGTTGAATCTGAATTATTAAATGCTTTAATAAAAACAAAATTGATTGAAGATACAAATGGTATAAATACATTAGAAGGTTGTGGTTATTCAAGATGTGGTAGAACAGATAGAGGCGTTTCAGGAAATGGTCAAATTGTTAATTTATGGGTTAGATCTTTAAGAAAAAGGAATGATGGTGGTGAATCATTACCAAATGAATTTGGATATAAAGATCCTACTGAAGATCCCATTCCATCTAAACCAACATCAACATCAACGGAGATTGAAGAAGATGAAATTGATGGTAATTCAAAACAAAATAAGAATAAGAATAAAATTAAGAACAAAGAAATACCTTCATCACCAATATTAGAATTTCCATATCCAAAATTATTAAATTCAGTTTTACCACCTTCAATAAGAATATTAGGTTGGTCACCTTTAAATACAGAATTTGATTCAAGATTTTCATGTAAATTTCGTCATTATAAATATGCTTTTCATTTAAAACCTACACCATCTAGTGATTCGTTAAATTTAAAATTAATGGAAAAAGGATGTGAATATTTAATAGGTGAGAATGATCATAGAAATTTTTGTAAATTAGATGGATCAAAACAAATTAAAAATCATAAACGTACAATTTTAAAAGCTTATTTTCAAGAAGATGATAAAAGTAAAAAAGATGGAATAGATATTTCACAAGAAACGTCCGGATCTTCGGAAGAAGATGAAAATTATGATGATATAGAAAAAGAACAATCTAAAGAAAGTAAAAAAATAATATTCAATTTAATTGGTACAGCATTTTTATGGCATCAAGTCAGACATATAATATCTGTATTATTTTTAATTGGAATGGAATTGGAAAAACCTGAAATAATTAAAGATTTATTAAATGTAGAGAAATATCCATCAAAACCATTATATACAATGGGTGATCCATTACCTTTAACTTTATTTGAATGTGGATATGAACAAGGTTTATTAGATTGGAGATTTTCAGGTTATGATGGACCTTGGCAATCACTTTCAATAGAAAAAAAATTAGAACTATGGGATTACGCAATGAATGGAAAAGATTCTTTTGAAAGACAATTATTACAATCTACACAGAAATATGATTTGAAATCTTGGCAAATCAATAATTCTTTAAATAAATTAAGACAAATTTTTCCTACCTCACAAGAAAATCAAATACTTTCACAGCGCCCAGAGACCAATGAGTCAAATCAACAAAAACAGATTATATATCCTGTAGGTGGAGGTGAATTTATAATTGGAAGATCATATAAAGAATTGAAAGATAGACCAAGAGGTGAAACTCCAGATCAAGTTAACGAGAAATACAGATTGACAAAAGGCGATAAGAAGAAGAAAAGTAAGATGGAAGTTGAAGCTACCAATGAAGACGAGTAAAATGATGTGAACTTGGGAATATGGAATATCATTACATAGCTGTATAATATCGCGAGATATGTAGAGCAATAGACTACTTAGACACTTGTAATCATAGAACGCTACTTCTAGATAGAATCGATGCACAATGCTTGCACTTCCAGGTAGCTTGGAAGCAACGTGAAATATTGATAGAATACATCTACATCCACATAAAAAATGCCTGAAATATTGATAGACAACTGATCAATGTGATCCTACTAACGATTTAACTTCTATTTATAGGTATTTGCAACCGGGCTTGTAGCTGCTTACCTGTCATTCTCTTTTATGATTACATTTTAAAGGATATCATCCTATATCAGGAAACCTCCCTCAACCTTCTAATCAATTATTGCTCTGCTCATCGATTACCTAACATTCTGAGCCTATCAGGATGTATACCAGGAGCGGCACCTGCAGGAGGTTGACTAGCTTGAGTGAAAGTTGGTGGTGGTGCTTGTCCTGGACCTGAAGGACTTGAAAAGCCATTCGAACTTGGACCTGATGGTGCGGATGGTGGTGGTCTGAATCCTAAACCTGGTCCATTAGGTGGAGGTGTACTGAAATTGCCATTTGGGCCATTTGGTGGTGGGAAAGGTGGTCTACCACCGAAATTTTGATTAGACGGCGGGAAAGGTGGTGCATTACCATTAGGTGGGAAAGGTGGTCTGAAATTGGGTGGTGGACCACCATTTTGTTGAGGTGGATAAGGTGGTTGTTGCGATGGATAGGAAGGTGGGAAACCACCTATATGGTGAAGTAAGGAGAAAAGCATATTTGAATTAGCGTTCATCAGTTACCTGTAAAGTACAAAAAGATTCCAATGTTTCTGCCGTACTGCCGTATTTCCATCCTCGCTGGACTTGTAACCATATACAGCTGCAGTGTCTTTCTTCCTCAATCCCTTCGCTTACCCCTCTCCACCTGAATCGGTTTCTCCACTCTTCTTCTCCGTATGACTCGGATGCACCGATATGTCCATATTATTCGTAAAGCTTGTACCTTCTTCGACCTGTCTTTACAGTATCTTATTGACCCAATCTCTTCATCTATTTCAGGCCTTATTCCAAGTGTATATAATCTTCTTCTTCTTCTTCAAATTATAAACTAACCCACAGAATTCCAGAACAAAATAAAAGTAGAAGACGAAAGAATCTAAACTTACCTTGTTGAGTAGTCATAGGATTTAAAAATCCAGCTCCTAATCTCATTGAAGGAGCCATCATCATTTGTTGTCTACCACCACCACCTTCATGTTGTGATATAATTTGATCAATAATATTTTGTGCTTTATCATGATTCAATCCAGCAAAATAATCTCTAACGTTCGCTACATGATTTCTACCTGTATTATGTGCTTTACGTGCATTCATTGAATCATGCGTCAAGTAACTTTGTTAATTGAAATAGATATAAGAATTAGTATCCCATATTTATATAACCATCAGATCTCGAAGACCAACAGAAGATCAATCATCAAGATTAAGGTTGTAAATTTAACAAGAACTTACATATCACAATAATCACAATAATATTTACCCATCTTGTTTAGCAACTGTTCTTCGTTTTTCGTTCTCCAATTTCTAAGCTATCAATATAGTTTTATCGACTACGATCCTGAAATCTAATCCTAAACGGATGTTGACCCGTGTTCTGCAGCAGATTGTTTGGTTTTTGGCTGATGATTTCGCACGTCAGATGTGGTCAGGTTGATTTGTCGAGACAGAAGAAGAGAAGAAGGAAGAATTCAACAAGAACGTCCGGAAAAGAGCGTCGAGCATTTTAAGCTGAAGTGAATCCGTTGCGTGCCTAATTAGGGCTGGGCGGATCACAACCGCCCACCTAACCAAGTGATTAGTTTGGTAGCGCTAAATGTATTTGGTATATTGCTATAGATTACTCATGCATGATACATGCTATATATCTATATATATATATATATATGCATACAGAATGTTCGTTGTCTTCACATACATATAACTATATGGCTACAATACACCTTGATATATACATCAAAGATCTTTTGTGCTTATATTTCATAGCTAAAGATCAAAGTGAACGGCAGGTTTCACCATGCCAATTCTTGATCATGCTTCCATATCAAGTCAATCGATCGAAATCTTTAGGCACTTGCCAGCCCTAAAATGTGTGATATGTCATGTCAAATGTCAATAGCAAAATCTTAAACCGGTACAGACACAAGAGCAAACTCACGTGAGCAAGAGCCACTCTCTTATAAGCTTCTACAGCTTCTCTCATTGTATAAGGTGTATTCCAATTTCTCGAGTCTAATCTAGCAGGAGGTGTAGCTTCGGTCATATTGGTCTAAACCCGAAAATATCAGCAAGACGTGGGTATAGGTAAATACAAAAGAAATGGATGACCCACCATAACTTCTCTGACTACTGCTTCTGTACAGAAAGCGGGATTCCAACCAGTAGAAGTCATAAGTTCGTTACAAACACTCCCACCTGCTGTAATATTACCCCCGCCACCACTGATGAAAGGCAACATTCTCGGATGTAGGATCCTCATAAAAGGAGGAGAATGCGGGAAAGATGCAGGAAATCTTAATTCAGCAATAATCGACGAGATGTTATGCTTTTTCATTTCCTTGTAAAGCTGAGAATCGTTCGGGAAAGTGTGTAATTCGAGTGTCCAGCAATACAGACTATGACACAAAGATTCTTGCAAATTTAGCACCACATCGAGACTAATGTAGTAGATTTAAACCTCTTACCTATCAGTATCGGGATTGACCCAGAATGGCAGTTCGCCGTTGTCTTGAGCTTTAACGACAGCTTTGAACTCCTTCCCTAACGCTTTACTTGCCACTACACTTGTTTCGGTCGGAGGAGGTAACCGCTCGAGTTTGTCGTATCGACTCTGTGGTGAAGGCTTGAAGTATATCTTGGTCTTCGAGAGTGGAGGCGGTGGATAAAGTATATCGTGATCCGTTTCGTCATCTGGATCTTTATCGGTGAAAGCGACACGCTTCAATTTTTCTGGCATTCTCTGTGTATTCCATGTCAGGTCCAAGTAAACAAAAGATATATAACGATGAGGGAAAGACTCACCACAGCCAAGGAGCTGTTGACGAACATCGGTTTTCTCGCTAAATGTGGATCGTGAACGAACATTTCTCCCTTCGCTGCTTTAGCTTGCCTGGCTCTCTCTTCCTCTGCGTCTTCAGAAACCTCCATCATATCGGTACCTTGAACCAAGAGAAGGAAAGGTTTGATTTGCTTGACATTATTTACTAAGAAGTTGCGGGTTCATCAGTAACGGCCAAAACCAAGCACAGGAAGACTTTCATCCATGAGTCTTAAATGCAGCTTACCAACATAAAACGGATTGCATGAAACAAATGTGCTTGGTACGTTCACTGATAAGGGAGTAAAAACATATGTAAGCTGTTCTTCGTCCTGTTCACTTCGTGGCAAAAGGTGGCTTCCCACAAAGGCGATGGGTTGATGGGGACTTCAACGACTTACCTAATTCTACCAAAGCAGTGGCTTTGGACATTTTGAAATCGGCATTATCCCTCATACAGCTGGTTCCTCTAGCATAAGTGCCCATCGATGTCGCAGAGTCTGAAGCGAAGTAAACTCCATTGCCGTATGCCTGTATTAAAGTCTCAGCGATCAGATTATCTCCTTTCACAGGCTGGTCAATCTGAGAACTCACCCTCCCGTTGATAGTTTCCGAGAAATCTAGTCCTGTTCTCAGAATATTATGCCATCGTTCGGCAGCGGATCCTAAAAGCGAGAAATTCTGAGCCATCGAATGATAGTAGATTTGACTAAAATATTCGCTCACCATGAAAGGCTAACAACGACGGATACGTTATACAATTCTTGTTGCCCTGTTTAGCTAGTTCCACCTCTTTCTTGAAATTGTTTTCCTGTTCGGGCGATCCTACAACGAAGGTAAATTGTTTCAAATCACCTAAAGAACCATGACCATTCTGAGATTTGATATCTTGTACACCTTCTCCAGGTTTAGTTTCCTTTAAATAGGCTCTACATGATCCCACTACCCATCTCAAAACACCAATTGATCCAATAGGAGCGTCAATTGCTTTGAGTTTTCCACCCGATTCTAAATGTGCTTTGATTTCAGACACTCTCGGTAACTTTTCGATGAGCCAAGCTAATGCTCTACGTTGATCGGCATCCGTTAAATCGTCTATAAGCTTAGATTGTGGGATCCCAAATTCTGGGGGTACTTCGATACTAAAGCGATATCAGCGAGTCGTAGCCACATTACGTATAAATATTACTTACTGAAGGTGAAGAGGCAATTCCATTCTGGTTGACGAGCCGCCAGAAGCCGCGCAATGAGCAAACGATAGAAGGACGTCTACCACAGCTGGATGAGTCAGGATTGTATGCTCAACCGAAGGACCTAATCCAAGACTCATGAAGCCGTATAGACAAAGTGGTTTATCGCACACATAGGGTCGAAGGGATGGAAGATGGACTTCAAGGCCACAGTTCTGTTATAACGTCAGCATGCAGTGTCCTTTGTCCTGTTTTGTCCATTCGTACATTGTCCTTCTCGCTTTGCACAATCTCTCCTGTCCTACTTTTAATTCATTCACTATTCCCTAAGTTGGTCGCCTCCTCCAGCCGATGCAATCCGCGCTACTCTGTTAATTCCCTGCAGCCTCCTGTCGATATCAATATTCATAGTGACTTACCAAGCAATACTTTGGAGCTTCTAAGAACCTTCTAAGTACCCAATGGAAAGCTACTAGAGGTATATTACTTTCCAACCCTTTCGCAACCGGATCGTTCTTATCTTCTTCTCCGATTATTTTCGGTATTTCATTATTCATGAACACTTGCCGTGATTTCTCTTCGTCCATTCCGATTTTATCTGCCGTTGTCCAATTCAACCCAAAGGCAGTTCTCAGCTTATAACATCTTCCAAATGATTTAAGGTAATTCAACAATGGCGCTGAAAGGTAAAATCCAGGTATTCCGTGACCTCTTGTAGTAGCGACCGTTAAATCATTTGAGGGTTTATCTTTCACGTTTATCAGCTCAAAAGTCATGCTAAAAGAAAACTCACATTTTGGGTGAAGTCCAAGCCAGAAATCCATCTTATCCATGTGAGGTGGATAAGTTTCAGTTTTCATCAGAAGAGTGAATCGTTGGTTTTGTTTCCATGCATCAACCAAACCATCATCCCACATACCAAGTACGTTCGGATCGATAGGCAAGTTTTTAAGAGGTACAGAATATGAGATAACCTGATTATCAGCGCCTGTAAACATACGATAAGGACTTACCCAAAAATCAGAAACTTTCGTTAATCCAGGTCTATAACCCCACTTCTTAGCTTGCTCGAAATGATCTTTAAGTTGTATCCATCCTGCACCTAAATCCGCTTGAGAACCCTTAGCCATCTCAAAGCCTCTTCCCAGGTTATCATCAACCCAAGGATCGATATCGTCACCCATGTCTTCATCAGTAACCTCGTCATCGACATCTGGTGGTATTCCTCCGGTAGCTTCATCGTCCCCTTGCAAAGAATAAACAAGTTTGATGAGGAGAGAAGAGATCTCCAAATCGTACACCTCGTGGAAACGAGAGAAAGAGGTTTCCGCTCGTTTAGGAAGATTGTTTGGTGAGAAGATGACGAGCTTATACGAAGCGGGATAAGTCTTGAGGTCTATAGAGCCGGGAGAAATTAGCTTCTTCAGCACTGACTGTCGAGAAATGGATATACCTTGGAACACCATGTCCAGCTCGAACTTGAGTTCTCTCCCATCGATATCATCATATTCCAACTTGAAATTGATGGAATCATCTGTATCACCGGATTTCATGTCTGTTTCTCTCATCAGCTATTAAACATCTAAAGGAGGATGACATATCAAGGGAGAAAGCAAAGAGGGTCTGGTGGCGAAATAAAGTATTGAACACGTTGTAAAGACGCAAGAGATAACTTACTTCTAATAGTACCTAACATACCAGCATAACCTTCTATAGTACCTTCTTTGCCCCATTTCCCTTTTACAATATTGAAATCCCTTTTCCAGCCTGCTCTTCCGAAACTTATTTCTTCTGTTAATGCAGGTGAAGGTAAACTTGGGAAATGTGAAATGGGTGTAGGTATTTTAGGTTTGGGTTTAACTTTGATTTGATCTTGTAAAGATGCTGTTATAGCTGCTTGAATATCATCATCAACTTCCAAAAAATCATTTTCACCTTCACCATCAGAAGCAAAGAAGAATTCAACTTCTTCTTCTCCATCTGATCCATCAATTACTATAGGATGTTGAGCACTCATTGTTGATGAGTTTCTATCCCTTGTTTTTGACCTAGAACTTGAACTAGATTTCGATTCTGTTTTAATAACAGAAGATGAGGAAGAAGCTTTTTCCTCCAGCTGGTTTAATATTTGTTCTTCTTCTTCTTTCTGTTGCTGTTTAATTGCTATTCGAGCTGAAGATCGAGTTGGTCGCTTAGAACAGGGTTGAGAGGAAGAAGAAGAAGTAGAAGAAGGTTCATCACGTTTCTTTTTGATTAATGATGACATGTGGTTTGTGTGCTTCCTGTGTGATAAATTCCTATCAGAGGAGGGACGTGCGTAATGGAGTACGATTAGAAATGGAACGCTATAAGGCTTTGATCCTTGTTTGACGACGCTTGAAGGGAAACAGACACTGTGATCTGTTGTTTTACGACTTGAGATCGATGGGTGTGTAGAAGAGAAAGATCATTGTTTGTCTATCTCTTCGAATGTATATTCTCGGTGTCATGCTCAATGTGTTTTGGGGTAACTTATACAATCATGTAATGATCTGCAAAAACAAGGTTTATCCAAGGATGACTAGACTGTGTGTGTACATGTGTGTAAGAGGTATATGTTTTTCACATCAAAGTTGACTAGGTTACAGTAAGATAGTAGTAAGATAACTCGAAAGGCATGTCTTGCGGGGGAAGACGCGGGGTAAATCCAATTACGTAAATGTTGACTCCTAGTTTACTTAACAACGAAGCGGTAGAGCTTACTTTTCTGATCAGAGAAAGATGAATAAATACCTCTTCTACCTCACCTCTAGTATCACACTTCTTCATCCTTCGTAGCCATCCATAACTACTGAAGCATTCAAAAATGGTAGCTGATACTATTCACGTTCATTCACATCTGGCTGGTCATCCCACTTATCATTTGTTTGGTCACCAAATCGGTAAGTGTGATTGGATGATGAGAATTGGACAACGCGAAGCTGACCAGATCACTCTCGTATACTAAGTTCTTGATGTACCTCTTCCAGCAATAATACTTTCAACGATTGGAGCAGCTTTTTTACTTAGATATACACTATCTTTCTTTAGATTATTACTTGAATTAATCGTTCTTCCAGGTAAAAATGTGAGCTAATAGTCTTCCTTTTTGTTTACCTTTTTAAATGAATACCAGGATGAGATCCGCTTAGCTTATTATTTATTATGATTTCCTGTAATAGGTTAAAAAGTATCAATCTAAAAATGGTATTAACAAAACTTGGGCGTTGGTCACTGGATGTACAGGTGGAATTGGAATTGAATTTGCTAGACAATTAGCTAAAAAACAATTTAATATTGTTTTAATTGGTAGACGAAAAAATGCTTTAGATGAAGTTGCACAAGAATTAGGTTAGTCCGCTTTTTGATGTTATCACCATAACAAAGCTGACTTGACAACTGACAATCTTGTTTTTCTTTTTGGAATGATGTATTGGTAGAAAGTAAATATGGTGTAAAAACTAAATCATTTGTTGTTGATGTTGCTCAACCCGGTTCAGCAAGAGATGAAACTCTTTCTCAAATTGAACTTTTCGCTAAATCAAATGATCTTGGTGTTCTTAGTGAGTATGAATACATCATTGTATTCTATGTATGCGCAAACTAAGGTGATTATATCGTGCTAACATCGTTTTCATTTCAGTCAACAATGTTGGTGCTTCACATGTTATGCCTATACCATTTGCCGAAACTGAAAGAAGTGAGATGAACCAAATCGTTGAAACTGTAAGTCTTTCTCGCGTTGCTTAGCTTCTCTTGAATCCTGCCAAAAACAAATCGAGTCTAATTCTGAAAATCCTGATCTAATTTCTTTCTACTCATGATTTGCAGAACATCAATTGGACTCTTTACCTTACCAGAGCAGTTATCCCATCAATGATAATCAGATCATCAAAAAGAGGAGCACCAAAATCATTGATTTTAACTATTGGTTCTTTATCAGGTAGAATTCCATCACCTTTATTAGCAACTTATTCAGGTACAAAAGCAGCATTATCAACTTGGACAAAAGCTTTAGCTAAAGAAGTTGAAAATAAGGGTGTGGAAGTTGAATTAGTCCAAGCTGCTTTCGTTGTGAGTTGATTCATCGTACATATATATATATATATATATATATATATTTGTGATATAGGAATATGCTGATTGATTATTGTTCTACATCGGATTAGGTATCAAACATGTCAAAAATCCGTAGATCATCAGCATTAGTACCTACAGCCAATAGCTTTGTCAAATCAACTTTATCATCATTTGGTCAACCTAGAGGTTCACAAGGTAGACCATATGAAAGAACACCATTTTGGTCACATGCAATTTTAGATTATTTAGTTGGTTTTGCAGGTTATTTAAGTGAAATTACAGGTATAAACGTTATCAATAAAATGCATAAAGATATCAGAATTAGAGCTATTAGAAAAGCTAAAAAACAACAATTACAAAAACAAAATGAAGGTAAAAAAGATTTATAGGTGGATGAATGGACAGATGACGAACAAAAAGAAGTAATCTGACTGAGTAAGGTAAGGGGAAGAAGACAAGTCGTAGAATCGAAAATTTATCAGTAGTGACTTAGTGACGGTGTATCAATCATGCAAATCGATTCCTCACAGTAAATCCTGCACGACGCAGCATTTTGTGAGTACTGTAATACAGACGAACAAGAATATACATGATATCTATGAGTACATGAACATTAAGTGATTATCATAAATCATAAAAGTCTTCCTAAAAAGTCAAAAGGTCTACAATCTATAATGTCTATCTTATACTTCCTTAATCTATATCATCATTATTTCCCTCCTCGCCACTTTCTTCCTCTACACCACCACCAGGTCTAATAACTTTCCCACCTTTTTTCTGTAAATTAGCTTTCAATTCCTCATCAACAATTTCAAAAGCTACACTCCAATAAGATTGACCATTATCACCATTTATACCAACTGGTGAAATATCTTTTGAAGAAGGTTTATCTTGACATACATATGTAACTGGTTGACCATCCCAATATTTGATTAAAGGTATTTGAAGTGAAAATGGTGATGGTAAAGTTGCTGATAATGTATTGAAATCTATATTGACGTATTGTATGTGGGAAGAGTAAAAGTGTCAAAAATGATTTGTTTAACATAAAAACATAGGCAGAAGCAAGAAAAAGAATGCTTGCATAGTCACTCACCTAATAATCCATTACAAAATTCGAAACCTACTTCAGTATCTGCGTCTATCTCAACTGCTTGCCTATTTGATGCTTTTCCAAACCATTTCCTCCTTGCAGCAATTTGTGATTTCTCATCTGTATAAGAAGGTATATCATCGGCTAATCAGAGGTCAGGTAATGATTATTAGCTTTGATTGAAATCATCAGAATACAAACGATGCGATATGATAATATTATCTAAACTTACCATCTTTTACATTCTTTTTTAACCAATCTAAACTATCTTCATCAACATAAGGTTTATCATCATCATCTTCTTTTGCTGCTTTTGATTTCGATTTTAATGATAAATGTGCCATAGTTGCTAAAGTAGGTGATAAAGCCCATGGTTTATCTGCATATATATCTGCTTCTACTGTTGGGTCTATGAAGCTGTGTCACAGTTAAGAAAATTACACGTCGCAAATTAGTGATATAATACACAATACAAACTCCCCCTTAGATCCCCCAAAAATTGACTGATAACTTACTACATAAATCTAGTTGCAATACTTGTACCCCAAGGTAAATTATCTTTTATTGATTTTTCAAAAACATTTCCAAAAACAATTTTATCTGAATTAGTTGGTGATTTATTTTTAAATTTACCTTTTACTATAATACCATAACTCATACCCTCTCTTCCTTTAACCCCGAAGTATTCATTTCCATCACCTTGTTTTAAATCACCATTATAACCTTTAATGAATATCCATAATTTACCTGAAAATCCTTTAGTTTCAAATTTTGTAGGTTGATTTGAATTTACTTGAACTGGTTTATTAGGTGGATATCCTTCTGGACCTGAAGAAATTGAAGCTCGTAGTTTTGGTGTCATCTTGGAAGTGTATTGACCAATGCAATCGTTAATTTCTAAGGTATTAAATCAAAAAACAGAAGAGATAAGATAGATAGATCAAAAAGTAAATGATAAAATGCAGAAGGAATCTCATGTATATCTGAATTGTTGAAAACATAGAATACAATCTGCTATGACGTAATGATCATCGTTCTATCTTATCAATTTAATCTTCAACGAACAAACTTCGGTCACCCGAGTGCGCTTTTTTATGAGTATAAAACATCTTGTCCTCCTTTGTCTTTGGTTCAGACAATGAACATATGCACGATTATAAATCATAACTTGCTTTCAAGATGCCAATCACTCCAACCAAAGTTGAATAGAGCACTTCCCTTGGGAAATCGGTAAATACTCGTATGTGGACATTGAGGATAAAGAGCGTATAATGACAATGAACTGTCAAAAAACCACCAAACCAACAATCAAACATTCATTCAAGGTACATCAATCAGTTACAAGGTTCTGTTTACCTCTATCTAGATTCAACGAATTACCTTCCAATCACGGTAAATCACTTCATGTAGGTGCTTTTATAACTAGATCAACCGATATCAATGATACGAAACAAGTATTACTTGTTCAGAATAACTCATCAACCGATAACGGTAAGAGTAGCTGGGATATACCAAATGGTAAATGTCAATTTGGAATAGATCAAACTCTATTAGAATCGATACCTAGAATTATCAAACATCAGACTGGTCTCAATGTAATAGCAATCAAGAAAGATATTAAACCTATAGAATATCCAAGTGGGATATCAAACTCACCTAACCAAGAGATATGTAAACAATACAACTTTGTAGCTGAAGTCGACGAGAAGTACTTGAGTCAGACAGATTCACCTTCTTCTAGCTCGGATCAGTTTCAAGATCTCAATTATAAATGGGTGTCAATAAACGAATTGACAGAATTTGATATATCAGATATTACGAGAAAAGTTATTCAAGATGGATATCAGGATTTAAGATAATAATGAGAGCTTCAATCCTTTGTACTAATACTTTTGTATTTGTACTGTTAATTGCATGTTCAATTCTATAAATTTCACTTTCTCTTTGCCCAGTATTCTAGGAAAGTCCCCTTTTCAACCCAACCCATACCTTTAGTCCTTCTAATTCTACCAGTTTCAGCTAAAACAGTTGCGATACTTTCTCTCCAAACTGATTTATGATCTTTTCCAACTGCGATATCTAATCCACCTGGAGCATTGTTTAGTATTTCTGAAGGCAAAAAGGATGGTGAAGAAGGTGATGCAGAAGGATGTAATGTTCTAATATGTAATGATCTATTTGGATATGGTGTTGGTGTGTATAACATTGACGTAACCAAATGTTTTATAGGGTTAGGTAAAGGACATGTTGCTGATGCTGAAAATGGTGTAGGTGGTGAATGTCTAAAAGGTTGTAATCAGTGCATAACATAATCAGTATCCAGACAATAGTTGTAACGTATAATACCTGGATTATAACTCGTTACTCACCTAATATACTTAATCCAAACTAAACCTTGATCATTCCCAGTACCAGTAAAATCGGTTTCATCCAAAGTACCTTCAGCAAACCTCAGAATGGATCTACCATTACTTGTTGTACCTTCTGGGAAAATGACGATTGGTCTACCTTCTTTACGTCTTGCTTCTCTCAAAGTTTTATAGTATGTACCAACTTTTGGTAATTCGTGATAAGTACTAGGTAAAGAACCTGTCTTAGCAATTAAATTAATTAATGAAATAGGTTGGTATCCAATCAAAGGTGGTTGACTTAATGATGTTGATGATGCAATTTGAGCTGAACCTGTTCCTGTATGTCTACCTGTTTTACCTTTATGAGTAGTTGACAAATTGGTTGATTCGGCAGAAAAGATCGGTAAGAGGAAAGTAGGATTATGTCTATAATATCAGAAAACAAGGTTAGCTATGTTTATAAAACTGAGAAATGAATAAATTTTATCATAACAGCTAGTTTTGAGCAGCTCTTGCAGGTATGAAAGGAAATCCACCAACCTACCTAAATGCTAAATACAAAACATCGACATAACTCGTCCAATTCGTAATCATCAAATCACCTTTTTTAGGTGAAACTTTTGATATCTGTGAAACTCCATTCTTCCTAAATTGATTTAATATCAAAGGTCAATCTTATATTAGAATAGGGTTCCTCTGCATTTGGAATGCATTTAATCAGAATCATGACTCACCCCCTTTTGGGTGAATAGATATCAGTTGTAATCCACCAATAACCCATTAGAACCAATGCTAATCTACATGTCAATGCTGTTAACGCTGAGGAAACCAGCCTGTATAAAGGTGGAATAGGTATCTATCAATAGGTATATTGTCAGTAGATGTCCCAGATACGAACACGTTCAAAATGCTTACGAAAACGAGACATATTCCATCAACCAAAATAACATGAAGTAAAGCCACTATACCCAATAAGATTGTTCTACCTATTGAATGGACTAAGCTAAAAGGGCCTAGCAAAGCTATGAATACTGGTGAGACCGTTCGAGGAGGTACTATAGGTAGGAAAGGCTATTGTGGACATTATCATTAGGTTTGGTTCTCTTGGTACTTTTTGGAGAGTTCCAAGAAACTCACTTGAATACCCGTTCCTGGGTCCTATCAACAACGGTCAACTGTAACTCAATCTGGTTTCCTATATATGGTTTCAACTCTACTTACTCGCCATTTAGAGTATTTCTCCATACTGATCACTGATCTTTCCTTGGCTTGTCACTTAGTCAGACTACCTAGAGGTGTCAAGTCAAAAAAGGTGAAATATTCATCAATCTACCTACATATACGTGACCTAATAGATCGTCCAGGATTTCGACTAAGCCTTATGAAGCGGTGATGGCCGCCTATACTAGACCGGGCGATAAGGCAAACTTACCGAGAGAAGTAGTAACCTTTGTGATTTTAGGCAATGCAGGACTATTTCACACCTCACTCATGTAGGAGCATGCATGAAAATAGAAGGCTGAGACGATCGATAACACTTTTACCTCATATATGTCAAAATTGATATGCAAAGAAAGATGTGTGAGCTAAAATTGAGCGTTTGAAAGGAGATAAGAGGAAAGATGCAGTATATTTATCTCGCTACTTAAAAAAGCTTAGCCTAATTAAGGTTTGAGAGTATCGATGATGTCAACGTACGCTTGTTTGCCAGCAAAAAGTGCAAAAGTGTCAATACCACCTGATATAATCAATATGCTTTTTGTCTTTTGTCCAACTTTTATCAGTATACTCATTGTGTATATAGGTGACGGTCCACATCCTTGTTGCCACCTGATTACCTGTTCGCATTCACCAAATTTTATCTTTTCGTTGCGTCAACAGGTAGTAGATACAGAGATACATGTTCTAAATGACAGTCGATACACCAATATCAAATGGCAAGTCTGCCAATGGTGAAGAAATCGATTCTCACAATGAACCAATAACAACTCCAATTATAGTCAAGCCAGTACGAGTGGATCCATCTAAAGAAGATCCTATAGTAGAAAGAACATCAACTTGGAATTGGTTATTGTTTTTACCTATTTTAACCGTTTTACCATTTTATTTATCTAAATTACATTATAAATTACCAGAGGTTTTATCACCTTAGTGAGTTTTACTGTTCGGACAAAGCTCATCAATATATAAGAAAAACTGATTCTCTTCATGATTATGATTATATATATCCTTGTTTAGCGATTCAAATGGTATTCCACAAGTATCTGAACAATCGATCTTAGGTCATATAGAATCATTAGAAAATATAGGTTATAGAACTGTTGGTACTCATGAAGCTATACAAGGTGAACAATATGTTTTAGATCAAGTACATAAATTAGTTAATAGATGTGAACAAACTAAAATATTGAATTGTGAATGGTGGGTTCAACAAGGTTCTGGATTCCATTCGTAAGTGATCTGAACCTTTATACTTACAAATAAGACCTCTAAGTCTTCTCTCCAATCTTTTATACTCTTTTGCTCGATGTTCAACCGGTATAGGGTTGTGCTAACACCTCGTCTATCAGATTCGATATTTTAGATCATGAAGTTTTAAAAGCATATAACGGAATAACCAATATCATACTAAAATTAACAGCTTTCAATCCACCTTCTTACAATGAAACTGCTCCCAAACCGAAGAAAGATGCCATATTACTTGGATCTCACATAGATTCTACTTTACCTGCACCTGGTGCCGCTGAGTGAGTCATATGCATCAATTACCATTCATCATTTTTAGAAGATTGATTTTCAAGGCCCTTTTTTTCATTAGTGATGGTATGGGAGTTGGAGTCATGCTTGATGTAGCTCGAGTCTTGGTAGAACGCGATCAACCATTTGACGGTTCTGTCATATTTAGTAAGTTATACATATGGTCCTAACATAGTTCAGTGCGTATAGCTGACCATTGATTAGTGTGGAATGGAGGAGAAGGTAAGCTATCGCTTAGAAGGAAAGAACTGACAAGGTAGAAACTTTACAGGATGGTTCACACCTCTACTCTACTCAGCATCCATCCAGACACCAGTGAGTACATATGATTCCCATTTACCAGATCGGAAGCTGACGGGTATATCGTAGAGTTCGTGCTGTGATGAATCTTGAAGGTAAGATTTCTTGTTATCACCAATGGACTAGATGGACTAACAGAATCTTTAGCTGCTGGAACCACCGGTGGTGCTTTACTGTTTCAAGCCACTAGTAAAGAGATGATAGAAGCTTATTCCCACGCAGCTCAGTAAGTACAGGATCCTACAGTTCACTGAACAGCGGGACTGATCCCTTTATAGCCCAAGAGGGACCGTCGTTGCTGCCGATGTATTTTCTTCGGGTATTCTGATGTCAGAGTAGGTCGTTTGCATACCGAAACAATGTGTATGAGTTGAGCTGAATTATATGGTAAAGTACCGATTTTGTACAGTTCGAGAAGTATTTAGGCGTATCTGGACTGGACGTAAGTTGGCTCACTGAACATTAGTTAATGAGCTTGCACTAACTTTACATCTATTCTGTAGATGGCCACCGTCGGACATAGTTATTTCTACCATACCAAAAAGTGAGTTCTCCACAAGGTGGATCTTTAAGACATATAGCTCACTCGCAGTAATAGAGACTCTATCAAATATATCGAAACTGGATCAGCTCAACATTTCGCCAACAATATAATATCTATTCTTGATCATTTGACTTCTCCCCAGTCACCACTATTACAGAGTGAAGAATTCTCTCCGCCTGATATGGTATACTTTTCACTATTCGACCAAATCTTTATTTATTGGTCTATGGATGCTGCGACTAGTGTATACATGTCTTTAGCTGCGTTAGCAGTGGCATTATCGTTAAGACAGTTAAGCAAGAAAAGATGGAAGGCTTTTGTGATTGCTTTGATAGGAACACCTTTGGGTTTAGTCGGAGGCGCACTATCTGCTAATATTCTTGCTGCAATCTTGTCATTGAGTGGGAAAGCTCAAATATGGTGTGTAGTAATTTTGGCGGTATGTATTAGATGCGGAGCTGATGATTCAATTGAATCATTACAGGTTCAGACATGAACATTTACCACTATTGATATATGGTCCAGCAGGATTTATAGGTCATTTCACTGTACAACTATTATCATCGAAAGCACTTTCACCAGTTTCAAGAACTCAACTAGAATCCGCACATTACGCTGCACAGACTCTCTTCATAGCTACTTTGATGTTGGTTTTACAGCTTGCTGGAATCAGATCAGCTTATTTATTCTCTTTCCTCGCTGGATTATTGTTGATCGGTGGATTGTTTAATGAATTTGCCAAATTATCGATTGGAAGAAAAGTTGAAGGTATGAAAATTAAAAGTACATACTTAGTACCCCTTGTTGGATGTACTGCTTTGGCTGTGGAAGCTATTACCACTGTAAGTAGGGCTATTTCAAACCGTAGTGGTAGAGGAGAAGTAGCTAATCATGGGTATTTTTTAAGACTATGGATATCTTCACTCCTTTAGCTGGACGAATGGGCAAAGTGAGTGAAATCTCGGGAAATGAGGGAATACACAGACTGATTTATATCTCTTTGCAGGACGCACCAGCAGAATATATCATCGCGACTATTTCATCGCTATCGGCTTTAATATTCTTCCCTACTTTCATACCCCTTTTCCACCGAGTATCCAGATCATCTCAACGGAAAGTTGTTCTAGTAATAGCGATAATATTATCTTGGGTCGTGACTGCCTTAGCAGGACCTTGGTATTGGCCATATGATGAGATGCATCCTAAACGAGTTGGTATACAATACTTGTACAACGTGAGTCTTTGTTCACTGAGCATATCGTCTGCGAAATCACTTGTATATAATACCTGTTCTGGAACAAGCTGACCTGTTTCTGATATTCAATAGCACACTTCATCAGAACACACAGGACATATAGCATTTATGGATCGAGGACCAAAATCAAATATAGTTAATTCCATTCATGAGAAATTCGGTCAACCAAAATCAACATTTATCAACACTCAATTAACAGATTATGATTCAGATTGGGATGTGATATATCCAATTTCAAGCTTCTTAGATACGTACAAATTTCCTATCGAAATTGAAGATCAAGAGCAAGAGAATTTTGAATGGCCAAGTATGGGTTTCTTTACGCAGGAAGTTAATTGGGCATATGGTCAAAGAGAAGTTAAATTAAGATTTGATTTTGTAAGTTCCCTTTTTTCTGGCATTTGAATATATAGTTTGACTGATACGGTTTATTGTGCGTTTTCCAGAAAGGTTTAGTTTGGCCAACATTAGCATTTGAAGCTGCCGTTTTAAAATGGCCATTTGATATAGCACCACCACAAGAAAAGATGAGACATCATATAAAAATGGCTACTTCTGCAGATGAATATATACAAGATTTATATATCACTTTAAGAATGGATGAAGGTGAAAGAATGAAAATTCACTGGTCTGCTATAGGTAAGTTATCCTTTATCTTATCGCAATCACGAGATTATTGAGGATGATGGGAATTGACGTTGTTTGTTGAACGGATAGATATGAATCAGATGGTACCTGGAACAGCATCTCGTTTAGGACCAAATATGCCAGCGTCCAAATGGTTGAGTGAAATAGATGAATGGGCAGAAAAGGAGTATGAAGGAAGTTTAGAAATTATGATGAACGGTGTAGTCTGTGGTGTTATCGAAGTTTAGGTTGTCAAAATTGCTAGATACATGAAAGATGCCATAGAGATATGCGATAGTGGACATTGGTCAATGCCAACGTACGTTTTGCTTAAATTTGGGAAAGCGAAGATTGAACACAAGGCAATGACCATCAGAACTCTCATCTTCCTACACCGAGCAAAACAAAAACTACAGCACCCGGGATTCCCAAGTGGTCCCCCACCTTGGTACTAACCGAGCGATAGGTAACTTAACTGCGCCGAGCAGACGAGAGGCGGTGTTTTATACCTTCTATGGCCGTAGATGAAAACCAACAAGTGAAGTCAAACTATACATGAGTACACTCATCAGAAATGCGATTTGATGGAGAAGATTAGATAACGAAGGTATGTGTGTGTGTGTGTGTGTGTGTGTTTGATGGTTGAGGGATAACCCTGAAATTAGGTGAAATTCTCCTTGTTCATTTCGAAACATTGTCATTTTCCTGCTTTCAACATCTATCTCTCTTTTACCCTTTACTGATCTAGATTGACCTGGAACTTTGCTGACAACTGAATAAAGGGTACCTACAGCTAGAAGATGCATACAAAACATACCTTGGAGGGTGGTAGATTACAAATGCGGTAACAACAGCAAAAAAATATCTAGTTGATCGGTATTTTTGTGTTTCGGGTTGAAAGTTGTTTACTTTGGTCTGTGCTCAGTTGGTTGAATGATAATCTACATCCTCGTTATTACTCATTCTAGACTTGAATGGTAGGGATGTTGGTTGTTCAATTTAGACCAGAGTTGTTGATAATTCAACCCTTTTCAGTACACTAACGTACTAATCGATCCATTCATCTATCTTACTCATTCAAGTGATATCATCCCATTACTACGTTTCATACTGGTTGGTATATATACCATCGATTTCTACTTATTAGCCTTGCAACTTTTTACTCTTTTCCAGAAATGGCTAATTCCAGTACACACCCACTTCGACATAAAAGGTCTCAAGCAAAAGGTTTAATATCAATACCAATTCCAACATCTTCATCAACATTCATGTTTGATCAACCCCAACCACAGCAGCAAACTAATGAATCTCGTCCTAGATTTAGTGGTGAGAGCTTAACACCTAATGATGGTTATTCTGGTCTTGTAAGTTTAAATGGTATACCGCCTTTCAATTACCATTCTATTTTCAAGCATAGGTATTTTAATGATTTGAATGATAATATATATATATCTGTTCAACACAGTTTACTTCAGGATTAATACCAAATATCGTTCCTATACCATCACCTACATCAACTATTTTTCCCTCACCACCTAAGATGTCTTACTCTCAACAACAACAACAACGTCAATATCAACATCAATATCGATCACCAAGTAAACTTGATAATCAACATTCAGTTCCACCTACATCATATAGCGGTACAAGTAATAACAGTGGAGGATTGATGACGACACCAACAAGACGTAGGAGATCATCAATTATACATACAACACCATCATCAGTATCACCTAAAAAATTAAAATCAGTTGGTATAGATAATGGTGTAGAAAGAGCTTTAGATAATGTAATGCGTAATTTAAAAGTTAGTATAACACCAAACAATAAAAAAATGAGTTATAATAGTTATAATACAGGATTGAAATCAAGATGGTCATCTTCAACTGAAGGTTCTCCTAACCTTAACCTTGAAAATATCGATATTCATGAAGAGGAAGAAGAAGAAAGTCACAAAATATCTGGAAAACCTAGAAAATCAAGTGAAACTACAAGATCAAAATTAACTATTGTTAGATCAACGAGAAATAAGTCAAGAAAATCACAAGATACTGAAAGATCAGAAAGTAGAATGGAAATTGATATAGAAAGTGCAAATAATAACATACCTGATGTTCCACCTATACCGTCGCAAATACCAGTTACACCAGGTAGAAGTAGAAGAATGATGAATGGTTTAGTTAAAAGATTAGGTTTAACTCCAAAGAAAAGTAAACAATCTTTGTAAGTTGATCATAACAGTATCTCTTTTACCATCATCTACAGTAACGCGTTTCATGAAAGAGATATGATGTATGGCTAATATCCTCGTTATATGTCAGACCTCCTCCCAGATCTTTACCCAAAAATGAACCACCTTTACCGCCTCCTATGCCTTTACCCACGTCTGACTTACCATTACCACCTGCTATAGAAGATAGAACTATACCTAAAAAGTCATCTTTATCAACTTTACGTTCAGCTTTAACTAAAAAATCATCAAATACGACATTACGTTCATTTAAATCATCTGCTCATTATCCTAATAATCCATTCGCTCATGATTCAAATGAGATACAACCACCTGTACCATTTCCAACTGGTTTACCTAAACCATCAAGATATGAAGATGATAATCATGTACCTGATTGTTTTTCAACAACACCAAAAACATCTACTAGAACACCAAAATCTTCTATAGGTCAACCAAAATTACAAAATGATGTATCACCTTCAAAATTCTTAAATGAATTACCTAGAAAAGCACCAATTACACCAAAAAGAGAAACGTTTTATATTGATTCAGATACTAGAAATCAGCATCTTGCTAATAACATCAGTAATGATACAGTAATGGATCGAGGTGTAATCAAATTTGAAGAAGAAGAATCATTGTTATCAGGTGATATTATGATGTTACCATCGACTGATACTAATTTACCAGAACTAGATAACTCAAATAATAATGAAAATTCATTAGAAATTAATAGATCACAAGAAATATTTACACCAATTTCAAAATCAACTACAAAGCCAACACAAGCACAAGTTGTAATTCAACAAACATTAGATTCATTAACTAAAAATCAATTACAATGTCAATTAGGTTCACCATTCCAACCTAACCAAAGTTCTACACCGACTATGTCTATCTCAAATACTAAACCTCGTCCTGCAGGTTTGACAATTGATTCAACAAAGAAGACCTTATTAGGTTTCCACTTAGGTTCACCTGTAAATATTAAAAATCCGCCATCGTCTTCGGCTACTATAGGTTCAAGCAAATTAAGATCTAAAAAATCAACAGAGCAATTTAAGTTTAATAAAGGAGTATCACCAACGGAAAAACCAGAACCGTTATCAATGAAGAATATCAATTCGATGGGATTACCTGCTCCTCCACCTGAAAATCGTTCGATACCAATAGGTAAAGCATCAAGTAAAAATCCTTTAGGTATAATGAAAAGATTCAAATCATCAAAACCTGCTACCTCTACTACCCATATGGATACTATTTGGCCAATACCATTTCCTGAACCTAAACCTTCTGGTGAAATTGATCGTAAAATAAGACTTAATTTAGGTACAAGTGAAAGTCATTTTGACGAAAATTTAGGTACTTTCGGTACACCAACTTCATCCTCTTATCAACACGAATATCATCTTGACAATCAAACAAAAACGATAAATAGAGATAATTTACCCGATTTTACGATTCCTCTACCACCAAATTCAAATCATACTTCATATAATAGTCATTTAAGTAGTAGCGATTCTCATGAAGGAATGGAAAATGATTATGGTATTAATGGTAAATCAAGATTTCAAGATCAGCATGATCAAGATTTCAGTATGGGTATGAGTATGGGTATGGGTAATATGGTAAAACAAAGTCCAGAATATTTCTTTCAATTAGAAAAATCATCGGCGTCGACTAGTAATGATGAGATAGATATCGATCAAGATGATAGTTATACTAATGATAATAGTCATTATCAATATATTGGAAATTCAACTTATATTGAATATGAAGAAAGTAAAAATCAATTTTTACATCGAAAACAAATTAGTACAAGTAATAAAAGTGAACATACAATACATACTATGACTACAGGTGAAGGTGTTGAAGAATGGGAATTGGAAAGGTATTTAAAAGTTTCAGAAAGTGAAGAGATCAGACATAGAGGTGAATATGTTTGAAAGAAGATACGATAGATTCACTGTGGTAAAGCTCAACTGAACTGGATTGAACTGGTATTCAGTCTTTCATATGTGAATACACTTCACTATCATACATATATGTGTATATAATAAACCTACATACATCAAATGGTTTTTACTTTTTTAAAAGATAATTGAGTAATCTCGCGATAACATACAGTAATCTATGCATACCCCTTTTACTTTGTTATCGATTGGACTGCCACATCTACAGTATATCCCATCGAATTGCAGTTACAGTAACTGTACTGTGGATCGACGATCGTGCCTGTGACGTACCCTTTCTTCGGTCATTTACCATTTACCCCGCATATCTTTACAAAGGTGAATTGGAATATAACCTGTAGAGTGATAAAGTGGAACACTTACAAGTCGTGCTTGATCCAAACGTGCGATTAAGATTGTTGTACGATTATTATGTGACTGATTTGGATTTAGCGTAACAAGATTAGCAGAGGAAAGGCAGGAGGGATACATCATCGTATGAAAGGAAATTTTATAACTTTATTCGATCGATGGCGAGTACGTATCGCTGGAATCATGGTGCTGTGACTATAGTATACAGTAGTGAGAATGGAATAGTTTTGTATATATAATATAGAGTATCCAAAGGATAAATGCATCTATTTCACTTTATTTCTATCCTACTTAAGATTGAAATGTCATTTACAAGACAATTATCAAATAAATCAATAATAACTTCAAATATCTCATTACTTAAATCTATACCTAAAACACCTTCACAAGTTTTCGTTAGAATGTCATCATCAAACCCATCAAACTCTACTTCATTCCAAGCACCCATTCCTGATTCATCATCAACTGATCAAGTACCAAATTTTGGATTTAAAGAAAGACAACCTACATCAGAAGAAAAAGCTTTAGTTGATGACGTTTTACAATTATATCAATTAAATCCTGTTTCATCAGCTTATGCAAGATATGATGAATCTGCTCAATTTCATGATCCAATCGGTTTAGCTAAAGGTTTAGATGCTGTTGTGAGTTTAAGCCTAACAAATTCAAAAGATTTTGGCCTTTTTACCGTCAAATCCATCCCCCTCTTAATCTCCTTCTTTTCCCTTTCTCTATCATCTAGTATGATACTACGATGGGACATTTAACTGATATTTGATCATCAATAATTTGAATGTAAAACCTCAGAAATCACAATTCAACGGTATGCCAAGAATCTTTTCTAAATCAGAAACCAAAGGTTTGAAATTCCTCGATAACCCAGAAGTCGTAAGTTTTTTTTCTTTTTGAAATGATATTCATCTATATTTCTCTTATTAAAGGAACATCATAAAGAGTCAGACTTCCGTATCAGAACTCATACAGCAATCTATCATATCAAAACGCAGTAAGCTGACTACTTAATTCTGCCTTTTAGAAACCACCTTCAGTTCAAATTGTATTATCACAATTGTACCATATGAAACCAACCGGTTCAAAATTAGTCAACTCATTAGTTACTTTCCACGTTGATCCAAAATCCAATTTGATCTTACGGTAAGTCACACTTAATCAATTTCTCAAAATCCCACTCACTGTTAAGACTTGAGCTAATACTGCAATCTTGACATCAGACACGATGAAGAATGGGATGCTGAACCAAATACAACTGGTGAAGATGGTTTCTTTGGTAAAATCAATGAATTAAGAAAGAAATTCACAGCTGCTGCAGTTCAAGCTGGTGTCGATCCAACTCCAAAAGATCAAAAGTAAACGATCTGATCACAGGTAATTCACAGTGGGATCTTTGATTGACAACGAGATTAGAATGTCATGAAGCGTAAGAAGTTTATGTAGTAACTATGAATCGAATTGTTACAATAGGATCCGAGCTATGATACAAAATATCGCTAGGTCCAGCTTATTTCCGGACTGTTATTGTCTGCCTACATGACATGAGTTACATACATGGGATAATCTACCTGCGTTGACCTGTATTTAATATCAGCTTAACCTGATCTGCTTACTTCGATACTGATTTATATATTGATTCCCTTCATCTACAATCGACATCTTGTCTGGTTCCACAACATCTGAAGCCTATTTATCGGACCAAGTGGGCTTTCTCTTCTCAGCGAATGCAGCCATACCTGATAATTGACGGGTAGAGTATGTTAGCTGTTATTCAGGCATGGAAACGGAAGCAGAATCGAAGGTTACTGATACCATTACCGATGAGTTTCACTTACCTTCCTTTTGATCTTGAGTAGCGAATAATTGTTGGAATAATCTTCTTTCCAGTCTTAAGCCTTGTTCAAGTGGAAGATCAAGAGCTACATGACCAAATCACTCAATCAGCAACTTGAAATACGTAGATCTACGGAAGGGATTATGCGTAACACCGATCTTTTTTGAATAAAACGTTTAACTTGAACTTGAACTCACAAGCATTTACAGCTTCTTTACCAGCTTGAACAGCAACTTTACCGAAACCTGAAATAGTTTCTGCAATTTTAACAGCTTCTTCAACGACAGATTGATTTTCTTCAGTTAATCTTGAAACTAAACCCCATTTTTCAGCTGTAATACCATCAATTTTTCTACCTGTTAAAACCATATCCATTGCTTTTTGTTTACCAATTAATGAAGTTAACCTTTGTGATCCACCCATTCCAGGTATAATACCTAAAGTAATTTCAGGTTGACCAAAAGTTGATTTTGGTGTGGCTATTAAGATATCACATAACATTGCTAATTCACATCCACCACCAAGCTAATCGTGAATTGTAAAAGAAGGTTAATAAAGCAATAGAATATCACAGTATACTTTATATAACTCCAAATGAATACTCACAGCATATCCTGCTACTGCACCTACAATAGGTTTTCTAATAGAAGCAATTTTATTCCATGAACCAAGGAAATTAGTTGTATAAGCTTCAGCGACTGAATCATCAGGAATTATCAGTATCTGTCAGAGCTTTTCTTCGTCCTTTTACTTTTTCGTTTTGACAAAACCTATTACAATAATCAAACTCACATTGTTTATCTTTCATCTCTTTGATATCAGCTCCAGCAGCGAAATTCTTTTCACCTCCAGTGATAACAATAGCTCTTACTGAATCATCAGCTTCAGCTTTTTCTAATTCAGCATTTAAAGCTTGAAATAAAGGTGTAGATAACGCATTTAAAGCTTTTGGTCTATTTAAAGTCAAGATTGATACTTTATTTGAATCTGATCTAGTTGATAATACCAATTGTTCTGATGATGATGATGGTGATGATGACATTGCACGTAATTGTAAACGAAGTATAGTGGACGTAGTAGAAGGTCTAATTATTGATCGAGTTAACATTGTCCAAACTATCTATATAAGAATCTCTTTGATGCGACGATGTCCTATATCAGATTCTTAAGATTGAGATTGTTACTTGATATCAAGACAAATGAGGAGTAAGGTATATATATACATAGATATATATACTATGATGTGAACAAGGTGGTCAAAGTAACACATATGGCTTCAACATTCAACTGTCCCATATATAATCATCACCGGTAATACATAACCTTTAAGCCGGAATAAAGGAACCCCTCGCCACGTGACGGA
The DNA here is from genome assembly GCF_036810415.1 of Kwoniella dendrophila CBS 6074. NCBI lineage: Eukaryota > Fungi > Basidiomycota > Tremellomycetes > Tremellales > Cryptococcaceae > Kwoniella > Kwoniella dendrophila. Next base: position 158,720 of record NC_089480.1, read on the forward strand.
CCCAAAGCAAGCGGATTTATCAGAAAATGCCGATATTTGATTCCGTCAAGCTAGCACATGGTTTCCAAGATTTGAGACAGAGATTCGAGTCCAACGATTGAAAGATGAAGAGATGAAGAACAATGAAACATTGAACAAAGGCTTTTTGATGGTGTGTAAAAGCATATTATTATTATCATCTTAAACCTTCTTCATTCATATATAAAACACGCATTCTAGGAAGCGTATAGGTCAAGACATCGCAATCTCTTGTTTTACATCTATCAGCAACACGACCTGTCGACTCAATAGCAGAGTAAAAACCTCGAAAAAAAGTTGAAAGAGACGGATCCTCGATACAATCTTATTATTTACCATCAAATCTCTATAAAAACCCATTCAAGATGCCTAGATTTTACCAAAACAAGTACCCAGAGGTAAGCTTGCAGAAACCATGTCCAGTGGGTACAAAGAGTAGAGCTAATCAGGTCGTAATCCTCGATTTCTCCCCTATTGATGATAATACTCGACATTGAATGAACTCAACGATTTGATAACAACATTCATGGTGGAAATTACAGGTCGACCAATTGGTCATGGTCCAAGTACAATCCATTGAAGATATGGGAGCTTATGTAAAATTAGTGAGCCATCAAGCCTGTTTGCAAAGCGAATGATTGCGATAATAGGTCAACTAACACTGTGATTACTCCTTTTAGCTCGAATATGATAACATTGAAGGAATGATTTTACTTTCAGAATTATCAAGAAGACGTATTAGATCCGTACAAAAGTTAATTAGAGTAGGAAGAAATGAAGTTGTAGTTGTTATGCGTGTGGATCCTGATAAGGGTGAGTACTATAAGTAAAAGTCTGACAATGCAGAGATTTATACATAGTTGTTGGTGAAGAGAATAAGCTAACCAATGATATGCTTTCTGAAAATCTCTAATCCACTCATATCGAATTTATATTTCATCTCTGGCATCACCTTTTGCAATATTCGACATCTTTATTATTTGACATTCATACCACCTCAACCAAATCTTCCTATTATCTTCACCACACAGGTTACATTGATTTATCAAAACGAAGAGTATCAGCTGAAGAAGTAGTAAAATGTGAAGAACAATATGAAAAAGGAAAAGCAGTTGATTCAATTTTAACTCAAGTTGCTAAAAAAAGAGGTGTATCACCTGAATCTTTATATGAAAAAATCGCATGGCCATTACATAAACAATATGGACATTCTTATGAAGCTTTCAAGGCTTCTATCAGGTGAGTTACCCAATCTTCATCTGAATATACAGAAGTACTGGCGGGGTGGTCGATTCTGGGTTTTAAGGGAGGAAGGAAGTTTGGACATTTTAGCATACGACAAAAAAAGCTAGATTTAACTGACATAACTGATTTTCTCCATAATTTTAGTGAACCAGAAGCAATTTTCGGTCCATTATCATTAGATTCAGAAACTTTAAATGATTTAAAATCAGCTATTGCACGTAGATTAACACCAAAACCAGTTAAAGTTAGAGCTGATATAGAAGTAAAATGTTTTTCATATAATGGTATTGATGCTATAAAAAGAGCTTTAACTGCTGGTGAAAATTTATCAACAGAAGAAATTCCAATTAAAGTTAGATTAGTTGCACCACCATTATATGTAATGTCAACTACATCAACAGATAAATCAGGTGCAATTGAATTAATGGAAAAAGCTGTTGAAGTTATTGGTGAAAGTATATCGAAAGAAAAAGGTGATATGACAATTAAAATGAAAGTGAGTATTGTTTTCTCATTTTCCGTTCAGAAAAATTAAAAAATCATCAACAATAAATGGGGGAACATAAAATCATACAGAATTTTATACATTCCCTATTCCCCTTTCACCATTCTTGAGCAATATGCTAATTCACCCAACTGTTGCATCTTTGAATAGCCTAAGGTCGTTTCAGAAACTGAAGATGCTGAACTTAAAGCACTCATGGAACAATTCGAAGCTGCTAATATGGATGTTGCAGGTGATGATGATTCTGATGAAGATGATGAGTAGAGAATATCAACCTAATTGGGTTAGTGAACCAGCGGGTAGATTCTCATGTCGTAGCAAGGAGAGCATTAGGAAGTTATAGATACCTCCTACAAAATAGCATCTAGCTGAGATTATGTGCATATATACGTATATCCCTTGAAGATGCATTATATAGAAAAAAATTGTATTCTCCCTTGGTCTTGCTTGAATCGGGTATTCAGAGATCGCATTAAGCTGTTCAAGGAGGGATTAATGATCAGCTTGCATAATCAAGCTCAATGATTCGCTTTGCGCTGATACACCTAGTGCTTATGCATCTCCTGACCAAGTCAAGTTAAACCTACACCAAAAATCGGTTGATCGCCATTGACACAAAAAACAAAAAAAAATTGGAGAAGCAGGGAATTGAACCCGGTACCTCGTCAATTCAACTGTTGAAGATGCTAATGACGCGCTCTGCCAAATGAGCTACATCCCCAAATTTGATGTTAAAACTTGATTTTGCTAAACTATATAACATCATAATTTCCGAAAACAATTCCATTGTGCTATGCACCCTGCCATCGATTCTCAACAATGATTGTATGCTTGTCCCGTCACTTGCGCCAATACACATAAATATGTGCTGAGAACATTCATACTTCTTTTTATTATTCAAATAGTTTACAATGTTCATCTAAGATCTTCTTCAATTGTTTTGGTCGTTTATTCGGTATCAAAGCTAAAGCTGTAGGTGTGTTTTCACTATATACAAACATATTAATATTTAACACTTTAATCCTTATGCTTCGGCTTGAATATATGCCTGAGATTTATCTGGTGATGTTACTATTGGACTTACGGTTGTTCAATCCATATATGATAAGATATAGGATTAGTCAAGTTATCTAATTTTCTAGCTATTTCTCTTAATGTTTCGTCATTCGGTGCCTAAACGAGCAGAGACAATTCAAAACGGATGTACATATACAATCAGTATTTGTTTTCGGACTTAGACTTCTATCAGTAGATGGTCGAAAATAAGTCGATCTTGTGTATTCAAGGGAGTTTTTAGCTTACCTCCAAAACGACCTTTCTCATTCCTTCCCAACCTCTACCATCTTCACCTTCTAAATACTTCTTCACATCAGGATGATCTCGATATTTATGTAATACAGCTGTAGAAGCATGTGCTGATTGAGCTAATAATGGTCCAATTGGCCAATCATGTACCTGAAATAAAGGATATCTTGATCGTCTTAGTTCAAATCAACCTTAATCGTACTTGATATATTAGACAAGTGTTTTTACTTACATTCAATAAGTCTCGCCGCACTATGATTTGCATAACTAATCCCGTTGGTTTTGGCATGTCTATTGTATCTGGCTGAGACTGAGACTGAGAGGTTAAGGTTGAGGTTGTAGTTTTGGTTGGAGTTGGAGATTCCGGTAAAGTGGACATAGCGCGAATGACTAGCAAGGGTGAAGGGAATATCCGCGACGATGATGTAGAGAGAAACGCACGGCAGGGAGAAAGATGTATTGTAGTCAGCATGAAGCGCTTAGTGATGACTGTTTTTATAGTGTACCAAAAATAGATTGTTATGCATGCAACATCAAGAAACAGAGTAAGTATCACCTTGAATTTCTCGGAAACCGATATTGTTGGAACAATCCGGGCCTCCACCTCCACTTTGAACCATATTGACATTCCTTCTTCAACAAGGTGAATTGGGTCCTAAATGCAGTGGAGTCTACTTGTACTTCTCATTTCTCTTAAAGAGTCCTCTCGGACTTGAAAGATAGTTCCCCCTTAATACTTCCAGTCTAGAAAGATTGAAGTCTCGCCAATTGAACCAGCAGATATGGCTGAGATACGCCGTAGACCTATTACGCCATCGGTTCAAGCTAGTAGTTCTTCGTTACCTCGTCCTTCTTCGGGTCAACGTAGACCAGAAGATAGATTATGGAGACGATCAAGACTTTCGATATTCATCTTAGTTTCCGCTGGAATATTAGGCTTATACACATTATCAAATAGCTTATTTGAAAGTACACCCTTCTTCTCTTACCGTATAGCATCTCATAGCTCAAACGAATTCAAGAAGATACGATCTCAAGATGAAACCCTTAAATTACCTATAGGATATGCTGTAGGTCATGCTGATTTTGATGATGGAAGAAGTAGGATATGTAAAAAGGAGTTCTTGGAGCCGAAAAGTGTGGGATGTAATTGGGTTAATGTGAATCTAGGAAATGAAGGGTAAGTTCGTTATTAGATAGTAGATACCTTCTTACGAGTCAGGTCTTTCAACTTTTTAACACTGATTTCCTTCTGTTTAGATCCGAGCCAAATTTGAGTGGTGGTACGTGTCTTTTTTGTTTGTCTCTCGTGTCAATACCTTGAAGACCATATTCGAAATACAAGGCTGACGTTGGGCATTCACTTAGGAATGATACCTGCCGTTGCGCCTCCATTCGGTATGACTCGTTGGACACCTCAAAGTAGAGAGAATTGTAAGTTTCAAGGATGTGTATCCGGACATCAGTGGACTATGGTTTTCTCAAGGCGCTTCAGAACTGAGTGCAGCTAACTAAAGTCTTTGATAGACGTTTCTATGTGTCCATATAACCAAACAGATACGAAAATACATGGTTTTATAGGTACACATCAACCTGCTATTTGGATGGGTGAGTTCGGCCTAATCAAGAAAAACCTTACAAATTTACGAACTTTCTCTTTGATTGACACTATATTTTATATAGGTGAATCTGGTCCAACAGAGATCCATGCTTCTTTGGGAGAAGTAATTACCGATTTTGCAAAACGAGGTTTATCATTTGATAGGAAAGATGAATACGCAAGTCCGAATTATTATAGAAATTTACTTGACGCAGGGAAAGATAAAGGTAAGGTTGAGATTGAGATGTCAGCTAGTAAGTAAAAGTCGTCATCGTTTTTCAACTACACAAACAGGATAGAAATCACAAACGTCTAATATCGTTTGTCTAGCATCCAGAGTTGGTCATATTCGATACACATTCAATACATCATTTGAGAATATTAAACCTCACGTAGTTTTACAAGCAAGTAGAAAAACATGGATCTTACATGGCGATCAACCTGATGACAAAGTGCCATATTATCCTGATGGATACGTTGAGATTGATATCGAGAAACAAGAAGTAAGAGGATGGAATAACGAAAGACAAGAGTAAGTTATCTGTGCATTTTGTAGTTGTATAAGGGGACAAAGCTTCAGAGATATAGGTAAGTCTTCAGCTAATTTGAAAGCCTTCTGCTAGTCATGTATTAGTAGAAGAAGAACTTCCAGCGAAAAATTTCATATCCTACTTCGTTGCCAGATTCTCTCAACCTTTTGTGGAAGGTGGGATATCTCATTCGGGAAAAATACAACACGGTAAATTGAAAAGTCAAGGTGAAGTATTAGCTGGATATGTACAATTTCCAGAAACCACCAAAGAGGTAGAAGTTAGAGTTGGAGTTAGTTTTATCAGCTTGAAACAGGCTAGCAGGTATGTGAAATTGTGTTCTTGATTGATCAACTAATTATTTTACTTAACTGATTGATGATCCCAAAAACAGAAACATCGACCTTGAAATACCTGATGGACAAACATTAGCTGAAACATCGTATCAAACAAGATCGCTATGGTCAGACAAACTTGATTTATTATCAGTTTCAGGAGCAACACCATCAAATTTAACTGTTTTATATACATCTTTTGCACATACTTTAGTATATCCATATGAGGTATACGAAAATACTTTAAACGATGGTTCTAGTTATTATTCTGGATATTTAGATAAAGTTGTAAAAGGTATAAGTTATTCAGGATATTCAATTTGGGATACATTTAGAGCACAATCTGCTTGGTTGATATTTACTTCACCTGAAAGAGTACCTGATATGATCACTTCAGTGATTCAAGATTATAAAGAAGGTGGTTGGTTACCTATGTGGAAGAATATAGTGGAAACTAATATTATGGTTGGAACTCATGCTGATAGTATGATTGCTCAAGCTATGAAAATTGGTAAGTATTGGGGAAATCAATAATATACTGTACCTCACACCTCATAATCATTCAAGACATCTTTTGGCTAGCCATAACAATTTGAACGCTCGAGCTATTTATTGACAGGATGACGTTCAAATAGGAATAAAAGGATTCGATTATAGAGAAGCCTGGCAAGCTGTCCGAAAGAATGCATTCACTCCGCCAGATAGAGACACGGAACTACGGTAAGCTGCATTTCTCTTAGACTTGTCGAAGTCATCATTGAGATATTGATTGACGATATATCAGCTTCGGTGATAGAGAAGAAGGCACCCCTCAGGAAGTTCGCGCGGGTTTGACAGAATATATGAAGCTTGGTTATGTTGCGGATGACCTTCACACTGAGTCAGGTAGTAGAACTTTGGATTATGCTTGTAAGTTTAACTCAATTATCATAGTAAATAGCGGTATCAATCTTGAATCTCAGCTGATATCAATCGGTATCGCTTGAATAGATGATGACCACGCTGCAGCTATCGTTGCGTCTATAATGGGCGCTCAAGAAGATGCAGCTTTATTACGCAAAAGAGCGGATAGCTACAGAAATCTTTTCAACCACGAAACCGGTCATATGGAAGCGCGTAATAGTGATGGAACATGGGCAGGTTCTGATAAAGGATGGACAGAAGGTGATCACTGGGCATATACACTTGATGTAATGGTGAGCTTTCTTTCTTAGCTAATGATTACAGAACCTATGGTGATCAGCCCTCGATCGAAGCACGATGTACCAGGATTAATAGACTTGATGGGAGGTAAAGATAAATTTGTAAATTTCCTGGATAGACATTTTGTTGGTGGACACAATCTACATACCAATGAACCTTCACATCATATTGTAAGTCAGAGCTAATATTCTCATTGCACCTACGGAAGAGAACTACTAAACAGTCCTTTACTTTATTCGTTGTGATATAGCCATACATGTATATTTTAGCTTCGTCACCACATAAGACACAAGAATGGGTACGTAAAATAGGTGAATCAGATTATAACCATACTGCAGATGGATTATCAGGAAATGAAGATTGTGGACAAATGTCTGCATGGTATCTATTTTCTGCGATGGGGATCTATCCAGGTAAGTTCAATCTCATCCAAACTGCCTCCGTAAGAAGTTATCCAGTAGGGTTTCATACTGATTCAAATGAAACTGTTACAGTTGACCCTGCAAATGCAACTTATGTTCTAGGTGCACCATTTTTCGATGAATTAACACTAAAGTTACCCAACTCAAATAAGAAGATAGAAATCATCGCAAAAGGTGCAAGTTCGAAAATGAAATATGTGAAGAACTTGAAGATAAATAATCAAGATTATGAAGATCATATAGTTGCTCATGATTTATTAAGTAAAGGTGGAAAATGGGAATGGGAGATGAGAGGTGATCCGCAAACCTGGGGGACATAGCAAGAATGTAACCATGTATTTGCTTACCCCACTGCTGATATAGGTCAAAATACGCACAGACACCTGCAAGCACAGTATCGCATGAACACACAAGACTTGACTGACGATTCTGACAGTAACAATATTTTCCTTCTCCCTTTGCCTTTCTTCCTTCTTTCTTCTTCCTTCTTACGTCTTCCCTCTTCCTTCCTTATTACTTAACAACCTTTATCGCTGTAATTAGCTCATACCACCGACTAGTGCAGCTCTGCAAGACATCATGGCAGAGTCATCTCATATAGTAAAGAGATATTATCTAGAGGGTATGACTTTGACTGAGGATGAAATGACCAGTGCAGGATGGAAGAAGGTGGAGAATTGTGAAATACATCCTCATAACATCTGTTGGACGTAAGTTACCCGCTTTCACTTGGACTGACATAAAATAAAATTGACTCTAAGTGTACTTCGGTATCTGATCTATTATAGACACAGCCTACTTAGATGTCCAGAAAGAGGAGGCTCGGACCACTTCCCACAAGCTATAAAAGCCTTCTCCAAGCTATTAGGATCAGGATTTGTCTTACCCGCGTGCAAACATTGCGCTCAAGAGGGTAAAGAATACTGTTTTCCACTTGGAGGTGAGACAACATGGCACTGGGAGCCAGACTCGCCAGGGATCAAGAGGGTCTATGAAGGAGCAATATCTCTTTTTTACCTTAACTCACGAAAAGAACTTGATTTCTATCAATTAAATGAAGATAATTTTCCAAAATTGAAAGTTAGAGAGATGATACACACAGAAAGCAAGGGCAAAAGAAGACATTTAGAACTTGAGAGCGTCAAAATGGAAACCGAGAAAAAGAAGCGGAAAAAAGATGAGGAATATCAATCACAATCGATCCCCGATGATGATGATAAGGAAGAAGAAGCAAAACAATTTTCTGACCGTTCATCAAATAAGGAATCAACTCTTTCGCTTATAGACTCTCACGACTATGACCAAGGTATGAGTGATAAGGATGCTGTGAGTAGTTTTACTATATGGGCACCGCATTCAGTGGCATAGCTTATATTTTATTGACACACACATAGTTGTCATGGACAGATCGAACCGAAAATGATACAGCGAACGAGGTACCTCTCCATAGTCGTTCATCAATCGCTGCTGCCGCCACGATCGGGTACGAACCATCCGAGGCTACTACTCGACTTAAAGAATGGGTCAATTTGATCGATAAGGAAGAAGACACTAATACCTGCGTCGAAGGTGAAAAAGATTCATGTTAGTCCTGTTTCCATTCCTCATGAATGAGAAAGTTGACTACGGTACAAACAGCTGACTTGACGTTTAACGAAACAGGTCTCATCGAAGTTCGCTCAACTGGCTCTTATGTCACCCAAGAAGAGGTGAATGAGAGTATTCGTAAGTGCATACTGCTCACTGCCCATCTCTCAAACTGCACGCGATGTACAATAGATGTAAAATAATCGTTTGCCCTTTCTATAATGCAGGATCGAATGATATTGGTGTATCGGGCCCTAGACGATGCCATTCAAGAACTTCTTCAGAGCCACCTTCGTTCCCGTTGAGCTCTCCACACATGACTCCTACGAGAAATTCATTAGAGCGAAAAAATCCTATTGAGTCGTCCAAAGACGAAACTTTCACAAGGGCAGGGTCGAATCTTTCAAACGATGAATTACTTAGCGAGGAAACACTGCTTGCTCAGCTCAAACAACATTCCATCAGAAAGGATAAATATCTTTTAGCTGTTGAGACCAACCTAACAAAGTGTCAAGACGACTTGAATCGTTTCAAACGTAAGTATGACAAATTTATGGCAAATGAAAAAAAATGGAGAGAGCTGAACACAAAAAATTTGTCAGGTGATATGAAAAAGAATGAAATGGTTAGTAAACAAGAATCAGAACAGTATTCTACCAGAATAACCAATTTAGAAAATGAATTGGAAAAAGAGAAACAGGAAAAAGTTAAAACTAGAAAAGAACTCGGAAAACTTTTAGGTGAATTAGGCAAGAAACACATGGAAAATCATGATCTGTCAGAGGAGAATAATTCACTCAAAAACCAACTCAAGGCTAAAAGTTCAAATTGATAAAGAGAGAAAAAGAGGCCAAGAAAACAGGCTTATATTTGCCTTTCACATCGTTATTTCAAGATCATCATAAAAAAAATACATGAGAGAATAGTCCGTCCAGAGAATATATATCGTAAAAATTCGTTCTATCTAAATGTTTATGTATGTATAAGTTAAGTGTATTATACAAAATCGCGTTTAAAATCTTCGGGCAATCGCTCCAATCTAATTTGTGGTTTCCGGGTTTTATTCATCTCGTCAAACTCAACCAAAGCTGACTAGGATTACCGATCCCATGACAAGCTATCTACCATAAGCTTCATTATAACCATAGTTTGGACCATTATAATGACTTGCGTCCACCCAACCTGAACCTGAATTTCTTTGTTGGTGACCTGCAGCATAGCTTTGACCGTATCCACCATTATTGTTATAATTGTTGTAGTAATCATGTCCACCATTATCATAACCGTTACCAGATTGACCCATCAACGGAGCATTTGAAGCGATAGAATTTGAATTTCTTTGTGATGTATGTGCTGGTGGTGGTGGTAATTGTGACATGTGAGCAGGTGGTGGAGGAGGTGGACCAGTTGGTGCAGCCACATAAGCTGATCCTCTCGTACCGCTATTTCTGGTATTAGGCGGTCTGCGTTGTTTGGTACCGCAACATATACCGAAAGTACATTTGATTATAGCCCATAATAGACCAAGTACCTGATAGAGACACATTAGTGTGGGTTCGGAGAGCGAGAAGAATTACATATCGGACTTACTATTAAACCAGCAACGATTGTAACAGGAATAGATATCTGTAGGTTTTGAGTGTACCATGCTCCCGCAGTATCTTGCCATGAACCGGATTTGCATGTCTGATTATAACAATGACCACCGTAACCTATCGACAGATAAGGTCAGCTGGGCTCTGATGAAAAAGGACACATTCTAGCTTACCGCAAGGCGAACCGTCAACCAGTGAAGTTTGAAGGACAACACATTGATTACTATAACACATAACATTGTTAGTTCTTCATCCGAAATATGCCTCATGAGCGTAGCAGCATGGAATGACTTACGTTACGTTTGGATCTCTACAACTGACAACACAAGTTTTATCATTCTTTTGACCACAACTACTTGATAAACCTAAACTCGATCCAGCTAATTTACATTGTTGATTTAAACTTGTACATTTACCTGATGCACAAGCTAAACCATTATCACCACATTTTTTACCATCTGGTGCAGTTTTATCATCTGGACAAGTTGAATTTGTTCCTGTACATGTTTCTTCATAATCACATGTTGAGTCGATACTTGATCTACAAACAGTTCCAGCTGAAGCTAATTGACATGTCGATGTACAACATGCTGCATTTGTTGGATCGCATACTGCTCCTTCACGGAATTTACAAGCTAAATAAGGGATAACATATTGAGCTCAATAATCAAGAAGTACAGGAACAATAATCCTTCTAGTCCTTCAGCAGGATGTACTCACTAGACGCATCGCAACAGGCCGAAGTAGAATTACCTCCAGGATCACAGTCTTCGCCATCTTCCACTATACCATCTAACAGGACACAAATCAGAATTAGCCAACTATCTGGGATAAGTCAACAAGAGCATCAACTCACTTCCGCATTGCTTCAAAGATATGACTGTTCTACTACCCGGACTGGTGATACAATTAGTGGAGATAGCTCTGTTGCCGATATTTGTACAGATATTACCCAATGTACAAGCTGAGAAAGTTTGTTCACTACTTGAGGTGGTAGGATTCATGATGTATGAACCACCAGCATCGCAAGATGAAGTCGACATTGGACAACATGAACCGGATAGTGAACAACCTGATGTGCACTGAAAAGAGAGACCACCGTTCAGCTTAATTCGAACGTCAATTGAATCGATTACTCACGTCGTGAATGGCACCGAAACTGGGTAGTTTTATGCAATAAAATTAGTCTAATAATCTCCTTTGCAAATGATACCCCAAAGCATGAACAAATGGCTTACCCATGACCAATTTCGTGCGCAATCAAACTCCATTCCGTCTTTGTTGCTGTACTGATACCAGTTCCAGAGACAGTTTGGCCTGATTGTTGGGTTGCTGTGTTTTGACATAATGTACCAAGCCAAGCTACACCAACTTCGGAATCCTATCATAACACGAGGGAGATCAGTACACCAAAGCCAGCGAAGAACGTAGTGCAGTGCAATCCCATGTGTAAAAGGGAATAAATTATTGTTGATAGTAAGGTTATGAAAACCCCTACTCACCGTTGGACAAGCACTCATTAAATGCCATAACCCAGCACCATCATCACCTTTGTTACCTCTCCACTGACTAAATCTACTTAATCTTTCATCTAAAGTCAAGTTATTACTACAAGGTACATTCCATTCTTCACCTGAAACAGCAGTTGTTGGACAAGTCATATTTTTAACTTGTAATTCAATTATACCTAAAGAAATATTAAAAGTAGATTTATATAAACTTGAAATTTGATTCCAATCATTTAAAACTTGTGTTCTTGCTTGGTCAGGTGAAGAATATGTTGAGATGTAATTACAATCTAATGCTACACCCATATAAACTATTTGTTGTTGTTTTGGACATCCTACATTTGATCCAATTGAATTTATAAAATTTGATGATAATGTCATTCCTCCTGTATCATCTCTTTTACCAAATAAACTTGAAAAGTAATTATCATCAGATAAACCAGAAGAAGAAGGTACTCTGAATATAGGATTATTCAATTCATTATTGAAAGGTAAATTATCATGTGAACAACTTGATGATCCGAATTGACTTTCATGACCATGATTATGAGATGTAGTTGAATTTGTATGATGTGTCATATCATTATCTCTAAATACAACTAATCTTGAACCTAATGATTCAATTTCAACATCTTCTATAGTTTTAACACGTTGGTAATTATCTTTAGTCATAATTGTATATCTAGTTCCATATACTGTGAAAGTACCTTCAAAAATAGCATCTTCACCATTATGATTGTTTCCAGGATTATGTACCATAATACTTGATGAACCTATTATAGCATCATAATTGAAATTTGGATCTAAAGTATGACCTGAATTTTCTAGAGATTTTATCCTTTCTAACCATTTTGGATGTATAACTTTTCCTGTAAATAACCTCCAATCTTCTTCTTTTAATTGTTCTGTTTTAGCATCTTCTCCATGACCATAAGAAACTTTAGCATCTGGATGAAATAAGTTTTCAGTTGGTTTCAATAATAAATTTGCTTGAAATGGTAATAAATCAGGTAAAGATAGTTTGAGTATAATTGTATCTGAATGTTTTAATGTTGTTGGATGAGGTGGTAAATGTGTTATATACCTTGGATTTATGCTATTACTCGAACGACGTGGTAAGATTTCTAGTGAACTTGATTCGGGATGTGCTAATCTACGTAATGGTGGTGGATGAGGTGAACGAGCTATAAAGATAGAGGGTTAGAATGGCTTTGTCATATACCAGAAAGTTTAAAGCTTACCTTCTATACACGATAATAATGCAATTGCCAGTATGAACAATGATACTAAACTTGGTATTTGTGTATATATCGGTGGTCTACCTTCTATGTTGCGGGTTCGCACCATGATGCTGCTATCTTGTTTTGAATTTTTTTTTTTTTCTTTGACTCAACTAGGATTAAATATGTATATTGAGGTGTGTTCAAGTTATGGATAAAGTCGATAAGTATAACTAAACTTGTTATATATATACAAATGATTGATCGGAAATGAATGAAAGGGTTGTTGAACACACAAAGGACTACACTGATGTATAATTCGTCGAGTTGTCGAGCGGTGCAATGCTGTTCGGTGAAGTGAGACTGTCGACCGAATGAGTGTTACTTTGATCAGCACCTGAAATATCTCGTGATTGGGTTTGGCAATATTCTTATGAAAACAACAGTATAGATATATCACGACGATGTTGACTTGAGATATGTTGTTCCGATTGGTATACGTCTACCAATATATACAATACATACACTGCTAGATATGTGATGTTGGTCCAAGCGGGGAAGAACAGGAGGTCCTTTGACTATTTGACTGTTTGACTTATTTCGGGAACTCGGTTGAAATGCGTTTGTCGTTTGCGTTCACTATTTGATTCTTTATATTCGTTAACCTATTCGTTCTGTCAAGCTATCCCTCTTGATAATGAAAGACAGTGGCAATAATATACATGTACGATTATATATATCATCGATAATCGATGTCGATGATCAATCTTTTCTTCATGTTCGGGAGGGGGACACCGAATGCCAAGGCTTTATTGACTGCGAGGAACATGAGTACATGTCAGCCAAGCCACGAAAACGCATCAACAAAAAGTGAAAAAAATCAAAATAAAGCGATGCATAAACGCGGGGAATGAGAGTGGGGGGAAGAATAGTTACGTAAAAGAAAGGATGAAACCGAGCTACTCGTAACTAGATTGATAAAACGATTAGACGAAAATTGAAAGCTGGGATTGTCCTCCACTTCTCAGATGATTTCTTCATAGCTGTTTGACAAAATACCTTGATCAGAGCTGAACATATTTTATCAAACCACCAGATAAATTACAACGGTACAATAGGGAACACCAAAGTCCAGGTCATAAGAAAGATGCCGCCATTCACAGCAAAACCATTAAATCAAACTACACCAACATTCTTAAATCAAATACGTAAACATCCTTTCGTATTATTTGGATTACCTTTTGTAGGTATAATAGTAGCTTCATCATTCGCATTAAGTTCAGTCACACAGACAAGATATGATTATCAACAGAGTAAAGTACAGACTGTTGGTGTTGAAGAAGGTTTAGGTATGAGGAGTGATAGGAGGAAAGTCGATTTGAAGGAGGAATACTACGTGAGTTTTGCTTGACTATTATATGAGTATATGCGCTGCGGGAAATTGCATCACAGTCTTACTACTATATTAACGATGTTGCTGAGAAAAACATTACTATTTGAATCAAGAGATTCCGCACTTAGCTGATATGTTTTATCGTCTTTATAGCGTTTGAATGCTCCTTCAGACCAAGTATCCTCTTTCTCGAATCCAGATTCAGCTTTAGATGCAGATATACAACCAAGCTCAAGTTCGAATCCTATAACCAGTGGGGCAATACCGAAAAAGCCTAAAAAGTCTAAATTTTCAATGACACCTGTATCTCAAGATGATTATGAACCTGTTAGAGTACCTAGGCCTGAAGGTGTTCCTGAATGGGGAGGTGGTAGAGTTGGTGAAGAAGCTCCTTTAGTTGGTCATCGAAAGACTGATAGATGGGTATGAAACTGTTGTAGAACTACAGCCCAGCCATACGTCAACCATATGCAAGATGGCAAAGCCGGATCGGACAAAGAAGTGGGATTCATGATGTGGCTATAACAACCAAATCAATCTGGCGTAGGATGTTATAATATGTGATCAACTTTCAGCATCGCTCGCCTCTCTTCATGCATGCTTTCAGAATTTCCCTCGTTCTAAAGTGTTCTGTCTTCCTTGTTCTGTTCTCCTCAACAATTCACTACTTTACCTTACCCAACTCTGATCTTCGTCTTTGACGAAGCACCCAGTAATTTCCCACGGTGTGCTTTGTTTATAACGGAATCAAATTTAACCTTGTACGCACGGACGCGTGCCATACTAAGTGAAAAAAGGTGTAAACATTCGCGATGTATGGATATGAGAATTGCAGGAATCGCATTTGATATTCATAATGTTCATCTTCAATATCATCGCATGCTTATCTTGCTACTTTTGATCATCATCATATTTATACCTTCTGCTAGACCCAGTAAGACTGACACATGAAATATGATCACGATATAACGACATTATCTATCTAAACACATAGGACATTTCATTATCATCATCAATGTTTCGCAATCATTATTATCATAATCAATTATCACCTTCAACATCACCTTCATCACCACCAAGATCATCTACACCTGAATTAGATAGAGGAATGAATGGTAGAGCATCAACTGTAACTTCACTATATTCTGATGATCCAACTGAAGTACCACCTTTACATAATCATTATGGAGATGGAATAGTTAAAGAAGGTAGATTAATTGATTATGATGATTCACCTGAACAAGAAGAAGAAGAAGAAGAAGAAGCAAAGAACCCGGGTGATAAGTTGAGGGAATTGTTAAATCAGATGAGACAAGCTGTTGAATATACTAAACCGCCACCATCACTACAACAATCAGTAACCATCCCTCAACAAGAAGAAAGACGGATCACAAGGAGAAGAGATTGGAGAAAGAGTTTGTATAATAGCCATAATCATATGGATCAGGAGGATGAAGCTGGACCAAGCTCAAGCTCGAGAGAGGGCTCACCGGAGAGAAGACGATATAATCATGTAGAAGCTGATGATGAGGAAGAAGAAGAAGAGCAAGAAAGTCCGCCTACACCACCACCAAGAATAGGTAATCCTTATGCTGCTAGAAGGTTCGATAGTTAGTATAACATTTATTCGTATAGCTGAAGTGCCGAAACTGCGTATACCAGCTAACTTTTTTGTATAGGAAGGAGCTCACCAAATTTGGGTCAACCTGCTCGGATGCCTTCCAGAGCGGCTGTTCTACTGAATAGTGTGTTACAGCTGTCGATGACTTCAGTTGAAAATATCAGCTGACTCGCCATGTCACACAGGTACATCGCGCTCGCCTCCAATATCAGAGCCTCAAGAGCCAGAAATCAAAAGTCCTCCAACAAAATTAGAAGCTTTTTTAGCTTCTTCTACTACATCTCTTCCACCTCCTGCAGCATTTCATGCAGAAAGCTCTACCTCTTCCAGATTAAACAATTCTTTATCTCGTTCACTATCAAGGCGAAATTCAGGATCCAGTACGAGTTCTTCTAGAAAAGGTAAAGATCGTTCTATTTCACCTTTACCTATATTACCTCTATCACCACATGATCAACCTCAAATGATAGTCAGACCATCCTCACGGCTAAAACGATCTCGCCAAACACCTACTTCGCCAACACCTGAGATACCACTTACCTCCACTGAGAGTTACACACACAAGGCCTCGCGCACTCGTAGAATGCCCCAGACCCCTAGGAGGATCAGTGTGGATTCAGCACCGGAGGATATAAGTGCATTCGCTAGGAATGCGGCTGATTTAGAAGTGAGGGGTGAAGTTGAATTAGATTTGGATGAAGGATTAAGTGGGATAGGCTGGGAAGAAAGTAGTCAGAGTATAATAGAAGAACAAGAAGAACAAAATATCAATCCAATGTCGAGATCTAGTGATTTGAGAGAAAGCTTGTCTAGGTCGCCTCAAAGAGGAGAAAGAAGTTCGACTTTGAAACCTAGATCACCTTCACCATTATTGGAAAAACAAGGATCCACTTTACGCGATTCTCGAAATCCGTATCAACCTTCTTCGCGTCAGCATAGTCACAATCACAATCATGACAATCAAGCATACTCATCATCCCCTCCTATCAAACGACCTACCCGATCACCTTCACCCCCCTTGCCAGCTTTACCTGAACCTGATAATTCAGCAATTTCAGACATAAGTGAAATTGACACTTATTCTTCACGTAGAGCAACTTTGTTTCGTTCGACTTCACGTTCAGCTTCAACTTCTACCTCGAGATCAACAATCAACAAAAGTGGTTCTCAAACCCCTACCAACACGTCATATGGTACCGCCATAGGTCAGAGGTCTAGAATTTCGAATCGCGCTTCAGTAGAAAGGGACCAAGAGGAGTTTATGCAAGACGAAAATAGTGTCTTACATAAAAAGTCTACCCCGCAAAATCGATATTTACCATCCCCTGCTGTCGAGGATGATATCAGTACAGCGAAGTATCGACAATCACCTAAAGAATCTTCACCGCCTTCCCCCAAGAAGACTCATGAGACTTCAATGCAGTCATCCCTAAAGCGATATACTCCACCTCGAACAGTTGAAGATATTCAAATACCTTCTCAAGAACCAATCCAGGTGAATCTCGCTTTAAGAACATCTACACATATACAATCTGCCTCTACACCTCTAAAATCAAATTCCGCTGTTAACCCTAATTTGAGTACTATGCCTACACCAAAACCACCTGGAGCATGGCAATCTACACCAAAGGGAAAAGTTCGATTCATTCCTTCTCCATTAGGTAAATCGTCTCCTATCAAACCTGAGTTGAACTCATTCACGCAGATAGAAGAAGAAGGGGTATCGATACATCGTTTGAGAGTTTCGCCCAGAAGATCACCCAAATCCAAGGTTCAGTCAAAAACTAAGGATGAAGAGGAAGTTGGAAATAGTAGTTTCCTGGGTAGATTAGCTGAATCTATAAGTTCTCCGCTTAAACGATCGTAAGTTTCCACCTCGAAGGGTTACATCCTATTGCAAGCTACTTTCAAGCTACCCAAACGAAACATCGATCAGGTATACGTACTGATTTACTGATGCAACCTAATAGTCGAATATCAATCCCACCTAAATCTACTACGTTCACATCACAAAAACCTTCCTTAGAACATGCTAAATCAGCCACTATAGCTGCTGAGCAAAAGTTGATCCTAACTCAAGCGCAATGGTTAGAAGCTTTATCCGCTATCAATGCCGCTGCTAATGCGGCTTCTCCATCTAATGTGAATGTTACCAATGCTGTCAAGAAAGGTTGGAGTTGGTCTACCTGGTTACTTTGGGCTTTAGTTGAGATTGTGGTCATTTGGAGTGTTTTTAGGTAAGTCTCAACTATTTCATTTTCAACAAGCTTAAGTCGATGCACTAACATAATTTATCTGTATATCATATAGAGTGACAATCGATTACGCGACTTCCTTAACACATATATCGACTTTAGATCCATCTCATCCGCTTGCACTACCATTTAGACAGGCCACTTCATCACAAACATGGGGTACAAATGGACCTTTTGGACTGAAAAATCCATTAAATTTGAATATACCTATACCTAGTGCATTACAAACTCTAGTTGGAACGACCACAAATAGTCATTCGAATTTTTTCGATTTGATCGAAAGTTGGGGATTATGGCACACATTTACTCCTAGCATTGGAGGGACAGGAAATAAGATTCTAGGCGGTGTACCAACGTGAAAGCTGATTACTCGGACTGTATAATGCGATCTTATGTTATCTCGGAGGGATTGTAAAGACTAGAAGGAAGGAAAGGAGGAATGATCTTGAAAAATTATCTTGTCAACGAAACATATATGGTTTATAATGAATTTACGATTCAATTACACATACACATAAGGATCTGTTCTACTATATTGACGATATGCATATCTTGCAATTGTATCTTTCCTCACGTTGAACTTGGAGTGTTCATTCTACAAATGTAATGATATTATACTTACTCGGGCTTCTCGCTACGATAGTTACGTAATTCCATCCCTTTAAAATCACTCGCAACAACACCGTCGTTTCACAAAGACCCGAAGTTACCATAAAGATGCTGTATGTTTCAAAATTATCTTTACTTGCGATTCTTCTTGTTCAGGATTTGGATTGGCACCTAATTAGAAGATATCTATAGGCTTGATTCATCAAATCCAAAGAGCGGAAAATCCATATTTTCGTGTGTAAAACAAAAAAGAACGAATATTACGGGAACGTTCCTATCAATCATGTCAAAATTACAACAACAATGGGAAGTTGAAGAGAGGAAATTACAATCTGTTTATGGTGAGTTTTGAATAAAGTATACTTTGAACTGTAAAGTACTGGTCTATCACTGTTAATGTACAAAACCAAAATCTTGCTAATGCTAATCAACCTGTAACGTACCCATCTCATCTCATCTCATCAGATGATATTTCCTCTAATAGATTATCTTCAGCTTCATCAACTTTAAATCGATATCTAAAGAAAAATACAAAATCACAACCTGGATTAATATTAAAAATGTATATAAATCAAAAGACAAATGTTAATAGTACAGATCAAGAATTATTAGATTTATTTGATAAACAAATTAAACCTTTAGGTGAAATGACTGGAAGAGGTATTTGGTGGATTGGTTTAGTATTTAGGAATATGGGTAGAAGTGAGTCATGTCATGTCATAACATATCAATTCCTTTTATAGATGAGGAATGTTAGATTTTGTGTCTATTCATCGGTTGAAATCGATTAGTATGGATACTTTAGCTAACTTCAATTCTTACTTTTTACCCAAATAGCTGATTTAGCACTTCAACTGTATCAAGATTTATCTGAAAAACATCCAGATTCACCACAGATAATTGAACAAGTCTTCTTACATGCTGCAGCAGATGATAATGTAGAAAGTTCAGTGAAAAGTAGTAAGAAATTATATAATTTGACTAGAGATGAAAAGTGGGCTAGATTAAGTGCATGGAGTGAATGGGTTAAAGTGAGTTATTGAATGATAAATTCGTTGAAAGGGTTTTTATTATACCATGAACATATTAGAAGAGAGATTATATCACTTATGCTGAATTGTCTTAACACCTCACTAGAACGCTCCTCAACCTACACCCACACAACCATTCCCCCCTCCAGCCTCATCACCAATATCATTGAAAATAGCTACTTTATTAATGAATACTTCGAAATCACCGTTAACTTCCGAAACTCTATGGTTAAAATTACAAATTCTATTATCTGCTAACCAATTAGAAGAAGCTTTGAGCTTGTTGCAAGGTAAAGAAGGTATTCAAGGTGGCTTAGTTAGATTATGGTGGAGAATGGAGGGCGTTAAAGAGATTCTTAAGCGTTCACACAATGATAGCAAGGATACTAAGAAACACTGGGAGAAAGAAAGAGATTGGATCGCAACTTTGTTGAAGGATGATAAAGATTCGTAAGTAAAGTCGAATATCTTCAATCAGATTGGGTGACAATGAGATATGATCAGCTAATTCATATGAATTAACAAAATAGCCAAAGAAATTATTCATACTATAGACATCTACTAATATGTACAGAAAACTTAATTTCAAATCCCGAAATTGTGAAGTCTACCTATGATTTAATACATAACCTGGAGGTTGAAATTGGATCTAAAGAAAGATCACCTTTATTAGCTAAATTAGAATTACAATTAATACTTCGAAAGAATAAGATGATCAAATCTGATATTATACTAGAAAATGATAAATGGATAAAAGAAGTCGAAAAATATTGGATTTCATGGGGATCAAAAGGTAGTATCATAACGGAGATTGAAGGTTTAGTAGAAAAAGATGACGAAGAACGAAGAGATCTTGTTAGGAGATTTTTGGAAAAACAAGCTAGTCAACAACATGTATGTTGCTGCTCTTAACGTCGAATGATGAAATGGGAAGTAATAAGCATGGCTGATATCTTAAATAAACTGTAATCTAGTCTGACGAACAATCATTCCGAGAACAAGTTAATGCTCAAATTTACCTTCTTCGTGATAAGCCTTCTGGATGGAAACCTACTCTAGAGGAAGTCAAGGAATATTGGGAATTGTACTTATCAGGCTTACAATATGGTAAGTGCTACTTCGAACTCTGAAACTTGACAATTGTACATGTCTGCTAAAAGTGCATTACTGGATTGCTCTCATAGGTAAAAATTTACCGAAAACAGATATTCGACCTACTGATCAAATTGGTTTAACGACTGTCAATTTACTAATTGAATTATGGTCAAATGATAAAGCCAATTACGATATACTGTCAAAGGCTATAATATGTCTTGAGAAGATAGTAAAAGATAGTCCAGCTTGTGCACATGCCCATTATTTACTTATTAGATTATATAGACTTATAGGTGAGTTTTCTTCGCAACACGTCATTTTTCTGATTCTAGGGGCCTTTACTTATCATTACGTCTCAATATAGGTGCACCTTCACTTGTTTCATCTCACCTATCGACACTAAAATTATCAGAAATACAACTCGATAATCTACTTCATGTATTTTCCGAAAGGGGATCTGCAGAGAGTTTATTGGGTAATAATCAGGAAACATGGAATGATCATTTGAAAAAGTCTGGTGATATGTATCAACGTACGGCTATTGATGTGAGTATGCTCCATAATAACATCGGTATATCTTTCATACAAGGTCCTTCAGATCTACTGGGTGACATATATGTTGATATGATTTGTCTGATCCTTAACCGTAGTTCCCAGAATACATCAAAGACAGTTTATCAAATGAAACATATTCCAAAATCACCTCAATCAGATATTTACATTCATCCATAACTAAAAAATCAATTTCGAATCATTTAAGAACAATTGAACAAGCTAGATTAGCTACTTATATCTCTGCTCCATATGGCACAAAATTGTTACAAAAGTTAGATTCAGCTGCGACCGAAAATGATTTAACAGATTTGAGGAACCATGAATTAATCAATGAGATTGGAGGAAATAGACCTTTGATTAGAGATTTAACTAATTTAGATCCAAAAGTTGGCCAATCTTGGATTAAAGCCTTCTCAGGGTTATATAAAGATTTGGGTAAATTTGTCAATTCTGGTGATGGCTTTGAATTGGAATTTAATGAACTTCAGATACCACAAGAAGTGAGTGGTCAGATGGATCTCTTGAAATCAACTGAATTGCACATAAACTAATTTCATTCTATTTACCAGCTACTACCCTTTGAAAACGCTCTTATCAGACATGCTGGAAGCCTCATTCGTACCGCAAGTAAAGCTATATCGTCAACTGAAGCATCGATTGAGTATGATTTCACATCATTGTTTGATGGTAAGCTGGCAAACCCATTGCACATACCTGCCTTACAGATACTGAATAACTCGTGTTGACCAATATTCTTACAGAGAATATACAACTAGCGTTATCTGCTGAGTTGAGATGGGAACAAATACAATCTATGGTCTGCTTATATGAGGTATGTTATTGTTCACCCACACATGACGCAATCAGCCAAAGGTCACATAGACTAATGAATTGATACTGGAAAACAATTACAGTTTATCAAAATTACCGATGTGATTTTGAGCAAAACTGCTGAATACAATAAAAAGTTGAAGGGAAAAAAGAAATCATCTGTTTTATCGCAATTTGTAACGGATTTGAGAATTGTCCAGGAAACATTGATTAAAGAAGGACTCAAACCTGTGATAGAGAAGATAGACCGGATTAATGAAATTGATATTGATTGGGATAAAGTGAATGCTGCATGGGTACAGGTATGTTTCAAGTCCTTCCAACTATTCACAGAATCTGATACCAATACTGATATCGTACGCTTTGATAGGATGAAGACCTTATAGATGACATAACGAAATCAATAGATCAATCTAGAAAAAATACAATAACGAATATAAAAAGCTTTTTGCTGGATGGAAAATTACCTGACACTAAGAAGATCAATGCCAACGGTAAGAAGAAATAGAATCGATATTTTTTCCAAGAATGAACATACTTAGCATAACCCTGCATGGATACTATACCATTTCTTATGAATATCAAGACCTTAATTTCCAGCGGTAGACAGACCGGTCCAGGTCCGTTATTGTTGTCTCCTCGTGTAAATGCCAAGGAAGTTACCATGTAATCTTCCAATTGTAGAAGGTGACCTTCCAATCACTGTACTATGAGAAACTTCCAACGGGTGAAAGGATCTTTCGAAGGTCAAATGAAAAGATGGCATCCTTCTTGATCACACCATTTTGAGTCATGATGATCTGATCGCCTGCAAATAAGTCAAATATACGGTAGCCAAGAAGTCACACTTTGGGAAGAACCGAAGACTTGTGATCACTACTAAGCGCCCGATATAGGTACCAAAGAATCGATGACATTTAGGCGACTGTTACGAACATATAAAAGCTGATGTAAATGTAGAATATTAGATATTTTAGATTACAAACTTGATTTTTCTCCCTTTAGAC
Source organism: Kwoniella dendrophila CBS 6074 (assembly GCF_036810415.1). Classification (NCBI taxonomy): domain Eukaryota; kingdom Fungi; phylum Basidiomycota; class Tremellomycetes; order Tremellales; family Cryptococcaceae; genus Kwoniella; species Kwoniella dendrophila. Next base: position 182,190 of record NC_089480.1, read on the forward strand.
ATCCACCTAACTTACTGTGCAAACTCTCGTCTAAACAATATGAGTTGTATTAGCGTTTTTGAACAATCTTTAGATACTGTAACTTCTTCCCGGGCAGAGAAGGTTTTAAGTCAACTCGATAAATTTCAAGGAAGACTGAAGAAGCAACGAACATGTACGGTCGAGGATCTATTGACTACAGAATTTCCAAATCGTGATACTGATAAAATTGTCAAGAAACATGACGATACTCTTTCTAGATCAATCGGTTGTTCGATAGATAACCCACGTACCGGTCCCAGAGGTCATTCATATTTTGAACCACATATAAATATCAATCTAGATCATTTATTTAAACATGATAGTGATGAGTACTAGAAATTCTCAAAATAAGCAAGATTTTCATAACAGATTTTCTAAATCGATCAAAAATTCCATACTTGATCTTATCTTGAAAGGTGTCGATCAAACAGAATTCGCGTCATTGAAACCTGAAGAAATCATAAAATGTACTTATGAGGCCTTGTCAAGTATAACAGGAGATCAAAAAACCAGTAGTAATTCTAGGTTAAGTGTATTATCAAATGAAGAATTTATCCCAGACAAAGATAAGCATTATGAGGTGCATTCAAGCGAACTTGATTTAACTTTATCTCCTAATAAATTGGATTCAATAATCCAATCAATTACCTCTAAGAACGTTGTATCGAGTACTGAATCTAATTCCATGGAAGTATATGAGGATATACCAGTATATCAAAGAACTTGCACTCCAGCCCAAAAGAAGAAATACGAAGACGGGCTATCACGAAAAGTGAACACCTTCAATCGACAAATCAAAGAGACTGTCAATGAAGTGGTAGCTTCACAAAGTCAATTATCAGATATCGATTGGAATGAAAAAGGTAATTTGTTAAATGTAATCTATCAACCTGAAATTGCTTTATTGAATTTACAAGCTCAAGGTGAAAATCCATTAATGGCTGTTTTGGACCCTGCTCCGGATATCACTTTTTGGAGATCCAAAAACTTTTTTGATGAATCTGATTCCAGTGGTGAACGATATATTCCATATTTGGAAATGGGACTTGATACTCATTTCATAGCTGAATGAGTTTTTTACTTTTGTGATAAATAGAGTTTATCTGTGAAACACCAATTTTAGTTAAATTTTGATATATCCTGCATTATGTATATAACAATTAAATAAATGATGTTGAAAGCGATGAATGCTATGATCGGCTTTGCACGGAATACAACTAAATGAATGTACAACAGTTTGTTTTTTTGAAATGAATGTTAATGCGCTGAAAGACTAAGTCATCGATATCACTTGTCTTACATCGATATCGTCGGTATTTCCAATTTAGCTAATTGCATATCCCTAAATAATGAAAGCTCACGATTCAGCTACCGCAAAAAGATCGGTCAAACGATCAACTATAGCAGGGAGCTTGATACTTACTCTCTCATCTTCTTTGATTCCTCTTCATCCAAATCACTAACAGTTTCCCAAGCCTGTTCGAATTCCACTTCCAAAGCTGACTCTATTGTTGTACTCGTTGTAAGTGCAGGATCATCATCTTTTTCGATAAGCGTAGGTATAGGTGGAGGAGCCATTTTACCTGGAGTTCTACTGTTTGGATTAGATGAAGGTGAAGCCGGAGTAAAAGGTGATATCGTTGAAGGAGACGATTTTGCTTTACTTGATGTTGAAGTCTGTGTTATTTGTGTTTGATTGGAGGTTGAATGTAAAGATGGTATAGGTAATATCCATATTCGTTCTCTTAATCTCTTGTGCTAAAAATGTTTTAATATCAGTTGTTATATCACTACTAGGTATGAAAACGCAAGAGTGAACTAACCCTTTCTCGATCTTCTTCCATTCTCCGTAATATCTCACTTTTGGAGAAAGCTTGTTCATGACTTCGTTTGTTTGTGGTATCGTCGCTGTTCGTAAAAGATCATGATGAAGGGTGGAAACAACGAAATTAGTACTTCTTTCTCATCATCCTCGTCATGTCTTCTGAGCACAATAACTTGAAAATCATAAAAAGCAAGACTCACCCATACGCCCTCCCTTCGAGTGAATGTATAGCTTCTTCAACGATATCATGATCTATAACTCTCCTTAATCTCCAACTTTCCAAAATCTGTGATGTAAATCGGTGTATGATAATATAATCAGCATGTAGACAATTATTATATCAAGTTAACGATATTGATGTACCTGTTTAGCACTTCTCAAATTCAATATACCATCTCTATTATCAGGAACAACTTTTTCAACTATATCTTGTAAGTTTTTATTTATCAAATTTGGATAAGGAGTTTCACTTGGACCTAAAGGTAAAGCTATTTCTAGTAGATTATCTAAGAAATATAAGATATTGATTCGGGTATTCAATGATCCCTAAATAGATTATTTACAAATGGAATTAGCTATACTATCTCTTGTATATATGGAAGAAGGAATGGCTAATTTCTGTGAAAACTAAGCAACTCACTTTACCACATTGTTCAATTATACATTCCCATAAATCTTCTCCACACCTTGAACCATATTTTATAGCGTAACCAACTACTTTCTGTATTGATTGTTGTGATGCATTCAATTTACGTATTAATTGTAAGAATTGCATTCTAGCTTCGAAAGGGTCGAAGGAAGACATTTTGCAAGTTTCACTGTATATCTGTTAGAATCCACTCTTCCTCTCTTTCTTTCGTAAAATTTCCCGGTTTTTCTTTGGTTCTGATTGGATATGGGGAATATCCCTGTGACTTCGTATTGGATGTATCTTGGCTTGTATGACGACTTTGCAAACTGGTAGATAAGAAAGGAAAAGAAATGGGATAATCTCATACTACGCTCTCATCTATTGAAGGGCGCAAAAGTGATGACGTGGAATATGTTCTCAAACAACATTAGCGGACCTCAAGTTAGCTGAAGATGCGAAGCAAAGACGCCTGAGCCTGAAATGAAAACAGCATGTTAAGTAGCTCAATTTCAAGATTACTGCAATTTACTCTGAAGCATATCGATATAAACTTACATCACCTCCACAACATGTCCTCAGATGCCTCTTCGCCCGACGAAGATTTAAGAGATGTTTTCAGACTATTATACGCAGATGAAGAATGGACTTTCACTTCAGATGACGAAGACGTGAATGAGAACGATAATGGAGATGATCAGTCAAATAAACATAATTTACAGCAGGAAGAAAAACATCCACCTTTAAATTCATTGATACCTGAAATAGATCTTAGTACAGTTGAATCTCAAATAATAGGGACGGGACATGACGATGAAGAAGACACAGAGGTTATATCGACAAAAGAGAAATATACAAGAAAAAGATTTCTAGATGCGTTAGATTCATTATTGTATTCTCCCTCTTCTCTTGGAGGAACCAATAAGAAAGCAAGAATATTTCCTTTACCTAAAAAGCATGATGAAGGGAATCATGGAATTATATTATCTACTCAACCAATACCGAAATTACCAAATAATCGACAATATGGACAAGAATATTTACCATTTTCACCTTTAAGTTTATTAAGTAGATTAAGATCATATGAAATTCATTCTTATACTTTTTTTGATCAGAATCAGTATCTTTCACCTATAAAATCAAGTTTAAATGGATGGATAAATACTAAAAAAGATAACTTATTTTGTAATTCATGTAAATCAAATGTAAACTTTAATGGTTTAGATGAAATCAAAGATTTAAAGATAAAACAAGAAGTCATTAGACGTCTAAGTAAAAATTTGATTAGTAGTCATAAGAAAGATTGTCCTTGGAGAATTAGGAAATCACCTGGTGAGTACATTTCAATCTATACTGTCAGTGGTGCATTAGCGAAGTGCCAGATCAATCAACTGATCCCTTTTCATTCCGCTTAGACGAATTGTATCATCAACTAAGAAACCTATTACACCCATTAATCTCATCGAATCTTCATCCTTTATCAGCTGCTTTAGATAAATCGATACCGTCAATCGCATCATTATCTTTAAAATCGTCGTTAAATGAGACAGAAGAAGATTGTCTTATACGCTCAGTGCAACAACATTACTGTCCTTCAACCTTTTTCGGTGATGATATACCTGTAAATTCAAATCCAAAACCATTATCGAAACAATCTATATTATTATCTTTTTTCGGTTGGTACCCATATTTTCCTAATTCACTGTCGAATTCTGATCATATAGATCAAAACTCAAACTCAAATTCAAATGGAAGAACAGAAATTATACATTGTAGAATATGTAAAAGGCGCTTAGGTTTATGGTCTTTCCTTCAAACTCAGAACAATGATCAAACTAAATCAGTTGGTGGAGAGAAAGAATTAGATCTGGTTGGTGCACATTTGAGCTGGTGCCCTTTGAACGTCCTGCCAGGCGAGAAGAATTGGTGGGAAGGTACACTTCTGCTAAGGGAGAAAAATCAAATATCGTTCGAGAAAGGATTGGTGAAAGACTGGGTAAAGACAAGTGATAAGTTGGAAAAGAAGCCATGGCGGAAATGATCTCGTCATATGAGCCGAAAGAGGTAAATCATACTAATTGGTAACAGCTTTCATACATCTGTGTAATATTAGTCCAGATAGTCTGTAAAATACTTGTTGTACCAGATATACATAATACGACAATTAATGATATACATTTGGGAATATAAACAAAATGCTGGGTTACTCATGTTGGACGATTGAGTCTTGATGATAACATGAATGGTATATACAATGCTTGGTAATAATCGTTAAATTCGTTATACGTTATGAATTGTCGATAATAAAAGGCTGTAGCGTCAAGCTATTAGTTTTTGGCTTGTCACAAATGAGCTAACTTCAATCGGCTTACTCTCATACACATCTCACAAGAGGCAGCTGTTCCATCGTTCTCAAATGTACAGTCAGGACATGCTATGACGGTCAACAGGTGTGGTAAATCAGTAAGAAACTTTACATTCACCTCTATATGTAAAAACTACTAGAAGACAGACGAACTTACCTATTCGAGATAACAGAGCTGTACCTCCAAAACCTTCATTACTCCTAGATCTACTGGAAGCCACCAAAGCCAATTCATCCCCATCTTCATCTCCATCAATATCAATTGCCTCAATCTCTACAGCTTCTACTAATTCAAGCTCGTCGCCTAATAGAAAAGCGAGAGATCCGATAGTTTCATCGGAAGCTAATTCCCTTCCTTTGTAATATATCTTTTGTTGAATTGGAGTCAATTTCCCTTTGGTTCGGTTCATAATCTCGACTTTGATATCTTTGATGGAAGTTTCTCTTTTCGCTTCAATATCGAACCTATTCGCTTTTGACCTAGTGTAAGTATTGTTGACGTTCATCAATCGACCATTCGTGATCATGGTTTGTCGAAGAAATCCATTCTGAAATCCTGGGAAACCGTTGTCTGAGGGATTCTTGGTGGAAGAGCTTGATGATCCGTTAATGGATGGCTTTGTAACCCTTGTAACGGGAATTGTGATTTCATCGAAGTTTGCGCGTCTATGGGGAAAAAGCAAGAATTGGATCGATCAGTTCCCTTATAAATCATACTATTATGATGAGCTACACAGGATAGGAAACATATAACTTGCCTTTGAGTGCAGCACTCTTCACAAATGCCAGGACGGAATTCTGACACCAAGGTCTTTTTACCAGGTTGGGGATTTGCTCCAAACTGTAGGATCACTGGAGGTTTATTACCGTATCTGTGACGGCGGTCATGATAAGTTGAAACAATCACTTAATTCAGAGTTACTCATCTACTTACTTTGTAACTAATTGATTCCATCCATTTGAATTCAATATTGGAGGTCTTTCCATTTGAGGGTCATAGTCTAATAAACCGTGTTGACATAATCCCATTTCCAGCTCCGGTCGATCCCTTTCACCTTTAATATACTGTTCCCACTCCTCAACACATCTTCGTGATAAAGCATAGTAATCCATACCAAATGCCAGTTCGTTTGATTTTGGATTCAGTTGACGTTTGATTTGCCTATCAATCTTCGTCTCATCTAATCTCGCTTTTCTGATCTCCTCGTTCACTCCAGTCAGAGCTTGACAATCTTCACATTCTTCTTGATTCTTGTCAATAGCTTCGAAATCTCCAACAATCGATTTCAGTATAGCTAGAGCTTCTGCAGTTATGTAACTGCATTTCTTCTTGAGTTGCTGCTTCGGTACAATTGACCTATTACCATGTTCGCATGAAAGAGTAAAGGCTTCGTGTGAGGGTGTTATATCAGGCGGAAGGGAACCATCTCGCCATTGATCGAGCCATACTTTCGATATAACATATTCGCCTTCACCATCATTGGCATCGTCAAAAGCCGATATCTGGTCTTGTAGGTCCGATTGGTGAATTTCATTTTTAAAGCCATCTTCAACACACATAGAGCATATATCAAGTTGAGGACATTCATTGAGCAATTGTATTTGCTCGAAAGCCTCTTCCGATATTAGTTTCACGTTTTCGGTCTTGTCGGGATCCACCCCACCATGTGAGCATAAAATGGGAATAGGGTCAAATGGTCCACACAGCTCGGCAAAATTTGTCGCTTCAAGCCATCTTATCAATGAGTCGCGCGGTATGATACGTTGTGTCTGCTATATCTATCAGCTGTAGCCTTTCTTTTTGGCCTAAACAACGAAAGCTTACTCCAGGTAACAGTCTTAAAACGTGCTTTTTCAATACGTTCATTTGATCAAATTCATCTTCCAGCTGTTCGCGCCTGCGGAAAAAGTTGATTAGTCTGACTGTATGCAGTATCGAAGTGGCGGAGCATAGTCAACTTACTTGATTCCGATAGCCATTCTCTCTTCTTCCAGGGTCACTCTGTGGGCGATGACCTTGTCCCATATCACTGAAGGAGGTTCTCGTGGAGCGACATCTTGTTGATCCCTTCTCTTGTAGACCAACATATAAGCGTCTTTTGACGTTTGCGTATCGCCGTCAAGTTTGTAGTTGGTTCGAGCCTTCTTTACAGGTCTATCGGACAAGGTTTTTACTTCTTCATCGTTGCAGAGTAGCCAGGATTGTTCCCTAAACGAAACTTGGTTAGCACGATCTGTTTTACGTTCACAGACATTGCCTAATTATGTAACTTACGCTTCATCGTAAACTTTACAGATAAAATGTCCATGATGCGCCTTTACAGGAAATTCAGCTTGAAACAATATGAGCGGCCAGATATCCACTCACACTTTTCCCTTCATGCGTAATAACAGCTCTTAACTCATACCGATGTCCGCCTAATGTAATCTTTTTCGGGTATATTATAGCAGCAGGACTCTTCTTTCTTGATAAAGTTTTGTGATCAAATACAAACCTCATTAAAGCCATATGCAAAACAGGGGGATACTTGAGTGGTACCTGTTCTCGAGTAGCTTCTTGTCGTTTCATACAAGCTGGACAATGATAACGATTATCTCCTTCGAGGATCTCAGTCGCTTGTAAATCAGTTATACATTCTTCTAATGTAGACTTGTCCTTGAAATTTAGCTCTAATTCGAGGAATGTATCTAATGAAGGAGAACGTCAGAAGGTAGTTTACCTTTCGAAAGTTTGAGGACATCACTCACTTTTTGTTCTACTCGCGTAACCGCAAGGACATCTAGTGATATATTCCATTTCTCCTTCAAATTGATCTCTCAGAAATGTTTTCATCGTATCATCCGGATGTTTTGCAAATTCAGATGCTAAAACAGACATGAATAGTTTAGAAAACCTAGATACGGGGTAAGCTAACTTGTCGCCTACCGCTGCGGCGCCTGTAGCTTACTCTGCGGCATCTTGTTGATTTCCCTTTTCTAATCTTAATGCTTCTATCAATCCCATAGGATCTACGACGTCTCTATTCGAGTATTGCAGCATTCCAAATACCATAGCTAGGTGGTACAGAGGTGTTGACTATGTGCGGGTTAGCTGAAAACACATGGACATTGTTGATTCAGAACCAGCTTACCTCTGTGGTTACACAATCATAGACACCATTTCTAAAAGTGACATTATGGTACCACAATTGAAGGAAAGCGTTTGCGTAACAAGTTGCACCCAAATTCCTTAATCCTGCTGGACCTTCTCTTTCCACAGGGATTATTCCTGCATTTTCATCTAAATAATCCTCTTTGGCGTTCGGCTTAACCACCTATGAGATTCATTGGTCAGCTAAGACTGTAACAAATCTATGATACGCCTGATGAGCTGACCTCTTCTGCACCTAAGTGATTATAGCAACGAGGATTTTTCAGACAACCTTTCTTAGTGCATCCTGTTACTCTTTTTGTATACAAGTTAGCTTTGGCTTTACCTTTACGGTCGATCTCTATGATATCATCTTCCTCGTCTGGATCTTGATACTTTGATGGTCCTCCAAGACTGAAATTGAAAGGACATGGAACGAGACCTTGCAGACCGGCTGCTCGTCTTTGGTGTTCTTGGGTAATTTGATCTGGTGATGTTATGGTTTCTGTCCAGCTCCAATCAGGTTTAGGTGCCTTTTTGGGTGGCATCTTGACGAATATGAGTGGTTGTTTGACAGATTATATCGTCATCGCTTTGAGGTTAGAAGTAATCAAGGATGATGAAGCATAAGCAGAAGGAAAAGAAGGAAGAGCAAGAAAGATGAATCAACTTGACCGGGTTATGAAGAACATTACCTCTACATTCACTACTCGTATTTTTGATTTCTTTTCGCATAATAAGATTATCGTGCAAGTCCGAGCGCGGAATTACGTGATTAAAATGTGGAGACCCCATATTTATCTCTTTTCGCTATGGTGTAGTCTGCTGGGTTACGGTAACTGACGTGTATTGTTGTGTATTGATTAATTATAGGAGAGACGTGATGACCAAAATTATGAGTTTCTTTGAGAGGTTGCATTTTCTCTTCTTCCAATCGATTTAAGCTCCATCAACGATATATCATGTTATCCAGGCTACGTAGGAAGTCGACTGGACCTTTGCCTGATGTGAGAAGTGTAAATTTCACCAAGGAACATATAACGGTATCGAGGACTATAGCTAGGAGAAAAAGGATATTGGATACGATATGGAATAGAATCTCTCTAATTAGGTATGTTCGCCTCAAGATATCGTGGACAAGTAAAGGCTGATTGTATAACAGAGCGATACTAGCATTGGCCGGATTCTTGTGGCTTCTAGCCCTACCATATGAAGGCTTGTGGAAAGGTACTTATGTGGATGAACATGCTTTACAACCTGCTCAAGTGATTTTATTTTGGAAAAGTTTCAAATGATTAGACGTAAAGCTAATAACGAACGCATAAATCACAGGTGACAACTCATTTTGATTGGGCAAATGTACATAAAGCAGACTTATATTTAGATAGGTTGGAAAAGATTATCAATTTACCATTTGAAGAGTAAGCTTGGCTACCTAACAAACTTTAACAATGTCCATAGCTAACAAAGGAGAACATCATTTAGACGAACTTCATCTTTACAGGACACATTTTCCGCTTCAGGCTTATCAACGTCAAATACATCGACATCAACATATGCCCACGTCAAACCACCCAGATCGAAAAGTACAGAAAGTATATTAGTTTCTGCTAATTGGTTATCTAGAGATGGTACACCCAATTTGAGAGGTATAGCTACTTTGTTAGCTTTAGGCGATTTCTTAAGAGGTGAATGACTGTTCAGCTATCACGAGATTTCACCCTTGTCCCTGAGGCTGATCAAATGATATCATCCATATGATAGGTCAAAATCACTGGGCATTTGACTTCATTTTGGTAATTGGTGAAGGATATATGGAAGGCTTAGAGGGTTTCATGCAGGAATATCCTAGTTTATTCAGTGGAGTAATTTGGACAGGCTTGAATATTGATTATCCAGGTCATTCTTTCTCGCATATTGGTCTATTCTATGGTGGGTAACTGTTCCTTCCAGCACAATTCAATATGTGTGCGCGATGGCAGGGCGATTGCTGATATCTCTTAACCTATATTTGCATTGATGTAGAAGGAGTAAATGGAAGACTGCCGAATCAAGATATAATAAATACAGTACAAAGAGTAGCTCAATTTACGGGTGGAGTACCTACAAGGTTTCATGATATACCTGATGAACTACCCAATATCCAAGCTCCAGAATGGTTAAGAACTTATTTATTAGCTTCAAAACAATTGTTACATCATTTCGGTTACATGATTACTGGTAGAGCAAGTGCCGCTCACGGTGTTTTAGCTAGGTAAGTTGTGTCTACCCCAGTATTCAAAGAAAAGTCAAAGACGACCCGAGTTTTCCTTGTCGAAATGGGAAACACAGCTAACATAGAGGTGTCTTGGGTATCACAGACATCGTATAGACTCATTAACATTATACTGTACACCGGCTGAAGGACCACATGGATTTCATACATTAGGTAAAACTTTAGAATCCACATTAAGATCACAAAATAATTTATTAGAAAGATTACATGCTTCATATTTCTTTTACTTATTACCTAAACCATGGAACTTTATACCTATTGGACAATATTTACCTTCAGCTATATTATTCGGTTCAAGTTTAACTTTAGGTGGCCTTCAAATTAAAGGATATGTTTTAAGAGGTTTATTCATTTTATTACCTGGTTTTGTCGTTTCAGGCTTAAGTTATTTATTAGATTTTGATCCTATTTATCCAAGTTTGTTTATCTTACCTTTTAATCTCAAACTCCTGAATATGTTAGATAAAAATGATGGTAATTCAATAATAATGAAGGAAATTAGAAAATCATCAAAATCATTATCATTATTATTTTACGGTTGTTTAATTTCAACTTTATCAATGTTAAATTATCCACAAGCGATATTTTTAGCTTTGATATGTTTCTTATATTTAATAGATATCAATACGAAATACCCAAAATTCAATAATTATTACAAACTGTTATTGTTAATTTGTACTCAACCAGGTTTAATCTTAATTTTATCAAAAAGATTCTTAGGTATAGATCTAGAACTAAAAAGGGAATATGAACAATTAGGTAATTTAACTTGGCCAATTGGTATTTATTTCATTTGGTTACCTCTATGGATAAATACCTTTTTAACTATAAAATATGATTAGAAGTTTATGGGTATTTCTACTGAAATGCATTTTGAACGATTATGTCAATGTCGTGCAAGCGATGTACGGTTTATCTATTGGAAATAAATTTTCACTACCCATTTGATCAGATTAGAATAGTCATTTAATCATCTAAATCTGCCGAAAGATCAATGGGATTCACATCCTTCTTCTTCTTCTCCTTCTCTTTGCTTGCATGCTCGATACCGGTACTCCGATGTTGACGATGGAAATTACCATTCTCAGGTGAAACCATAACTTTTCGAATCTCTCTATCTTCGCGATTTCTATTCCCTTTCACGACCTCCAATTCTTTCCGCAGACTCTCTTTATCCATATGAGCTTGACCTAAACTACTTAAGATTTTTGTCCTTTCTTCTTCTAAAGATTTTACCAATACATTTTTGTCTTCTAATTGGGATCTAAGTTGTTTTAATTCAATTTTAACTTTTTCAAGCTGTCCATCCTTAATAACTAAACCTTTATTATTATGGTTTTCGGAATCTTTTGTAATTTCTTCGGCTTTGTTTTTCGCTTCAACAGCCATTCGCAATTCATCTTTGCAATATTTCAGCTCGTTTTTCAATCTTTCTATCACTGAATTTGAATCGTTGAGTAAATCTTTATAATCAACTTTCAATTCAGATAATTCATTTTCAAGATCTTTTAACTTCTTAACAATGAATTGAACATTCATTTCTTTCTTTTTGATGAATTTTCGAAATTGTTCGATAAGTATCTCTTCGCTCATGTCCTCATCTTCAACGTCATCTGTCAATTGTGAATCTTCCTTCTTGATCAATAATGTAGAAAATGGGTTAATATGATCTTTCCATTGAGTTAAAGGTAAAATACCTTGAGGTATATTATTTGCTTGTGAACAAATACCGTAACCTTTTATCCAAGTTTGTTCCGATTTACCTATGAAAAACGTTTGTAGTAGCATGAATCAATACACGTATCGCAGGATATACAGTAAACTCTCTCTGAGACCTACAAGTATCCTTTTGGTCAGGCCCTATCTTGATATCGCTCTTCTCAGCTAGAAACACACAGATATACATATCATTAACTTTTCTGAGTCGGGAAAGAGGCTAAAAGGACAAAGCCAGTCTCTAACTCACATAATTCCTCTGTCTTTACCATGATATCTTCCGAAAATCTGACACCAGGTCTAGTTTTATCACCCACACCTTTAAAGCCTGTATTATCACTACTCATACCGGAAGGTGTCCGATCTTTTTCGCCAGCCTTCATTGCTACTGTCATATGGGTGGATATCGATTCTATATCGTTAGTTTCTTCTTCTTCTTCTTCTTCTCTCTTTCTTTTCATTTGAGCAATTCTCTCTTCTTCTTTTTCTTTTCCGTGTTGTTTTTCCGGGCGAGTCTGATAGTGTGATGCAAGTGGTCCATTATAACATGAAACAGAGTTGAATTTTCCATAATCGGTAACTGATAAAAGTGTCATATTGTGTTTATGATAACGTTTCAGTTGATTGGGCCTTTCATCGTCATAAGTATATATAGCTTCCTTTCCATACTTCTTACAGTACTTTTTCCACGAGGAATTGTTGTTCTCAGCGATAATACAATCTTTACAAGTTTCAGTCATGAAGTTTCCGTCGCCTTGACCATTCATCGTTTTCATAGGTCGACCAAAATGAGTTTGACCTTTAACTTGTGAGCATCTAATACATTTATGCCTTCGAGATATAGATTGCTATCATTAGCATGAAACAAACACAATGTATTGGGAAGTATTTTTCATAGATAGAGAACATACGACCAACAACTCTTATTACCATGTTTTTTACATTTCTTGATCTTCCTCCATTCCATCTTGATCAATTCTTCATCAGTATATTGCTCCTTGTCTTTGTAGTTCGCATGATCAGCTGAACTATGCTTATTGTTTATCTCTTCTATAGAACTTGCTTCTCCGCTTGATATGACGTGATTATCGTGTTTCTCATTATACCTTGAAGAGTTTTGTTCAACATCAGCTATCCCCCGCACGCTGGAGATATCACTTTGACTTTCTTCACTGAAAGGTGTAGGTGTCATGCTTGATTATGTCAAGTGGAATTCCTTCAACTCTAATGTTTGGGTATTTATATGAAAGGAAATGAGGATGGCAGGATGCGAAAATGCAAACGAGGATTCTGAGACAGGTCTATCGCGGACAACTGGTCATCGGCAAGATAGATGTGTCAACAACAAGGCCCGTGCTCTGCTAATTTATACGTTAGCACTCGTTTCGCTCTAGTATAAGGGGAGGGGTAGAATAGTATTGCTCGACACTTTTCAAATACTGGTCATAATAGCCTGCTTGAGCGATGCGCGCAAATCAATTTCAAGAGAATTTTGCTTGTACAATACATACACAAAGACATACGGTTATAATTGTAACTATTCTTCCAAAGTCTAACATCCTTCCCAAAACTCTCCTAAAGGTTTCTGACTTCGCTCAACAACTTGTCCTTTCCTCTAAAGCTGACCAATCTTGGCCGTATAGGCTTTTTTCTCCTCTTTCAGTCTCGTGACGATGTCATTAGTACTGGAGATGATGTGATCTTTCTCTCTAACAAGGTTCTGGAGTTTTTTTATTTCTAACGCAGGATCCCACGTCGAATTCTTTGATCTTAGTGAGACTTTCAGATTTGGCTTTTCTTCTTCAGTATCGATTTCCCGTGTACGTATTGATAATGCTTCTTGCGCAGGATGATCGAGGGTTTTCGTTTTAATTGTGATATCAGGTGAAATCTATAAGATCATATCTCATTAGCTCCCTACCATGTATACGCGAAATCAATTCAACTTACAATGACTCTAAGCCTTGCAGATCGGGTACTTCTACTACAGCCATCTAAAGTATTGGAGTCGGACGATTCATGGTCAGAATCGGGATCCAGAAACCTTCGACGTTTCCTAGATGATCTTAAAGGGGGGCGAAGGGAGTCAATCTTGTCTAGTTCGATGTTGGAAATCTTCACACCATCACCTTCATCATCATCATCATCGATCTTATCAACTTCATCAAAAATTTCTACTTCTGCGTCACTGTCATCCCTTAAACCATTCCAATCAATTGTGCCTTCCTTGATCGATCTGATTCCTGCTTTATATTTGATCCTGTGTACTATAACTTCATCAGAATCTGAATCGAATGCCCCATAAAATCGGTCATATCTTCCAGAGGCAGTGCATTGAAGACCTTTCTTGACGCAGTCTTTACATTGACCGACTTGTAATCCTCGTCCTAAAATTCGAGGAAAGCGGAGAGGATGGGTGAAGTGCGTAGTTTTGGAATGATTTTTACAGTTCAATTGTTTATGGCTATTGAAGGTCTATTAGTCTCATGATAAGAGTCGCAATACTATGACACGATTTGATAACGAGCTAGACTCACTGCCAACATGTCTCAGGAGGATGTTCCATGCACTGAGTTGTCCTTCTCCATTCCATAAGCCTTAAACCTTCGAAAGCAGCAGGTTTAGTTGAGTACATTCTCGATACTGCAACATCAACTGTACTTGCTCCCGCGCTTCTGGATCTACTTCTCGTTTGCATAGAGTTTTATGGTCTAGTCATTAGATTGTTGTCCAGTTTCATAAAATGGATGGATAACGATTATGTTGTTCGAAGGGCATAAAACTCAAGAGGAAGATTCAAGCGTACAAGTGATCGCCAAGAAAAGCTGCTTCAAGGCTTGACTGGGTTTGTACAAGAATATCGATGTGAGCCACAGATTCAGAGACCATATAGTGACTTGAGGGAAGTTATCAAAGGGAAGAACAAGGCCTTCAAGAATGTTTGTTGGTACAAAGATGGTGAAAGAGTGGGGGAATTGCGACACCGCAATACTGAGTTGTCGGTCGATGTAGAAGACAAAAGAGAAAGAAAAAGAATCGAGGAAGGAAAACAAGAGGAGAAATGAATAACTTACCTATAAATATAAGATTGATGTAATCTTTGATGAGAGTTTCTCAGTAGTGGGTCCGTGCATTGGTTCATGTGTTAGTGCATACGTCCATCCATCATTTTATACGTGTGATACAGTCAACCATTCATTCACTGTTTTCCTACATACAGAGCAAGCCGCTCATAGCAGATGATGATGGAGAGTCGTCGGATTGGCATCTGATAAGAGCAACTGCCATCGGTTTATGGTATCAGAAGTGTACTCGAGTAGAGAGACATGTCAATTCCTTTGAGAAGGAAGATGTCGATTTTCAGCAGCCTTTGTGATCGACAAAAATATTGCCAATTTCAACTACCTTTGGTGTCAAGAGGCCGAATCAATGTCAATATTCCTCTTCATCCTCGTCAAGTGGTGGTGATAGTTGGAAAGATATGCAAGATATCAAACAGTATTTCAATAGTATAGTAGAGTGATCAATGTAATAACGATTCAAGAACGTCCACTTCAACGTTCAAGTTATCGTTTCGTCCAAATTTGATCCCGTTTTCAGTTCTTCTAGCTTGTTTTGACGTGTTTCAGATTTAAGTTAGCGTTGGTCTAATTACGTTAACACACATGTGTGGTGTAGTATCTGGGACGCGTTTTTTGCGGATTTGATACATAGTTTGATTAGCTGTTTGGTTATTTTGGATGAAATACCGAAAACTATTCATAAGGTGTATAGTTGTACACAAAATAGACACAAGCCCCCTTTAACATCAGCTACATCAGCTACATCGTCAATATCATAACTCTTAACATATTCCTCCTACTTGACCTTACATCTTGGTAGGCAACCCAAAAAGACTGCATTAGAAATGGGATATCTGGATCCCAGAGAGCTGAACGATTTGATAGCTTTGGCTGAAAGAGGAGGAATAGGAAAAGGTGTAGCGTGAGTTGTAGAACAAAACAATATCTACTTCATCTTTTTAGAAGTCAGAAGAAAGCTCATGATGTATTGGTTTCATTCATCATATAGCTTGACCGACTGTGTTGCTGAAGCACCTGATCAATTAATGTATATATCAGGAGATGAATTGATTTTACTTAGAGATCTTGGTAAAGTGTTATTAGCTTCTTGTGAAGGTATAATAGGATGGGTCGAAAGGGATCACATCAAATTTGATTCTTTAGCTGGATCGAGCACTCCTCCAAGAGTAACTACAGAATTGCCAAAAACTATATTAACTGAACCCTCACCTACAAGATCGACCACATCATCCAATTACCACTATCACCAACCATTGATAGCGAGTCATCATGATATTGATGAAGATGAGGATGATGGGGACCAGCTAGAAGATCTTCAACCGAATACCAAAAGAAGAACAAGGGATATGAAAAGAGTTTCAGGTCCCTTTGAATTAGATTCACCTCAACCTTCACCTAGTTTAAGTAAAGATGATTCAGATGGAGGCTTTTTCGAACAACAACAGCAACAGCAACAGGTCGAGGAGAATAGAGAATCAATCATATCAAGTACAAGCAGTGAAGCTTTTGGTGGATTAGGCGGTTTCATGATGGGTGGAAGCGATGGCGAAGATGAGCATAATGATGATAGACAAGATCGTACTGAAGAATTGAAAGGTGAGTTTCCGATCTCGTATGAGATTCAACTCGTTATGCAATTCTCAAGAATACTGAATGAACGAACTCGACTATGTTAGACGACTTGTCACCCCCATCATCATCGATCATTACACCTCATCATGAAGCTTCAAGATCATCCCCTAATCATGACAACAAGAACCAAACACCCTTGACTACCCAACAACTTATACCAGATCAAGGAGACGACGATGATTTTGATATTGATCACGACGAAGATGACGATTTTAATGAAGAAGGTGATTCCGAGTGGGATATATATGATGATTATGCCAGAGAAAGTATGTATGGTCCAGCGAAAAGGATGAGTTTAGCTATCCAACAGAAGAGATTAAGCAGGGCCGCCAAAGCAGCCAGTAGAATACCTTCACCCCTCAGAATGGATCAACAGCTGCCGATAGACAATGAAAGTGCTATATCGGGTGCGACATCGGCGTCGGGAGATAGACCAAGTCCTCACTCAGACACGTTCAGATTACCTTCTGCAGACAAAGTGATAATCAAGCCTAGAGAAAATGGTTCACTCTCACCCTCAATTATCAAGACAAATATCAGTGCAGATAACGATACTATACCCATACAAGAAGAAGATCAAGAACAACTGACACCTAGATTAGCACAACAACATTCACCTACTACACCGAACCAAACTACTTTTACCAAAATCGAATTACCCTCAATGCAAGGAAATGGTAGATCAGTGGCTACAGAATTGAGATTGAGAATCATGCGTGAAAGGGAAAAGGATTCGGAAAAGACAGAATCATCATTAGACCACCATCATTCTGATTCGCATGAAGATATCAACGATACCACTAAGAACGCCGATTTTTCAGACAGTGAAAAGGAAAATCAAATTTCCCCAGTAGATAAAGACAATATCGCGGTGGAACAAGAAGACTCTATTCCAATAGTGAAAGAGCATCACACTAGTCCAACAGCTTCAGAAGTCCCGACATATCAAGAGTCAAGCACCAATCACGAGACAGATGAATCAGCGCATCTCGCTACACCACAACCTGCAGATATCCCTACTTTCGCGACTTCACCTGTGCTTGACTCAGACTCGGTCGAAACGACGAAAAGTAGAAATGAACATTCTCTCTTGGCTTCCCCATTACCAATCGACGAATTTGGAGGTAAAATTGCCGAGAAAGAAAACGGTTTCATTTCTTCACCGAATTTAGCACCTCGTCCACCACGTAATCATTCACCCAATCTTTCACCTCGTCTACCTCAAACGCCTTGGCATCCTGATTCCCCATCATCTCCACATAGTATATCCGCAACGAGGCAAGCAGTGGATGCAGTTCGATCAGTATCGGATGGCACCGGGAAAAGACCAAGAGGATTAACATTGGTAGGAAGAATGGAAGCGGATTTACTTGGCTCGAAAGGCCCTGTGCCGATAACCTTCTTAGTTGATGGTCCTGGTTTGCCAGCAATTCCACCTCTTCCCGCAAATTCGCCAGAGCCAATTGGTCTAGGTTTACCACAAGGTCGAAGCTTGTCTAGAGCTTCATCACCACATGAACCCATTAGAAGAGCTACTTCACCTTTAGCTTCACCTATACTAGCTAACGAGGATACCTTGAATCAAGCTTCACCTTTCCCACCTCATCCACATTCTCATCCTCATCCTGTAAGAAGTGCTACAACACCGGTACCGCCTACTACGCAATCTACGCCGATCATACGCGAAGCAGAACAGGCTAAACCTAGTTCACCATCCTCAGCTGGAGTTGGAAGGCCAAGAGCTAGAAATTTTTCAGCTACAGTAGCTAAAACTTTAGGTGTGGGAAAGAAAGATTCAACAACAGGACCAATACCGATCCCCACCCCACCTTTATCGATTAAAACCAGCAATAACCATACGCCACCTGTTCCATCTATAAATTCACCTTTAACCCAACCTACTTCTGCTTCCGGATCCGTTTCAAGTAAAAAATCATTCTTCGGAGTTGGCAGAAAATCCTCTTTACAACCTGCTACACCACCACAATCGATATCACCTCAATTGAATTCATCCTCACCATCCGGACCATCTGGGACACTGAATGAATCAAGTACGACAGTAAATCGTTCACCTATACCTTCAACACCTTCAACAAGTTTGCATCAATTAACCATCAGTGAAAACGGATCAACACCATCTCTAGGTCTACCTTTGCCCAGACCACCTTTGTCAGCTAGATCATCATCTTTTTCATTCACCTCAAAATCTTCTACTACTTCCCTATCGGCCCATAACCCCAACAGTATCGGTAAACTACCTAAGAAAGTGAGTAGTTCATCAAACATGACAACGACAACAGCAATAAAAGGTGGTATATCACATAAAGATTTCATTGAAGAAACTATAAAAGCTGAAGGATTGGACTTCGAGTTGATTCAGCCGAAAAAACAGAACGGTGCTTTATTATCACCTATAGAAGATAATTCACCGATTTCACCAACAAATCATAGTCACGGCGAAGAAAGACCGCAATCAATTATGACTTTACAGACTCAGAATTCAGTCAACTCATTGAGACCTTTACCTGAGACTGATGAATGGGGTTTCCTGAAAGATAAAAGTCCAGTACCAGAGATTTTTCAATCCAGAAGTCAAGCTAATGATCATAGAGTCATTGAGCAGAAATGGGTAAGTCAACATCTGCTGAATTACGTCTTTTGGGAAGGGATGGTCGTTGACTAAATCTTGCTGTTTGGATTACTTAGCTCTCGATAATCTCGACACCTCTTCCGCCTAATACACCTCCACCTAAAAAAGTTCGTAAACTTGTTTTAGATGCTGGTGTACCTTCTTCTTTAAGAGGTAAGGTTTGGGCGTGGTTTATGGCGAATACCCTATCAGCTAGAACACCCGGTTTATATCAAGAATTGATTGAGCATGATAAGGGTTTAGAAGATCAAAGAATTGATAGAGACGTTGCCAAGTAAGTTTTACATCAATTATTTTGGGATTTGGAATCTCAAATAGACCCCGCCATTAACTCTTTTTTCTGCTTTATTGCAGTGCATATCCAGATCATTCAATATTTTCAGAAGAAAATTCAGCTGGACAACAAGATTTAAGATTAATCCTAAGAGCATATTCAAATTTTGCACCATCAGGATATAAATCTGAAATGTCCTTAATTGCAGGAGCATTATTAATTCATTGTGTAGCCGAAGATAGTTTTTGGTTATTAAGTGGTTTGATTAATACAGTTTTAAAAGATTATTATACAGGTGGTAAAGATTTAAAAGTACAAAAAGAGAGAATAGGTTTAAGAATTGATTCATCAATTTTTATGGGCTTGTTGACTAAAGAAGAACCTAAATTGAGTAAATTGTTTGATAGTGTTGGATTACACCGTAAGTGATTGAGCAGCCCAGTGTATCTTCTAGAGTTCTTAGGTCGCCTTCTGTAATTCCACGGCTAATAGCAGTATATGACCTTTGTAGCAATTTCATTCCTCGATAAATGGTTCAGTCAATTATTCATAAGATGTTTACCTTGGCCTACAACTCTAAGAGTAATAGATGCTGTAGTTTCTGAAGGTAAGTTGTTGTTGAAATGTATATCGTTCAGTGAAGATTTAAACTGGATGTTCGCTTTA
Organism: Kwoniella dendrophila CBS 6074; assembly: GCF_036810415.1. Taxonomy (NCBI): domain Eukaryota; kingdom Fungi; phylum Basidiomycota; class Tremellomycetes; order Tremellales; family Cryptococcaceae; genus Kwoniella; species Kwoniella dendrophila. Next base: position 202,455 of record NC_089480.1, read on the forward strand.
TCTTATAGGTTCCAGATTTCTATTGATAGCATCATTATCAATCTTGCAACTATCCAAAGAAAGATTATTGAATTTACAAAAAAATCCAACAACAATTTTGAGTTATTTACAAAATTTACCACAAGATAGTTTACTGTTACCTGAAAACTTCATGAAGACTTGTGATCAAGTTAAATTTGATGAAAAAGATTATAAGAAATTGAGAGTCAGTGTTGAAAAGGAAATTTTAGGTTAGAAAGTATACATTTCAGCCAAACCAAGGTTCGACTTCGTCTGGTTGACCTGATGCAGGTATATACGTTCGGAGGAAGAAAAGAGGCAGTAAAGGAATATATCGTGTACTTCGTTCGAATCGTACCACATAAAGTATTTATCATATTTAATCAGCATACTCTTTTTCTCCATATCATAAGTACACTATATTACATTTTAATATCATAACAATGCATGTGGTTTATAGCATAACATGAACACGATGCCTTATACTTTGTTTGCTGCTGTCAATACACATATGTATCCACACAATCTCCGAGGAATGACGGAATCAAAAAGTTGGATGAAAGATAGATGAGCAAGATAACCGGAAAGTTACGAATGATGAAGATGTTAACCAAGAAAGAAGAATGATCTACAGAGCTCTGTATGTATTGATATGTTCCGTTGTTTGAAAGGTCAATAGACTCTTCAGATCAACACTGATCAAAGCGAGAAACCATCAACTACTTTTGAATAAATCTCAACATGTCCAACTTACCGGTTTTGCTATACGCAACACCACCTTTAGAAGGGTATTTACCAGCATCTGATTCTGAGTCTTTATATTTGGCTTCACTACTTCAATTATCTTGTCCAGGTAGATGGTCAATTACAACAGGACAATGGGGTGATAACGGTGGTAAGTCGACTTTGCGATTGTCTCAGGGTTTCTCTTCCCTCTGTACGAATTAGATTATAATCAGTCGCCATTAAATAAGCTAACTCGAAAGGATCACATCGTTTAGGTAAATTACCTTATATAACGCATTTAGGTCATCACATAAGATTAAACCATTTGAATTCATTACCTTTAATTGATGATCCAGATTATAATTTATCAAAATCTGATAAAGTTGATTCATCATGTTGGAAATCATATATTGAACAAAATGTTGTTGATTTAGTTGTAAGTTTATCCCTTATGATTGGATTGAACCTTCAATCGACTGACTAGTCTTTTTGCACATAATAGAATCACACATATTATTCATTACCACCTAATTACCCAAAATTAATAGCAAAATCACAATTAACAAATTTGAGTTTCCCTGAAAATCAGTACATACCACAAAGATTAAGAAGTATAATTAGATCTAGATTACAACATGTAGGTTTATGGGGATTAGGTGGATTAAATGATGGTAAGTCTGGACTTGGGTTACATATGATTCGGATAATATCAAGCTAATTAAACGCAATCCGTATGCTTTGTAATCGTAGGCGACGCAGCAGATGAAGATAGACAAAGATTAGATGAAGCTTTTGTAGTTGGACCTGCAGGTACTTTGGCTCCTAGAGCTTGGAGTGGTTGGTCTGCAGGTAAAGATATGGAAGAAAGGAGGAGAAAATGGGGTGAACAGGAAGTAAGTTTATAAGATTGACTGTTTATGTAGAAGATATCAGAGACTAATTTCTGGAATATCTGATAATATTAGCTCGAGAAAAAGATCAAAAGTGTATTTGATCCTATAGTAAGAAGACTAGGTGATGAATCATACTTTTTTGGAAATAAGTAAGCAAGCTTTCGCTATTTGCTATTTAATGCTCCTGTCTTCTATCTTATTGCTCAACTAACCCATGTATCGTCGATCAGACCTACAACACTTGATTTACATTTATTCGCTCAACTAACATTCATCTTAACACCAACATTACCTAATCCGTTATTACCCAATATAATCAGATCGACCTATCCAACTATGATAGCGCATCACGATAGGTTATTATCATTATTATTCCCTAACTCAGGTTGGAACTTGGTACCACGTTCGACTGTACCACCGCCTCCACAGAAAAGCTATTTGGAATCAATCACTTCTTTATTCACCATTTCAACAGCTTCAAGTAGGAATAATCATGGACAAAGTTCAAATGGAGAAAAAGAGAAGAAAGGGAAATCAGCTGAAGAGAAAAAGTTTGAAAGAGGTAGATGGTTATGGTTTACTGGTGCGACTGTAGCTATGATTGGATACGTTTTGACAAGTGGTTTGGTTAGTATAGAATTTGGCTCGGAATCCAAGGAAGAAGAAGAATTTGTAGAAGATGTTGAGGGTGAGGAGTTAGTGCAGGAAGAAGTCGTAGTGCTAGAAGGAGAGGATGAATGAGGGTGATTATCGATTCCTGCATAATCATGCATTGCATGTCGGTATGCATTTGAGCTTGTAGAGTGAATGGGAGGGTTCATGTACTGTAAGCTAACTGAAACGAGGAGCAAACCCATTCTCACTACAGGCTCAGTTCACGGTCGAAAGGCAACAAGGCAACTTTGCCGTCTTACCCCCTTATCGGACTGGAAGAACCAATATCGTGATGTCCACCCCGGCGTAGACAACCTTTGGGTATCGCTTCCTTCTCCGTCAGGCCGTTTTGGCCCTCGTCATTGTTATCGCTTCGTCGTTCCTTCCACTCTTGTACTGGATTACACAGCTTGCGCAATGGAAGTATCAAGAGCAGTTACTTGATCCGACTACTCCCTCACAAAGAAGCATCCGCGTCCTTTTTGTTATCCTGCTATTCATTGTATCAAGATTTAAAGGCGTATATATTCATGCTTCGCATGTATAAACGCTCCCCGACAACTCAAGGACGAGTGAAGGGCATTACAGCTGGGTTGTAATGATGGGCCGACTATCCCGAGCACCGTCAAGGTGTAAAAAGCCAGTATGATCAGGTAGATTTTCCCCAATCCTCATCATATTTTTTTTCTTCCCAAAACACAAAAGTCTACTGAACGATTTGTATTCATATAAACTAGTTAATATCATATATAATGGATAATACAACCGAGACCCGCCTTTTTGCTACGAGTATTGAAGATCGATTAGTTGCTATTGAAGATCAATTAGACGAATATGGGAAATTGCTCCGAGAGGGGGATGCCTGCGAGAGATCAGGTCATACACCGGTATCTGTTGCCATCAAAACAAATGATCAAAGTCGAATGACTAATCCTGTTCATATAGATAAGATCAGTAACAGTACTTGGAGATCTGCAGTTCAATCCAATATTTCAAAGGTTTTAGGTTATAGAAATAGATCAATGGGAGATAATGAAATGGCACTTGAGATAGATATTAATGGCGATTATATTAATCTCTTATATCCTGACACAAATGATGAACCATCAAGGATCTCCGCATATCACGAAGAATTTCAAAAGAAATATTTTGAATCTTTAAGAGAAAAAGCCATTAAACTAACAACTGCCAATGAAATGATACACTATGTATTTACGATAAATCCTGATACTTTAGTAGCAAGGTCAATCGATGCGATATTCACTATAAATAATGATCGAAATCCAATCAAAACAGCAATTTCTCGAAATATATGGGAGACTTCAACAAGAAGGAATTTAATCGGTGCAGAACAATCGTTCCTTCATGCTCCTCATGATACAGAAATTTCCAACATTACACCTAACGAAAATACTCAATCAATCGTTAAAACAGATGAAATCAAACTTAGTTTATCATCTAATGATTTAGAACAATTGATTCTTGATAGAGCCTCAACCAGTACAAGATTAAGAAATGAAGCTTTGATCAGGACCAATCAGTTCACACTCCCTATTGAACGTATGCAGGAACTCTTACAAGGCCAAAAGGAGCATTTTTCATCTGTGAATAAATATGAAGCAAGAAGAAGAAAAGATTTAACGCGTGTTATTGAGGATCAGAGTAATCTTACAGATGACGAATGGTCAACTAAAGGTGATATTCTGCCAGCTTTATACCCAAGTAAATATGATGGTATAAGTAATATTTCCAAATTCAAACTTATAGACAAAGATTTAGGTTTCGTTTCGATTGGGGAACCCATAAAAGTAAATCTTTGGGTATCAAAGAACGGTCAATCCACCATTCCACCCGAGACTACTTTGTTCCCCACCGAAGCCACATTCGATAAAACTGTCAAGGAAGCCTATGAGAGGGCTGCTGCAAAGATCTCACAGACATCATCATCTGCTTAGACATATACTGTAGACTGTATGAGCGCAGAACACAACCGTGAACCAAATCTTGTAAATTGAGTAAACCCTCCTCACCATTGTTTGATAGTACCATCCGCCCTTACGTATCTTATGCACTTTTTGGTTGACGAACAGCAGGATGGTTCTTTTGCTATTGGCATATTGACAAATAAAACGAAATGTGCCAAGATCCATATATATATATATCAGGATTACTGAACTACTTCTTTTTCTTCGAGTCTTCACTTTCCTTCATCCATTTTTTCGGTATCCCTTTTGCAAGTAAAGCTTCAGTTACCAATTTAACTTGTGACCCTTGGACTAGAATTTCTTGCAAATTCAATTTTGGTGATGAACCTTGTAAAGGTTGTACAGATGCACTACCTGCACAGATTTTTCTCATCTCCTCTGCGAAAGCATCAATATCAATGTTAAATGTTTCTAATCCATATATATGCGTTACTGTTTTTCTTCCTTGTCTTGTTTTGACTGTCATTGTTATTGGTTGTAAATTTCCTTTCCTACAACACGAGAAATAAAAGTAATTCAAAAATATTGATTAGTCAAATCTTACAGTATATTGTACCATTCATCTCGTCCTGATGTTTTTTCCTACTCAACTCACTTGACGACTCCATCCAACACCACACTCCAACTGATACCACTCTTCAATTTTTTCATAACTTCATCTCTTGACATTTTCTGACCAGGTTCAGGTTTTTTCACGCCAACTGCTCTACCCAATTCCTCATCTAGTAAAACGTATCGATGATCCGTAGGATGAATCAAAGAATGCTTAGCCAGATAACCGTCTATATAGGTTTTCATGTCTGATGGTGGATGCAGAATAGTTTTACTATGATACAGGATAATTTGCGTCAATCCATTTTCTCATAAAAATGATGAGATACCAGAATCAAATTGCTACAGATAAAGAACTTACTCAACTCCTGCAGCGTCCCAGAAACTTGTTGCTGCACCAGAAGGTTTCCATAATTCCTCAATAACCATTTCTTTGCTTTTGCCTTTATTTGCTGTAACAGTATTACCACTTCCAGAAGCAGCTTGACCTTTATTTACATTATTGGCTTCTCCATCTTGTTTAGCTTCTCTAGCGGCTTTCTTAGCAGCTTTAGCTTCTTCTTCAGCTATAGTAGTGAATCCAGCGTGATTCTGCAATGAAGGATGTTGAGGATCATATCTACATTATGTTAACCAAGTTACATGCGGTCAGCCATAGTACTCCCCTTTGTTACTACCATAGATAACCGAGACGATAAGACTTACGATTGAACGATAACTTCACCTTTAGATTCCTTGATTTTCAGTAAACCTTCTTTCGAGACTTCTTTCATCCATTTTGTTAATTTTTTCCATTCACTTTTAGCTATTACAATTTCATCTCTTTTGTCTTTTGGTATATATGCCGGTCTATTAGGTAGCACATGAGAAGAATAAAGTAAAGAAGCTGGTAAAGGAAATATAGATTGTTGTAAAGATCCTGAGAATAATGCTTGATGTAGTGATACTGATAACAATGTTGAAACTTCTGTAGAAGACAATGCTTCTGGAGATGATATAGATTGTGATGGTCCAGCTTTCTCGTTTATGGTAAGATTCTGTATTTGAGGTGGTTCAGTGGGGTTAGAAGAAGAAGATGATGAATTTGGAGGGTCAGATTGTGCTTCTGCGGGAGGAGGAGCAAGTGCTTTGACAGGTATAGGTAATTGGAATGAAGGTAATGTAGGTTTACTACCTAGTTCCCATAAACTTGAATTGAGATTTATTGAGATCAGCTCAAAGTCGACGCAAAGGGGATTTTCATGGAAAACAATGATACAACTTACTGATCATCAATTATACATAATATATCGCAGAATTTACCTTCTTCTTTTTCACCATTATCATTAGTTAAATTATTTATTCTATTTTCTAAAGCTTGTTTAGTTCCTCCTTTAGTAACTATTCTACCTACACCAATATAATTAACATTTTCAATTGAATTATTAGGTGAAGTAACGAATGAAACTAAATCTCCTTCTTTCAAATCAGGTATTAACCATGATTTAGATAAATTTCTTACAGCAGGTATAAATAGTGGTGCACCTGTCAAAAGTGGTGGTGGTATTGGATTATGCAGTTGGATTAATGGGATTGGTGGATTAGGTATAGGTAAAGATAATAAGTATACTAGAGGTATAGTAAATGCAATTACTCTATTTAGCTCATCGACTTTATCATATCTCAAGTGAAAGTATCTGTACTCATACGTACAAGTAGGTATATATTCTTTAGAATTACGTCCAAACGTCATCCATAGTGGATTACCATCAGGGGTCAACCAAAAAGTCTACGATATGAATTTAGCCCTTTGAAGTCTTTCAGGTAACAGGTCTGTTTACTCGTTTTTGAAATGAAAACTATCAAAACTTACACCTTCAATGCCAACACTAGTTTCGAAATTAGCTATTCTAACACCTTCAGGTAGTATAATCTTTCCTAAATCTTTTTCAGATATTCCTTCGGTCGTCTCCCCATTCACATTGTAATCTCCATTTTCAAATTTGTCTTTATCTCCACTGTGATCTTTACCAAGCAGTGAAGGATATTGTTCAAATATAGAATTCAACAATTGTCGTCTTACTGAAGACCGTAAAGGCGTGGCATTCGATTGATGTGCCAAAGGTTTCTTGAACATCTTGAACCCTCTCTTATACCTGTCAAGGTGTATCGTAGTGCTTTCTGGCTGAATTATAGGGGATGTCTTGATCAAATGGAGAATACCAAGCATCCCTCTCTTTGTTCTTTATACTTCTGACAATCAATTTGTGATTTCATGAAAGCGATAAAACGTCTCTTCCCCATGGGGATGACTAAGCCAAGTTTCGGTGTCACGTGATAGTATTCATCATCTACCATTTTAAATTAGGTATGCAATGAGCATGGTATGCACAGCACACATGTATGCTTCAAGGCAACTGGTCGTCTGCGATATGATGACAGGAGCTGTGGTAGCGAGAACAACAAAAGAGAACCCAAAAAATGACCGGGAAAGTAGAAATTGGAGAAAGAACAAGTGATGAATCTAGATACAATGGTATTTCCCATGATTATTATCGCAATTGTGATATTTGTAAAACCTTATATGAACAACAAACTCTATACAACAATTATCTCTCACTGAGAGCAATTGGACCTCGATTAGAACGTAAACTACGAGAAAGATTTATCAATTCTTAATCAAAGCCACCTAATCAATCTTGTTTTTTCCCCAAAATGCCAAACCAATTAGCCACAACACCTTTCTTTTTTCTTTCCTTTTTCCCTTCTAATGCTTTCCTAAAACCGCTCTTTGTGTTCTGAAATTGGGACGATTTTGAAGTGATCCTCTTGATCAAAACTCCATGTTTTCCAATTACCCCTTCTTGATTGTCGATATTCGCATCGCTCTCTGAATGTATATTATCGATACCATTGGACGGTGTATTAGTACCGCTTTCATCATGATCATCATCGTCATCATCTAAATCAGTCCAGATATCACGATTTGATGAGTTTTTACTTTTTGAACTTGTTCCTTTAGTTTTCTGCACCTTTTTCGCTTCTCTTGCAACTTTCAAAGCTTCACTAGCTTTATTTCTTTCACTTGAACTGGAGAAAAAAGTTGCTAATCCTACCCAAATACTCAATCCGTGGAATGATGTATCATGTGATGAATCTAATCTATCTGCCATTAATGCTAATTGACGTGCTTCAGCCTATTGAATTAAGAAATCAGTGTTTATTCATTTCTTAACGGGATCGATGACAATTTCAACTTAAGTAAGACTCACAAAATCCCTTCTTGATATGATTGCACTTGGTGGAGGTGCTTCACCATTCAATGCCCAATTCCAACTTGTACTCAAAGTTTTATCGATGTTCTTTTCGTCATCTTTGCCATTCTCTTGCCCATTCGATTCCAGCTTGTCTTTCTGTGTATCTCTTGTTTCGCGAGCTTTCCTTAACCATTCCATACCAATTTTATGGCCTTCCTTTTGAGCGATCTTCAAATTTTTCTCTCTCCTCTTCTTGACATGCTTAGCGGCTCGATGATATTTCTTGTCCCATAATGCTTGTCCATTTATGTATCTCATAGCGGGCCCTTCTTTGATATATCCAACTTCATCCAAGGGCATCTGCATCGCCTGCAAATCCTCTTTAGGTTCAAGCGGTCTCAATTCTCCTGTGATCGAAACTCTTTCACGTATCATATGGTTTGTGAATGGCTATGTGTTCATATCATCAAGGTTAGTCAGGTGCGGTACAAAATGATCTTCGACTCACATCGATACCCTTATATATTCCGGCCCATCCGGCTTCACCTTCGGTAGCATTCCAATCGTTCATAAAAGTTTCGCTATCTTCAAATCTAGGTCCAGACTCATCTCCACTAGGTTGCGTATTACCTCGTGTGGGATCGTTGCTTCTCGACGCACTTGCCCCATCAAAGCCTGTCCCGCTGCCGTTTCTAGAATTGGGTGATGGAGGTAGGATTGACTGGCGCCTTTCCGGTTTATGATCGGAAGAAGCTGATGATGAATTGAAGGAGGAAGCAAAGGAAACGTTTCTACTGGGCGTGTGGGAAAGCGTGACATCCAAAGTATCTCTTGAATCCTCTTTATGAGGTTTAGGCCTTACTTTCACAGGCGAGTCCAATCCGGAGGATGTTGTTGTAGATACCTCTTCTCCCAGGTTCAGATTTAAAATAGGAGTTTTCTTTTTAGCCTTGTCAGCTGCCGATGAGGAGCTTTCAGCAGGTGTCATTATCGCAGGAGTACCAGTCAACACATCTTCAATTATTTTCTGTTCGGTGGTGATAGGCGATGACGTTCCATTGTTATCTGGTTCTACTACATATTGGGCACCTAATATGGAGGAATCTGCTTCAGGAGTACCTTTTGAGGTCGATCCTCTGGGAGTGCCTGATTTCGAATCTTTCGGTGTGACAGGATAAGATCTTCTGATATATTTCGAACCAGGAGCGGAAGGAGTGACATATCTCGCGAAACTTGCTATAGCTCTAAAAGCCCCTCTTGATGGGCGTGTCATCGATAGTAGGGGAAGATCATGGCAAACGCCTTCGCAACAGTATCAGTACTCGTGTCTGTCACAATGCAGCCTTTGCAACGACTTACCATCATAAACTTGTAAATGCACGTTGGTTGCCGCGTATTTATCCTCGATGCCATTTAAGGAAGGCAGTAAAACCTTGACATCATCACGGATGGGGTGTTCGTCCGGATTGGCCGCTTTGTGTGCTCTGTAAACCTTACAATATTAGCTGGAAGGTCTCTACCTGAATGAAAGTCTGTTTCACTAACAAGAAAATGATCTCATCTCTTAGAACCTCTTTATCACCACACATAACGAAGAGAGGAGGTAGGCCACCTAAATAACCTAGAACTGGTGACACCCAAGGATGGCACAGTTGAGCATTTGTGGCATATAGTTGAATTTGAGTATCTATCAATATTTCTTCTCCTTTTACTGTCAATTTGAGTGGTGTATCGCATTGAGCTAATGTACTTGGTCTGATATCCTTTTCACGTTGTTCCACCAAAGCAGGGAAGAGATCAGCTGGATTGGCACGAGATGGGTTATGAGTCGGCTCTGTTTGAGGTTCGGGATGTTTGTTTTCAGATTTATCAGCTAGAGGGTGTAAATCCGATTCACTTTGATCTTTTGACTTTTCTAATCCTTCAGCCGGTTTTGATGTTTTTAGCTTATCAGGCACTGTAGTTGGTTCGTTGATTGTCGATGTTCCTGCTTCCTGCTTGATCGTGGTCAACAGGGATTTAGCATCTTCTTCAGCCTTTTGGGGTCGATGTTGCATCCTATGAACTGCTTCTTTGACTCGCGAACGAAGTCGAGTCTGAACTTCTTCGGTCAACATCGGTGGTGGCGGTGGCCAAAGTGACGAGGGTTTCTGGGTTATTTAGGGTTTATCAGCTTTGATCTGGTGAAAATCAGAAGGGCGGATATACTTACATGAATGAAGCCATAAGGAGGCACTATATCCTGTGCCGGAACATCTGATTAGTTGACCCAATTTCCTTTTCATTCAGCTTTTCACTTACTGTGGCAGTATTTTGAAGGATACTGGGGAAACTATGTGTGAGATCGGACCACTGTATATGGAAACAGATCAGCTCGATATCTTTACAAGAGTAGTAGACGGCGCTTACCGGACTTATCAATACTGCTCCCGCTGGTAACTCTAGTCCTGGCGTGTCTCTCAGAATTTGCAACAAGGCTAGACATAACCCTCCTCCAGCACTATCTCCCGCAAGAATGATACTCTTTGGATCTACCGGACGATGTTTAGCTTCTGGTGGTGGATTGGTAAGATATAGATAGGCAGCCAGACAATCCTGTATAGCACATGGAAATGGATATTGAGGTGCCTCTGTTTGCAGGAAAACAAGAGTAAGCTGAATGTATGTATTATTTAATTGATACTTACTTCTATAGTTCACAGCGAAGCACCTTCCATGCATTTTTCGAGCATATCTCCAGATGGTATATCGATGAGTATTGATTGACCCCCAATAATATCTGAAAAGAAAGTCAGATAGAAATAGAGGATACATAGTACCAAGATGCTCACGCTCCGCCATGTACTGTCAGAATACGATTTTGGATCAGCGTTCCTTCTGCTGATAGGTCGATGGAAAAGGATTGAGCTTACTGTATAACATGCATCTCAGCCTATCCATTTCTGGTCGGACTGTATATCATAGACAACGAATATAAGCTATGTTCGAATGGAAAGTAATATAACGGAAGGACAGATGTATATCTTACACTCATTCTCCTCTTCTTCCTCCAAGACCCCTTCCTGAGCTCTTTTCTTGTGTTCTTTCTTTTCTTCAGCTACAACACCTTTCCAATCTTTTTTCATTACTATCCATTCACCTTCAACACCTAATCCCGCTCTTACTTGCCACCATTTCGTACCTCCTGCAATCTTGTATGCCATTTCTTCACCACCAAATCCTTCTATCAAATAGTTTGCTGCATCGTTCAATGATGATCTAGGTATAGATACTCGGAACACTCCTACCCACGGTGGTGAAGGTGTTCGTACTTGTCCAAATCTTTGAAGAGCTGCTACTGGATATCTATAGGGATTGAGTAAGCTAGATTACGAGAGATCGTCTTCAATCCTTAGCTTACTTTGTAGCCATTTCAAGGAATGTCTGGTGTATGCACATCTTCAGCACATACGCGAGATTGATAGGGATCAATGCCTACTTACTCTCATAAGCACAAAGGCTGTTCAGAAAATGATAAGTGAGCTATAATAAAAGGCGTAAGACAGCCGGATTGCTCACCTTCTTCGTACATCAGATCATCCTTTGCTTTACCTTTATCATCTTTTGGTCTGGGTCCTAAGAAGTGCTTGAACAGCGTTTCGAGGACCAGTGGTCCAGCTGGATTGATGAGCCTCATATGTCAGTTGTTTCTTTAGAGGTATCGCATCGCGGGAATGATCAGAAAGGTATAGTTCAGAGTAGAGATATTTACCTGCTGCAAGAGCTTGAGGTGTTAGAAGGTCAGGCATGGTTGAGGTCTGTCTGTCTGGCCGAAGGTCAAAGTCCAAAAGGCGGGTCGAGCGTTTCAGGAGAAAGCACGAAGCGGTTGTCTTGACTACTTTCGGGCGTGGTGTTATAGGTGATCAATGTATTAAATGAGGCCCATGAACAAAATCAGATAGATGAAGAATGATCATAATTGGAATGCAACTATTGAATACCGCATGTCAAAGAGACGACTACTAGTGAAATGTTGAATAGATAAGAAAGACGACGTTTGCCTATAATTAGGTTAAATTGACATTTCTCATAGACCGTGCAGATTTACTAAGGCGACCTTATTATTGTTTGTTTTCGTGATTTAAGGTTGACGTAGATCGTTTTCCATCGGAACACTGCTTCTAGCTTTTATCATTTGATCCCGCTTGTGTTTGACACGTGTTTCGGATTTCTCCACATCAACATGTTGCTAGCTACTATGACATCGCTGACGCAAGTTACAAGCTACATGGTATGAGAATACCTCTACCTCTCAAGTGCCATTTAAATGTATCATTTAGAGACGTTCTTACTCTCATATCAATCACCAAATACAAATACAAAAAGACAATCTCAAAATGTCATCACCACCATATCAACTAGCTTTCACACTTCATGGTCACGCAGCAGATGTTAGAAATCTATGTTCACCTTCACCTGATATACCATTACTTCTTTCTGCTTCAAGAGATGGTTCAGCTATAGTTTGGGGTCCATCAAATAAATCGAAAGAATGGGATGTAAAATTAAGAGTTGAAGGTCCAGAAAAAAGGTTTGTTAGTTGTGTAGGTATGACAAGATGGAATGGTCAAGGTAAATGGGAACCTTTCATTCAGCTGAATCGGTAGGTATGACCCTTAGCTAATTCTTACATTCCTTTTGCATGGCAATTTTAGCATTCCTTTTACTTGGTTCACAATCTGGTATATTAGCTTCATACATATTACCTTCACCTGATGCTGCTCCACCATCGGAGAATGCTCCATTGGAAGAACCATACCATACTTTAGTCGAACATCGTCAGAATTTATGTTGTTTAGATACAAGTAAAGGTGGTTTAATAGCTACCGGAAGTTGGGACAAGTAAGTTATATACACACAATTCAGCTGATGTCCTCTGATGAAAGATAAATCAGCTGATTATGAGAACTTCCCAGAACAATTATAGTATGGAAAGATTTCGAAAAAGCTATAACTATCGAAGGTCATGAACAAGCTGTTTGGTCAGTCAAATTCGTTGGTGAAGATAGACTTTTGACTGGTAAGCTGTGAAATCGCTGTAATACCTCATTGTAAATTCGCTTACCGGGAACGTAGCTTCTGCCGATAAGAAGATAATTCTTCATTCTCTCGATGTGGCTTCTGGTAGATCAACACCGTTACAAACATATACAGGACATTCAGAACCTGTAAGAGGGTTAAGTTTGAAACCCGATGGACAAGGATTTTGGTCTTGTGCAAACGATGGGTCAGCTACCTCGTTCTTGGAATGCTCTAACACAGTCAAGCTGATATTATCGCTCCCTCGTTGTAGAAATATCAACATTTACTCATTTGATAAACCTAATCCAATAAGGACATTATCAGGACATACATCGTTTGTCTACTCTGTTTCTGCTTTCCCTGATGGTTCAGGCGCCATAAGTACAGGTGAAGATGGTACTTTGCGTGTTTGGTCCGGTAAGTGCAGTTTATCACACGTACTTGCATATCGTTTCAACCTATTGATTTTAACGATTCCTTGCCTGACCTCTGCTAACAATTCATATTGTGTAGACACCGAGCTCGTCCAAACCATCCCTCATACTTCAAATTCCCTCTGGTCATCCGCTATTGTACCATCAGGCTTAGCCTCGCCTTACATCGCTTCTTCATCATCCGATTCGAACGTACGGTTTTTCACCAAAGAAGAGAGATTGATAGCTACTGCAGAAGAAAGAGCTGAATGGGATAAGGAAGTCAGCGGTAGACAACTAGACAAGTAAGCTACCCCAGACACGTCTTAACGGGTTTAGCTTATTGCTTTCCAGATCGCAAATAGGAGATGTAAAACAGTCCGATCTACCTGGTTTCGAAGCTCTTGGACGAGAAGGTGAGTTGATACATCCTCTGGAATTTCGGTTCCCGGATTTATAGCTGACCCTAACAATGTAGGCAAGAAGGACGGTCAGGTACTCATGATCAAAAATAACGGCGTAGTTGAGGCATATCAGGTGAGCTTTCCTTTCTGTCGTTTATTGTGGCAAAGCTCACGTTCTCTGTTCTTAGTGGTCTCAACCTACCTCAACATGGCAACAAATAGGTCAAGTTGTAGATGCTATTGGTCAAGGTAGAAAACAGCTCTACGAAGGCCAAGAATATGATTACGTCTTCGACGTTGACGTAGCTGAAGGCATGCCACCATTGAAACTACCTTATAACGTATCCGGTAAGTCTAAAACCTGAATACCGCTTACTATGCCATTCAGCTGATTTCTACTTTGTATGTCTTAGAGAACCCTTGGATAGCCGCTCAGAAATTCTTGAATAAAAACGAACTCCCTTCGACCTACTGTGAACAAGTAGTCGAGTTCATTCAGAAAAACACCAATGGAGTCACCTTAGGTCAAGGTAATGGAGGCGGAAACGATTTCGTTGATCCATTCACTGGTGGCTCAAGATATACCGGAGCTACTTCATCAAACGCTGGACCAAGTTATGGTGGAGGAGATCCATTTACTGGTAAATTTCCAGCTCACATTCAGATCAGAACGACTGTCCCACGAGCTAACTTAATTTTACATGTGACAGGCTCTGGTGCATACTCATCATCTCCCGTACCATCACAGCTTAAACGTTCTAATGGTATTTTACCTGTCAAGACATTCTTGTCTTTCAAGCAGATGAACGTTAATGCCGCCAAAGGCAAAATAGCTCAATTGAATGACGAGATTAAGGCATCGAACGCAAGTCCCCTTTAACCCAATACACATGATCTCTTACGGAAAAACTGATATTATGTTCATAGTCCGAATTAGCTATCTCTGACGATGAAGAAAAGACGCTCAACGAAATTTATGCTTTCTTATCATCTCCAACAGTCTCCTTACCTAGTCCAGATACAAAAGATGCTAAAGAGAGGTATGACCCCAATGTGATATTGGGCTTACTGAATAAATGGCCTGAAGATAAAAGATTCCCTCGTAAGTCGTTGAAGTGAGAATTCACTCCTTTTTCGATGACAATTCGCTAATGACCTTTTCGCAACTCAGTCATCGATTTAGCAAGATGTTTAGCACCGATATCACCTGCTTTTGGATCATCTACTCAAGCACCAAAAGCACTAATCGAAGCTTGTGGCCTGAATACACCTTGGACACCTGGGAAATCAAGAGAAACAAACACTTTACTTTCGCTTAGAGGTTTAGCGAATCTATTCTCAACAGCTAATGGTAGAACCACGATAGCACAGAATGATAATGTGGAAGGTGTCGTAACTGCTCTGAAAAATGTACAATGGAGTAATTGGGGAGCTAGAAAAGTCGTTGTGGCTACTATTGCTCTCAAGTGAGTACTCGAGCGTTTCAGCTAGCAAGTAAAGGGCAATTCTGGGCTTTTAGCTGATTGGACGTTATTCTAGTTATTCGATTTTAGCTGTCACTTCTGTTTTCCCTGCACCACGCGCAGGACAACTATTAGACTTGATCATCCAGGTAAGTTGAGAATCTCATATTCTGGGTTATTCGTCTTCACCGTAACTTGAGCTAATTCTAATTCGCCTGCTTCTTGCTACCCTTTCAGATATTGGAAAATGAGAAAGAAGATTTGGAAACTATCTATAGAGCGTCTGTTGCTTTAGGTAACCTTGTAAGTCAATATCTTGGCTTGCTCTACTGTGGTGTCGTATTCTGCCAAGACGAAATTAAGAGCTTTACTGACACTTTGTAATCTTCCATATCACACAGCTTGTTTTACCTTTAGCAGGTAGTTTGAAGGTTGGCGAGGTAACGAAAGGAAAAACATTAATTTCAAATATATCGAAAGCGAAGAACGAGAAGAGATTGAAAGATCTTTCTGAAGAAATTGATGGGTTAGGTGTTTAGATGATAGATCTAGAATGAAGAATGATTGATGAAGGGATCAGAAACCTCGTCATATATGAGACGAGTCCTGATTACATCCATCTAAAATAGCATGCATAGTTGACAAAGAATCGATAAAGGGTATGTTATATCAAGTGCAAGTGGTTTTCACTTGAACTTGTCTATGCGGGGTATATACAACGTAAAATCTGAACTAGACTGAAATGATCTTTCGATTCTGTTTTCTAAGATTATACAGATTTGACGGGAGCTTTCGAATCTAACCTAAGCAGCTGACATGGCGGCAACAGCAGCATGAGCAGATCTCTCCATACCTGTTGAATTCGTTTTTTCTGATGTAAGTGAATCAAGTGGATTGAATTGTTCAGTTGAGTTTTCGTACTACAAATCAAAAATGAATAATAATGAAATTAGCGTTGCAAGAATTACACATATAGTATTATATAAAGTATTGCTTTAATGGGATGCTAGGGTTTGTTGACTCACCTCCCACATATCAATCGCAACTTGACAACTTTCTCTAACTACTATAGGAGCATCTTGTTTAACTGCCCATTCTCTTAAAACAGCTAAAACACCACCGGAAGGTAATTGTTGATCAATTGGTAAACTAGATTGATCTTCTCCCTATTATAAACCCCAAATCAATCCAATCAAACGTATCAGCTTTAAGCTCTTACTTTATTTTCATATGATATTCAAAGGGGTAAAATGAAAACGAAAAACTCACTTCTACTCCATCAGATGCAATTCCACCTAAAGCCTCAGCAGCTTCATGTCTTACCATATCATCTTCTTTTGGATCTCTCAATCTAGATAATAATGATGGAATTGAATATGGTGAAGATAATTGACCGAAAATGTATGCTACTTCATGTCTATTCAAGAATATGTTGTTACCGTAATTAGTATGATGATCATTCTCAAGTCAAGTATTATATAGCGTGTCAAAAACAACCGTTTGATGAGTTATGAAATGAGGGAAAAAAAAAATTATTGTTGGAAATGACCAAACCAGCTTACCTGAATAATGCAGAACCATCAGCGAAACCATCAGCTAGAGCTTCTACAGCTTCTTTACTTGATGCACCAAAATCTCTCAAAGCAAACATTGCTCTATATCTTTCAAATAAAGGTAGGGACGTATTTAATAAATCGGTTCTAAGAGACGGGATTGATACTACTCCTATTGGTGTAGCTGAAGGTGCTGGATCGATTGTAGGGAAATCTGGGCTGTGATTGATAATAAAATTAGCTTTAATTAGTATGTTGAACTAGTACTATAGTATCAAGATGAAGATAGATATCTGTTTGGGTAATTTGGATGATTTGGCATTGTCGACTAACTCACTTTAATTTCCTTTCTTTACCTTCAGGTGAATTATCAAATTCAATTTTTTCAATAGCAATCTCACAAGTTTCTCTAACTTCTCTTGAAGGATCATTTAAATATTTCTTTAGCGTTTGTAAACTTTCAGTTGAACTTAATGCACCTAAAGCTTCTGCAGCTTCATGTCTAACCATTGAACAATGTTCACCTGTTGGATTATTTAAAACATTTAATAAAATTGGTAATGCTCTTAAATTTGATAATTGTCCTAAAACATAAGCTAATTCATGTTTTAATAATGGTGATGGATCTTTCAAACCTATAACATTTTTTCATCAAAGCCAAACGTATAAATAATAGAATATTAGTAAAAGAAAACAATTCTATCCAAAGAAATCTTGATCGATCATTGAATGAGTAAGAGATTATAAGTATTGAAACTCACCCTCAGCTATGATATCAACTACTTCATCACCACCGACAGCTTTCAACATGAATAAAGATCTGAACCTTTCATGTAATGGAGTTTGACCAGATGTATTAAGTAAAGTAGCTTTTAAAGCTGATAATTGTTCAGGTGTAACTTGGACCGACATTTCGACTGATCTTGTTATAGGTTGATATCACAAATATGACTTTAGAAGATCAATGAGATTTGAATAGAGAAAAGTATAAATGAGAATCTAGTCTTGCTTTTCTCGTTCTGCCTTTTCTGCAATAAGATTTTGTACTAACCAGGGGTAAAATGCAAGCCAAGGTGATTTTATCAGATAAGGAACAAGGAAGAAACAAAACATCCTTTTGGTCAATTTCAGTTGAAAAATTCAAGTCAATACCGGCCGATACCGCCTATAAGAGAGATTTATCACGTGACTAACGATCTTTTACTGTATATATATATATAGTCAAGTTACTTTTATATTGTTGATGTTCTTTGTGGCTGTTTCAATATCACTCACAGGGATGCATGCATGGTTTTCTGAGCTACTAGGTGCGGTGCTTTCTGTATGACTGGGTAGCATAGGGGATACACTACGTAACTTCTACATAGCAGAACCGTTGGTGGGTTCGAGAAGTGGAATAGTGGGCTCCCTCAAAATTAAAGGGTATAACCGAGGAAGATGGTGCCCCGCTTTATCGCCACCCAATAACCGTCATCGATACAAATTAGAATGCAGGAGGTAGGAGAGCGATTAATTGGGAGCAAGAGATTTTATAACATTTGTTTTATGTATCAATGGGTAGCCAATAAATTCTGTATCTCAACTTAGACACTTCTTCCATTTATAGATTGGCAAGTGTCTTTTTTAGCTTATCTTGACGCTCATGCGGTTTACTATACCTAAGATGTCATCACAGAAATTACCTATCCATCGATTACCTTTGCCTTCTAGAACATTACAAAACACTTTAGGTGAATTACCTTTAGAAGATAAACCATCATCTCAAAGAAGGGCAACGACATTCAAAACTAATGTTGAAGGTATATGGGCAAGAGTGAATCCATTATGGGCATCATGGCCATTAAGAATAACTAAAGAAGAAGCTTTAAGTATGGGTGTGGATGTAGATAAAGGTGAACAATTGAGCGTTGAAGATGTTTTGAAACGTTGGGATCCAATTAAATTAGAACATACAGGTATACCACATGATTCTAATGAAGACTCGTCAAATGGATTAAACACTTTTAGCTCGGAACATAGATTAAAATTAGAACCTATTTTATTAGGTATATCAACTTCAACATTAAAAGATTCATTACCACATTTAACTGTTGGTGATGCACCAACAATATGTAATAGAGGAGCATCACCTTCACCTGATTCAACCCCTGCTGCATTAGTTAGAAATGCTCTAATTGATATTCTATCTGGAAGAAAAGTATTAAAATCTGAAAAAGAAAATGAAAATGACAATGATAAACAAAATTATGGTCCATGGTCAACAAGATATTGTGGACATCAATTTGGTTCTTGGGCAGGTCAATTAGGTGATGGTAGAGCTATATCCATATTAGAAACTGAAAGTGAACATGGTGGTAGACAAGAATTACAGCTGAAAGGTTCGGGTAGAACACCTTTTTCAAGAACTGCCGATGGTTTAGCTGTGTTGAGAAGTGGTGTAAGGGAATTCTTGGGTTGTGAGGGTGAGTCGATCTTGATACACTACCATGGTAGATACGAAGTAGCTAATTTACCGTTAAACATAATAGCTATAGCAGCGTTAAATATACCTTCAACAAGGGCATTGGCATTATTAACCACACCAATAACATCATTGCCTGTTATACGTGAAAATGGCCCTGAACCATCAAGTTTATTATGTAGAGTCAGTTCATCATTCATAAGAATAGGTCATTTCCAAGCTTTGAATCCATCAACAATTGATCAAGGTATGAGACAATTATTTTTAGGTAGTAGAGGTGGTTGGCAAGATGATCAATCTGAAATTGAGGAAGAAGAAGGTAATTTAGAAGGTTTGTTGAAATTAACAAATTGGGTCAAAAATGATATCATGAAAATGGAAAATAGTTCAATAAAAGAATGGTTAGAAGAAGTAGTCAAAAGAAATGCTGAGACCGTTGCTAAATGGCAGGTAAGTGATGAAATTCTATCCAGCAGGTACAAACTTGTGCGATGTCTTCATGGAAGTTGATCTGGACTGATATATGTGCTTCTGATTTGGTGTCTCAGGTTTACGGATGGATGCACGGTGTACTTAATACCGATAATATATCGTTGACTGGTGTGACGATTGATTATGGACCTTATGCCTTTATGGACGTATATGATGAAAGACATATCTGCAGTGAATATATCGATGATTGGTTGTATAGTGGGAAAACGACTAGCTAATTGCGTTGCACAGATCATTCCGATCCTTCTGGATTGTACAATTACCGTAATCAACCTGCTCGAGTATTATTCGCATTAGACAAATTAGCATCTACTCTGTCGCCTATAGTAGGGTATGAAGCTATACATTCGAAAATACCCAATGAAGGATACAGTGACGAGTTGAGTAAAGAGACCAGGAAAGAATGGGAAGAAAAAGGTGAAGAGATCATGAAAGGGTTTGAGGAGAGGTTTTGGGAGATTGAAAGAGAAGAGGAAAGGAGAGGTTGGTCTAAGGTGAGTACACCATAATGGAAAGTACTTACATCCTAATTAGAAATCTAGCTAACCTTATTGCTTTATTTTGCAGCGATTTGGGTTAAGAACATACGAACAATCAGATGATCGAGATATATTCAGTGATTATTTGAAATTACTTCAAACCTATAAAATCGATTTCAATAATTCGTTCAGATTATTATCTTTCTTCAAACCATCAAAATCTGATGATGAAACATATTTAGAATCATTCGTTAGTAAATTCATAGAGGAAAGCAGTCCAACTACAAAATCCGATGATGTGTTAAATAGAGCAGAAGAAGAATTTAAAAAATGGTTTAAAGTTTATTCTAAAAGATCTGTAAATGATGGTGGTAATAAGGAAGAAGATTGGGAAAATATTAGAGAAAAAGAAATGAAATCTGTAAATCCAAGATTCATCTTGAGACAATGGATTTTAGAAGAAACTATTGGAAAAATGGAAAAAGCTTTAACTAAACCTTATTTAGATGCTAAACAAGGTCAACAACCTGAAGAATGGGAATTGGATCAAGGTATTAGAGAAGCTAGACAGATTTTAGCTAAAATTTTAGATGTATGTTTATTTTCTTTTCCTTTCTACATATATATGCAATTGTTTTGTTTTCGTATAGCTAATATTCTTTGCTATCTTGTATTATCAGATGTCAACGAGACCTTTTGAACCTTATGGTGAAGGGGAAGGTAAAGGATCAGAATTTGAAGAAAATAAAAGATTATGTGGTTTAGGTAAAAAGGAAATGCTAGGTTTCCAATGTAGTTGTTCCAGTTAATTCAGTGTTGACATCACCTGGTTATGATCGATGGATGAAGGTAGAGTGATTATACGGACGCAAGGGCTATTTGAACCAGTAGAGGGAAATCTTCAACATATATGTAGCGAATAGACAATAAAAGGGTTCATATTATGCAGATGATTGGATATACATTTACATACGTTCACTATCCGGATAGCAATGCTATTTACTGATTGCTTGACCACAACAACTAGTTATCATAACGTGAATTTTACCCTACAGTCCTCTAAATCATCATAAAACTCTTCTCTTCGATGGCGATCTTGATCTTTCATATTTTCTTTCTCTATCCCTACTATCTCTATGACTTGCACTTCCACTTCCATTTTCACCATCACGATCCCTATATCTATCCCTTTCTCTATCTCGATCACGTCTATCACTACTATGTCTTTCTCTATCTCGATCATCATATTTACTACTACTACAGTAAATCAGGTCAAAAATGAAAAATTAGCATTGAATTTAAGTTCTTGGCTTACAGATAGATATAAGCAGTCTGAGGATGATCAACTTACCTCTCACGATCATATTTATCATCTCTATCTCTACGACTACTACTTCTTTCTCTTTCACCATATGATTCATCTCCTCTATTTGCACTTGAACTACCTCTAGTTTCTTTCAAATCATCTTCTAATTCACCTGCTTCTCTTTTAACTTTATCTCCATGACCAACTACAGGAATTTCATCTGCTGGTGGTATTTTAGAATGATTAGGTGTATGTGGTGTATTATCGTCATATGGATTACTAGAGAATGTAGGCGGAGGTGGTGCAAGTGCAGATGATCTAGGTCCGGCAGGTGCAGAAGGAGGAATTGAATTGATATTTGGATTAGAGTTGTTAGAGTTGTTAGATTGATTAAATTGGTTTATTGATGAAGAGATTAATTTTTCAGTATCATTTTTTCCTTCTCCACCTTCGTCATCATCATCATCATCGTCTTTGTTTACTTTGGCATTATCTTCTTTAGGTAATATAATAGGCCATGGTTTACCTGTCATTCTAGCTTCTGCAAATATACCTAATAATTTACGTAGTTCGTGATAACCCAAATGTAACTATCAGAATGAAATATATCAGTATAAGTGCATTTTAGGTGTCAATTCAGCATGAATAGACTCACTTTACCACCAAAATGATCAGCTAATCTTTTATCAGAATCTAAAACAGATAACATTGCACCACAAGTTTCACAAACTCTTAATTTTTGATGACCTGATGCACCAGCATTTTCATTTAAATGTTGTAATTCTCTTTCTTTATCAGATTTTAATTGTTTTAATGCATCAACTGCATTTAATTTTTCCATTGATTCTTCAACTTTACCAGCTTCACCTAAAGCTTCAATTTCTTCGGTTCCTCCTTGAATTGATAATTCGATTTCACCAATTTCTCTCATCTATAAAATGTATCATTAATTAAAATTAGCTATAAGCCATTAGAATTCTTCTTTTGGGTTTCGATTGTGGTAATTCAGGAGGTTAGAAGGGATTGACTTAACTTACCAAATCAATAGTTTTTCTATTTTCCTCAGGAGTCTTTTCCAATTTCCTTTGACTTGCTCTAATTCTTCTATCAACATCATCAACAAATCCATATAATTTATTTTCATGTTCTTGTCTGAACATTCCTACTCTAGGATCATTTGGATTTTGTAAAGCATGTTCTTGAAATTGTTTTAATATTCTATCTGAATGTATTTTTGGACATGGTCCTAAATCCATTTTCTACGATATCAGATATCATCTTGCATCAGCATAATTGACGATGTTGAAATATTGTGATTCGAAATAATCATTTTTGACGTGTTTTGTAATTTCACTCACAGTATTACCAAATACTAAATGTGGACAAGTACCAAATAAGAAATTTCTACAAACTTTCTCCGACCACCAATCTACATTAATTGGCTGAATACCCATTGCTTCGGGACCCATCATTTGCTGTTGTTGGACCATTCCATATCAAGAACCACATCGTGCAAATGGTGGGTGCGATACATAGACAAATTTGAGATCGAGTCGCAACAGATATTATCAGGAGGAAGAGTAAAGATATGGTACAGATTAGCATTTGACAGAACTATTGGCGAAGTTGAGCAACGCACCTCAAGCAGCCTTCGCTGCGCTTCTGCCATTCGACCCATGTTGAGATGATTTCCTGGGGTTGGATTAGTGGAATCTGATTACTAGTGATAAATCAATAGGTCATGAATCAAAATATATCTGTATATCATCCAAAATAACATCAACGAAAGTGGAAGATGCGACTAACCCGTATCTTATATGGGGTAAATAAATAGAGATTCTTCAAACACATACACAATGTTAATCTTGTGGGTCGTCTAAAGTCATCGTTTTCATTGTTCAGTGAAGCATAACAGTATTGTGATTGTGGTGAGCAGATGCATGTGTACAAAACTTGTCGGTCCAGATGAAATAAAGCATAAAGAAGATGCTTGAAGATAATCCTGCAATGCGCATACAGGGGGTGGGTGTATTTAGGTAAATGTGGCATCAAGTCGACCTTTCTTCAGCTTCTTCATTTTTCATCAAAAATCATCCGACGAAGCCGAAAAAAAGAATGATCCCGGGCAGGATCGAACTGCCGACCTCCTGTGATAGACAACTGTTCAGAAGAACTGATTGTTAGACAGGTATGGTGACCAACTCCATCACGTGACCACTTGTTATATTTCCACGTCCAAACACTTCAATATATCTCGTTTAGGCGGAGATTCACAAAGAAACGTGTCAAGATGAGATGCATATCAGGCAATCTGAGTGTGCAAGAGACAGTACAGACTTTGAAATATGAATGTGAAGTGAAATAGCTCAATAAGAAACACTAGTGATGATAATGATTGGGGTTTATTCCCAAAGCTTTGTTCATTTAACCTGCGGAATCACTTAGATACCATACACTTTAGGGATCTCAACAGATTCAGCTCTGGTGTAGCTCTCGTCTAATTCTTCTGTGGTAGGCAAGAAATAATTCGACTCAGTTGATCCCGCATCAAAACCGTTTTTTGATTTCCAAAAATTTATAACTGGGCCTGGATGAAGAAGGGCAGTAGGCTTGGTAGATGCAGTGGATAATAAAGAAGGTTGATATAAGATATCTTCGAGTTTACCATTTTTTGCCCATTCTGTTTCCGAAAGTCCCATTTGAGAATTCACAGTTTTCTCTGTAGCAGTTGCGATACCTTCTTTGAATACTTCCATAATGTGTTCTCTGATTTTTCTGTATCTCTCTTGAGCCTCTGAAGCTTGAGTTAAATTGGATGGTGTAGATTGTGTGAAAGATTTTGGTCGATCTGGATTAAGTCTTCTTCTTTCCTCTGCTTTATCACCCTCCAGATCTGCTTCGATAATTTCAGAGTTTATCATGGAGTCTAATCTTTCAGGTGATAGACTCAAATCAAGTTGATCGGAATTAACAATACTTTGGAGCTCAGAATCAGGTTTGAAAGCGTTCTCAGGAGCAAATTCTCTATGGTCAAAATAGGTTTTCTCGAGTCCTTGTGATGTGATGTTTGAGTTATTTGAAAGCCACTTAGACCTGATGTTTTGCAATTCGTTTCCGAATTTTAGATCATTGATTATTGAAGATAATGCAGTTTCGATACAACTCGTGATGTTTTCTTGACTCAAAGGGAGAAACCCATTGTAATGTACTTGACTACCAATTCTATCTAAAATTGCACTGGTAGTTCTTTCACTAATTTCCTTAAATAGAGCTTGTTTGGAATGGTAATCAGCTTCATCATCTCCTCCGTAGAGATGAGAAAGATTATCAAGATTAACATTGATTTGGGGTTGAAACCATCTGACACCTTCATGGTCCGTAAAAGTACTTGAGTCGAGTCTGTCACAACTAACAGAATTGAGGATCTTTTTCTTCACAATCTTACCCATAAGATTATCGGTGAGATCATTTTTGTGGGTTGGATTATCGTGTCGACTGACATCTTTTGTGCGAATAGCTGACATCACATCAGGTCTTCTATAACTCATTATGTTAGTATCTTTAGATTGTAACGCTTCGGCGTATCTAGCCAGTTGACCGCTAACAGAAGCAATTCTACTTGATGATTGAGCATCCATGTTGTCTGTTTGTAAAGCTGAGATAGGAATGAACGTCTTAAAAACGGGCGATGTAACGTGGTCAGAAATGTATTAAAGTGGCGAGGAAGAGTTCTTGACTTGAGGTTTTCGATGGCTTTTTATAGCCATCTGCCCCGGAGTATGGCTACAAATTACATCATCGCTCCGAATTCAGTCCTTTGATAGAACTGCTCTTTTCAGAAACCAGAAGGCAGACAAACGCATACGATGTCATCGGTGACGTCTCCACATAAAGGTTATTACCTTTGTTACAGCATGTCAAGTACCAAACGTCAGCGAAAGAAAAAGGGCAGTGCGATTGATCAAAAGAAAGTAAGAGAAGGCCCATCCAACAACTTCCCGGAGAATCGTTTTAAAAATGTCTCCTTCGGCCTCGAACATAATCATCGCCTGTGCTGTAAGAGGAATATGTCATCAGTCATAATATTCTTATCAGGTTTAATATCCGTTTGGACGCTGTCAATTCATGTTAGAGGCACGGCATTGCCCTGTGGACATGCAGACATGTCATTCGCGATGGTCACAACCCGCTGCTCGTTGTTATATGAGGTGTCAGTCATTCATTAATCATTGTATACCTAAGATCCAACACGAGAGATGCACGTATACATGTACGCAGTATCTCAATTTCAAAGAGTTCATGATCTATAGCCCCGCCAACAAATACCCGATAACAATTATTGAGCTTTAGATAACCTGTCGTTGAGCTCATCGATGGTAGGTAAAAAGCCTCGGTTTGAAGAAGTATCATTAGATTTCCAGAAATTCATTGTAATTCCGGAACCCAAATTGGCTGTAGAAACAGTTTGACCTTGATTTTTGGAATTGGACGATACAACATCGGGTTGATGAAAAACATTTAGCAAATTACCTTTTCCTAGCCACTCATTATCGTCATTACTGTTATTTGATGAATGGATGTAAGAATCGATCGTTTCATTTAATCCTCTTTGGATATCTTCATTGAAGGATTCTTCTCTTCTCTTTCTATTTTCTTCAATTTGTCTTCTTTTATCATCTGACCATTTTGATTGACTTAATCTTTGATAATCTATATTTGGATATTTCTTTGATCTTTCTTCAGCTAATTCAGATTCCTTATCAGCCTCTAACTCATATTGTTCGATCAACGAATCAAGTTTATTAGGTGTTATCTCAATACCGAAATTTCTTGAATATACTAATGATTGCGTGTTTGGATCAGGTTTGAATCCATCTTCGGAATCAGCATGTAAAGTATATTTCCCTTTATTAAATTCGATAACTTTCTCCAAAGTTTCAGTGGAAGGTTTAGCATCTTCTAGCCAATTAACTCCTAGTTCCGCAATGTCACTGTTTAATCCGCCATTCCTATAATGGATGAAAAAACTTCTGAAGCACAACCACTGATTTGATCCGGTTTTAACGGTGAAAATACTTTGACAAATGCGGCAGAGGCGATATTCCTGATGATTTTATCATTCGTTCGATTGGTGTAGTCATCAAATTTGAGATCAGACATGTTATCAAGATTAACATTGATGATTGGTTTATAAGCTGTATTACCGTCAGAATCGATTTTGATGTCAGAAGCACCGCATCCCACAGTTCTGGCTATTTTTCCATCGATCATACCGTTGATATATTTGTTAACAAGATCCGCTTTATGAGATGGATCCCTGAAACGGGTCGAATCGTCCGAAGCAATTCTATCATGCCAATTTGTCTTTTTGTATGACAAGACTTCCTTTTGAAATCTTCGCATTTCATCATTGAGTTTGGTAAATTGTTGCATTACACCTTGATTTCTAGTTTGGATAAGGGCATTAGTCGATAATTGAGAAGAGGTTTGACTATTCATATTGATTATGTGAGAATTTTATTAATTGTCTGATTGCGTGAAAAATCACAGTGGTACGAGTTTAGCGTGAATTGATGTTGGGTAGTTTTGCGGCAGCAAAGTGTTGAAGTGGTCTAACAGACCTTTTTATAGGTATATGACGAGCTGACAAATCGGAATGTCGAAGAATCAATGGATATCTAATCCTTTGTATGATTGGCCGGCCGAACCAAGTGACCTCAACATGAGAAGCCTCTCTTCTACTTCGCTTGGACTGAAAGGATTCTAATTCCACTTTTGTCAATGTACTTAGTCTACGCCTCCATTACACAGCTTGACGTCAAGTAGAATATGACAATGGGAAGAAAGGTAAAACTAAGTCGAATATCGATTCTCGCCTTCATGGATTTCCTTCTTGTCTTTCTTTACCTCCTTTCCTATCAGTACTTTAAACAAGCCATGAAGCCGTTTCTGCGGATGAGTATGTGTAAACGTTTTTGATAAAACAGTCTGGATGAATTGGTTAATGCAAATACACTATGATACATACAATATCGATGATCTTCCCACTGAGTTGTAAGTCATATTATTACAGGCTATCCTTCGAGTCTGTCGTAAATCCTGATTGATCCTTTAGCATAGGTACAGATAGTAAGTGGTTTGTTGGCTCAGGAGTTAACTCAAGTGGTGGAGAAGGAGTACAAGATGAAGACAAGTCTGATGTAAGCTCGATGTTGGAAGTTAAATTTGGTACTATGGAGCCGTCTTCCTATTGATGGCAAAGATTCTGTCAGCCATAATTCGATTAGGCAGAAAGTATACCAATCCTATATCAATGAGAATTAAGCTTACCAGTTGCATAACAGCTTCATGGTTATCGAAACCAGCTGCTTTGACCCCTTTGACGTTATATGTATTCTCCTGGGAGTCAATCGGGTTAGCTAATAATGCCTCTCATTCCCAACAGTTACGTGCAACTCACCTTGGACGAAGGTGTCTTTAACTGATTCCTCATTTTGTTACGGGAGTTTAAAACCGTTAATAGTCCTACAACGTGTACTTTGGGATGAAACAGTCTAAACATGAAAGGTTTCAATCAGTATGAATAGATTGCGTGCTTCTGACATAGACATCGAAGCCGAAGGAATCCTGTGCAAAGCTTACTCGAAGAAAACGTTCATAGCAGCTCCAGGTTTCACGCCATAAGAAACCATGAAGCCTATAGCAACCATCAAAGAAGGTAATTGAGTTTCGACTGAGATGCTGCGAGGTGTATAGTTGGCACGTTAGCTCACAGGTTTTCAATGTATGATCTGATCCAACATGTCTACTTGATAAAAGATAATATAAAAAAGCGTCTTCCACCAGTTGACCCACTCACGTTATTAACTTATTGATCATATGATCCGTCTCTGACCACCCAGTACGTGACTTGATTAATTTCCAAAATATGATGGAGGTGATCAAAAGATCAGTAATCAATGTAGCACCAATCCAAGTATAAAAAGCTGGGTAGGTTTCCTATTATGAATAATTGATTGAAAAATTTAGCCAAGGTGCGACAGAGCGTAGCTAATTTTAACCCTTTGTAGGAATACTTACTTTGAGATCATATGCATCGGGTAGTTGACTTCCTCTGATGGTAGCTCCTACAGCTCCTCCACATGCTGCCAATCTGATGGATAAAGACATACGTAAGTCAGCTGAAGTCTGGAAAGGCAGAAGGAGGGTGGGCTTGTTTGTAGCGCAATTGACTAAACTTACATAAAAGGCGATACTACTAGAGGAACCCATTTAGCTCTACCCCATAGCTGATACGCTCTTTCCAGGTAGAATATCTGAAATCAACACAAATAGTCAGTTCTGATATCTGAACTTTAAACTCGTGCCAATCAAGGTATCTTACTTGTACAAGTGTTACAGTTGCA
The DNA here is from genome assembly GCF_036810415.1 of Kwoniella dendrophila CBS 6074. Classification (NCBI taxonomy): domain Eukaryota; kingdom Fungi; phylum Basidiomycota; class Tremellomycetes; order Tremellales; family Cryptococcaceae; genus Kwoniella; species Kwoniella dendrophila. Next base: position 231,539 of record NC_089480.1, read on the forward strand.
GTATCTAATACAGGAAACCACATTATATCTGAATATGGAATTCAAGTCACAGTCATTAGTACTAATTCCACAGCATGACTGGGTTGCGGGAGACAATTGATGGTGTATGCGGTGATAGGTAGACTTGACTTACAATCTAACTCTACTATTCTATACCAATTACCAAATCCACTTGCAAAATCATGAAATATGAAAGCATCATTAAATATTGTTGTTATGAATGATAGAATCACAGTCGAGAACAGGATGATTCTGTTGAATAGTCTATCTTTAGGGCACCATATCATGTTCCATATCAATTGCTGACATATACAACCAAGTAACATGGAATCAAATGCGTAGCTGTTTTGCAGATTTGGGTAAAATCGTAGCAAGAGATATATATCAGCTTAACCAGTATCGGCGGATAGACGGTTGCTGTACCGGTTAAAAAAGAGAAAAACAGAAATCATAGCAGCAGGAAAAAAAAAGCCTCATGCAGCTGGCAACATAGAAAGTTACGATGTCATCTAGCCCAAACCACAACGCCCATTATCTACCACAAAAAGGGTTCATCTGAAAGCTGATAGATCCCCAAGACTCACCCTAATATGAAGGGACCTAAATATAAGCCCCTATGTTTCTCTATACCTAATTTAGCTAAACCGTTTAGCTGTTCAGGTGTAAACCCAGTTCTATGCCTCATCTTGTCTACCTAGACGTTTCGCGTCCTCTAACAGCTTCCCCACTTTGTTTGATGATTGGATACAGTTGATTTTTCGGGACGTAGGATTTTTTGCCTGTTCGTGATAACTTGATAAATCTTGTCTATTTCGATTCACTGATATTGGATAAAAGACATTGATGGATATTGAGGAAAGACGAAACTTGATCTGATCGAAGGATTAGCAGGCTCGGTAGATATTGATAGAGATATGACATCGTCTGAATGAAGGATTCGTTGGAATCTCAATGAAGTTCAAAATGCTTGTTGACAGATGTGACTAACTGCACGCAGAAATTGTTAACGTATTGGTGTAGCGAACCGGCCAGCCCAGGAACGTGTCGATCCCTTAAAAAACTGCTTTTCAATAAAGCCAGTGGTTCTCGCTGTTGTGCTGACAACGATAGGTCTGAGAACTATCAGACCTTCAGCTCTGGTAGCTCATCCCTGCCTATGTTCTACACATCATCCTTGAGGATGTACTGGGTATAGACAGGTGAAGTCATTTCGGCTTCTGACTGATAGTTGATGACGACTAATTTACCAATTTCGGCGAATAGTCCATGTTAGCTTAACCCTGAGTAAAAACTAACCAGTTCCTGATCGACTGAGAGAGTGCGTGATTTTATCCTATTCATCCTCGAGCCAACATCCCGGATTCCTCTGTGCGTATTGTATGAGACTTTCAACAAGTATACCCCAATGTAGCATCAAATGGAAAAATATGTAGTCCAGGACACGATGTCATTCATACAAGGTACAGTATTGTTATTCATCTACCAACTAACTACGGATTGATCGTCTGATTTAACCAGATATAAGGGTGTGTATTATACTTCTTTGCAAAATGCAACTTGTCATTTATGACCGAGATCGCCATTTGTGTATACTTGAGCCTCGAACTTTATATCACTGATATAACCAGAAGCGAAAGTCAGAATCAGTCGCTTCGTTGAGGCCTTCACAGGAACTTGCAACAACGTACCTATCCTATCACCTCTATTAGTTTCGATAAATTCGACACCTAATTGACCTTCTTTTTCGAGATCCTTCAATTCAGACATTATGATTTCTCGCGTTGTCTTCCCCGTTGGATGAGGTACCAAAGAGGCTTTTATATGTATTATGAATACTTTTAAGCCATCAAGCGGACGTCTGTTGGCGACAGATTAAGCGTTAGTATGCAAAACTGGCTGAGTAGCTAGACGGTTCGAGTATAGTCCCAACGATCGAAGCCATCTTTTTGAGGTTGTGAACTTTACAATTGATCTGGTAGGGAGAGTCTGACTTACTTTTCAGATTTCGATACCAACCCAGCTAAAGTCTGCAACTCGTAATATAGTCCTGGCGGACTAAGGTGACCAAACATCAAATGCGCAGGTCTTGAAGAATCATAAGAGCATTCAAGCTATATTCCGCAGAAGAAGGATCAGCCAGATTGGCCGTAGATCTCGAAAAGTGTGATATCAATCAATACAGTTCAAACTCACAAAAATCCCACATAATCTACCTTGTTTCCAACTTGTACTAGCTTCTTTCCAAACAGTCTCGTTTAATTCTTTTGCTTCTTTTGCACGAGCTGTATCTATGTGTTCTTCACCTTTTTTCCTGAATGAAGATTCTACATCCCCAAAAAATAGAAACTCTCTGCCTGGTCGCACATGACCATTGGTTTTACGTGAAGTCGAAGTTGAGGAACGAGACGAAGGTGGAGTTTCAGTTAATGCAGATGGATCATAACGTATAAACATTGCTGAAGATTCATACGTATGTTTCGTCGTACACCCATGAGCAATTGGATAAGTCAATAACGATATCGGTAGTGTTGGGTGTAAAGGTCTATGTACTCTCTCTGTACTCAGACTACAAGAATAAGACCAGGATCAGTAGATCTCCCGCCGATGGTCTACGAGAACCGTATCCAAGCAATGCTATATAGGGATATACAGTTGTGAAAGATACTCACGGACTGAATATCAGACATGAATTATAATTTTCTTCGGTTCCCTGAACAGTACCATCAGGACTATTGACCAAATTATCTTCTCCTCCAATTTTACCTTTACCTTCTACTTTCCTTTTCTTCCTACTATTATTATGGTTTTGTTTATCCTCACCTTCCCTATTTGGTACCCAACTGCCTAATTCAGGCCATAGACCACCTTGATAAGCCTGACTCAGTTGTTCTAACGTTATTCTAGTACCGTATACATGGGGTCTGGGATGATCGGGTTGTTTGTTCGTATGCTGATTCATTGTTTTTGAGGGTGATATTGACGTTGTCGGTGCTTGATGATGTTCTACTGCTCTTGCTGGGACGGATCCAGATAACATGATCAATGATCCCACATGATCTAGATGAGCGTGAGTGATAAGATAGCACCTAGTGTTACATCAACATCAGTTTATATACCTTTGCATGGACAAACAATGACATTCCATCTTTTCGAAGGTTTTGAAACGAAATATATCTTCCATTTTCAACTTACGCTAAGAATGAAAATATGTGTGAAGCTTGTAGTAAAGGTGTATTATGATTTGGTGGGAACTTCAAATCAGGAAAGATAGTTGAAGCTGATGTCTGTGGATCTGACAGTATTGAAGCTAAAGCACCTAAGCCAGATCCTGTAGCAAATCATTGTATTAGTGGAGCGATTTTTTGGGAAACGCCGATAGAGATGTGATGTGCAAATATGGACTAACCTCCTTCTACAGCTAAAATACCATCTTCCCATGAACTCTTCGTTGCTTTCACCAGGTAACTGAATATTCAAAATGTCTTAACATCATTGCTCACACTTCATTTGCATGTGAGTACTCATTTATGCGGGTATCTGCCCTTGGTAGAAACAGTAGAAACTTACCCAGAACAATCGGTTTCTAAAGGTCCACCACCACTACCCAAAACGATAATCTCGAATGTCGGTTCGTCTTGATCAGATTCCTGACGAGTCTTGGAGAGCTGTTTCGTCCTATGCTGACTCTCTTCTTTTTCCTTTACTCCTGTGACCTTGCTCGTTCTGATTTCACCCTCTTCCCGCTTTTGTGAGCTTACTTTCGCAGTCTGACGAGGTTGCGAGCTCGTATTCTTTGTTGGTCGTGACCTCGTCGAACGTCTAGTTTCCGATGCAGAAGCTGAGCTTGAACCAGCAGTTTTGGAATCCACTTCGTCCGACATTCTGATAAGGAAGACTATAAATAGGTGTGTCCTTTTGACTTTTATCTTTGTGTGTGAGAACGACCTTTCGATGAATTTCAATGATTGATAATCCGCAAAAAGAATGGTGAAAAGTTTCTGTGCTGGCGCACACAAAAATATCGATGTATCGTGAAGTTTATCGCAGCAGCTTGTTGTGATGTTATCCTTGGGTTTTTGTTGATGAGCTTTCAAATAAAGGCGGTATGTTGTGTAGTAGGATTTGTACGTGAGTCACCGGTAATTCACAGCCGCAAACAAAGATGGTGATGCAGGAATGTTTGTTTATATTTGATAATATAGTTCAATCTATTTCACTGAATATACTCAAGACTGATGCGGTATAACTTATTGTACAAAAGGTATTAAAAAGTGCATGTGAATTCATCTTGTTTTGCTAAGTCCAATATACAGATAATAGATACAGCTCGTGGTGCTGTCAATGGGAACGAATTCGACTTTGATGTTTGACGCTTGCACAAGAGCGAATGATGACATATAAATCAGGAAATAAGGGCCGATTCCCTCAGTCGGATAAACCCTAGATTTGGCTCAGTGGTGTATTTTGAAGGCGTTCAGTCATTCGTTTGGCGTGTGTCTCATACAGTTTAAGTAACTGTACAACCAAACTGTGATCGTTGGGCAAGTGACATGAAAAACAATGCAATAGGACATATGAGAATCGATCCTTTTGTTAACTGATCGCCTTGTACGTACACAAACAAATATGCTCAAGGTCATATTTTGGCATAGAAATTCATGAACTTGCGTTGTTTGAATGCCAGTCATATCGCTCCTACCAGTCAATCGAAATCTAACATGCTTAAACTCTACATTGCTCATGGTTTTAAATACCATCGACATTGGACGTGCACATATCATTATTCCGCAAACACTTCAATATGTCAACTATTGTCATAGCCCATAGCGGAAAGCGGATAACGGAGAAGCCCTTCCCGAGAACGTTATTTCATCTTTCCAGTTTCTAATCTTATGACATATCTCTTCATATCCCTAGAAATGATCTGTAGATATGTAACTTATCTTACTGCGTGCTCCTTACCTGTCACTCGTTCGGTTTCTAACCTGTCGCAAGGGGCATTATTCTTTTGTTACAAAATTGATTGAGCGCCGAGTGTAAATTGTGGTGGATTTTTCGGGCAAAAAACAGCAGAGGAATATATGGGGAAAGCGGTAATATCCTCTACATGACAAGTCAAGTGCTTGTGCCTTGATTAGTTAAGGTTTTTTAGGCTTCTTTTCACCCATCCCATAAGTGCTTTCATTCATGTTGTGATCAACAACAGATTGTAAACCACTTACTTAGATAGCCGCGATATATGGCGATGTGATTCACAATCTGTATCATCTGTATCATCTGGAGATCCGGGGCAGTCTACCCACCGATATCTTTCAGCACGCAACATGAAATCTGTGTGTTCATCAATGCAATGTGGCTTTAATCACTACCGCTCCAGGTGATCGTCTGTTGATTTAGGATATATCAGGGAATAGCTTTCTATCTTTGACGAATCATGTGGAATGTAAGATGTTCCTTCTGCTTACAGCGATTCGTACTCAGTGGAAACCCATTTTTGGACTGTCGAAAATGGGTCATGGAAACATCAATTGCTATGAATTGTAACTGCGCGAACAAACTGAACGACATCGTCCGTCTAATGGAGATAAATACAATAGGCCGAGCGGTTTACAAATTGTATCTCAAAGACCCCAAAAAGTCTTGAATTGAAGCTAACGATCACCTTCCAGCTGATGTCTGCCTTGAGTCAGAGAGCCCAACGCATATGCCGGCAAAGAGCTACTGTAAGAGAAATCGGGAAAATAACTGACAAAAAGAGATCGGTCAAAATAGGTTGACGAGTCTGATTACGAGTGAATGGATTACAGTTGAAGAGAAAAGTGGATGGCTTTGCTAGGAAGTCATGCTTTCATAGCCGAGGCTAATTGAACTAGTGCGTGAGTCATCTATCTTCCGGCTTGACAATCACCATCCGCTCTTAACAAGATACTAATACAGGTGTATGTGTTATACTTACACACTGCTGTAATTTCGATCACTATGGGCTGCAATGAGATCATCATTTCAGGCACCAAACTCACTTGATACGAACATACAGTATATACAGTGTAGTGTACACGCCGAGCCGAGGTCAATCATAATTGAAATTTCCTATCTGCCGTTTATTTTATCATTATTAGAGATTGACTATTCACAGCCTCGGCAACCGGTGTCCTGCTTGACTTGTGGTGCCGCGTTGTAATCTATTCTGTCTTATTATCTATAAATAGCCAGTAAGAAGGAGTTGTATCATAGCCTGTATGTTCGTCTTATCTCCCGGACATCAATCAGTAGATTAAGCAATACGCTAATACTCAAAGGTTCACTATGTCAGTCGCTACAGCAGCTAAAAAATCAGTTCTCATTTCAGGAGGTAGTATTGCCGGTCCAGCTGCTGCATTCTGGTTGAATAGATATGGGTTTAAAACTACTGTAGTCGAAAGATGGCCAGAGTTAAGACCTGGTGGTCAAAGTATAGATGTAGCTCATTATGGTGTGAGTAACACTGTTCTCCGCTGTGTTTACTGTCATGTTGATATATTGTCGGTAGCTTGAAGCTGTACAACGTATGGGACTAGAGGGAGAACTTAGAGCAAGATTTACTGGTGAAAAAGGGACTACATTTACGGATAAAAACAATCAAGTTTATATGCAATTAGGTGTTGGTTCAGGACCTACAAATGAATTTGAGATTTTACGTGGTGATTTTGCTGACATGTTATATCAAGAAACTAAAGCCGATACAGAATGGATATTTGGTGACTATATAATTGGTGTCAACGAACGATTGTCAACAGATGATATAGAGGTTGAATTTAAAAGTGGTAAAAAAGAGATATATGATTATGTTATTATAGCAGAAGGTGCGAGAAGTTGGGGTAGAAAAACTGCTTTTGGAAATAAAGGTATAGAATATAAACCTATCGGTACTTGTAAGTGATACCTTTTCCCATTTTCAATGAATCGCCACAATAATCTAACTATAATGATAAAACGACTTGAATAGATATCGCATATTTCAGTATACCATTAGAACAAGATACACCATTTGGAGATCAATGGCATGTAATTTGGTTATCTGGACAAAGAGCGATATATTTTAGACCAGATTTTAAAGCCAAAACACAAAGAGCAGGTATCATGTTTTTATCAAAAGAATCAAAAGGATATGAAAAATTATCTGAATCTGAACAAAAAGCAGTAATAGCTGAAATATATAAAGATGGTGGTATAAATGCAGAAAGAATGATTAAACATTTAGATAAAAGTGAAGATTTATATTTTGAATATTTAGGTCAAGTTCATGCAGAAAAATGGAGTTCAGAAAGTGGTAAAATTTATTTATGTGGTGATTCAGCTTGGTGTGGTACACCTTTGATTGGAATGGGTACATCATTAAGTGTAGCTGGTGCATATATCTTATCAGGTGAATTAGCTAAAAATCAAAATAATCCAAGATTAGCTGCGAAATCTTATGAAAATAATTTTAGACCTATAGTAAAAGAAGCTCAAAAATTACCTCCATTTATACCTAGAGCTTTATTCCAAGAATCTGAATGGGGTGTAAAAATTTGGTTAAATACAACAACGGTTTTAGGTTGGATTTTCGGTTCAAGATTAGTAATAGCTTTAACTCCTACAATAGTAAATATATGGTCAAGATTTTTCCCTACGGAAGAAAAGAAAACTTTACCAGATTATGAACAATATATAACCAACCCCATAAAGGTATGTCTCGAAAAGCAATTAATAGATGATTTGATCGCTGATTTCATTACAACAGCTTGTCAGTACGGCTACAACAAAGAAGGCTTGATCCACTGTACTATTTCATATATACTCTTTGCAGCCGAATGTATCGCTCTGTTGTATCACATAGTAGGAATCGGGCAAACGATTATGATGGATGCGTACATGCATGATAGTAAGCAGAAGATAACAGATCAGAGGATTATATGTCAAACAGTCAAGAATTATCAAGTGTAAGCGGTCTTTACATCTTGGATGATCACCATCGAGATGTTGGGAAAATCGATAACTGTTGAAAACGCAGTGATGTTAGAGATTCATCATTCTTTCTCCTCAGTTCTTCACCTCTTTGACGAGATTTTGAAACAAGCTCTTTCAGTTTATTATGATCAGGAAGTACACTATCAATCGATGTATTATTTGGGTCCTCGTTCTTAGATTCCCAAAAAGTGAAAGTTGGAGCATTGGTAATTGAGATATAACCTTCAGCATCATCTTCGGCCGGAGCAAGATCTTTCCAAACTTTAAAGAAATCAGACTCTGAGGTAGTAGTTGTATTAGTAGGGTACATTCCTAATAGTAAATTACCATTTCTTTCCCAATCTTCCGTACCTTCTTGAGCTTCAATGGATTGAGTTAAAACTTTTCTTCTATTATTTTGAAATTCTTCTAAACCACCACTGAACCATTCATGTTCGCTAAATTGATGGTTCTCAACATCAAATTCTCCTTCAGCAATTATGTCATTCATGCTTTCTTTTAAATCGCAAAAGAGAACTTGAATTCAGGTTGAGCTGAAAATGTCTTTTTTTGAGTATCTTCATCAGGTATAAATGAATCCTCAAGGTAACCTTTGGGTGGTGTCGATAATACAGCTTCCATATCTTCTTGAGAGATATTGCTTTTTGAGCTTTTGACATGATCAATCCATTTTCTTCGAGATTCTTCAACTTTAGGATCTGAATTATTATTCTTTATTATATCATGAATTGTTGATGTCGATAAATTAGCAACAGTATCCTTATAGAGCATGACTTGGCTACAATCTCTACAACTTTCGTTTATCAGGACACTTTCTACTTCATCAATCCAAGCTTCTGCAAGTGCCATTAAGATTTTAGCTTGTATTGTTTCCTTAGTCTGATTGGTATCTTCAGCTATAATTGAAGAAAGTGTTTCTTTCATACCATCCCAGTTAATGTTGATAGTTTGATGATATTCGCTTCCTTTCATGTGTGCTAAAGTACTACCGACGCACTTGGAAATGCGAGAATAAACATCTTTTTCCCATGTATGGTCAATGACTGATTGCATAAAAGCATTATCTCCAATTCGACTTTCATCCTTCGTCATTATTCTCACCTTAGGATTAATTGGTTCGTCATTGTCTGGATTTTTTCGCTCCCACATTCGATGCAGTTTACCATATAAATAAAGAGCTTTTTCGATCTCTGTTACACGATTTCTACTGACTGAGTCACTGGATGAGGTCTTGATGTTGTCTGTTCAAACTGAATATGGGGTAAGTAATCTGATAGGAGTAATTGCAACGTTGCGGATACAGTAATGTAAGTACTGTATGCGTTATATCTATTGGAGTGGATGTTGAATGATATAAAACTTTCCCTTTGAAAGAATAAAGTCGCGAGTAAATAAAATGCTGAATCCATTGACAACATATTGAACTTTTCTAAGGGATGAGAACCAACTATCATGTAGCGTAACATACAGATAACTATGAACCACGGATTCTTCAATTGGAGTATATAAATTCTACAGTATCTACGCCACAAAAAACAGTAGTATCTACCAACTTAAAACTTCACCTTTTACTTCTTGAACACCAGGACCATTTACAGTTTTACCAATTCTATAATCTCTTTTACCTTGAATAACCTCTTTAACAAAATGACCTGAAACTGAAGGATCTTGTGCACCTAATTTTTTTAGATGTTCTTGATCACCACCTAAACCAGTTAAACTAATCCAGAAATCATACACCAAAGATTCATATTATCATTCTTTAACCATAAAAACCAATCTCTCCTTAACATATTTAAACCACTTTTGGTGATTCATATGATAAACTATGTCTATATTCTTCTTTTGGCCATCCTGCAGATGGTGAACCGGCTAAAGGATGATTTTCATATTCAGTAACTTCAATTGAAGATAATCCACTAGTTAAAAACAATAATCTTTTACCATTTGGACTGACCGATTCAATTAATAATGGTACAAATTTTTCTGTCAGCATTATTGTATAAGATTGCATACATGCTGCCGCCGCTGACGTTAAAGTCGGACATAATACATAATTACATATCACATCGATTACTCGAGACAACGATAAATGGTGAAAGTTCTGTCTCAACGCCCAGCTGTATTGAGGTGAATATGCTTACTCAGCGTGTTTTTCAGACAATGCTGTCTTTAGCCTACGAACACATGTGATACCTGAGATCAGTCTCAATGTCCTGTCGAATCTTCTTGACAATACGGGAGATTTCTGGTGGATACACATAATCTGCATACGTTCAGTGAGTTTACATGATTTTCGATTTTCTACCTTGCTAGTTCACGTTCGTATAGGTACAACTATCTTTCACTTTCAGCTTCTTTCATATAAGTAACCTGTAATTGTTTTTCAGTTTTGATATTATGCCTAAATTCGTTATCTCGTTTCTTCTCACGGCGATTCATTTTCCGTTCAAGTTTGATCAAAAATATGGAAACACGTTGGTTCAGTAGTCGGATTGACTTTGACCGTAACCTTGTGTTTGACCATATCCTGATTGACCCATTCCACCAGTGTTTCGAGTACCGGTGGAAGTGTTGAAGTCATCGCCTAGATAGTTTCGTAGTGAGCGGCGACGCTAGCCAAAGATATCGAAACGGCTTACCGGTCATATCACCTCGACCTGACATATTGTTAAAATTTGGATCCCCTCCCATACCCATACCGGTGTTACCGGTATCCATATTGTCTCCATATTGACCTGTGGTACCGCCTGATAACAATATTAGCCAGATGTGAATATCATTTGGTTTTACTGACACTCACCGTAACCGGATTGACCAGTTCCACCACTCATACCGCCCATGACATCGCCAGATTCGTCGTCACGGGTGTTTCTGATGGAAGATAAAGATATTATTATCCAGCATCTGTAATCTATTACTCGAGCATACTAAAGTGGACTTACCCGTAGCCTGACATACCACCGCCACCCATACCAGTGTTACCTTGATCACCGAATCTACCAGTTTGTGAGGCTGTATTACCTGAAGTTGAGAATTGATCATTTGGTGAACCCATGCCTAGATCAGATCCTCTTGAAGATTCGAAAGATGATCCTCTTTGATCATAAGTTCCTGTTCCTGTTCCGGTATTACCACCCATACCTTGATTCAAAGCTGGATTATTGTAATCATCGTTTCCAGGTTTAGCATATTCGGATTGTTGACCACTAGATGAATTCTAGAACCAAAATTATCAGCTTACTATAAGATTTTGCACGAGATGGGAGGTTGGGTGTTGAAAAGTGAAAGGTCAAACCACTTACGTGGGAGCCGCCAGTCATGGCATCTTTAACTTTATCCATCACCTATTATAATGTTCATTGTGGTAAGCATAAGTATACACTTACATGCTATGAGAAGGACAACTTACACCCATGTTGAATTATCGCTTATACCGTTTAGTGTTGTAAAATAAATATTATAAATTTCTTAGTATTCTCGATTGATAGATTTCAAATAGATGAGAAAGAGGAAGACATTGTTCATCCCGGTCTATCTGGGCCTCATTATATACACTGCATAGTCACACGGCTGTGCAACGACTAGAAATCACATGTATTCCTGATGGCAGATGACGCTCATGACGACTGAGTTGATGTTTAAAGTTAGAATGCTTGAAAGTGCCTGTGACGACCTTTGTTGTCCATAAATATAGTCGAGAAAAGGCGAGTATCTAGTCATTTTGAGGAGGATGACGATTGGGTTACTCAACCACACGTTTGATGCGGTTAAAGGTCAGAACGACAGGCGGATTTGATGGACAGTTTGATCTGGTGACAAAGCCAATAGAAGGATTACTCATTCCTTTGAATATGATGGGAATTGAAACACGTCAGATGCTTAATATAGATTATTGTATTAATATTATGCAAAAAAAAGCAAAAAAAAAGAAAGAGTACATACCTGCTCTAGCTTATCGATAACAAAAGTGCGGTCTGGATTTGGCTTGCGCTTAGCTTAGTGCACAGACACCCCGATCCACGTGGGAGACGATATCCCGGATCCGAATCGGAGGTAAAATGAAAGTTCGTCATCGTTATCATGCACGCTTGCTAGGCCGCCGTTAAGTTGGTTTTTGGCTGAACTGAAGATGTTCTGCTGGTTCTTCCCCAGTAAAACCTTTATAACCAATACTCAAGATGGCTAAAGATCTTATTGAGCCTGTGATACCATCTCGTGCGGTACTGGAAGCATTCATCAATCGACATCAATATCTGTTAGAACTTGAGCGTAAAGCTGAAGAAGAACAAACTAGATTGTTAAATTCAAAATGTTCACCCAAATTACTTGAACAACGGGGTTTAGCATTAGGTGGTTTAGGTGTTAGTAATATTAGTGTAGGTCTAGGTGGTAAAAGGTGCGTCACCACTTCTACCTTGTATCTCAGCTGTATGAACCATCCCAATGTCAATAAGCTGAATTCTTGGGTTATTCAGTTTGATAGAGTTAAATAGACCATCAGCATATCATACTTCACCATTACTTCCTCCACACACTTTCAGATCAGGTGATCCAGTTCGTATAGATGTTCATGTATCTATAACTTCATCATCAACTAAATCAAAAGGGAAGAAAAAGGAGAACGGAGATGATGAAAATGCAGTTGAAGGTGTTGTATATAAAGTCTCACAGGAAAAAGTCGTTGTAGCCGTTGATGAGAAGAAAGAAATTGATCTGCCAGAAAGATTAAGATTGTAAGTAACTATTGCTGTGGTTTTACAAGAGAAAAGGATATTACTGATAGATAACATTGATAGATTGAAATTGGCTAATTCAGTTACATTTGACCGAATGGATAAAACTTTATTACGTCTGAAACGCTTAATTCTGCCTGAAGATGGTTCACCTACACCGAATACACATTATTTCCCTTTGATCAATTCTTTATTGGGTATCCAACGACCAACTTGGGTCGATGATATACCTCAACCTATCAAATTAGACGATGATGAAAATGTCACTAAAACTGGCGTACAATGGTACGATGATAAACTGAACGATTCACAGAAAGAAGCTATCGAGTTTTGTTTGAAAGCCGAAAATATAGCTTGTATACATGGACCACCAGGAGTGAGTGAGACTTGACTTATATTTGAGGCTCATTTGTTCATGGAGGTCTTACCTCACCTTGAAAGACCTTACTGCTGTGGTAGCTGACTTCATGAAAGACGGGTAAAACCCACACTCTGATAGAATTGATCTTCCAGTTCCTTTCACGTCCCGCATCATCTTCGACTTCTCAACCACCTCGCATCTTAGTTACTACACCGTCGAATTTAGCTCTAGACAATTTACTGTTACGATTACATACTTTGGCACAATTACCACCATATTCTTCTCTTTTACCTCCAGGATCAATTCTGAGATTAGGTCATCCAACTAGAGTTCACAGAGATTTGGTCAGAGAAACTTTAGATTATAGAGCAGCTAATGGTGAAGAAGGTGAATTATTGAAAGATGTCGGCAGTGAATTACAAGGTCATCTAAGTGACTTAGGGAAGAAAAGAGGTGAAAAAGGGTCTGTAAAAGGCAAGGAGAGAGGTAAGAAGTGGGACGAGGTGAGAGAGTTGCGTAAAGAGTGAGTCTACAATTCCTCTTTTGGTGCTCACCGCCGAAGGGTGAATTGGTTCCTCTCCATCCGTGAAACACCGGCTGATTTTCGACGCAATTTGTCAGATACCGTCAGCGAGAAGGCAAAGTGGTCACCTCGGTTCTGTCTCGGGCTCAGGTCGTTCTTGCTACATGTCATAGTGCAGGATCTCGTCAATTGAATAACATGCTATTCGATGTAGCTTTTGTGGATGAAGCTACTCAAGCTATTGAAGCGGTCTGCTGGGTGCCAATATTAAAAGCAAAGAAGCTGGTTTTGGCGGGTGATCCTCAACAAGTAAGTTCTGTTATATGAGGAATTACAAGAACCTGTAGAGCTGACCAGGGTTTATTTTCTAGCTTCCTCCAACCATCATGAGTAAAGATGATAAATCGCTTAAACCTGTTGAAGGTTTAGCTGAGGAATTGAATGGAGTAGATATCAAAGCACGTACAATACTCAAACCACCTAAAACACTTGAAACGACACTTTTTGAAAGGTTAGAATCTCTATATGGTGAAGGTATAAAAAGGGTATTACAAATTCAATATAGAATGAATGAACACATAGCATCATTCCCATCTGATACACTATATTCATCAGCTTTAATTTCAGATTCATCAGTATCAAAAAGAACTCTGTTGGAATTGCCTTCAGTATTGGAAAATAATTCAAGTGAAGAGGCAAAAGATGTTTTGGAACCTGTTGTGGTGTTTTTCGATACTTCTGGATGTGAATTTTATGAACGTACTGAAGGTGATAGTGATGGAACCTCAAGCACTACCAAAGATAAAGGGAATAGTAATTTAGGTGAAGGTTCAAAGAGTAATGAGAATGAAGCTGTTGTGGTCGCTAAATGGGCTAAAAAGCTAGTATGTCTTCTTATAACCCATGTTTAATCAACTTTTCTTTGGATATTAAGCTGACTCTGTTTGACGGTATAGATCGAATTAGGTGTAAATCCAGCCGAAATTGGTATTGTCACACCTTATCAAGCCCAAGTATCACTTATCTCAAGTATGTTACATGAAGAGTACCCAGAAATGACTATTGGGAGTGTCGATGGGCTACAAGGTCAAGAGCGAGAGGTAAGTTGCATTGGGCTTCGGAAATTATCTCGATGCTGATAAACCATATAATGTGACAGGCAATTATACTATCGTTGGTTAGATCAAGTCCTACCGGAGAAGTCGGTTTCTTGGGTGAATATAGGCGACTGAATGTAGCTATGACGCGAGCTAAAAGGCAGTTGGTGAGTAGAAGCACACTTACCATTCCGGCTGGGCAAAGGGTCAACTCTCAGATTGTGACTGATTTATCATTATGATGCTATTTAGTGCGTTGTTGGCGATTCCTCGACAGTAGGCAAAGGTAGTAAATACCTAAAAAAATGGATGGATTGGCTGGAGAATGAAGCGGATGTTAGGTGGGCGGGTGATGAGGCGGTTTAGATTTGATTGCTATCTGAGATTGCTGTTTGTGCCGATTCTGAATGATTCAAACAATACCTCGCATGCATTGATACCTGGCATTCAGTATATCACTGGCTTTGCACCAGCTTCTACCAACTCCTTTATTCTCATCTCGACGAAAGTCAATCTATCTTGACCCCAGAATATCTCCCCGTTAACTACATAATTTGGAGTACCAAATATACCTGATAATGATAATCCCATAAATTCAGACGCATCATCAGTTTGAAAATCAATTCACGCTATGAATAGTATAATACTAAGGAAAACCTCAATGGAAGGGACTTACCTAATCTAACAGCTTCTTCATGATTCCTATTCCATTCTTGTACACCTTTATCACTCAAATCACCTCTTTTATCTATTATACAACTATTAATAACTTCATTTGAAAATCCACATTGTTTAATAGCTATTTCTTCAATAGTTTCTAATTTTGAATGATCAGCTTGTTCAGTTATCCAAATACATTTTTGAATTTCATAACTAAAATTTAAAGATTCTTTTGAACCTATACCAAAATGATTTTGAATACGTATTATACATTGTCCAGCAATTTCTATTGTACCTGCTGGTTGTGGATAATATTTTGGTTGTAATTTGAAATCATCAATACCTAAATATTTAGCTGTTCTATATAAATCTAAAGAATGATATGCTTGTCTGGCTGGATGTCTTGTTTTAAGCTGAATTAATTGTGTATGCACATATATATGTCAAACTGAATTCCTGCTCAAGAAGGATTCTTGGAAATTCCCAGTTTTTCAAAGATTAAAAATAACAGCTGCTTACCCTTATACCTCCATTCTCTTCTACCACCACTATAGGTTTAAGGTGTATGGTTACCCCATATTTCTCAGCTATCCTCTCTGCTTCTCGCGCACCTAACAAAGCCCATGGTGATGAGACTCCGTAATATATCTCGAATCGAATCTTGTCGCTCAATGGTGGAGGTATGGACAAGTAATTCTGTTCTGACATGTTGGGGATTCTTCGATGTAACAACTTCTCAATGTAAATTTCATCAAGTCGAAAATACGATATTCATACTATTTTCATCGTATTTTCACTTTCACACAGTTTTAAGGAGTATCTCAAGCATGAACAGGATCTGTAACTCTGTTATGGCGACATCTCGCTAGGATTTCGGGATCCAAAGATAAGATACAATCCCGGATTTAATGCAAACATTTGGATGCCTATTTGAACCGGGTCTCTGGGTCAATAAACCGCGCCTAATTCTACAGTATCAACAAGATGTAAATTACGGTTAACCGCGTCTTTGCTATTCGCAATGTTCCAGGTTTATTCTGCTGTTGTTGATTTCTCCAACATAATATTCAGGTTTGATATTACTGCATATGTATCTTTGTCTTACTTACTTTCAAACCTGATACCAGCATGGCTCATCTACGGGATTCAAATGCTGTCGTAGTACATTGCGATACAGATTATATACGCGCTATTCATGGTATAACGGATCTATTTAATAAACCTTCAATTGTATGTCGTCGCTGCCTTTCCTTTATTTGTCTTGGTCGATACATGCTGATGAATCTATCCTTCAGACCTTGCGAGCATGTTACGCTGTACCGTCAATATCCGAGAAACCTACAGAACCTAATGGGGATCTTCAAATGGAAGGGGAAACTGCTACACCTGCTCCTGCACCAGAAGCAACATCGAAATCAGGATGGATCATAGGGGATGATCTGACCAATGCAGAGAAGGAAGTTGGTTTTAGCAATAAATACGAGATACGCTGGCCGTTCAGACCTAGCACATCGGTGGACGATTGGGAAGGACTTGAATATGTATTGTAAGTCGTATAATCATCCTGAGGTGTGATGCAGCATTAATGGTAATATTTCGATAGATTACACTTGTACACATTATTGGGAATAACGATATCATCAAACGCAACATCATTACTTCTAATACCACCACCTACAGCGACATTATCTCTATCCAAACAAGCTACGTACACACAAATAGCATTTGAAGTTTTAAATACACCTGTATTCTCTTTAATACCTTCACCTTTAGCTTCATTATATGCATTAGGAGCGACAAGTGGAATGATAATTCACGTTGGAGCAGAAGAAACTTCGGTATTTGTCGTAACTGATTCAATTGTTAGATGGGAATGTTCGACAACAGTTAAAATTGGTGAATTACATTGTAGGAAATTCCTTGAAGATCTATTATTAGAAGATGAATTATTAGATAAAGAATTGAATTCAATAAAAGAAGGTTTAACGAAAGAAGAAAAATTAACATATATAAAAGAAATTTCAGATTTCGTTTGGACAGAATGTACAGGTGATGATTTAGAAGTCCCTTTCCTTAAATCAGGTAATAAATCGATTGTTTCAAGTAATTTAACTGGTATTGGTGGTGGTGGAACTGGAGTAGTCGGTGCAGAAAAAGAAGATGATTCGTTCGATGTTGCGAAAAAGTAAGTCTCCCTTCGGTTCACTGCCATAATATTTCTTTCCACATGATCAAAGTGACTGATAGTATATGTTCAGACTTGTTGGTGATAATGCACCTCCTGCAGCTAATCCTTCACATAAATCTAAAAAACAACAAGCCGCTATTGCAGCCGCTGCAGCAAAATCAGCACAAGCGGCAGCTGATGCAGCAGCGGCAGCAGCAGCATTACCACAACCTATAGATACAATAACTATAACTATACCTTCTTTACCTGGAAAAGAAATTCAGTTAGGTCCAGTTAGACATAGATTATGTGAACCTTTGTTATTAGGTAAAGAACCTGGAGGTGATACCGTTTGGGAAGCTGTAGGTAGATCCATAGATAATGCTTCGTTGAGTTTAGGTGAAAAATTGAGTTTGTGGGATGGGATTGGTGTTGTAGGTGAATTATCTAGAATCAGATGTGAGTTAGCCTTGAATTTTTTTTTTCCTGTTCTCATCTGTTATCATTGTACGAATAGTAACCTCTTCATTCGCATGTCATCATCAAGTGAAACATATCTGACCATTCATACTAATAAATTTTTCCCATATGATCTACCTAGCATTCTCACCAGCACTAATAACATATCTATCACCATATTTATTATCTTCAGAAGATTTAACATCAGATTGTCAACCTTCAAAAATTAGATTATTATCTTCTGCACCAGATTATTTTGCAAATTTTCAAAATCAAACAAATGAAATAATAACTTTTTTAGGTGGTTCATTAATTTCAAAAGTTGCTTTTTTAGATCAACAAGGTCAAAGTGGTAATAAATTATCAATAAATAAAATTGATTATAATCAAAAAGGTCCTGAAGCGATTTATAATGTTTCACAAGAACAATGATCATGGATCAAATCAATCATAGATCTTTCATTTAGTAAAGAAATTATACCTCCGTAAGGAGATGATATGTAGGTGTTTGATGTATAAATAGATAACTTTAGGTTTAATATACAGATTTGCATTAGCTTTATGTACATTAAGTCTGACGGATTTAGGGACACCGTTTTATATGTCCACCAAGTGGTACGGGATCGTCTGAAGAAAACCATAGTGCTTTGGTCAATTCTTCGTAAAGTACTTTTCTAAAACCGTCTATGCTGTCCTCTCAATTTGGTAAAAGTCTTACGCAGTCTCCGCGAAACCACATAAGTACAACGGCGCGTCAGAAAGTAATCAGCATGAATATCACACAGTTCTTAGACTACCACGAGGACTGGTGTCTTCCTCTTTTAGATCGCTGTTTGCTGCACACTCTTACAATGCCACGAATGAAAGATAAACAACATAGATACCAAGTTGTCCTAAAAATTGGAACGCAAGATATGCTGTTCTTTATTGACGTGCTCCCCATCCTGCTACGTATATTGTCTCCAGCGCGACTTGCCTATACGTAGCTGTAGAGAATAAAACTGTATGCAATTTTACGATAAAATAGACCTCATAGTGCTACACCGGTTAGACGAAGAAAACCATAGGCGAAACTCAATGAATTTGGAACGATAGCTCTATGGTGTTCCTAGAATTTGGTAAATTCTCGACTAAACTATATGGCTTCCATGCAGCCCGAGAGCTATAGCAACAGCGGCAGTCGACCACTATTGGATTCAAGAAGTAAAATCTCTCTCCTCATCTAACTTTCATCGCCATGAAAAAGAACAGCATAGGTTATCGTTTTCAATTATCAGTATACAACTGCCTATGCTGTTCTCCTACTAACAATAATCACATCACTGCTTCGGCGGTCGCCGATGTGTCTTCGACGTTTGTTGAAAATAATGTTCGAAGATTAGATGCCCATAAAAAGTAAGTAAGGTTAAGTTATCACAGAGCTGGAACATATTGGACGCTCTCGAGTTTTTCTAAATTGGTGACTACATAAATACAAAGATAGACCGTTAGAACAACCTCACAGAGAAGAGACACACGTGCGCTTGCAATGTCAGATATACGTGCAGTAAGGAAATATGCTGCTCAACATGATTTATTCAACAGAATACATTCAATCTCAGCAGATGAGAAATTCGTTAGGGATGTAGCTGAGAATTGGTTTGATGGTAGATTTGAAGTTGTTCGTGAGTGTCTAACCGATCTGTTGCTTGACCTTTTTATCGCATCGCACACAACACTTTACAGTTTGACAGCTTTTCTCCCTTTCGGGATGTATCATGAATGAACAAAAACCTGACTGACAATCATAGCTAATCAGCGTTGCGGTAATTGGTATTGCGATCCTTCGGTTAGTCAGAACACCAATCATGTCATCTAAAGGTTGATTATGACTAATGGAATGAACGAAATGATAGACCAGCTCGAAAGCTTATGCTTATTTCAAATCTACTGATGGACATATGACAGTGAGTTGTCAGATGGCTTTTCATCAACTGACTAAAATGAACCTGAAAGAATGTGACTTTCTGACATTTTTCCTCGACAATCAAGCAATGGGATTTCAACCTTCGAAGATCGAACCTGAATCTGGCGAAATATGCTGAAGATCATGGAGGGTAAGCGGCTCTCTTTTCGAAGTAATATCTTTTCTTCTTTTTAGGTTAATCTTATAGATTGCGTTGTCTATAGCCTAATATTGGTAGATTCAACAAGAAGAGGTAAAAGAATGCCTGATGGATTATCTAAAACTGTACCGATATGGTAAGTCTATTTATGGCATCGATTCTGTCACCCTCATATACCTGTGGCTGATTAATGATTTTGGTCTGTTTTAAGGTGTTGTGTTATTAATCTTGCTTTAGAATTAAGAAGGGATTTATCGATAGATGACGAATGGGATACAGAATTGTATTTACCACCTAAAGTTGTCTCTCCTTCTGAAAAATCACAGATTGAAGAAAGGTTAGACGTTTGGGCGGAAACGTTAGAAGTGAGTTTTTACTCGCTTGATTTGAAACAGAATTCAAAGCCCCAACGCGATAAAGCAGGGATAATGCAAGGGCCTAATGATGGACAATCAACTAAGCTAATTTACTTTACTGACTGTTTTTTTTTTTTTTTTGGAAAATTCAGAAATCTTCCTTACCTTTACCAAACTTGACCAAACCACTGAGACCATTCTTTATTCATCCTTCAACATCAACCCCACCATCAATACCTTTGAATCCACCTTATACTCCAATCATCTGTTTATCAGCTTCAAGATGGGTAAATAACCCAAATGATTCAGATCAAATTCCATCAGTAACCAAATTAGGTGATAGTAATAGGACAGTCGGCTTTGATTATGTTCCTGGTGGTGGGGATGATGATGAGCTTTGGGCTAGAGTAAGTAGTCGCAGGCTCTACAACACCGATATTTGTGTATCAGCTATAACACATATGCCCCGCATACATATACATATATGTCCGTCTAATCGCTTCTTGACTAATCTTAGTTCTCAATTTAGGGATTGACACCGACGTTGTTCCACGCTAATAAGAACGATTTGCTCAAAGCAGAAAGAGATGATTTACCTTCGTTAGTAGATGAATTAGTATTATCAACTTCATTATCGAAACTATCTACCAATAGTACAGCTATTTCTTCTTCTTCAGCAACCAAAATTGCATCTAATATGGCATCTTCAAACAAAGGTGGTAATATGAACGTAACTGGAATACCCAATTCGCAATCTAGAATAGGATTGGATATAGGATTACCTATAATCCAATCCGAGGATAAATGGATTTATGAGGACTCTCAATACATTACAATTAGGTTGGAGGAATATGAAAAATATCCTAGAGATTTACCTCGTATATTAAGAATATTGAATCAAGAATGGGTATTGGCAGTAGCTAATTCTAAAACTGAAGGTAAAGCTTATGAAGCATCCTTAAGGGAATTAGTGAATTTTGTTATGAAAGATCATAAGGAGGAATCGTTTTTATTGGTACATGGATCAAAGAATGATATAGATAAAGCTATCCAAAAATATGATTCTAGTCCAAGTACCGTAAAAACAAATAAAGATAATGAAAAGAATGATGACGGAAACAAAGAAATTATATTAGAGGAACTTCCTTCACCATCAGTTGAAGGTAGGAAATTGATCTTACCAATTATTCTAGCTTTGATTTGTTCGGATATTTCAGAAAACGAAGAAGAAATAAATATCAATAAAGATTATATAGCAATAAAATTACATAGTTTAATTTCACTTTGGCCGGATGGTAATCCACCTAGATCATCATTGAAAAGGGTTAATGAGTTTTTAATGAGTGGGATTAGGAAATGATATATTAGCCACTGTATTTGTGATATTTGATATTTACATAATATGCGACATATAAGATATCTTTTCTGTTCCTAGGGAACAACGTGACACCACAAAAGTACAATGTACATGCGACATTATATTTGTTTGTATGTACAACATTTCTTCTGTTCACATTACGATGCGAAAAGATAGCAGACTATCACTGTATCAGGAAATTCAACTGTGATCGCACATCAAATCCATCCTTCATCTTTTCTCCTTTTATTTTCCATCGTGTTTGATTTCAAATTAGGCCATAAATCTCTTAATCTCCTTTCCATTTCATTTTCGTTATCTACTTCACCCCTCCTATTTACTTCTCTTTCTTTGTCTTTTTCTTGTGAGTTAAACCTTATCATTCCAGGTCTTAGAGGTGGCATTAGACTTGTTTTGTTGTATAAAGGTGATAAAGGACTTGACATTGAATGTACTGTTGTATTCGTGTTTTCTATCTTCTGTTTAGGTTTTGATTTGAAATCTTTTTGAATAGGTGAAGAAATGAATGAAGGTAATACTGGTGTAGGTATTGAATCTGATGAATCTCTTTTACTCATACCTCCCCTTTCACCTATTGCAACAGAATCATAATCGATATCGACTTTTGAGTCTATTTCTTGTACATCTCTTGGCGTTGATGCTGATGATGAAGTTTCCGAAGGTACGTAAGGTGGCGGTGGTATACTGAACCTATCATTACTCTCGTAGGTATGATTGTATGAAATGTCAATTGAAAAATTACTTGATTTCATTTCAATATCACTTTCAAGGATTGACTTTTTTCTTCGAGAAGGTAATAATAATTCTTTAAATCTTTTATTCCTTTTATTTTCATATCCTTCTTTATATCCTTTGGGTGTGTTATCAACTCTCTCACCATTCGAAGAGGTCAAAACTCTTTCAAAGCCTAATACCCTCTCTAATCTTAAGACTCTTAAATTCTCTTGAACGTTCCTATCATCTAATTTATCACCAAATTCTTTTGTTGCTTGTCTAGTCTTTTTTCGTTCTTTTTGAACATACCAATAAAACAATCCAGCACCGATACCTAGAAATACCAATATAAATACCAAAGATCCAAAATATCTCTTCTTATTTGATTTGACGATAAACGAAGATAGACATATACCTAATCCACTCGAAAATCCACCTTCTCCACAATCTGTAAATACGCATTCCCCTTTTTTCAATACATATCCATCTGGACAAGATGTACATGATTTAAGATTGTTTGATGTACATGATGAACATGTCCAATCGCACGCTTGACAGCCATAAGTATCGTCGAAATATTGATCCTTAGGGCAATATTCTACACACTTTCCATTTGACAACACTGGCCTTGATGACGGACAAGCTGAACATTCTGTAGGTGAAGAACAAGAGGCGCAATCTGTTGGACAAGGTGCACAAGTGCCATTTATTGGTGTACTGCCTGAGGGACAGCTTGAAAGACAGGATCCACCTGAAGCGAATAAAGGAGAAGGACAAGATGTGCAGGTTGTAAAAGTGAAAACGCAAGCAGAACAGGTGGAATCACATTCTTAAGGATTTGCGAATTAGCTGAATTATGAAACAACGTACGATAGCTAAACTCACTTTGACATGTACCATTTTTGGCTGCGTTGCCTTCAGGAAGGAACCACCCTTCATTACACTTCCTGACGCATTTTCCATCTTCTAGCAAATAGCCTTCTTGGCACGATGAGCATTGCAAGGTCTCGTATCCTTTGGCGTTGGCGAAAGAAGGTATGCTACAGTCAAGACAGCCGGCAGGACACGCTGATAAAGATGGAATGTAAGCTCAGATAATCACGTCATTCTTCAGATAGCTCACCATCACATTCGCGTTTCCCGAAATTCACCACAAAAACACCTTCAAGCTTAGAAAGCTCAGAATCGCATATACCAGTTGAGGCATCATAGTAAACGCATGAGCCTTGTAAGTTGACTCGAGGCGAATTGCAGGATAAACAGTCGGATGGTGATGGACCAGTACAAGTTGAACATGCAGGTGAACAGCTATGAGAATAGAGTCAGCCACGATATAGGGTCAGTGAATCAGCAGCTCACCTCTTACAAGAAGAGCTAGATTCATCGTAGTAAGTTCCATCATTACAAGATCCTTTGTTGGCGACACAGGTTGCTGAAGTAGCACTGGTAAGCGTCAAGCTATTGGAGCATGAGGTACAGGTTGCCGTCGAATTTGTGCCGGGTTGCAGAGTGCAACTGTCACATCCCAGTGGACATACTGATCTCCGTA
Source organism: Kwoniella dendrophila CBS 6074 (assembly GCF_036810415.1). Lineage (NCBI taxonomy): Eukaryota > Fungi > Basidiomycota > Tremellomycetes > Tremellales > Cryptococcaceae > Kwoniella > Kwoniella dendrophila. The sequence goes on from NC_089480.1 coordinate 255,633, forward strand.
ATGTATCAGCGAAACGTGGGTATGGCGATCTACCGCTCAGCTGACTTACCTGAACAATTGCCTTTCGAGTCCTGAAAGAAACCTTTAACGCAAGTATCGCATAGACTTGAAGAGACAGAGGAATCTGTTTTCCAGCCTGCGGAACATACACATTGATTTGATGATGTACATGTACCATGTTCGCAATTGCATTCTGCAAATTCGAATTGATAAGCTTCATCGAGGCCTAACAATTTTCATAGCTTACCTGAGAGTGAGGAAATTTTAGTGCCCAAGCATTTTCCAGTTCCAGATCGACCAACATCCCATACCGTACAATCGGATGGACCAGCTAATATACAGCTTGTCAGCGTTGCGGATACAGTGAGGTACTACTTTGCAGACTTACCAGAACATGATAGACCCCAAAAGCCTGTATCGCATCTATCGCATGACTCACCTGCCCATCCGGCAGCACACAGACAAGTACCGCTAGTGGTGTTGTTTGAAGGTATACAAGTACCGTGGGACGAACAAGGTGGATTACAATCAGCTTGATATTGATGTGAATGTTAGCTAAAAGCAATTGTAATCACAAGCTAAACTTTCAGCTTACCTGATGCAGCTTTTGAGAATTTCAACCCTGTTAGATCGTTAGGCAGTTGACCTTTATCAGGTATAGCTCCCCATACGATTTTTCCTCCTTCTAACACTCCGTACCAATTTGAGGGTAGATAAAGACTCTTCCAATGGTCGACTGACCAATTCCCATTATCCCATATATCTTCTGATCCCCCATATATAGACTTTGCAAAACTTATCGGTGATACTGGTGCCGAGACTATCAAGTGATCGGAAGAGTGTGTTATATTGAGGTAGGAGGATAAAGGTGAGAGAGAAGAGTCGGAATAAGTGCCTGGTGTGAGGAATTTAGACGATGAGGAGTCATGCGCTAGAACTATATAGGAGGAAGCGATTAGCTACCAGTCAGCTATACGAATCAGCACATAGCTTACTCTGTGAGGAAGATTTGCCGTCTAGGCAGTGATCCGGTGAACAGACTTGAGCAGCCCAAGAAACTTGATATGAGGTAAATTAGCTACATTCTCGTTTCGCGGGTAGAATCATGAAGATGACTTACAAGTAGCTGACAAGGCGAAGGCTGTGATGCTTGAGTATAGCATTCTGGAGTATAAAGATAGTAGATGTTGATGGTAGTAATACGCCTCGTTTGTGTTGTTAGTATTTCACAAATGAAAAGAGATCAGGAATATCAATTACGTGTAAGTCAGGTATAAGTAATGTTCCCTCTTGAACTCTTCAAGTTTCGCCGGCAACTCCCCCCTCGATAACAACAAGCATGCATACTGGCCGATCATTGTTGAAGTTTCAGTAAGTCAAGGTTGATGTATTGTATGTTAAAGGGTTACAGTCGCATACAAAAAGAAAGAAGAGAGAACAATAAAAAGATGGATGTAAGAGTGAAAGGGGTCCGTTTCAGCTTTTTGTAAGCTTTAAAGCACCAATCTGAAACTCAGCGAGGAAAACACGTGGTGTGCTAAGCGTGAAGCTTCCCACGGTTGGTACTATGGTTAGTTCCCATTTCCGGACATTGGCCACGCGTCTGAGTGTGTGTGTGTGTGTGTGTGTGTGTGTTTATGAACATGACGCAAAAGGTCTGTGCATCATGAAGATTAGAGTATTGATTTCTTTCGATTAAGCTGAAGATTTGTTATTTCTTTCAACCTTTAAGTCTGTATAACACTATTCCTTCATCATTGATAAGTCTGCTTCTGGCATTGGTATCGGATCGGATGACAGGATAACATTCAAGTGAGACCTTCTTTACACCATCAATATGGCTTCATTATTCTTGGGTCAACAAGATGATATTCAATCGCCTGAACCTATCAATGGACGTGATTATTTAATTAAATTACATAAATATTTACAAGTTAATGCAAGTCGTTTATCACCATCACGTCCATCGAACACAAGTACTATAGGTCCAAGTATATTACAACAATCGTATACATTATTGACATTAGGTTTGGATCCAAATTCAGCTCCTTTATCAAGATCTTTAAAAGTTCCTTTAACTTTAGGTTTTGGTCAACCATCTTCAAATCCCTCTTTAAGGACAAATCCACCAAAATACATAAAACCTTTATTGCTTAGATTACCACCAGATAGATTATTATATCTATTATTAAGATGGCAGACCCTCCCTCAATCACTCAACCATGTCGGAAGAACTGATGTACCGATAGAAGAAGGTATACCAGTTTCAGCAAGAGGTGCAAGATTGAGTGATGCAAAGATTATGAAAGGTAGTGTCGAAGGTGATGTCAGAAGTGTAAGAAGTTGGGTAGGTAGTATGAGATCTGTTAGTATGGGTAGTCTGGTTAGTAGAGAAGGTGGTAAAGGATGGTGGGGAAGAAAAGAAGAGATCAATGAAGGTAAGCTCAAATATAATTTCCACCGAGAATATATGGCTAAATTTTGACTGTTGATTAGATCAAATCCTATTACAGCTCTATTCAATGTTTACTCTTCTTCCTGCATTACTGATACATCCGCCTTTCGTATCTGAACCTCCAATATTGGAGCTGATAGAAGCTGGAGGATATACACAATTAGGTGGAATAGATGTAAGGGTGCCGTTGGATATATTGCGGAACCTTCAAATGTAGGTTAGCTATTAAAACGGCTCCTAACGTAATGTCATAAGCTGACGTGTGCAATCGCAGACTTGAACTAGAGGAATATGACCCGAGAGCACTACTTATACCGCCGAATCCCGGTATGAGAAGTTTAACAGTCAAAGACGTACAAGATGGAGATGATTGGATAGAAGAACTTTTGACAATTCCAGCGGATGAGGAACAATCAGGAAGTCAAAATCAATCTCAAGATATAGAAACAGATAGTAAAAAATCTGAAAATCGACCACTTAAAGCAAGATTCCCAAATTTACATCATTTATCATTAATCTCAACTACATTATTGAATTTTCCTTCTTTACCAGAATTGAATTCATTAACACACTTAGATCTATCAAACAACCTTTTGAATACCTTACCTAGTTCTTTATCAGGTTTAACTAGTTTAACATCATTAAATTTATCTAATAATGTTATTGTTTCATTAAGAACATCTTGGGAAATAATACCTAAAGTGAAATCATTGAATTTAAGTGGAAATAGAATTGATAACTTAATTGGATTAGATAAATGTTTAAATTTAGAAAGAATTGATTTAAGAAGGAATGAATTGAATGATTTTGAAGAAATCGGTAGATTATCTGTTTTACCTAAAATTAAAGAAATTTATTGTTCAAAAAATTATTTCAATGATACTATTGCCAATGTAAATGAAAATAAAGAAATTGAATACAGAGTTGAATTAGGTATTTTATTTAAAGAGGAAAATCCAAATTCACAAATAACATTTGATAATACACCTTTCACATGGTCAGAAAGTCGAAAAATTGATTTAGCCTTGGAGAAAAAAGGGAAATTGAATCAGATACATTCACCAAATCCAAGTATTCAGCAGCATCAAAATTCTACCCATACTCGATATTCTTCTGAACCTACTTCATCTATACCAAAATCGCCCAATCCCAATCTCAACGCAAATACAAATACAGATACAGATATCAATCATTCTGCATCTAGGTTCAATTCTGTCAATTCAATTGATCAAAATAGATTATCTACTCAACCTACCCCTAAAACAACAACAACAACAAGTGTGAAATCACCATCATCAACTGCATCAGCAATAGCCAAGAAAAAATCAAAGAGACGAGTCATCAATCTCGATTCACCAAATGATATTACAGATGATGGAATTAGTAATACTAAAAAAACTATAGAAGATAGCTTGAGAGGTAGTTTGAGAGTACCTGGGAAAGTGATCGAAGAGCAAAGTGAAGAAGAAGAGGAGCAATCGAGCGCAGCGAATGATGATGGTTTTCAACGTAAAGTAGGAAATCATAATAATGGTGTTAGTAATAATGGTAACCTTCATTCGAAATTCGAAATTCAATATTGTTAGATTAAACAAAACAAAGGATGAAGATATTGAACAGATTGACGAGAATTCAAGAGATATTCTTGGACCAAATCATCAGCAAGAACAACAGCAGCAGCAGCAGCAACTTCAAGAACCACCAAGTATTAAAGTTGTCAGCTCTAAAAGGAAAAATAACCGAAAAGGTTTGAAGAAAGACACATTTGATCCTATCCCTTAATATCATAGTTTGCATTATTTTTGTAACATGGCATCTCCCATCAAAGAGTTTTGTATACATGTATGTTGTATTATATTTTCCTTTGCATGGCATAATCAATATGATATGAACGGATCAACGGGTATCTTATAATTTACAAAGTGTTACTTGATCGATATGGCAGTTTATAAATGAAGTAATTAAGAAGAATTGATATATTCCACCAAAGTACATATGATACATGATTGATACGGATACTAATTTATACTTTGATACCTACACCCAAAGGTCTTTTAACAACTCTTTGTAACCAACTTTTCTTTTCTTTCAATTTCAATCTATCATGATCCCTTGTGGGATGATTTGTTTTGATATTAGATGATGATTCAGTCGGTGTAACAGGCTCGAAAAAGCTCATGGGCTGTTCGTGTTCTTGTTGGACATGTTCTGCTTTAGATAATGGAATAGGAAGCGGTAAAGGTGGTGCTTCACTATGACTGGGTTTAGGTGCCGTTCTAGGTCTTACGAAGGGCGTTGAAGGTGCTTCATATTTGGTTTTATGAGCGTTAGATTCGTGATGTTTGACCATGGGTTCAAGTTTAGGTTTGACTTGTTGTACTTTAGTTTCTGATGGCTGTCTTGTATGGATGTTGTTGATGTTGTTTGAAGGTGTTGTGGCAGTCAAGATAGGTAATTTTGATGATGGTTTAATCCTTTTTAGCGTTAATGGCGGAGGTCTATTTTTAACTTTGTTTCGAGAAGGTGGGGATCCAGATTCAAATGAAGATGAATCACTCTCATTATCTGACCCAGAAGTGGATGTGTATCCTACATTACTTCTTAATGTACTATTTGAAGGCAAGGAAGAAGGCGAAAGATTGGAAGGTTTCGAGCTGATTCTAGGGGGTGGTAATAACGTTGGCATGGGTGATGAAATTTCTAATTTCTTCGTTGTGGCAGTCGTGATTGTTGGTGAGATAGGATTAGATATCGATCTTTTATGTTGATTTCTAATTTTGGTACTATCGTGATTATCACTATTATTGCTGTTGGCAATACTGTTGATGGCGAGATTAGACCAAGGATGAGGAAGAGGTTCTTGATTTATTGATGATTTCTTGTGGAATGATCTTGAGATTTTAGGAGTTTGTAATTCTAAAAATGAATTATCTTTGGATTTAAACTTTGAATTTTGACCTTTTTGACTTTTTTCATTAATAATTTTTTTGGTTTTAGGTTTAGGTAAAGATAAGATTGAAGTGAAATTTTCCATTTCCCATTTATTCTCCTCATTTTCATTCTCATCTCTTGCAACTTTGTTTTGGTTATTGTCAATCAAATTAGAATTAGTAGTAGTAGTAGTAGTAGTAGATGGTTCAGGTAAAGGTTGTGGGATTAAAGCGAAAATTTCAGATAATAACCAAGCGAATTCTTGTTCTTCTTCAACATCTGACCACATTGAACCATTTTCAGCTTTATATTTGACTGTTTCACCTTGTCCTAAATTTCTTTCACCATTACCTCTTTCATCGATTCCAATTCCGCTGGAAGAAGAAGAAGATTTTGATTTGGTGGTCGTTTTGGTATTGGACGAAGATGAAGGTTTTCTGGTTTTTTGGGAATCACCAAAAAATCTTTCAATTTCAGTCAAAGTTGAATTTGGTAATGGTCTAAAATGTTTTGTATTTAATCCATGTATTTTATTCTTATTTTGCTTTTGTATATTAGCAGAAGAAGAGTAACTCGATGCTGTACCTAACAGAGCAGCAGCTTTTCTAGGTGCTCTTGATGGTGTTAAAGGTGATGGTGGTAAAGGTTTTTTCGAGTATTTGTCTTTAGTACTTATCATAGATTCCGGACTTGAATTACTGACAAAAGCTCTTTTAGTTGGTGATGGAATAGGCGAAATTGGTGGTGAAGGTCCAGGTTTTATAGTTGGATCGTATGAACTAAATTTACCTAAACCTAAATGCAATGATGATTCTAACATGATTCTCTCTCTTTTATATCCAATAAAAGTATCCATATTAAGCATTGTGGAAGAATGGTTATCTAATGTTTGCTCTATTGAAAGTGAATCTGAAGGTGAAAACGTTGGCGAATCGTTGCATGAAGGTAATCCCAAGAAAATATTAGATATATTCGCATGAGTTTTTGATAAATTCGTTTTTGTCGATGTTGAAGATGGATTTCGTTTAGGTAAATTACCAGAGAAATTTGTAAATGGTTTAGGTGAATTACCACCACTGATTGAAGGTGAATGTGGGAAAGATAATGTTGATCTACGTTTTTTGGCGTTTTCTAAAACAGAAAGAGTATCGCATATATATACATGTATCAGCATTTCCACAACATTCTTTTACGTCAGACAAAGAGTTATGAAACACTTACTAGAACCAACTTTAATAGCAGTAACACCTTTTTTCTTTCGAACTCTTAAGGGTTTAGTACTTCCACAATTTTGTTGATTCAGCGCTGTTGTGATATTTCTTAAACGGATTTGATAATTTTCTAAATCTTCATATTCATCAATATATGAATCACTTTCTCTACTTATATGTCTACTCAATGCATCTTCTTGTATACCAGTACTATGATGATCTGGTATACCTCCTGATGATGAAGAAGTTACAAGATCAGGAGATTCAACTTCTGTTCAAGGTCCTAAAGAATCAGATGATAGTGTAGGTGATTCAGGTATAACGCAATTTGGATCTAAATAGATATTAGATAAAAAAGATGAATGTGTATTAGTTGAAAGATTCCGTGATAAAGGAGAAGACATTCCTTGATCTTCTGCTTGGTTTATATATTGATTTGACATGATGAGGAGGTGGTAATCTTGATTGTAGTATAGTATAAAAGCGAGCAGGCAAAATGAAACCTGCTTGGCAAAGAAGGGATATCCAGATAGGTAAATTCGATTAAGTTGATCAGTGGCGTAAAGATAGTTTGGTCTACCCGTTGCTTTCTCAGTTTTGATAGGTTCAGATTCCGATATATAGCTGCAAAGGACTATGTAGGTAGGATACTCGAAGATTGTAGTTGGCGGTAAAGAAAGACTGGCGTTTCTTGTGATAGATGAAATAGAATGTGAAGCGGTAAGATTAAGTTTCGGTAAGTCAGGTATATAATTATATAAATTATGTGAATGGGAAAATGTAGATGATAGGGAAATTATCAATAAAATTTAAATACTTTAAATATACTCAGTCGTCTCAGATAACATAGATCGGTATCAGCAGACAGGTTATCTTCCATTTTTTTGTTCTTCAACACGCACAAAAAGCAACGTTGGACTGAAATCAAGCTAAAAGCTAAAACGTCTCATCAGTAAACAGAATTCTTATTGTCACCTCTAACATTCCTATCTTCTTCCCCTGGTTTAGTTTAGTGTATAAGTGTATGATTTAAGCTCAAAGCGTCGATCATGTTAAGCTCTCTCCTCTCATACCACAACACAATTGAGAAGTGCTTGGTGTTGTCCTTGCAATCATCCTTTTTGTTGTTGGTGAATCTATAATGTTAAGTTGCCGGATCAAGCGACCTATAATGATGATTATCCTTTCCTTTTGTTTTCCCCTTATCCATTCTTCCGATCATTGTCTTCCGTGGCCTGTGAAAGGAGGAAGTGTGCTCATCGATTAATCTTCGCTTAGTAGTGTAGAGAGTCGCAAGTTTGTATCGAATGACAATAGAGGCGTTGTAAATTTCAAGTATGAAACGAAAGAACAAAAAAAAGACTTTCAGAGAACAATAGATTTTGATCAATGAAAATCAAAATTCCTAGACAACTTGAAACACATCCCCATTTACCGGGTGCCTGAATATGATCATTCCGAGCGTTAGTTAGGGTGGGATGATTCTTTTTGTTTTTCCACTGTTCTATATACCATGAGAGACTCGTCATTGCTCAGAGGTACGTTCTCACTGCTTTCAAGGCTGATGAAAGATGCGTATACATACTGTATATGTATATATGTATATATGTATATATGTATATATGTATATATGTATATATGTATACTGTTAACAGAGACCGTCTTCGCAGCTTGTCTGTCCGTATCAGGAGTGCGTGATTTCCTTGTCTTTATTTCGGTTAACCACTTTATAACTTTATATGCCGGTAATTTATTGCGTAACGATGATGTGGCAGCCAGCTTTAATTTGTCGACGCGTCTAAACCGTGCGATGACCACGTGGAAGCAATTGACTTCCCATTTACGTTCACGTCGACGTCCGTCTATAACATCCACTTTTAATGACAACAACCAGTAAATGCTTTGAATGGATTGATTTTATGCTTATTTTGCGAAATATCATAAAGAAATACCTTCCTTAGACGTCAAGAGGTATTGATAATTATCAAGGAAGTTCTTCCTTGATATACCTAAATTCTCTACTTCTTCCTTTTGATCCAACGCTAAACACCACCATGTCCAATCTTCCTAATATCAATACAGGGCAACTGACCTCGATGTTCTCATCAAGGTTAAGTTCAGCTTATAACCAATTAAGAGGTGATCTTGGTGCACCGCAAACAGCGACGGAGACTATAGATAAACTTGTGGATAGAATAAATACTAGTGCTGCTGTAGAAGATAGACGTACAGCTGTCTTAGGATTAAAAGGTTTAAGTAGGGATTGGAAAGAGGTAAGTTTGAGGTCCTTCTGGGTCCTTACTGAATGTGACCAAATTGACGTATTCGTTGACATTGTAGGATGTTGGTTTCCGAGCTATGACTCCTCTCATTGCTGTTTTAGAACATGATGCACCTTACGATGTTGAAATTGCTAAAGCAGCCTTGGAAACTCTGATGCAGCTTTGTGAAACTGCTGAAAAGGTTAGCTTACTCTTTTACGGTTCCAAAGGGTATAGCTGATTGTGTTCCATATTAGCCTGCGAAAGACGATTTAGGCCTCAAGTTCACAGATGCGTTCCTCGAAGTGAGCTTCGCTATCTTACAAACTTAAGCAATTAGCTATCTAACCGTCCTATCTTCCGTAGCAACCTAAACCGCTTCATACATTACTATCATTATTATCTAATTCACCATCGTTTTATCCTCGATTCTATTCGTTGCAATATCTGTCACAACTATTGACATCCAGACCATCAGTTGCACAGTCATACATAATGTCAGCTCCACCACCTGGAGTTGATGGTATATTATCTGTCTTAGATCCAGCTCCCCCACCAGGAAGTAATAATAACGAGTCGGGTCAACAACAACAACCTCAATTAGGTGGAGGTGCAACTGAAATGTTAAGAAATGAAGCTTTGTTACTTTTACCTGCAATGTTAGCTGGTAATGCAGATTTACAAAAAATCGTAGCTTTTTCAGGTGCTTTCGAAAGATTATTCCAAATTATCGATTCTGAAGGTGGTGTAGAAGGAGGTATCGTAGTCCAAGATGCATTAACTGTTATAGGCTGTTTATTGAGATTTAATGTTTCAAATCAAGTAAGTCAAATAATACTTCTACCCTTCGTGACGTGAAGTACTGACAATTATTGTGTAGAATTACTTCCGAGAATTATCACTCATCCCTGCAATTCCACGGATAATCGGTTTCCCTTCACCTTTACCCGCAGATGTACCTTCGCCAGATGAATTCGCCCTGCAATATTGGCCAGAACAGAAGATTTATAATACTGGATTGGTACTTGGCTTGATCAGAATGCTTGTAGGTGGACCTGGGGGCGGTAATCAAGTGAGTTCTGATCAAATCCCCAAAAAGTAATCGAATGCTGACGGCACGTAGACCGCTATGGTGACTGGAGGTGTTACACGGTCTTTACTCGAGCTATCTCTTGCATCGAATGCTCCAAATGGTATTAAATCTCAAGCTCTCAACACTCTCACACCTATCCTTCTTTCTTCTCCAGCAAACCAAGATCTGCTTTCAAGTCTTCTGATTTCCCCTCTTGTCGCCGTACATGCGGATGAAGAACACCCCAATGGCGGTTTCGTCAGGATACCCAATAAGCCCACAGCTGTTTCATTGGTCACAGCTGTAATCGATGGCGATCCAAGTGCGGGAGGAAGAGGCTTAAGAGGAAGAGCTGCAGGAGTAAACATGTTTGAGGTGAGCTGATCTCTGATCGGTAACGTATGTAGGTCATAGCAGCTAATGATAATCTTTAGGCGTACGTTTCAGGCAATGATGATGCTCGAATTGGTATTCTCTCTTCCATGATTGCTCCACCTCTAGATAACCCAAATGCGAACTTCCCTGATCAACCTCAATCAGCAGGATCATTGATTCTTTCTGGACTTTTAGATTTACCTCATTCTTCTGAAATCCAATTTGATCCTTATCGCCCACTATTCTCTTGTCTTTTACTTTCGCATTTAATTCGAAATTCTGAACATGCCAAGAAATTAGCTAGGGATATTAGCATTTCTTCAGGTGATTCAGGTGATAGTGCTATAGCAGATGATGAAGATAAAGTTTCACTTGTTCAATTAGTTGTTGGTAATTTGATGATGGCTGCAAGAGAACAAACTGACTGTGTCAATAGAGCTGCCAAAGAAGGTTTAACTCATGGACCATCGCCTGAAGAAGAAGATTGGACTAGAGTCATGGTTGGTTACCTGGTTTTACTGTGTACTTGGTTATGGGATAGTCCAAAGACCGTTAAAGAGTTCTTGAGTGAAAGTGCTAATCTACAAGTGGTAGGTTCAGTCGTAACCGATATGCTATGATGATAAGCTGACCCTCGAGATAGCTCATACAACCTATTACACAAACTACCGGAATTGATCCTTTGGTACAAGGATTGAGTGCATTCCTTTTAGGTGTATGCTATGAATTCAATCGAGAACCAGGGGAGATCACTAGGTATGTTTACAATCTCCGCGCAGCCTGTCTCATACGATAAGCTGATTAGAACGCTTGTAGAGCTACACTCCATCCCATTCTTCACTCCAGAATCGGTCCAGATCAATTCGTTTCTCGGATGGCTAGATTGCGAGAAGATCCTAGATTCAGAGCTGTTCAACCTGATGCATTCGATACAGAAGGTACTGACGCTACCGCTGCTGCCGTTGCTGATGGGGAAACAGATGAACTTGATGAAGGCTTAGAATTATGGTTTGATTGGGCATTTGTTGATTTCTGGAAAAATCATTACTGTAAGCTAAGCCTTCCGACATATAATGGTTCACAATAGCTAATACCTATGCTCTACAGACACCATACAACGATCTATCGCTATCGATCCAGACGCTGTGAGAGGTTCTGGACGTAAGTTTTTCATTTCCCTTGTTTCTAAAATGTCTCGCCAAGGTTGTCGCTGATATCTGACCGCTTGTAGCTGTTGATGACGGTGAGACTGCTGCGATCATCATGTCTCTTCGACAAAAACTCAAAGCTCAAACCGACGAGGTTGTCCAGCTTCAATCCAAATTAGAAGCCTTAACCAAGGAAAACAAGCAAGAAGTGAGTATCGAATAAATCCATATTGGGGTATGTGATCACGAAAATGGCTGACATTGCTTGTCCTTCCGCAGAAAGATACATTAGTTCATGAAGTCGATTCCCTCTCCTCGCAGATAGCGACTTTGACCACACAACTGCAGGAGACTGCCTCGTCCAGATCAACCCTAGAAGAAGAATTATCAACTCTCAGAAACGAGCATGAGTCGCTTAAAACCGTCGCTGCTTCAGCCGCATCAACAAAATCTGAATTGGAAAGCGTTTCTGCAGAATTATCTAGCTTACAAGCAAATCACGAGAAAGCATCTTCCGAATTAGGTTTAGCTAAAGCAAGCTCCAAATTTAGAGAAACTAAATTGAAGGATCTAGAAGCCAAAGTCAAGGATTTAGAAGAGAAAGCTAAATCTGCTCCACCTGCTGCTCGAGTAGATAACAGTGCTTTGGAAGAGAGTCAAAAGGCAAACGAAGACAAGACTAAAGAAATTGATGAATTGAAAAAATCCTTGGAAGATTCTAAAGCTGCACTTGAAAAGGCTGAAAAGGCTTCTAGCGAGAAGAAAGAATTGGAAGATAAATTGAAATCATCTAATGATAAATTCAAATCATCTGAAGAGAAATCAAAAGAATTAGAAGAAAAGACTTTGACACTTGAAAAGAAAATTGAAGAATTAGAAACTAAATTGAAAGCTTCTTCCGCTTCCGCTTCAGCGAATGATAATGATAATAATGCTAATACTGGTGGAGGATCAGGTAAACAAGCTAAAAAGAGAGTAGCAGAATTAGATTCAAAAGTTAAAGAATTAGAAAAATCTTTGGAAGAAGAAAAACAAAAGAGAGAAGAAGAATCAAAAGAACATGAAGATTTATTAGTTCTTTTAGATGAATTAACAGCTAAAAGAAATGTAGATAAGAAGAAATTGAAAGAGAATGGTTTGGAAGTTAGTGATGATGAAGACGAAGAGGAATAGGTGTTATAGATCATTCGGTAACGCTGAGAGACATATGCATTATAGTATGCTAGGATAATGATATCAACTTGTCGACATGGTATTGATCAGTTCATACGTGAACATGTGAGCGCTACGCTACTGTAAATGATGGTTAATGAGATCACTTCGCCATTTTCACATGAAAGATACTTTATTCGGGTTTTGGAAACGAACTAATCCGTTCTCCACCTTCTGACAGAGCATTACCAGGGGAAGGAGAGCGATTGACTGATTATTTTCAATTTTGGGTTCCAGTCACGAGGTATAAAAGGTTTTCTTCCTTTGTGCTACCAATGTTTGTTGAAACTCTGTAATTGTACGAGGAGGTATGAATGGTGGTCTTTATTTGCCATGTTATATAGAAAAGTGTTTCATCCCTGGTCACAAGTAAAAGTGTCATGTGAGATGAAAGGATGCATAAAGGATTGTGATCAATGACACAGCAGTGTACGATGAAAGGATGTAATCTTCAAAGTACTTAACTGATTGGAACGAGTTCTATGGGATCCAAACAGATATGTATAAATAGGATCTTTAAGTTTTTCTTATTCAGCTGATTTTACTCTTATTATCTTATCTTATCTAATTTACTCTTAATTTAACTTATATACATATAAAATATATATTACTGTAATTTAAATTCCTGTGTTTATAGATCAATAATATACTCTTTTTTTTTTGGCCTTGTTGATCAACTTAAATTCATTTGAAGAATATCAAATACTATATCTAAAAATGTATGCTCAATCCATTTTAGCTATCTTACCTTTTTTAGCTTCAATCAATGCGATCTCATTAACATCAAGACAATCTGAAGATAAGCAACAAGTTAAATTTCATCGTAAGTTTACAAACAAAACTTCTGAATCTAAACTCACTGTTAATCTACATGACTAAAACCTGAAAATTGAGCTAACTTGTCTCTACTGTAATCATTTTCTAACCATCTTTATCTTTAAAAGCCAAATCAGATAGCAATTTGTGTTTAACTGTTATTGGAGCTACTATTGACGAGGGTTCACAGGTTCATCTGTGAGTTTTCTGTATCTGTCGTAATCCCCATATAGATGTTATCATGTTTACAACCAACATAAATTAACTGAATTAATCGACCTTGTACGCATAACATGTATGACGTTTTCAATCATTTACTAATCACATTCCATAATTTGATGTAATTTATCGATATTAGTCATTCATGTTTCGAAACAAATGAGACATATAACAGAAGTCTGTTTTTACAACTATAAAAACGGAATATGAAAATGGTTCACAACAATTAATTACGATTAATGGTGGTTCAGCTAATCAAGATCAATTTTGTTTAAGTAGAGGTAAAGATGGTTCAACAGATGGTACAGGATTAACATTAGAAAAATGTAAAATCAAAGATAAAGATACAGATTATCCAAGAAGACATTTGTGGGAATTGAACTCTGAAAATTTACATATCTCAAATCATATTTGTAAGTCTCTTGATCCCAATCCTGATGACTGAATGATTGGATGGAAAAACAAAAATGTTCGTTGGTTTGCTTACTTTTTTTTTGGATATTGTTATATACTGTATAAAATATGATAGATTCCTCATATGGTGATGATGTTAATGGTGTATCAGATGGTAAAAAAGAAGCTACAAAATGTTTAGATGTTAAATCAGATTCTCAACCAATGGCAAGTGGTCCATTCGGTATAGATAAACAGTTACATCTTTGGGAATGTACTGAAAACAATGATAATCAAGTGAGTTCAATCTTTGTCTGTTGTTCTCTATATCGCCTAAGATCAAATGGTAACTGATAAAATGGTTCACATTATAGGCGTGGTTTTGGACTAAAGCCTTTCAATAGACTTGCTGAGCTACGAAGTGATATCCAAATCAATCAAAGTCTCACATACATAGATATGTTGATCTCGAAATGATATTTTTTGATTATCACAACTCATAGCTTATTATCTATATACCCATCATGATAACGTCAATGCATTCAATGTTCTCTTGCCAGCTCAGTCTGGTCCGATACGTGAAAAATTAGGGAATGGCTATATGATTGAGTTTCGTGAAAGATCTGACAGCGTCTAATAGTTATCGCGAAAGTAGAGTAGCCTTATTCAGCTCGGCATGATTTTTGCTGTAATTTGATGACTTACGATCAGCGTCTGTTAAACTAGCATCATCGGAATTAATCTTCATGTACAATTCCCCCATATCATCTTTTTTAGCTATCAGGAATCTGGAAGTAATCGATGATGTTTTCGCCATGATCTCATGTACATAGTGATCTCTAAATTCCGGAAAGCAAGTAACTTAGTATAGAACAACCACATATCAACCGACCGAAAAGATGGAGGGGAAAAAAAGAGGACTTACTGCTCTAAATTGGATTTCAAATGGATGAGTGATTGATCAGACTGGGCGTCTATTTCATTGAAATTTCCTTTCTTCGCAGTTTGAGTTTTACCTATCACTGCTAAAGTTGGATTGGGAGATACTGATCGATGATGATGAACATCAGCTTTATTCAAATTATCAGTAAGCTTAGCGAATAAAGCTGTGGTCTCTTTCGTTGTTGGTAAAGACCACGGAGGTGTAGCATTGGCTGGTAAGACGATTGATATGAGGATATTGTTTCGCTAACACTCATGCTGTCAGTGTTATAATTTTTCACACTATATTACAACACGAGTACTCACGATAACCCAACAAGCCCTCCTTTTCTCGTAAGATTCGCTACCTTTTGATTTTACCCAAAAGTATTTCCCTTCCCATTCTATATCTTCGTCAGGTTCAGCGGCGGCTTCCAATTCCGATATAACATCCGAAGGTTGTTCACTAGTATAAGCGATATGATTGTCGGCCGCAGAGGTGGTCTGGGTGGTTATATCATTGCTACGAGAGGGACGCGGAGAGCTGTGATCTTTTTGAACTTGTTTATCTCCTTGCCCCATTTCTGGTGTCGATGATTTACCCAAGCCCAGAACATTCCCCATATTCCCCATCGCATCGGTGATACCGCCTAAGCCAAGATTCCATTTGGCATTCGATGTTTTACCTTCATCTGTCAAAATCGATTTTAGAGGTTTGGGCGATTCAATTTTTTTCGTTGAAGGAGGTGGAGTAGCGGTTCTCGTTAAGTCAGGTACCCATCCACCTAAATTTGTCCAGCTACTTTTCCTTATACTCTGATTTTGCGTTGCGATATGTGGAGATTTTCTACCTAATTCTAAATTCAATCCAAATCCTAAACTATGTTTATCTTTTATAGTCGATGATGTGAGCTGATTTGATACTTGAGGAGGTGGTGGTAACGTTAATTTAACTAAATCATGTAAATATCCAATTAAAGATTGATCATGTATTGTATCATCTGTATATAATGGTCCTTTTGGACCTATAATGAACAACGATCCGTCTAAATTCACTTTATATTCTTCAAACATGTTTTCAGAAATGTTGGAAGCGGGATACCCATGAATCCAATCTGATAAAGTTGGAGAACCGAGGTAAGTGGATTCGAATTGGAATGCGAATCTAGTAAAGTATTTATCCAAGGTTGAAGAAAGGGTTGCGGAAGGTATAGTTTGAGAAGATAGTGGACCGTGAAGCAGCTATGAGACGTTGGTCGAAGAATTAGCTCGACGTATGGTCCCACTTAATGACCAAGCTAGATTGATTCAGTATGAAGAGGTACTTGTCATTGGGAATTACAGAGAATAGACGATGACTTACCCTAAAATCTTCATATCCTTTCGCCAAACCATCAACAAGCATCTCATCAGATATACCTTGAGATCCACTGACAGAATCTTTCTTTTCGTTATCTATATGTGACAAGGTTATACACTATTACGAAGGTCATTTAGTTACATAATTTCGTCACCAGCTCATAAAGTTGATAAAGGTTCAGCTCACGATATAGATAAAGAAGTTTGGTTCGGGTTCGTAAATAATCATTCGACTTCTATTCCCATGTATAGATGTATATTTGGAGCTAGATTCAGTTATCATACTGTGTTAAGCGTATCAGCTCTGTAAGATATACGGTTTCGAGCTGTCTTCAGAAATGGATATCACAATTCAGACTTACTTGCCGAACCCCATTAACCCTTTTGCTAATCCCACTTGTCTGAGCATTTTATCTCTACTAACTCCACCAGCTTCTCTAGAAGTATAAAACAAGATTTGAGCTGCTTCTCGTAGATCGTCGTCATTGTCTTTATCGTCTGACTTTGGTAAATCAGCTTTGATAGTTGGGTTGAATATGACAAAATGTGATAAGTTGGCTGGAAGGATCCTGCTCGGCCCCGGAGATGCTGATTTCTGCGGCATTGCCATCAGCGCCGCTTGATGAGCCTTTTGGAATGTACCGTACTGTTGATAGTAATGAAATAAGACGATCCGAATGAGGTAGACGCTATTTCTATCGTCTTAAAGCGATCAATCTATGGACTTCTCAAGTCAGACATTGACCGAAACACAAACGCGACTGAAGGTATTCGTATAAGATATTCAGGGTCAACCGTTTTTACGATCGCAATAGCGACATGAAACACCTTCTTGAGGTCGTTATACTGAATTCTATTCAAGACTTATTGACTCTTGAATGCATGATGATCCCTCATACCACGACTATGACGATAGGGCTTCATCCATAGTTATTGATATGCATAGCCCCCTTTGTTATATACGGATCAAATGAAGATGACAACCTTCATAGACCTCCACTTAGTGCCATTCCCCAGCTTTCTCCACAACCTCGGCTGAGCACTCATGAGGGATTTACGGCATCCTACCTCCACACCGAGGTCCACTTTTGATAAAGGTATATATACTGAAAGAAAGGCTGTCTCACATTGAGCTGAAACTGAAGTCAACAAACATTATAATCTTCCAGTCGGACCAAGCCCTTTCTTGTTGTCAATCATGTCAATAGCCAAAACAGTGGTCCTCATTACTGGCGCCAACTCCGGTATTGGTTATCAGACAGTCAGACATCTACTAGCCTCAGAAAGACCATATCATATCTTCCTTGGTGCAAGATCAAACGATAAATCTCAAAGTGCCATTACGAGATTAGTTGAAGAATACCCCAGAACCTCTTCCGAGCTTTCACCTCTTGTCATCGATTTAGAATCTGACGACTCAATCGCTCAAGCTCATGAGACCATCAAGGCCAAAACGGACGTACTCGACGTTTTGATCAACAACGCTGGTAAGTGAACGGTATTTCCATATATGTAGGGCATGAGATATGAGCGGATCGTTGATAAAATTCTGTCCTTTCTAGGTGTTGAGCTTGATGGTGATGGAGCCGAGAATGGCTTGAAAACACGTCAAATATTCGATAAAACATGGTCAACCAACGTAACTGGACCATATATATTAACTTCAACCTTAATACCACTATTGTTGAAATCAAAAGATGGTAGAATATTATTCTTGACAAGCGGTACAGCATCATTCGAATTATCAACTAATGAAGAATTCTTCTTGAATATATCACCTGAAGCTGGATGGCCAAAAAAATATCAAAGAGAATTACCTTCATATAAATCATCAAAAGTTGGTTTAAATATGATTATGAGAGATTTCTATAGAATTTTAAAAAATGATAATATCAAGGTATGGACAGTAAATCCTGGGTTTGTAGTTACGGGTTTAGGTGGTAATCCAGAAACATTGAAGAATTTAGGTGCAGGTAATCCAGATCAATCAGGTTCATTCGTAAAAGATGTTGTAGAAGGTAAAAGAGATAAAGATGTTGGTAAAACTGTCCAACAAAAATGGTTATATGGTGATGTATTACCCTTCTAGATCGAATCCAAATTCCCATACAGATCATTCAGTTCACAGTATCATTAGGGTCAATCAGGTAGATGGATAGATTATATAGAAAGTATGAATGATCTCAAGGCTCTGTAGGATGCTTTGATCATGCACGATTTGACTCCGGAGAACCGAACCCATGCTTGTCTGTAGTAAACGATCGCTTAAATCGGTAATGCTTCCGTTTTGACACTGGTCAGTAACTTACAACAATTACTCACCGGATGATCAATCGTAAGGGGGTATGGTCAATTCAGGCAGAACAATCGTACTAAATACTATAAGGCAATCCCCATATGCAACATCCGATTACACTTTTCACGTGTAACCTTGATGACTAGTTTGCGGGTCTAAAAGAACGCCTTGCAACGAGATCTCAAGCCTTGAAAGCCTCTACGTGGTGAAATCTCCTACCTCGTCGTGCTTAATACAGTGTACCAGCTGGATATACCTGTAGATGGGTTCTAAACGCTTGTCACGTATGAGTACGGAACCTTTGAATGTAGGTAAGAGGTATCGTAAATTACTTCAAGTAGAAAGAGAACACTTTGACGGTCAAATACTGATACTTCGCCTATTCGGAACTTATGTCTTGGGAAAATCTCCTCCATGGCGCTTTTGCAAGAGTAAGCGACTAACCTAAATAACAAGGTAGAAATACCTATGGTGAGTTGTCGGAAAGCTTAAAGTTGTCGGTTTCCAAGTGAATTTGAGAACATTGACATTACGAAAATAGCAGTTTTTTTGGGTAAAGGTTGCTTGTCGGTGAACGCCGCCTACGTTCTTTTTACGTTTTTACGCTTTTGGTGGCTGTCAAACTTTGGTAGAATCCCCTGAATCCCGAAATAAAGTTTCCGAGCCTTTTTGAACCCAACCTGATCAACGCATCTCACCAAGAAGAAGAGAAGGAAAAGCTTTCCTAGAGTTTGTGTAAAGAAAAGCCATTGGCGCTGAGAATAGGCTTTTAAGGAATGTTAAAGTAAGCCATATCGGTATCTCCCAAAATTCCCTTAATTCTCATGTCAAACCTTTGGAAAAAGTTCTCTTCCCTTTCGTGAATCTGACGTATTTCTTGCTTCGTTGGAATCCGCAAAGGAAGGGAAAAAAGGTACCGAGCAAGACTCACCAGGATGAACCGTATGGAAGTAGAATTTGATGGATGCAAGGATGTATGATATGGGATTTAACGAAATCCAGATCTCGTCTTATCTTGGGGATGTGTCCTCATCGCCAAGTTTCATAGCAGATATGAAAATAGAAAATCAGGAGGGCCAAGAGGTAGTTAACACCAACTCCCATATTTGGTTGTATTTTTTCTTTTTTTCCTTCTTTTTGATTGATAAGAAAACCTTTTTAAATCTGTTCATTAACATCAACGACATCAAACAGTGAATCAAATTTTCTCATCTAAGATATATTTTAGACCAATAATTTGTTTATCATTCACAAAAAAGTCAGATCAATCTTCAGTGAAGTTACAACTACAACCAAAGTTTTAAGCGGCCTTCTCTCACCGCATACGAAGAATCTCATATAAGTAACAATTGTATCATCACCTTTATAGCAAACAATACAAGGGAAAAGAGAACGACCAATGCGATTCCCTCAATTCTTCGCCATATTCCTGGCAACAATACTCATATTCGTAACTCTCACCATGGCGATACCTACTCAGACAACGGATGAAATAGATAGTTATCAGGATCAAAGTAATATAGAAAATATAGAAAGTATAATGGAAGGAGAATCAAGGAATCAGATACAAGTTGAATCGTTTGATGGTTTATCCAATGCTCAGAGGATGAAAAGGGGTTTACCATTACGGAAACCTGGACATTTGTTTAATGCCAGATGTGAGTCATCCCATCTTATATAGTACAGATCAAGTAAAGTAACTAATAATTGATGATGATAGTGGGACCAAGAGCACCAGCTGAATCGCCAGCGGTAAATCGGTTGAAAGCAAGAGATGGATTATGAGAATGAGATTCTCTTTAGATAGAGTGAGTTCGATTCTTTGCAATAAAATCCTCTTCTTCAGATTCTTACAAAATCGTAAAACTGACAATATGATTCTGAATATAGGTTTTCATAGTACTTTCATACCAGTGCAATACAACTCCGCTTTCCATCACATATCGAATCGCATGAAGAGTTATTAGACATGACTGGAATAGATTCAATAGAATATACACTCCCTAAATTCATATTTTATAGACTTTTCCTCGTTCTTCATTTTCGAGCAGAAGTCGATTCACCACATTAAATTCCTTTTGTATCTCTACATAGCCTTTAATTCCAACAATTCTGGATTTATTACATTTTTTGTTTCATTTCGGTTTTTCTCCTTGTTTTTTTGTGACGACGGTTTTTGACTTTTGAACTATACAAGATCTTGTCAAACTATTCTTGAAACGACAATCATGCATTCAACATATATTTAGTTCATAGTATACCATCTATTTCGAGACTCAGGACTCAGGAAAAATCACTTGCTGTAACCATGCTAATGCTACAATCCGAATACAACAATAATGAAGTAAGGTGATAGATTGTGTGTTACCATTCACCGGATGAAGATTTGGATTTCACAGATAATAAGTAAAATACAGATTTTGGTGTATTTATCGCATAAGTAATAAATCAGCGCTATATGAGTTAATATACTAAGCCATATATATAATTAGTGCTATTTCTGTACACTTTTATTGATCATTGACTCATTACCATTGTGTATGTTCTACATACTAACCTGAAGAAAAGTGATGCGGTAAGATGAGAAACATCTTTGTCAATATTATGTTCCCCCACTGAATTAAACCCATACACAAATGAAATTGATATTAAGATGAGAAGATATCAAGTATACTACTGTACTACTGTATATGTGTGTTGTACACAGTAGTCTGTAACCTAGTCTAGTTAGCTTGGATTTGCATTAATATTGTGTACTTGTACCTTTTCTTCGAGCTGTCTGAAACTCTGTCAATTAAAGTTTGGTGAGAACATTGCTGTTTCCCTGAAACATCAGGAATATGTAAAAATAAAACAGGATAAACAATCCGGACGTGTCAAGTATCATCAGGGTCTTCAGATGCAAGGTTAGAAAAAGGTACACTTTTACTGATCAACATTAGCCCTATTTTATTGAACGGGTTATAGGGGACGATTACTGCCTTGTCCTTCTATCTCAGCCATCGTTTTAGATCTCAAGCTTTGTCGTGGGTACCTACAGGACGACATGATGAGAGGGCTGAAATCCAGACGTATACCTGTTCTGCTTATCCTTCTACGGCGTCGATAGCTTCAGATCAGGAATAGCTGACAACCATTCGGTACATCTTGAGGCGATCTATTTATGATCTACCAGTATACTGAATCGCTACTGTAGTCGAATAGAGGGTTATTCGCCCTCGATACACCTCAAATTTTCAGTTCAGGAATGTTAGGTCCAGAAAGTCAATTACCGTTGTGCAATTTAGAAAAAAAAAAAAAAGCAAAAATAGCTTATCTTCAATCTTCACATCAGAATTAGAATATTAAGGTGACATAAAATAGTTAATTTTGTTTGTTATTTAGCCCAGGGCCTGGGTGAGTACCTGTTTGAGTGTTGATGCAGGTTTCATCCGATGTGACAGTGATATTATGGCATTTGTCATCTTATACTTTCACTGTACTTCGATTGATCCTAACTGCGATTTCACAAGCAAAGAGATCTGCGTAGTGTTTTGAGCGGAATGACGGAATGTTGTTATGTTAACGTAAAAAGATAACCTTTTTATCTCATAATAGCATCATGAGTCTTGTTTACCTGTAAAATAAGTCCCACAAAGCTGTCATAATGCAAAAAAGAGATGTCAACAAAGAATAAACATATCGAGCGTGAATGTCAAAGCCAAGAAATGATATATGTAGTATGTATGCTGCATCTTATGCTTCTTCTTCTTCTTCTTCTTCTTTTATCTTTCGATATAATTTATTCCTATAATCAAAGAAAAACCCCCACCAAAAAATAACAAATTCGGTCACCTACAACCTTCATTCCTTATACCTAATATAATAAACGTTTGTACTAAACTCTTACCTCTGAAACAGATTCTCAATCAAGTCACAAATACATACCTTCATCAAAAATGATGTCGAAATTCCTCGCATTCCTTTTAATAGTGGCATTATGCTTAACTTTAGTTTCTTCATCACCGTTGAACCCAAATACATTAAACAAGAAATCTACCGTTACAACAAAATTAACTAGAAATGATAAATTATCAAATGCTGAAAGGATTGCTAGAGGATTACCATTGAATCAACCTAAAAGATTATATGATGGTACCGCCACCCATGGTGAGTTTCGTTTCTTCAAAAGTATTAAATTTTTATAACATATATGAACTTCATCCTGATAATCATTGATCTACGCATCAAATTAAATCAAGTAACATTTGATTCTGATAAATGGTTTTTATCTCTTTTCTCTGTTTTTTTTTTTTTTTTTTTTTTTTTTTTTTTTTTTTTGGGTTTTTAATTCCCGTTCATTGTTCAGCCTCAAAACCTAAGGAGGTCCGCTACAAGAAAGAGAACTAACTGATGACGATGTTAATCAATTACATTAATAGTTTTGAAAGCGCGAGCATCGTGAGTTTAATTTGCATTATTCTTCAAGTACAAAAAACATTTTTACTGATCTTTCGATATCTTAAGTGGTCTTAGACGAAGAGCCGAAATTCCCAACAAATAGATATAGAATCATCAACCTCATCAATGTTGATTAATCATATGAACTGATATCAACTGACAAGGTATTTGGTATCAAACCTTTCAGATGACATTATTCAAATTTCAAGATCTTTAGCGATCTGGCTCGTTATATTTTTACTAGTATGGACTTTTCTTCGAATGAATGTATTCTTTTCCCTATCTTGTTTCGGCTACATAGAAGATAACGGATTATTTCTTTTTATCTCAGTGATTACTTTTGTTAGATATCTCGGTAAATGACATGAAAATATTTGACAGGACTTTGTATCTGACGTGTAACGCAAAAGATTGTAATGTACAGTACGCTATGAAGCAATAAGGTATATAGAGTTTAAGAGATTGTCCAGGATTTCTACGGTCACTCCACGGGCTTTCGAGTTAACTTATGGCTTTTGCCATTCCATCGCCATTTCTTTCTAGTCCTGATTAATTGCTTCTATGCATATTTCTTAGATCCTTTTTGTTGATCATCCGAAGTGATCGCCCTTAGCTCCTAGTCGAGGTTTTCATAAGGTCTTTAGTATATAAGGGGTTATAAGAATGGAATGGCAAATACATCCATGCAACCATCCGTTGTGGTAGGTCGTTGATCAACAAAATGTGGTACGTAACGTAAACAGAACCGAAAAAGAACATTATATTACGCATTTATGATGTTTATCATCATTGTTTCCATAGAAAAATAAACAACTTATGCATCTTCGATTTACTTTCATGTGTGTAAACAAGGAGGCAGGAAACGGACTACTATATAGACCTACTTTGAGTATGCATTGATCTTTGTTGTTCTTCTTCTCCTATTGTCTCTACGTTTTACTTTTCTGACTTTACCTTCTCATCTAAATCGTTTTAAAACCCAACATCATATAACAGAACAAGTGATTGAACGGACCAAAAGAAAAAAAAAATGATCTCCAAGTTCTTTATTTCCTTTCTAGTCTTAGCTTTATGCTTGACTTTAGTTCAATCAAAACCACTTGCCCTCAATACAAAAAGATCTTCTACTTCTATCTCAATCGATAAAAAGTCCAATTCTGATCAAGACAAAATAGCAAAAAGAAGTAGTAAATTATCTAATGCCGAGAGGATTGCTAGAGGTTTACCTTTGAATCAACCTAAAAGATTATATGATGGTTCAGCTACACACGGTAAGTCTCTCTTCATGTATCAATAATTAATTTTAAAATGCTTTCTTATAGCTGATAATTGCTATTTGACGATCTGATGATACTCATCCGAATAGCACCTCAAGCTAAACGATCGTAAGTTCCAGCTGACAATCCGAAATCATGTAAAAAAAGATCGGACATTTAAACTGATTTTCGCTTTCATTTTCTTTCCTCTTACTTAGTGGTATTCCTTAAACAGATTCATTGAAAGCTCAAGATGATAATGTGTAATTACGATATTCACCTTCA
Source organism: Kwoniella dendrophila CBS 6074 (assembly GCF_036810415.1). Taxonomy (NCBI): domain Eukaryota; kingdom Fungi; phylum Basidiomycota; class Tremellomycetes; order Tremellales; family Cryptococcaceae; genus Kwoniella; species Kwoniella dendrophila. The sequence goes on from NC_089480.1 coordinate 280,283, forward strand.
TCTCGATTCTCCCTTTTTCCCATTTCTTTGATTTTCATTTCCCTCTCATACATTTATCTACTATTCTATTACATCCCTTTCTTTCCCCCTAATATACTTAGTTTGATCCAGTCTCATTTGTTGATTTTTCGCTTCATCTTTTTTTCCCCCTTTTTTGGGTAGTAGTGAAGGACAATCTCTTTGAGTATGTGAAGTGTGATGGTTTCTCCAAGTAAAATGCAAAAAGCACATGAGCAACGGGATCAGCAGAGTGATCAGTGTGTAATGTATACATGCTTATAATTTCAGACGTACTGACTATGATCATGCCCTAAGTCACATTTGAAATCGAGGATTTTCGTTCACATGATTGCGCTTCTGCTATATTATGCGTGCTGCGATCTGTACAAGCTACGTACACGATTACGATACTTCTACGATAGTTTCCTATGAAGAAAAACCATAAATCGGTACCTTTATCGCTATCCATTATTTCATTCTTACTTTTTTCTGAAGAACATCTCACCTTGAACCCAACCGAATATCACAGTATACCTATCAAACATGTTTTTCACTCAATTCATTATTACTTGTATTTTTTTATTATCCAATTTCGTTTCTGCTTTACCTCAACCAGAACCAGAAGCGCTACCAGCAAGTAGGAATGAAGGTTTGCCACTTGTTAGATCATTAAATGATTTAAGTAATGGTGAAAGAATAGCTAGAAAATTACCTCTAAAAGCACCTGTAAAGAAATTTGATCCTTCCAGAACTGAAGGTAAGTCCAGTCAGGTCATCCATCGTATGAGCAATTAGTTTTATTTACTTTGTCTTTCATTTCACTGGATTATCTTGATTTCTATACTTTAGCACTTCGACCAAGACAATCAGGTCAACCTCAAACTCATAATTTCTATATTAGAGTATCAGATTACAATTTAGGTAATGTTATTGGTGATTTGACTTTCGATATTAATAATGGTGTTTTACTTGTACCTGTAAGCCTTTGTACTATATATAGATCACTTCCTCAGTAATCACTTACAGTACGATATAAATTACTGTTTGAAGTACCTAATTTTATCGATTTAAACTTGTTTAGGTAAACGCCACAGAATCATCCAGAGTTGTATTTAGTGTAACTACACCTATATTCCCCGCTTATCCTGTAACTATAAAAGCCAGAAATGCTTTGAATGATGTAACAGCTCCTATCGTAACTAGAGATTGGACTGATGGTAATGAGAATATGGGTGGAGGTGGGCGTCAGTAAGTTCAAATCTTCTATGTATCTCAATGTGAAGTGTGAAGTGTGATAATATGGTTCTACAATTAACCTACCTAATTGACTACTTGAATTAGTACAATCCTCTTCGCATATGATCCCGAATCAAATCCAAATGGAGATAATGGAAAGCCTATTGAATATTATCGAGCAACTTCACATCAAAGTTCAAATTGGTATATATCAGAAATCCCAACTACACAATATCCATTATCAACAACATGGTTCAATCAAGATGGTACAGGGGTTGATCCAGGTTTTTATTTAGATGAAACTGATAGAAGGGTCTTAAGAGCTGCTGAGGATCCACAAGATATCAGATTAGATCTTGATTATTCCAATAGAGTCGTTCTTCATGCTATTCCAGCCTGAATAGGTATATTCATGCCAATGGAAGGGTCAACGATGATAGATGGACTTTTCAGTATCTTGTCAAATTAGCTGTGAATCCGTATGGTAGGTATTATTGTTGTATCTGATAGTAATCGTTGAGGTGTTTCAGTGTTCCGATTTTGATAGCTTACTAAGCATGCATATAACAAATCAACATGTTCTAACGATACATCTATACATCCGAATACTGTACTATCTTGTGCTCCTGCATTGCAATGACTTTGTAAGAAGGAGACCGCCTAAAAAGGTGGATTGTAAGATCTTACTCTACAACGGGAAGGTGTGTGGTTGATGTCAGCGAAACATCACTCGTCATCGAAAGAGGTCAAAAGACATCAAGTTCGGATTTTAAGCCAAACCTGATTCAAAGGTCTCGCCGTTGACAAAATGCCAAACTCACTTTGAAAAGTAAAATGGTTTTTGATGTTTCAGTGCCAAAGCTAACACTTCTCCCGTTAACAGATTTATTGATCTATATTCTAATATTTCCAGTTTATTCCATCTACACAGAACATTCAAAGATATTGTTCATCAGCAGGCTAGCAATACAGGCACTCATGACAGATATTGTATATCGATCGTATGACTTACCTTCCTCTTCCAGTTGATTTTAGTATTAATTCCATTTCAAATTCATATTTTGGAGTTTCATTTCCAGGTTCCAATAAATCGGTTACTAGTATTCTAGCGAATTTTTTGCCTTCTTTTATATTTGAATTTGGCGGTAAAGGAATATTTGAATTATACGGTGAGTCCGATCTTAATAGTTTCCAACGTCCGAAATGTAATCCTTTACCACGTATGGAAGGCCTTAGTGAAGGTACTATATCCGAAGGACTATTTGTGAAAATGTTCAATCGTCGTAAGCGAGGTCATCAGATGCGACTCATTTGTAGGCCGAGGACTTACTGATCCGTCGTCAAGAAAGATATCACATTTCCATCTGGATAAAATCTCAAGAATCGGTGATACGTTACTGCGTCCACCGTAATTTGTTAGTCAGCTTCCATGCCTTCAATTTGCGTTCCGCAAGTGATCAAACAGATACCGGGTCACAGAGTTGGTACTGGTTATGACTTACTCATATGTGTTATCTAGACGAACATCGATGACTTGTCAGCTTAACGTACGCTTCCGATAAATCGCTAATTTCAATTTACCGTGACCCATTCTTCACCTGCACCAGGACGTCTAGAGAAATGGCCAATGGTCAGTTATTGTACATTTAAACCGTCTGCCAGCATCTCTGTTACGCTATGAGACAAGTGGAGAAAGAGTGCAATTGTCCGAGACTTCAACTCACATATAATGACAAACAGCTATATAACAACCATCCATCCTTATTCTTTCTTCTTCAACTACAGTAGTTCTCCATTCATCTCTATGCCTTTTCACGAGATCTCTCACACCGATGATTTCTATATCTTTCTTCTTCTGTTCAATCAATGATAAGCCACCGTTTTGTGCTTGCTCTTCATGTTGTTGTTGTTGTAACATATCTTGATAAGAGGGTAACATAGCAGGTGGTTTATAAATTCTTTCAGCAATATTACGCCATGTTGATGAAATATGTGTTAACCATCTTGATTTCCAACATGTTGATCCGAATCTTTCTAAAGAAGTTACATCTAAATGTTGGAAAATGTTTTCAAATAACTCATTTGGTAAATTGCTAATTGGACATGGTAATTCTTCTTCTTGTGGGAGAAAAATCAAATCATTAGGTTGTATAGATAATGAATTGAATAATTTAGTTAAAGGTGAGATTGGATGTGTATTTTGATTTTGTATAGATACTTTTTCAGATGTTTTTATATTTTGATGATGATGATGATGATGCGTTTTTTCATAATCTGGTGTAGTTTGTATAGTTCTAGCAAATGAATATGGCTCTAATGTAGGTGGTGTAGGTGATATTATATCAGTTGATGAAGGTGTACCAGACAAGTCTTCTTCAGTAGTTGAAGTTTGACCATTAGCATTTATGGTCACCTTGTTCCTCATTGATTTTGCATATGATCTATCGACATCATCTAAGGATGGCATAAAAGTAATAAGTCAGTAAGGATTGATTAGGAAATCATCACGTCAATTTTCCTATCCACACAACACTAAACTTCAATATTCGAGAAGATATGCAGATTCATATTACAGGTCGTTAATAGAATCCAAGTAAGTCAACTCACCATCCAACTTGAAAGCCTTCCTATATAGCATTAAAGCTTCATTCAATTTACCCTGTTGTTCACTTTCAACAGCTTTTGAATAAATTTGAATTGCTCTTTCTTTTTCATTTCCAGTATGACCATCAGGTGCTATTGTACCTGTAAATCTTGTTACTTTACTACTATTATTAGAAGTAGAAGAAGGTTTATTGAAAGAAGTAAAAGTTGTTGAAGTCAAATATGAATCTAATTTATCTAAATCAACTTTTTCACCTGGTACGAAATTTAATCCTTGTTTTCTAGAAGAGATTGTCGCTTTCGGTGAAGTGGTTGAGAGTGTTGTGGGTAATTTCGATTTCATCTTTTCAGGTGAACTTGAAGCTGCATTTGATAATGATGATAATAACACTTTCTCTTCATTTTCCTTCAAAGGTATTACATCTTTCTTAGGCGATTCTTTTATTTGTTTTTGATCGTCATCATCATCATCACCATCATCCTTCTCTTTACTTTTCCACCTAACAGGTCCAACTTCAACTTCTTTCTCTTTTCCCTTTTTGGTCAAGCTCAAGCTTGAAGGTTCAGAGGACTTATCATGTTTCTTAGCTTTCACTTCCTCTCTCCATTGCTTTCTAAATTTCTCTAATTCATCTTCATCATCTACATCTTTTGCTTGCTCGGACAATTTTCTGGGAGCAGGATTGATTGATAATCGATCGATTTCAGCTATCAAATCTGGTGAAGCTGGTGTACTGGGAGTCAGGGGTGTAGCTGGCGTATCCATCTTAACAGGTTTTCGATTTGGATCTATCTATATGTACTTGATCATAGTAATGATAAAAATCAAGATATAACTTTTTCTTGATAAATCGCTTTAATTGATCATCCAATTTAGAATGCACCTCCACTTGCAATCAGCAACTACGCCATCGATAGCTTTGGACCGGCTAAATCAACAACGGTGAGGTAAAGCATAAGCGGAATGTATTTTACCGATACATCACGCAGAAATGGTTTGTGTAGTAAATACAGACATCAAGACGTATTGAGTTTATGGGTATCGATCGCATACGTATGTTTATGGTAGTGGTATACATAAGCTAGTATGAATTTAGAAGTACGGAGTCGTTTATAAGGGGGAAAGATTCCTGAAAATGCCCTTTGTCGATCTGGTGGTTCACTCTCGCGGAAGGGATTTACGATACTCTTCACGATTCTATAGTCCTGTTACAACTCCTCCAAAAGCAATTGACAGTACACCAACACCTAATTCTACTAAAGTTTGTAGACTAAGACCTGCCAATCCTGTAAAATGTACAGGTAAAGCACCACTCGAAGAATTGCTGTCAGCTATACCATTACCAGTTAAGTTTGATGAACCTGAGGTTTGAGCTGCTGATGAGGTTACTGAAGCACTTTTAGCTGAACTGGCAGATGTTGTAACACCGGTGACCCCAGGAGCAGTTGTTACACCACCAGTTGGTGAGGTATCATTTGTATTTCCACCAGTCTTCTCAGCTGCATCAGCAGACCATGGATCAGTTGCCGTAGCATGCGCTAAACTTGCACTGGCTTGTACAGCATCTTGTGGACTGAATGTAGCATGTTTATATCCATCGGGAGCTGAATCGGACCACTCGTAAATTGATCCTGTAGCGTAGAATAACTATTTACACCGACAATCAGCTTTGAATGTAAAAGAAAAAACCTGCCCACGGTTATCACGCTCACCTGAATGTAATACAAAGTTTGATAATAGTTTCCTGTTCCATCACCTGCACATTTGGATTGAGCACATGTATATGCTGTACCTTCCATGTCGGGTCTGTATGAGCAAGATATGTATGTGGTTAGTCGTAATTGTGGGCACAGCGACATTGCTTTGGACTGATGGGCTTACTGAGGAATAGTATTAATGGTATCATTGAAACCAGATAAACAACCAATTACTATGATTCGAAGTACATGTCAGCATTGTAATCAGGCTGTAGACGACGATCAGAAAGAAGTGAACTTACCACATTGATAATCGTTCGTGATCCATTCAGGATACTTTGATAGATCAGGTCCACCATTTTCACCTTGTTTTTCGTCTTGTGCTTTGATTTGAGCTAGTAAAGGCAGTAGCGAGAATAGTAAAACAGAGGTTGAACGCATTTTGTATTTCGGTTGTGTTGTATACTACCAAGAAGAGATTATGAGAGATTTATGGATGATTCAGTTTAAGTATAGTATTATATGTTCTGTTTGGGCAAGTAACGATACTTTTTAAGATTACCCTGTTGGTTGTATGCTAGCTTTTATTTTTGCTTTGATTGATAATTAAAAATGAATGACTAAATTCGAAATGGGAAGAAGAAAACGAGATAAGTCGATTAATTCATCCATTTTATCTGGATGAAATCCACTAGTAGCTATATATATATTTCCATTCGAGAAATGTTCACAGGGGATGATGGTCAAAGGACCTTTCCGGAGTTAGCTAGACAAAGGAAAAGTACCTTTCCTTAGATATACCAATTGTCTGGAAATAGATGATGACGGTTTCAGTTCCCATAATCAAAACAGTTATTAGTAAGATTGAACATTATCAAAGGTTACCATCATAATGTTTTGAATTTGATTGACCTTTGACTCTTGAGATTCCAGAGTTCTTGCTATCTTTAGTCTAGGCATATGGCACCAAACCAATACCTAGCAATGTTCTTCCACAAGGGGTACGAATTTATCTAGATCTATAGCTTATTGGACTTTCTCGTGTTATGATCCAATTAATGCAGTTGACGAAGAGTACAGTAATCTTATCTTTCACATGTTTGATCTTGATGTGATCGAAATGGGGATATAGATTATTCATTATTATACCTTTAAGCCAAAGGTGGTCTGAGCGCATGGATAATCTCTTTCGAATATGTTGGGGATTAGCCAAGACAGTAGGAGGGGTAAAGAAGAGTAACCGGAAGGAACAAGATACTTCTACAAGTGGGGTCTCAGGTCAAATGATAAGTTGTATAAATATAAATTTATCGTACAGTAAGATTGTAACTTCTCACGTGGACAGTGGTCAGTAAATGTCAGTACCCGAGACCGAGGTGGCAACATACAGTAATCATAATTTCGATTGCTTGCTGCTTATTTTTTACTGTGTCTGGTAAATTTTGTAAGCGTCCAAGCACAAGCACAAGCTTAAAACTGATATTCAGTCTTAATGCAGGGAGGGGTGCGTCATCTTTGTTTCCGGTAAGATAAACATACACACAATAATCATACACTTTCACTTTCACTTTGACTTTCACTTGGCTGAGTCAACATACATATACACTCTTGTCCTTTCCTATTCATACCCCATTCATACATAGTATTTATACTCAAGGACATTCTGTCAGCTTCACATCTCATATTGTTGAAGCATACATAACCCCTTTCTTCTAATCACATACAATTTTAGTATTACTCAAATCTTCAATATAATATTAACAATATCGAACACATAAATCACCCTCAACATGGCACCAAGAAAAGGTAGAGAGCCAGCTTCATGGGAAGTTGGTGCTGATCAACCTAAACCAGAAGGTGAAACTAAAACAAGACGTGCATACTGTGTAAAGGAATTAGTTACTCGTGAGTGAGGCAAGAAATCAGATAGAGGTATGACAATCATATAGCTGATCATCAATTCATTCCTTATTACATCATCATATCGTCTCTTTATCAATTCATCGTCTTTGCCGCTCATTTACTCTTATCTGCATCACTGTTATCATGGAATTGATCAAACAACAACAACAGAACCGGCGCCAGGGATAGATACAGTACATGATGTAATGTTATATGCAGCCAAAACACATGGATCTAAAAAAGGATTCGCCTCAAGAAATATTGAAAAAATAATTTCTGAAGAAAAAGAAGTAACAAAAATGGTTGGTGGTAAACCAACTACACAAAAAAAGACATGGAATTATTTTAAATTATCTTCATTTGATTGGATGTCTTATGATGAAGCTTTACAAAGAGTAAAAGAAATTGGTTCAGGTTTAAGAAACTTAGGTTTCGAAGATGAAAGACATGAAAAATTCTTTAATATTTATGGTCAAACTTCGTATGTCCAACTTCCTTCTGTTCTTCCCATATATCACATTTATCCGAATTATCAAGCTATAACTCTCAAGGCGCTCAAGCTGATTCATCTTCGCTGTCATAGCCGAAATTGGATGTTAGTAGCTCAGGCGTGTGCATTCAACGCCGTACCAATCTCCACGGCATACGATTCATTAGGTCCTGATGGTTTGAAACACGCTTTAAACGAAACTGAAGTAAGAGGAATGTTTACAAATGCAGATTTACTTGGCACATTAGTTAAAGTAATTGAACAATGTAAAACTGTTAAACTCATTGTATATGATGGTAAATCAGAAGATGGTGCGGTTGATAAAGTTAGAGCTATTAGAGAAGATATCAAAGTTATTCATCTTGATGAGGTAGTAGAATTAGGTAAAAAGAATCCAGTAGAAGCTTTACAAGCTAAAGCTGAAGATGTTTATTGTTGCATGTACACTTCTGGTTCAAGTGAGTTATCGCAGCCAAAAATATCGATTGTGACCGTGATCGAACTGACTTTCACTTTTACAGCTGGTACTCCAAAAGGTGTACTTTTAACACATAGAAACGTGGTTTCAGCCAGTAGGTCAGAACTCTTAGATGTGCTGCATCACCTATGAAAACTAACTCAATGCCTTCTCAGTCGGCTCCGTATGGACTTTACTCTATGAATATCTCACTACCAAAGATGCGTATCTCGCCTTCCTTCCTCTCGCTCATATTTTGGAGTTCGTAGTAGAGAACTCATTTGTCTTCGCTGGTTTGCCAATCGGTTACGGTCGAGTCAAGACTTTGACCGACGCTAGTGTAAGAGAATGTAAAGGTGATATTGCTGAGTTCCGACCTGTGAGTTTAACCGAAGAGCTTGCGATCTCCATCACTGCCGAGCTCTGGCTGACAATGTGTCTGATTAACCTTGCAGACCATCATGGTCGGTGTACCTGCTGTATGGGAATTGATCCGAAAAGGTATTTTAGGAAAAGTTGATGCCGCTGGTGCTCTCAAAAAGTCCATTTTCAACTTTGCGCTCAACGCTAAACAAGCAGCTAATAAATATGGATTACCCCTCGTTGGTGGTTTGACTGATAAAATAGTGTTTGACGCTGTCAGAGCTCAAACCGGTGGTAGATTGAAGATCATGTTCAACGGTGGTGGTGCTGTTTCCAAGAGTACGCAAGCTTTCTTGAGTACTGCTTTAGTTACCATGATTCAGGGTGAGTAAATGGTCTGGGATGAAGTTGGAATATGTATATTGATCGACTCTCACCATATTATAGGTTACGGTCTTACCGAATCAACAGCTATGGCTGCTATTCTCAATCCTGGATTTATGCAATACGGAGCGGTTGGTGGTCCAGTACCAGCAGCTGAAATCAAACTTAAAGATGCACCTGACGCTGGATACTTCTCTACAAACAACCCACCACAGGGAGAAATCTTGATTCGTGGACCAGCAATATTCAAAGGATATTACAAGCGACCTGATCTTGATAAAGAAGCATTTACTGAAGATGGATGGTTTAGAACTGGTGATATCGGACAATGGAATAAAGATGGTACATTAGCCATTATAGATAGATTGAAGAATCTAGTTAAATTAAGTGGTGGAGAATATATTGCGATTGAACATTTAGAATCAATCTACAAATCATGTCAATTAGTTGCGAATGGAGCTATCATCGCAAATGGTGAACATAACAATCCTGCAATGGTCGTTGTTGCACACCCACAAAATTTACCAAATTTTGCTAAAAAGAATGGTTTAGGTGATGGCGAAGATTTAGAACATTTATGTAAAGATGAAAGAGTTGTTGATGCTGCATTAAAAGAGTTGAATAATGTTGGTAAAAAGGCTGGTCTGAAGGGATTGGAATTGCTAGAAGCTATCGTTTTGGTCGCTGATGAATGGACTCCTGAATCTGGTTTCTTGACTGCTGCTCAAAGTGAGTTTGTCCATATATCTCGGTTTTAGTATGTATGAAGTGAGCTGATCTTATACCTCATCCTAGAACTTCAACGAAAACTCATTTCTGAGCATTATGCTGACAGAATCAAGGTGAGTGTACACTTTCAAGTATCATTGCAAGTCAACATGTGCTGACTGATGTGTGACTTCAGGCTGTATACGCATAAGCGGTGTCGGACAATGATCCAGCTCAAATGCCGAGCTTTGAGTGAAGTCAGTCAGTGTAGTGACGAAGGAGCTGTTTAGAATGTCCTTGAGGATCTACATAGGTATGATTTGACTTTATTAATTTGACTACTCTGTGTCTCTACCGTATATTCCCCTTTCTGCTGAATAATAATAATATGAACTGTTTAAAGCATCTACGATATGTATAATACCTGAATGAAAGATTGCTCGTAAAAACCGGTGCATGCTGGAATCTTCATACCGGGAAAGCATTTACGGTAGGCAAAGGATATATACATGTCATCGGAACTTTGTGCGGAGATCACGGATCACTATGGAGGAACTAATATAAAGAACGAATTATAGCCAAAATACAAGATGACTGGGAACAATGACATCGCCGAAGAGTACAAATCAGGAGAAGGCATTCTGCGAATGGGATGAAGCTAATTATCATTGATAGACTTCATTTGGATCTACCGAAAAAATAGGTGGACGTTCACTAAAACCAACTCTTTCAGGTGAAATAGCGCCATACCATAATAAAATGGTATTTACTCTTTTACCTTCTAATCCTGCACAGCTACTTGTTCCAGGAATTTGTTGAATTGTTGATCCAGCACCAGTATTTAAAGTATGAAACCAATCTGTTGGATCATAATTTGTACCACCTTTTAACATATAAATAGCAGCTACCAGCCATACTAAACCACTTAATAAAGCAATCACTGACCAAGCTAAAGTAGATTTATGTCCTACCCAACCATAAGAAGTTAAATAATACGAGTAATTACCAGAATGCCTATTTTTGTAAAAAAAAGGGATAAAACCTAAGTACAAATACCCTACTGTTGCCGCTGCTGCTGCTCCATTTGATATCATTTTGCTTACTCTGTCCATCTTATCTGGAAGATGTGAAATGTATTCGAATCGTTCGCCAAGTTCACCTGTTTTACCCAATATAGCACTATCCTGCAAAAGTACTGCAACAACTGCAGAAGCAAATGTTTCAACTTCTTCACCAGTTAATTGATTCCCAGATATAAATTTATCAAAGCGTGAAGTACCGTCACCTATTTGAGTTCTTATAACACCTTCATTTGCTGTTACTGAACATGTAAAAGCGAAGGGTTTCGTTGGTGTAGTTTGATTATAATTAGTCCCCTTGTGAGGTACAACGACGGCATATTCAATTGTGTAATATGTATCATGTGAACATCCTCCACCTGTAGAATATCTTTCATCGTTATTTGATGAATTACCAATCTTTGAATATTCATTTGAACAAGGAGATAAATAATAGTAATATCCACCTGTAACATTTACCCCAACATTTGGATTTAATTGACATGTTGCTGAAGTTTGTAGACCGACTGAGTTTATTTCAATGTTATGTGATTCTTCCGGAGGACGTATAACAAGGAAAAGCTCCAGATCAATCAAACCAGCATAGTAATTCTCTCCAGGAAAGACAGTTACTGCTGAGAGTGAGTTTTGGTCCAGACCGAGGGTTTGTGGTGGGACCGTAAAAAGTCCTCGACCCGCTATTGCTTCAAAAACGGAAGAATATGCTATACTTGGTGGACAAGATACTTGTTCAGTGGTATTTAAACATGAAATTAAATAACCTATACCTGAATTTCCAGAATATCCAGGTACACGATAGTTAAATTCACCAGAAATATAATTTTCTTTTAAATTTGGAACTAAAATACCTGAAAATGAAGAAGACATTAAACCTAAAGAAATTGCTAAACCTAGTGCTATACCACCAGTCATAAAAGGTGATTTACCAATATGTATAATACCACCACCTGAAGCTGCTGCTCTCCATCTTTTTATCGTAATTCCATCTTTCTTTATTGCTCTTCTTAATAGCCACGATCTACTTAAATCTGAATAGACTTTCTTCGCAATAGCTGCTAATATTGTTGTTATGGCTGTGATTAAAGAAGCTAGAGTAGAAATGTTTACAATAGTGCCATCCAAATCTGAGATTGGAATTACTAATTTAAACAATGGACCCATCTCATAAAATGTCAAAACACCTAAAACACCGACTGTAAGACTAATTGAGCCCATAAGTACAGATATGGATATTGATCCCCATAATACCGTTCTCAACTTCTTCTGATTACCCAAAGATCGCTGACTAAAAAAGCCCATAAGTACAGATATGGATATTGATCCCCATAATACCGTTCTCAACTTCTTCTGATTACCCAAAGATCGCTGACCCGAATTTGAAGCAACCGGTTCACACGTGTAATCATAGTTCTTATCGTAGTCCATGATGTCTATAGTTTATAAGTCAGCAATTCTTCGACAAGTCTCATCTTTTCCAAAAAGCAGAATGCAGTTGTGGTAGAAGATGTTGGGGGGCTTCATAAGGTTGTGAAAGTCAGCTTACCTATTAGCGCACAATTCGACTGAATTGAATTTGCGTTGTTGGGATGGTCTCTATCGTCGGTGGGGTCACTGATGATTAAATTAATGGAAAAAACACGTTCAATCGTATTTCAAATATATGTCGCGAAAATCAATGCGACTGCCAATCAACAGTTTGTCTGACCATCGGAGCGGAAGACAGCAAAAGCAAGTTAGCCTAAGAACAGCTACGGTCCTCTTGCTACAGTATCAGTGAATGATCTTGGCATTTTCAGATGATCAGTCCCACCTTCCCGCTATAATCCTGACCTGACTTTTACCCTCTTGTCCTTTTCTTCAACATTCCTGCCTCTAGGGCTGTGTAGAAAATTCGGTCCTTATCAGATTCAAGTCTCCTTAAATCTACTTAGATTTACTCCAATCTTCCCGCAACTCTACGTTTAAACTACAACATTTTTGACGGGGAAAACAGTCCCCTGATTGTCTGCCGTTATAACTGGATATCCGCGGATAATTTTTTATCTCTTGTTCACGCATCTACTGTACATACCTTGACTAAATTTCATTTAAATGGTAAAACAGGCAGAGAACTCTCTGCTCCTTTGTGTCTGACCTGAAAATAGTTGTTTGACGGATCGCTCCAGAGCTCAAGAGATTTTGACTGGTTTTCACTATAAATAATTCCCTATTGGTGATAATAATAACGCAACCGATTCCCAAGACGATTTGAGTAGAAATTTCTCCTCTTCCTGAACTGCCTAGGCGCTTCGCGAACCTTATGCATTGAGTGATCGCCCTTGTACCTCATGGCCTTCGAGAAACGTCGATCTAGCCACATTCGGCTTAAACAAGCATAGCATGGAAGGCGGGTAAGGTACTAAATTGCACAGGATCTTGCGTAAGACCATTTTTCCCATGGAATCGATTACGGTATTGCATGTTAGCGTTAAGTTACCTTGTTATAGGGTTTAGACAAGTTTATGTAACAGATATACTACAGTAGATCCAAATTACGGTGCTTGTTCAACTGTTGAATAGGTTACATCTCCAATCCTTCTAGTCAAGATCTACAGAAAGAAATATACCATATAGAGTAATAAATAAGTTACAGAGAACATAGAGGACAAACCGGTCATGACTCCCTTCAATTGTCTTTCCGAAGAACTAGATTTCGAGCTGGAAGTTTGACTAGCAGCAGCAGATGAAGATAAATCAGAACTTGGGGTTGACTCGGTAGAGATGATGGCGGTATTTGAGAAATTATCAAAAATCCATCCCTAAGAAGAGAAAATTCAATTCAGTTCATTAGCTTCCAAAATCCAGATTGAAATCGTGAATGAGTGTCAATGGTCAGTATGGAAAGACCGTATTCGCAGAACAGGGAATCACGCATGTGCACGTTACATTATCGGGAGTTCAACTTACCTGTTTATCGTTTTGTGCGTTTGAACATTCTCCGAGTTGTATGATTGAAGTTGAATTGTCTGAGTTACCTGAATCTGCATATGATAGACAATATGAGGCAGAAGTGGTTGTTGTGTTTGCGCTTGTATTCGTATCGTTTTTTGCATCCTCTGGATTTTCTTTCAAGGACAAGTCTAGTTGAAAGATTCAATTAGTTTTTCCTTTGACCCGTTCGTTACTTTTTATGTATAAGGGGACTTACATATATGATGATTTTTTGAATTATATTTCCATAAGCCCGATACAGTAGCTTTTTTTATCATCGCATCATTTGAACAATTAACTAAGCTTAGACTGGATGAGCTGTTCTTTAATTCACCAGCATTCAACCTATCACCACTACTTAAGCAAAATTTGGCAGCATGTGAATTGATTGTAATTAATCCTTCTTTATCCTTTTCAGCAGTCCATTTTTGGGAATTTGCATAGTCATTCGTAGTTAAAGGTAATAAACATTCTGATCTGTTTCAAAAAAATTCCATCATCAGTTTCCTACTCGCCGTAACTAGTATGTACGGTAAATGAACAATTTACTGCATTTTTGTACATACGGGTCTATCATTCGATAACTTATACTGTATTAAACTTACAATTCTACTTCTGATCCTTCTTTGATATACCTTCCTACCACAGTCAAACATCGTGAGGGTGTTCCTTCATCAGCTAGGGATATGAACAAATATAATCAGTCTCTTCATTCTGTGTCTTTTACGAATTTCGCATTTCTACAATATTCACGCATCCATCGACGGAGAAAAATAATGTTAACTCGTCACTTACGAGTAATTCTCACTTGATTCTCGTTCGGATTTTGGGCATTGATAGCTAATAAGAATGGTAGAGTCGTCAATACTGATTTGAGGAGTATCATGGTAACTAATTGTTAGGTGAATTGCATTGTATGATATGATAGCTCCTTCATGGGATTGTCAGTTGTGATAAGGAAAGGATAAATCAATCCCAAAAGGCATATACTCTATATATGCAATAGCTCGTACATATATACTATGGTTCGAAATCCTTTGTACCGTTGATGAAACCGAAGTGCATCGCAATTTCACTTTCACCTCCTTTCATTCGACCACTTTGTATGGTTCGAGTAGATTTTTGCACTTATGATCGAACCGATCGAAACGGTTCACCTGACAACGCCAAGACTTCCAATTTCAGTCTTGCTGTTTCGGAGATATAGAGGGTATTTTCGAAACAAGGAGAAAATTTGGTGAAACGCGCTAAAAGTGGATCTCAAGGTCGATGCTGGAAAAGAGGCAGTATTTGTTTTCATCATGCTTACAACTCAATATTTGGCAATTAGCTCGTGTTGCTGTCTCTCGAATCAATCAAATAAGACATGCATTACCAGATTGATAGTTGTGCAAAACTACAAGTTCTCCAATCTTGATTCTTCTTGACATAACACGATGATATCTTTTTTTATGTACAACTGTATCTCCTATCTTCTGGCTTTTACTGGAATTTGGCTGGGCTGTAAATTTAGTTTTTACCTAAAACATCTTTTACACCGTTGATGACTTTTTCAAGATCACCTCTTTGTCTATTTGTTGCTGTTACACCCATATGACCGATTCTGAAGTATTCAGTAACGATAGCTTTATGTAAACCAGCAGCGACAACAATATTTTTCCTATCGTTTGAAATAGTCAAAATTAGCTTTCCGGTTATGAACTAAACTTTCGAATGTAAAAACTTACTCGGCAAGTTTGGGTAAAACATCTGGAGCAGTTACACCTTGGGGGAATCTTACTGCTGTCATACCATTAGCAGCTATGTCTCTTGATTTAGGTACGAAACCAAGTCCAATTTCGGTAAGTTGGTCTTTAACGTATTTAGAAGCTGCTTTATGTGCTTCAAAGGTTTCTTGAATTGGTTTTTCGAGCATAGCTTTAAGACCGGTGTTAAGTGCGTAGATGAGTTGGACAGGGGCTGAGGAGTACAAAAAGGGGTATTAGCAAACCTTGTATACCATTAAAACACAGCATTAAGTGGTAGTAGATTAAACTCCAACTTACGAGTAGCAAAGTATGATGGTTTACCGGCTTCGTAATTTCTCATGATTGGGATCCATTTTTTCCATGAAATGTAGTAACCTTGTGGAGGTGTTTTTCTGTTTTCGGAGACCTAATTGATAAGATTATCAGACCGTTAGCTTTAGTATTGATGATAATGAAATGATAGACAGTACAGTCCGAGAGTGTGAAATAACAAGCATTGCTCACCTCAACAGCTCTCTTTGAAGCTAAAACAACAGATAAACCAGGAGGTACACCTAAACCTTTTTGTGTAGCAGAAATGACAACATCTAATCCCCAATCGTCGAATTGAATTTCTTCTGATGCAACTGAACATACTGCATCTAAAACAATTAAAGTTTCAGGTGAATGTTTTTTAACTAATTCAGCAAAGTGTTTTGCAGGTGATAAAACACCTGTTGATGTATCTACATGTGTAATTGTGATTACTTTTGGTTTTGATTCTAATGCTTTGATGACTGCTGAGTCTCTAAATCATTCCAATTCAGGATTTGATAAGTGATTAGCAATATAGAATATAAAGGCTTAGTTATATTACTCACTCTGGGATGTTTCCTACTTCAGCTTTGACTTGGGTTACTTCAGCACCGTAGATCTCAAGACTATTGATAGGAGACGAAACGAATCAGTCGAAATCATCACATAGGAAGGATTCTGATATGGTAAATATCAGATAGGAAGGCTTGAGCAATTCATATTGCCCACTCTTGCGTTGCCCACTTTCCTCGATAACCATATTGTCGAAGTAGACTGTTCTGAATCAAGAGATTGATAAAGGATGTGAGACGGGAGACTAAAACTCACCATTCAGCGAAAGAATCACCGAAATAACCAGTATTTAAAACAACAGCTTTATCACCTCTTTCAATTAAATTTACACCAACAGCGTCCCAACCTAAAGTACCTGAACCAGCAATTAAAATGGGTTGTGAACCACTTTCTTCTTTTGATAATAAAACTTTTCTTAATAATTTTAAAGATTCACCAAATACAGGTATGAATGCTGGTGATGTATGAGCTGTACCTGGCGTAGCATTAGATAATAAAACTTGATCTGAAAATTCGATTGGACCTGGGATGCTATTGACGATTAATCGAAAAAGAACTCGTTAACGACTGCCAGTATATCATCAAATTATAGAAACAAATTATCGGTAGACTTCTTTGGCCCTGTGGTCACACTTTTGGTGAAAACAAGACCGTCCACTTCTTCTATATAATGTATATCCAGCTTAAACAGTTACTCACACCAATAATTTGTGATCGGCTTGTTTGAAATCAGACATTTTGATTGAAGTTGTTGTGGTGAAAGATCTGTTGATAATAGCAATTGATTGTGATTTAAACAAAGATTTGTTGATCAATAATCTGGTAGATGTTCTTAAACTCATCTATATCAATAGTAGTAGATATATTATGATTACAGTGGATGTAAACGGAAGAGAAGGAAGAAGGGACTATCAATATAATGATTCAAGGTTGATAAGTGTAGTGTACTGTAGTATGTAAAGGGAATGATGATGGAGGATGAGTGTATTTCCAATATCAATTAATTGAATGATACATGATACGGATAACGCCGGTATTCTTTTTCCGAAGATATTTCACTCCACTTTCTGCGCTTAAGAGCGTTTAGATAGAAGCGAAAACGTGGCAAATCTTATCACGGATGCTGGTTTACCCCACATATTTATATATGGGTCAATACCCCTCCCTCATTTGCCGGTCCGATTTTGACGAGAAACGAGAAATTGGAAATCAGTTGTTGAGTCTATCTACTGGGTATCTATGTACCTATCTTTAGATTATAATAAACATAATATCTCGCTAAAATCAGGTCAAGTAACATGGAAATGTAATTATGCATTGATATATATCTATATATTGTAGCAATTATAATGATTCTTGAATGTATAATACTATATAGTTGTATGTACAAAGTGGATTGATCTAGACAAAGGATGTATGTTGTAGCATAGAAGAGTAAGATGACGAGCAAAACGTGAATAATAAATGGAAATAAAAATCAAAATTTAGAGTCCGTGTATGATTTCATGACCTCAATCATATGATGATTATACAGTATGTGTGAGTGTTTCTTCCCCTTTCCCCTCACACTTGTTTGTCTGTCTAGACGAGCTTTAAGTCACACAAAGGCTGGACCCAACCTATATGGTCTTTGCAAAAGCTATAAAACCACTTAAACCTCTAAAAGTACCTTTTGCAGTTGCGCCATAATGTTCTAATGTATGACCTTGATCATCTCTCCAAATACCATCAGAATCAACTAAACCATATTTTAATGTATTTTGATTAGATAATAAAGTTTCCATCATTTCACTGACTACTTGCTATAGAAGTCAGGGGATTGGATGGTTAACATATGTGTCTTCAAAAACTTGCTAAGAAAGAAAGAAAGAAAGAAAGAAAGAAAGAAAGAAAGAAAGAAAGAAAGAAAGAAAGAAAAAAAAAAAAAAAAAGAAAATAAACTAACCTTTGAATCAATCATTACGTTAATTTCTTGGGAATGGAACCAAGATTGACTATCTATTTTATTCGTTAACCAGAACCAAAAGGAAAATTAGCTTCTTTAACTTGTTTCGTTTCCCAAACAATCTATTACGAAGACACGAAACATACCTTGATTACCATTACCAAAAATAGCAACTTGATCATCATAAGCAGCGAATTTAATATGACAATTTCTTTGTTTCTTAATTGCATTTAGAGGTCGTACTTGATCTTTACCTGTATACCAATAAACTTTTAAATATCCCTCTTTTTTATCTTTCTTTAGGATTTTATATAATCTATCAACAACTTCTTCATTTGTTCCACCTTGAAATGGTATAGATTCTCCTTTATCATTAAATCCCAAGTCCAATAGTAAAACAACATCGACTCCTCGCCTACATGCTTGTTTGACTGCTCTTACAATTGGTCGAGCATTTAATGTTGGTGTTTGACTGAATACATCATCATCACAATCGAATCAGCTATGTTCAGAATAAAGGAATTCGACTTCGAAGCTAACTCACACAAATACTTTCTTCTGAGCATATCTAAATCCAGCTAACCATGCTGCGTTTTGAGGATTTCTGATATCGTGATGACCGGGAACTGGAATGACATCAAATCAATCATGAGTCATGTACAACTCGTCAGGATGAAGGATCACTCACATCCATGTGGTTTTCTACATGTCATAGCTATAGGGAAAGGTTTATGAGGTTTATGTACGACGTGAGGTTTAAATTCATCTAATTCATCCGAATCTTCAACTGTTGCCCAAGCGTCGGATAAAGCTCCGGCATCTATTGACGCAGGAAGTTAGCTAAGTCAACTGTATTTCTTCATTTTCATACGTGATAGGGGGGAAACTCTGAAGTAGTCTCTAAACTTACTGAACTTTTTAGACAATGCAAACATTCTTTTACTTCCCGTACCTTCAGGTTGTAATTCACTATCATTCGATTGTAATCTTTGTCTTTTTTCCATTTGTGGTTGTATAGGATTTATTGATTGATTATCAATTTGAGATTGAGATTGAGTTAAATTCATTTCAACGTGTTTCTTAGTTTTTTCATATAAATCTCCAGTTTCTTCAGAATTCGTAGCAGTTAAAGGTAAAGGTAAAATTTCACCTTTTTCATTTCTAATTGGTGAAGGAATTTCTTTACCTAAAGATAATGTATCAATAGAATTAGATGGTACTTTATATTGATTATGTTGTTCGATACCTAATAAAGAATTCTGTCGAGCTTCAGGCTGTGGCTGTGGTTGTGATTGTGGTATACTTGTAAATGATGTTGTAGGTGAAGAAGTAAAATGAAAATCAATAGGTGATTGTGTAATTTCATTATTTTTATCTGAAATTTGATCAGATAAAAAATGACCTGATCCATCAAAATCAGTTTTTAAAGGTGCGAATCCAACATGTTTCTTTTCCTTTTCCTTTTCCTTGATTGAATTAGGTCTACTCCTACTACTATTACTTTTATCTGATAAATTCATCTTATTGTTATTTGTACGTATTGGAGTTGAAGGTGGTATACCATTATTGATGATATTGGTATGGATTTGTTCTGATGTTGTTGTTGTAGCGGAAGAAGGATTAAAAGGGAAATGATTAGAATTCCAATGTTCATCTGAAAGTGGTTCATTGGGTAAAGGATAAGTTTTTGATTTTAATGGTATTTCAGTATTCGTTATTGTAGGTGATGAAGTCGCTTCTGATCCATACGCAGTTGAAGTTATTGTTGTTTTATCTTCATCATTTTTATCTGTCCCACATCAGTCAGATAAATTAGCTTATATATGCTTAATAACCATATACCATATATCAAGAGATAAAAGTCTGGATTTTTGAAAAATCTTGGTTCAAAACTTACGATGAGATCTTAATAAACCAATATCTTGTGAAGCTCTTCTACTTGGACCTCTTGAAGGACCTCTTGAAGGATTACGTGATGAAGTACCAGCACCACCACCTAAACCCCATTTATCTCTAAATTCTCTTAATTCTTTCATTGCAATATGAGCTCTAGCTTCTAATTCTTCACCAGGTTTCCATTCATTAAAACTTTGTTTTTGTTCATCTATTAATTTTTTAACTGCTTCTCTTAATCTATCTGATGTTGTATTGGTGTTGATAGCAACAGAATTTTTTTCTTCATCTAAAATATCTTTAGTTTGTCTTCTTAATAAGATTCTTGCTGCTTTTGCTGCTTTTAATATTTCGACATCATCAAAATATGGATTATGATCTTGAAACAAATATTGTGATCTACCATTTATTATGGGTGGTTGATAAGGTGTGTTCATACATGGTAAAGGTGGATCTAATTTATTCCACCATGAATGTAATGCTACTTCATAGAATGAATCCACAATTGGTCCTTCAAGATGTGTCATCATTTCGAGGTTAGGACGGTCTATTCCAACTGGATCAGCTATGCGGTTTCTATGATTAAGTCACAAGATGATAGCCTACCTTGAATATTATTACTATTTATCAATGCCACTTTCCTATCCACTATTAAGAATTTAGCATGAAAAGTACCTAATAAAACTCGATGAAAATTCTATCACTGTTTATTAGTACATCTCTTCGGTTTTCAGTGTTTAAAGCTATAGTGATATTTTCACTTACAACAACTTCCACATCTAAACCTGGAACCTCTTCTTCCGTAGGTAAATCTAATGGAGCCCATTCTTGAGGTTTTACAGGAGCATGTGCATTCCAAAGTTGTTCCCATGAACCTCTATCATACATTATTTTGACAATTATTTTTGGTTTACCTGCTTTTATTGTTCTAGCTGATAATTCACGTAAAGCTGAAGATATTGTGTTGACCGAGTTTGAAGGTCTAAAATGAATAATACATATTTAGTTTGGTCTATATCGATATCAACTCATCTCAGGAAATAATGTAATTAACTGCATTAAAGCAAGAAAAATGACTTTACAGATATATGAGTCAAACTCACTGCCAATAATTTGTAGCTAAAAAAACTTCTTTTTCCGATCTAACAATAACATCTCTATAATGTTGCATTATATCTGGAATAAGTGAAATAATAGTTAATGGCATTGTAGTTGTTGAACCTAATAAATCAGGTGGAACTAAACCTGATAAAGGATCTCTTTCTAAAGTAGGTAATAATGATATATACATTTTCCAAAATAAATCTCCTACTATAACATCATTCTCAGATGCATCTTCATGTTCATTTTCAAATTTCCATCCAGCTTTTTTTCTTAATTCTTTACCTTTTAATTGTAATTTATCAAATTCATCTTTTCTTAAACCATTTATAACTGAATGTTTGACTTTAAATCTTCTAATTAATCTAAATATTGGATTAGGTTGTGGAAATTGTGTATAAACTGCTTTTGAAACTGAATGATTCGGATGTTGATGTAAATAGTTTGATAATAATTTTGATTCTGTTTTCTGAGTTTTGGATGAAGATGATTTATTTGTTGTTGTTGATGATGGATGTTGAGATTTCTCTGTTATTCGTCCCGACTGTATATTTTGTTCTTGCCCTTGTGAATAAGGTTGAGCATATGCTTTAGGTGGTTGAGGTGTTAAAGGAGAAAATGTCGAAGTTGTTGAAGTTGATGATTGACCATTATTTTGGTATGTACTTGTATTTACATCAGCATGATCTTGTACATGCACTGGAGGTAGTCCCTCGACCTTTTCAATCGTATTCGACATGACTACTGTAATGTTCCTTCAACGATTGAATCCATAGAATTGAAACGATATCTCTTTACTGAGTTTCCAATGTTGAGTGAAAGTGAGATTACGTTTTCTTTACGTTTACGATGTATTTATGTTATACAATATACTGTACTTTAGTCGGATATGAATCTTTTTCTTTGTACAGGTCTATGGTATTATAATGTTTCGATGTTGCTTGTGATGATGTACAAGATGATATGGTAGGTTGATTGACTATGATACAAATGCGAATAGAATGAATGTATGCGGTGACGTTGAATATATTTCGGTGTACAGGTAGCTGAAAATAGCCAAGACCTTAGTAAGGGTGTGGTGGGTAAGCTGTGCGGACTAATCGCTCGGTGCCTCGCCGGTCTATCTTGATAATACTTGTACACTCTTATTCGCAGTAATGATTATATAAATTAAACAGCTATCGGTATCGCATCATGCATGTAGACCATACCACTGAACGCATGATAGTGATAATGCATGGGATGATTTACAGCCAAGCTGGTATACATGCATGTATGTAGTAGACCGAGACAACATAAAACCTCTTCATTGGTATGATGACGAGGTATACCACCGTACATTTACCGCGCGTTCCTCTCTCCTCTCCCCGCTTTTACTTGACAGCCGGTTATAGTAAAATTGAACCCTTTAAGCTTTTTGCAGCATCATTTGTTCGGTCTTGGCCGTTTTTGATCATGCATATGGTTATCTCCGCCGAATGTTCGCTGTAGATAGATGGTCTTCTTGTACTGTTCTTGAGAATACGAAAGGACTTGAGGTAGACTTCTTGGCATCATGATCTCGGTCGACTATTATGCTTTCTAGAATGTTGAGTCTGCCAAGTACAACATGAAACGATATAAATATGCATTGACCATCAACCCTTGACTGGAAATTGTGCAGCCCGGATATGCGGGACTCGGCCGTATGGACTATGATAATGGGTGTAGGTATTTGTCTGAGGGAAAGGAGACTGTTTATACGGAACGCAGTGACATGAAAGTACATTCTGTAATTCCTAATTCTGAGCGCGTACATTATATCGGGGTTTTCGTTGGTTTACCAAAATGGATAAAGTAAAAATAAGATGATGTTGGGTTTTTAGCGGAATTTCCAAACCGCTCGTATGATTGATGCACAAGTAACCCCACAAATAACAGGATGATCAGAAATACTGCAGCATAAAGTAGGACTGAAAGTAATTCAATCAGTCAGCTATGCGAAATGATAAATGGTATATTATTTATGGGATATATGATATTTTATAACTTACACGTTATCAGACGTATCAAGCGTTGTCTTTTACTGGTTTTACTATTTATTCTCTCTTTGACTCTCACAATCTCAGAAGAAAGGTACATATCCTGTATAGTATGAAATTGAGCTGTCAGTAATTGTCTAAAGAAAAAGGAATGTCTGACACAGTAATCGTATCAAATTAGTATAACAGGAAAAAACAAAGATGATACTTACCAATTCTTCAACCCACATGGATATTCTTGTTAAAGCAGCACTTTCACTTTCATCTTCATTATCATTAATTCCTGGTATTCCTATCAATTTTCCTGCTTTATCCAAATGTTTCGTTGATTTTGTTGATGTAGATGATGATGATGCATCTATTAAAGAAGATTTGAATTCCAATACAATATCTTTCCAAGGTGTTGTACGTTGTTTCATTATTTCTACGTCATGAGATCTATCAGATTTGATTCTATTTAAATTAGATTGAAAAGGTGGTATATATGTTGATAGCGTTTTTTGTATATTTGCTGTTATTGCCTGGTGAATAACAATGATCAGATTGATATATTTTTGATAGACTATGTAAGATTTCTGGCAACGACCCACTCACCTCCGCATCAATATCGATATTATTAACCTTCTCAAATACATCAGGCATATTCGTCATTACATGATGTTTGATCGTAGACTAAAGATATAGATTGCTGATGAGTATGAGCTATCATATAGATACTAGGATGGTGTATAAAGTTGACCCACCAAGCTAGATCTTATCGCTCTTTCATGTTCTTCACAAATAGCTGTCAACCTATCGATCTCCAGCTGAAGGGGACTATGATGCGTGCAGTCTTACAGTCAGTATGATCTACAATTGCTACATAGTATAAGTCAAAAGGCTGGCTCAAAGCTTACTGTGTACTTCTTGAAGCTATGGGTAAACTTTTCTTCCTCGTAGGAGGTATAAATTTAGGTTGAAAAGTCGAAGAAGTTGTATTATCATCTATAGATGAACGACTTCGACGATGATTGTTTGAAGATACAGGTGGAGCTGATTGAGGTGAAGGTGAAGTTGATCTATATGTAGGTTGTATAGGTACAGTCAACTGTCTTCTGGGATCATTAGGCATCGTCACAGTTGGACTAGAACCAGAATATCGCCTCTGATCTAGATTAGCTATAGTCGTATACATTTCTGATAATCTACCTTTATTTTCCTCTAAAATAATGGACAAAGAAGCAACGGACAACAAACCACAATCTCAGCCAGGAACAACCTGATCATCACTCTATATATCTACGCTATATAGCTACATACATTCACCGAGAACTCAACTAATCACGTGATATTTGACTGGTTATTGTTAAGTGCACTTTTGGTTCCGGAGTAGGGGTATATATATCAGTTTATCAGTTTAGGTGTTTAGGTGTTTAGGTGTTCAGGTTTAACCGAAGTAAGTTATGGAATCACCCGAACTGACGTCAGTGTTACCTTTCCTCTTTCGGTTCAACAAGGCTAGATGCTAGATGGGAATACGAGTACCTCGTCAATACATACTACTACTAGTTGTCCAATCGATACTTGGTACTCTTGTAGCTAATGCATGCGACTACGATCATACTCGAGTGATTGTGATCAGACCTAGAAAAGGTCTCTGGTTACGATATAAAACAGATTGACTGCCGTAAAGATATAAAATAATTCCATAAACTCCTGACAGTCTTGAACATAACATTACATTTATTTGCACAAACACCGTACATAAAGTCAAAACTCGGACATACCGTCATCATCGCACACATAACTGAATCACTGAATCTCACTCTTTTAAAAGTAGGAAAGACTTTTTTTTCGCTTCTCTTTTCTGTTCATCATGCCTCCCTCATCATCAAACTCAACTTCAGAGAAGCAAAGTGAATCACAACAATACGAAGCTATGGATCATCCAAAAGAAGATTGTGATAAAACTGGTGCACCCATTCGAGGTATTCAAGTGAGTGCATCACAAACGACAAATACGAAATATGCATTCCGGGAATTGGCATTGATAGATGAGATGTTTTGTAGGACCATGCTTTGATTGGTAACTTACGAGTAAGTGAGGGTATAGAATACCTGAGAGATATACATCAAAACTAATCTATGATCAATTCTCCTAGACCGCTGCTTTGGTCAGTCTTGATGGTTCAATTGAATCTATGTGTATACCATACTTTGATTCACCTAGGTTAGTCACCCCTCAATCACTCGAATAATCAAGGGAACAAAAAGTCTTGAGCTGATATTTGTCGTTTATACAGTGTTTTCGCAAGATTGGTAGATGCCAATAAAGGTGGTCATTTCTCCATTACTCCGTAAGTAACTCAAGGATCAAAGTGGTAAAAGTTTAGACTAATATCATTTCTGGCTAATCAGTACATGGGCGTTCAAACCGTAAGTTCCCTCTTATATAATTACATAGATGCGCAACGAAGAGTGAAACTAAAGACATGTACTCATATGTAGAAAACAATCATACGCACCAAATTCAAATGTTTTAGTAACTAAATTCCTTTCAGAAGAAGGTGTAGGTGTCATGACAGATTTACTTGTACCCAAAGGAGCAAATAGAACAGGTTCACAAAGTAGAGCTTTTTTACCTTGGCTAATTAGAAAAGTTGAAAGTATACGAGGTAAAGTACCTTTTAGAATGGAATGTGCTCCTGCTTTTAATTATTGTAGAGATAAACATACTACAGAGGTGGGTAAAAATCCTGGGATTCCACCTATCTTTGGTGGTGTTGACGACGTATGAGCTTACTTCCATGCTTGTAATACAGCTTGTAGATGACGATTCAGTAACGTCAGAAACAGATCATATATATAAAGGATTATTTAAATCACCTTCATTAACATTAGATTTAAGATATTTAACAAATTCAACTGATCAATGTGTATCAGATCCAAAAATTTCATTAAAGGTTGAGGAATTGAAAAATAGAGACTTGTTAGGTCCATCTATAACATCGGATTTCGAATTAGAAGAAGGTCAATGTGTTTATTTTGTTTTAAGAGAATGTGGTGATTTTAGTTATTCAAATGCTGAACATGAAAGAATAGCAAATCCAAATCCACAAAGAGCTCAATCAGTTGGTTTACCTTTAGAAACTATGTTACAAGCTGCATCTAAATTAAGACCAAAAGAAAATCCCATGTTGACTCATGTAAGTCATTCTTAATTCACCAAATTCAGGCTGTTATTCAAGACAGATTATAACACCAATATGATAATGCCTTATTACTAATGTAAACTTCGTTGTCTTTCAGGCTCTATTACAAGCTTTAATGAGAGATACTCAAGCATATTGGCAAGGATGGATTAATAGAAGTAAATATAAAGGTAGATGGAGAGAAGCTGTACATAGATCGGCTCTGGTTCTGTAAGTTCCCTTTCGACGTTGTATCGACTGATAATGTAGCTGAGCACAATAACGGAAACAGAAAAATGTTGGTCTTCGAAGAGACAGGAGCTATTGTGGCTGCTCCAACATTCTCATTACCTGAGTTCTTAGGTGGTCAAAGAAACTGGTAAGCTGACGATGACGACTGAAGGCCGAATGACTATAACGTATTTTAATTCATTCAACCATATAGGGATTACCGATTCACTTGGGTTCGAGATACCTCATTTACCTTATACGCTTTGATCAGATTAGGTTTCACGGAAGAGTAGGTCAAGTTGCCCTTATTGTCCAAGATTATCACCGCAGTTGAAGCTGATCATTGGGCATGGGTACGACTTCGCAGAGCAAACGCATATGTCGAATTTATTTTAGCTAGGTTGAGAGATCGAAATTCTGATGGATCTTTGCAAATGTGAGTCCGTTGACCAAGACGGTACTGGATTTACTAACGTGCTCGAGCAGTGTCTACACCATCCACGGTGGCAAAGTAAGCATCATTCGTCTTTGGCGTCAGCTGTATATACTGATCACCATTTTAGGACCTCGAGGAGCTTGAGTTGGATCATCTAGAAGGTCACAGAGGATCCAAGCCAGTCAGAATAGGTAATGGTGCGGCTGATCACTTGCAATTGGTACGTGCCCAAGTTCATGATTTTAGACTTTTAAGACTAACTTTCCGATCTTTGCGATTTGTGTCAATATAGGATATCTACGGTGAATTGTTAGATTGTATCTATCTTGCACAGAAATACAGTAAACCATTGGTAAGTCAATCGAACCCTCTGCCGTGTACACTTGAGAGTCCTGACTTATATCTTGTGTCTGATGATAGAGTTGGGAATCTTGGGTCTCAATTCGTCAAGTAGTGGATTACGTTTGTACGCAAGTTGATGAACCTGATCTGTCCATCTGGTAAGTACATCTACGTAAATTAATGATAATTCATCACAAGATACAGTTCGGCTGATATATCTCTATGCTCCAGGGAGGTAAGAGGAAAGAAGAAGAATTTCCTTTACTCCAAAGTCATGTTATGGTAAGATGATTCACTACAAATCCATAGCACACGCAGCTTGCTGATCACTTAACAATAGGGTTGCCATTGATCGAGGATTAAGATTAGCGGATAAACGATGTTTACCATGTCCAAACAGATATAAATGGATTGAAGCTAGAGACAAGATTTACGAGGAAGTTCAAACTAAAGGATGGAAGTGAGTGTAACGAAAAATGGGAAGCGATTATGATGTTTAAGCTAACTTCTCTTGTTATTAGCAATGAGAAAGGCTTCTTCAGTCAAAGTTACGAAGACAAAGAATCTTTGGATTCTGCTGTTTGTAAGTTGAACTCTCTACCATGTCTGGCTGATTTAAGGGTATGGGCTGGAACTGACTGATGATATCTGCAATTAGTGATTATGCCTCTTGTGAGTGCACCTTTGCAATCCTGACGATATACAGACCTTCCATACGTCAGGAACAACAGCTTATTTAACAATCATATAGGTGTTCTTCATGTCTGCTGCCGATCCCAGATTCACCAGTACCCTCGAACATATCTTGAAAACGTAAGTAGCGAAATCAGTTTTTTAAAAAACATTCCTTCCGTTCACAATCGGATTTCCCATTAAAGCGAAAGGATGAAATCGCTTACATGACCATGATTGCAGTCCCGAAAAAGGAGGTTTAACAGCAAACAACTCAGTTTATCGATATAATGCCGCATTATCAGATGATGGTGTGGGAGGTGAAGAAGGTGCTTTCTCATTATGCACTCTGTGGTGTGTAGAAGCTTTAACTAGAGCAGGTGTTTACAATAAACCTTATTTGGAGAAAGCGTGAGTAAATAGTTCATCGTCCGTATGTTTATAGCTAACTTAACTTTGGGCGCTTTCGTAATTATAGCGTTAACATGTTTATGGACTTCCTCGGATATGGTAATCATGTTGAACTGTATTCTGAGGAGATTAGTCCTGGTGGTGAAGGATTAGGTGTAAGTGTCATCAACGGATATCAATTGGAAAGGAACGGTAACTGATTGAATACTCGAATTTTCAGAACACTCCACAAGCATTCTCACATGTTACCCTCATCTCAGCTGCGTTCAATTTAGATAGGGCTTTAAGCGGTACAATGGCTGCTTAAGTGATTGTCTTTGGGCAACAGGTGGTTTTCGTGATGGTTTCGAGCATTAGACAGTCCAATGAAATCGAAGATTAGATAACATGAACTATAATAAGTATAATTTGTAACTTGGTAATAAGATGAAAAGCATTTACATGTTAACAAAATAACGACACTCGCCTGATTGACAACGTATCAAGAATATCCACTAATTGACTGCCAGACGATCACTCAAATATATCAGAATGATTAGGGACCATACGATAATTGCCTTCTTCGGTTCTCAAATCATCGGCATTACAACAACTCAAATGATATTTCCAGATTTTACCGATCGATTTGCCAACCCTGGAGAATCTGCGCGAGGGTTTTTCATCGATTTGGGATCGATAAGGGTGATTCAGATTTGAACTTCTATTATGTCGATTATCATAAAATATAGATGACGCTCTTGAGATTAGTTCAGTCAAATCTGATGAACTAATCGTACCTTCTGATCCATAATCCTCGTAATTTGACTCGTATTGGGAATCGAGGTCGCCAACTGGTGACGGTGATGATGATGAGATTAGATCAGTTTGATCGAAAGCTTGCCTCTTGAATTCTTGACCTGTGACTCTCTCCCATTCTATAGGACCTAATTGTAGTAACTCGACTTCCAAATCAGCATTGTCGTTAATCAAAGTTCTACTACTATCGCCTTTCATCAAGTTATCGAAGATGGTCTTTTCCACTTCAAAATATTCTTCTAGGGATTGAGATCCAGTTAGATGATCAAACCATGAATTTGTATACGTAAGACATCTTCTTAATTTTCTATCTAACTCATTCACCTTATTAATCTCATTATTATTCTTCTCTGAAAGTAGAGTAATATTACTGTGGTTATTTTGGGTAATTTGACCAGTTACAGTTTGTCTTTCTAATCGTCTTTCATCAGGAAAGTATTGAGCGGTACTGTAAATTCTATATCTAGGTTTATTTCCCCCATATGATGAAGCTGGATTTGAAGTTGCAGGTACGGTTATCAAAGAATGGATATTACCACTAATACCAAACTCTGAAAATCGATTAGATATAGGATTATTCGGGTCGGTATCGGTACAGGGATTAGGATTGGGATTCACAAAGAAGTGTTGATAAGTTTTTTGCGAAGTAGGTTGAATCATCGTTCTTCAATGTCGAAACGATAAGTTGCTGAAAGAAGAGGTATTTCGGGTTAGGGAACACAACTGAGAAAGGGGGGAAAAACCTCTTTAGTACATGAGATATAGTTACGCTTTATATTCAGTATCTAGTTACCTTGAACACTGTAGCTCATTTCATATTATTTGACCGGCAACTTTGGTGAAGGACTTGGCTTTGTAACCATTCACTACTGTGTTTTGTTCCATATTGAATCGGATTAGAAGGCATAACTTCCAGATATCCTTTATTGAACTTTCTTCGAGCTATAGTTCTTATCGGGTATTGAGTAGGATAAGGATATAGTATGTCTTCTTAAATTGAGAAGGGAAGGATGATACGGTTGAAAGGATCATTCATATTTCCTATAGTATATCGCTGTGTATCACCGGCAATCGTTCTTCCATACATACACCTATGTATACTGTAAAGTGCGCATGGCTGAACGTCATAAGTTTGAGTGATACACGAAGAGCGAAATATTTCAGCGGCAAAAGAATTCAAGATATGTTGGTTGTAAGCTTTACAACTACACAGCAATGCAAGGCTCTTAGGTACCACTGATTGTCCACTCCTATATCTGTGCATTCAAAGGTATAAAAACTGATGAAGGTGATATTACTGTATATGCATAGGGTAAAATAGGCGATAGCTGCTCATCATCGAGTATATATATCTACCATTGTGGCACAGATTATGCAGCAACTCAAAAATACATAGATTAAACAATATTCCCTAGAATAATTCATCTGGATCAGGAACTAACTCCACCTGTCTGAATCTTTTCTTCCTGTTAGAGTTTGACCCTTGTCCTTCAGGAGAAGTGGAAAAAAGGGATTTAAGATTCCTTGAAAATCTTGATAATTTACCTTTACCCCTTTTTGGAGCAGCTTCACTTGCTGAACCTTCTTCTTGTTGTTGTTGATTTAAACTTGAAGAGGAAGAAGAAGGAATTTGTGATAACCAAGACTGAATGTTTGAAATTCTGGTTTCTGAATCATTATCAGCTTGTTGTTGGAATAATTCGTCAAATTGATGACATATCTCATCAACCACATTCTCATGCTCTTCATCGTTATCTTCACTTTTAGTAGATATATCTTGATCGTTCTCAACATAATATTGTAAAAATTTACTAAGGTTGGATGAAAATTCTCGTTTGGCTACTTGTTCCCATTCGATGAGATTCACTTGTATTAATTCAAATTGTGTGGTAAGGGGTATATCACGATTCTTTATGTGATTATCGATAGAATGTAAAATATCATCAAAATGATTTCTCTCCATTTCTTCAAGTGTTTTTGTACTCATATTTATCGAAATTTGATTCAATAATTCCGACTTATTAGTTTTTAAGGAATTATTCTATTTCATATTTAAACAATTGGCTTTTCTCTTCTTTAAAGCTATTTCACCAAGTGGATCTTCATCTAAATTAGATTCATTTTGTTTGGCAGGTACTGGTTGTGCAGTGAATGATTTAGGTAAAGTAGTTATACTCATTCTTATCAATCTTTGAGATTCAGGATAATATTGAAAAGTACTATATATTCTACCTTTTTCCGATGCTGAGTTAGACGATTCATTAGAATGAGTGATCAATGTAGATGTTGGAAAAGTCAAGTTGATTTCAGTGGTGTCACCACCACCTGAACTGGTGCAATTTGAATTACGACAGAATTGCTGGAATGTTATATGTGATTCAGCCATTGTGCTAAGAGAGATATCTTGTTATAAGTATTCAAGTCGGTTCCCTGTGTAAGAAGTCAAATGAGCTAAATAGGTATGAGGTTAGAGGCACAGATAGCTCAACTTGGAAATAAAAGCAGAACACTCACCGTTGGTATACTGTTCATTCAAAGTGGAATGAATTTATTTCAAGAGGACGATGCAGTTGAGTCAATGCAAGTTTTAATGAAGTTACGATGGATATAGCGTCAGACCGGTTTGAGCGAGGAATCGGAAAGATATCACGAATAGACTAGAAGATGTCAACAGATTGTCTGTCAATATAAGCAGGCGAAAGAGAAAAGAAACTTGAAACGAGATACAGTTTGATCAACAAAATACATATGTGATCCACTTATATATAGGTATAATACAGGACAGGTGAGGTTTTTTGGTGTATAACTCACTTTACTGCTATTACCCGTTATCTAACTATACGAGAAGACTAAAACTACATTCAGAAAGGATTTCCCTACTTTACCGCTCGGTCTATCCTTTGTGGTAAATTTAGCGAAGCCTTTCAGACTTGTCTTCTCAGCTTCCATTTGCCAGTCGAAAGGTTACATCCTGAGAAGACGACTTTCAGGATGCATCCGGAGCATGATAAGATAGCACAACGTTGTATGCCAAGGAATGAGATGGTGTCATGACCCAAATAATGGCCCTCTTGAGTTGAATAAGCATCATTGAATATCGTTATTTGGCGGGTAGAGGAGTATTTTTTACCGCATAGCCTTCTTTTTCTGTACAATCCTCCCATATATCCATTATTCCCTTTCTGTATGGCCTTACGCTTCGTCCTAAAGCGGATAACAGTCATTGAGAATCAGTTTGCGCACCACTTATAAAATAGATTGATTGCCACCAAAATTCCTTCAACCATGTCTTTACGTAATGGAATCAACGCGTTTCCACCTCGTTTAAAGGTGTAAAGAGCAAAACACCAAAAGTTAAGAAACCTCATATCAACAGTCGAGCTCTATATTTTCTTATTTGCATAACATAGCATAATTGATATAACCACGAATTACCTCTTGTACACTTCTCGACAGCTATCAAGATAAGGCTATCGGTTTTATCGCTGGAAACAGTAGTGAACGATATTACCTGCACGACTGGCTTACTATTACTCCCTTCGTCACTTCATCACCTTACATCTTGATGTCCTAGAGAGTCCAGTTGTCACGACATCAATCAATTACCTGAGAAGTTGCCTTCCACCTCAACAATGCCTTCTTCATCAATACCGCGAATGATCTTTGCACCTATACTTCGTTTCATTAAATTATCAGTACCCGTATCTGGATCAATACCAAATTCAGCTCAACCAGCATCATTTATAACACCAATATGGTTAGCTTTAATATCATCATTACAAAGATTAGATTTATCTACAGATCCTAAAAAAACATTACATAAATTATCAAAACATAAATTTACTTTAACAAATATTTTACCATTAATATTTATGGGTATAATGACAATACATGGATTATATATAATACCATTATTTTTAATTAAATTAGGTATACCTTTAATTTATACTATAGCAATATTATTACCTATAACAAGTCAATTTGTTTGGCCAGCTACACCAGTTTTTTGTTGGTTATTAACTTTTTTTTCTGCAAGATACATTCAATCATCAAATAGACCTACCATCCACGTTGCTCTCTTACCAGCTTTAGAATCAGTTTTATACGGTGCAAATATTTCTGATTTACAAACTAGATATACAAATCCAATTTTGGATGTTATCGCTTGGCTACCTTATGGAGTACTTCATTTCGTCACTCCTTTCGTTGTAGCTGCTATCTTATGGGTTTTCGGTCCAAGAGGTGCAGTTCAATATTGGGGTTTAGCTTTTGGTTGGATGAATTTATTAGGTGTTTTCACTCAATTAGTCTTTCCTGCTGCTGCTCCATGTAAGTAAAAGTACCATCGTACTTTGATCGTCGACTGTACTCCTACCATGAACGCCGTCCGAGGTACAAGATGACGCGCTGATCTTGAAATCTGCTGACGTAGGGTACGAAATCATTCATGGTCTTACACCAGCAGATTATTCAATGCCAGGTTCACCTGGAGGGTTATTGAGAATCGACAGAGTATTTCATTCATCAGGATATACAAATACATTTGGAAATGCTCCATTAGTTTTTGGTGCTATACCATCATTACATTCAGGTTGCGCAGTAATGGAAGCTCTATTTTTGTCACATTTTTTCCCAAAATTCAAAATATTCTATTGGGGATATGTTGGAATTTTATGGTGGGCAACAATGTATTTATCACATCATTATTTGATTGATGTTACTGCTGGTGCATGTTTAAGTGTTTTAATTTTTTACTTGACTATGCCTTTAGGATTTAAAGATGTTGATCAAATTAATTGGAATTCTGCAGAGAACGTTAATGGTCAAGGATATGAAATGATTAGTCAAGGTGGTCCAAATAAAATTAAATCAAA
Source organism: Kwoniella dendrophila CBS 6074 (assembly GCF_036810415.1). Lineage (NCBI taxonomy): Eukaryota > Fungi > Basidiomycota > Tremellomycetes > Tremellales > Cryptococcaceae > Kwoniella > Kwoniella dendrophila. Next base: position 314,680 of record NC_089480.1, read on the forward strand.
AGATCAATTCAATTTAGATTTAGATGAAGAAATTAGAAAATTAGAAGAATCCGGTGATTTATCAGAAGGTGATGATGCCGAAGAACAAATCAAGAATGATGAAGAATCTAATATTCAAGGTAAATCAAACTCGACGTCAAATTTAACTTCAACTTCAGAATTTCCAGGAAAATTATCTGGATCAGATTACACCCCATCTGGGAGTGGGATAAAAGGAACAAATGATAATTCCGAAGTTAAGAAACCAACGATAAAGAAGAAAAGGTCTGTTAGTTGGGGCGAGACTAAAGTCTTAGGTGAAGCTGCTAATTCGAGTGGTGATATTGGTGATCAATTAGGTGGAGTAGGTAAGAAGGAGATAGTATAGATTAGACGTTTATAATCTAACGTAGCTTGATCTTGATAGTCAGTAAATAAAATATAATGAAGTGCGTATGCTGGATAATCATCCGCGAGATCTGAAATAGACTTCTCCAATGCCCGAAGTGCCCTTTGAAAACGCAATAGTAGTTGCAGTACGAGTACTGCCATCTTCATTCCACTGTGATTAAGCTTTCTTAATATAAAGAGCTACATCGATGTATGATTATTCAGCTATTGTATATGATGCATCTAACATTATGTGTATATCTGGTTTGGTTAGAATTATCTACCACCAAACCTATGACCTGAAGTACCTAAACCACCTTGAACAGGATGATTTGACCATCTTGAAATTAAACCCATTGATCTTGATCTTCTAACTAATTTACCTATTTTCTTCTGTGAATTCCATGTTAAACCAGTTTCAGCTCTTGATTTAATTTTACCCATTGGATTTACAAAACTTAGCGCGAATAAAGGATTCAAATCATGTTCTAAAGGATTTATTTTACTTATAAAAAAAGGATCTATTTTTGATGCTATTTTTTTATTTGGTCCTAATAATGGTAATTTTGCATATGGTTTAAATGTTGGATATAATGATTCTGATGTTAATGAATGTGGTGGTACGTACTTTCAATCAAGAGCAAAATTAGCATTATTATTGAATATTAGCTATATGATAATATTCTGAATTATCACGTCAAATGATAAACATTTCCAAAACTCACGGAATTTGCTCTAAATGGTCTTCTTTTTTCATCAGCTTCAGTTTTAACTTTACTTGTTAAAGAATCTAACATTCTTCTAGTTGCATCTGCTGTAGATGAATCTGATGAAGCTGGTATAGATGTTGATGAAGCTAATGCAGATGCTATTGATTCCCTAGCTGATATACCTGAATTCCCAGCTGGATTTCGATGTGGTAGGGAAGTGTGAAGTAATCGTACTGAAAGTGGTGGTCGAACCATTTTTTATCGATATAATTATATTGTGTGTAATAATTCAGTTGATCGATTCTGTTGATTGATTCTGTATAATAGACTCCTGTTCTGATTCCTCCAGGTATACTATCTTGAAGAGATGTAAGATAAATGGAAAGGTAACAAACGATAACTGCAATAGTTAATGAAAAAGTCCAGAGATGAAGCTCGAGAACGAAGAAATATGAATATTTTATTTACGTTACCCATTTATACAGTGTTTGTATTATTGTGGAGACCCCTCATTCACCTCTGACAATTTATATTTACTGTAATATTTATATATTTATCGAGAATTATTTCATTATTTCTGTGTTTTTGGTTGATACTTTCTGACTTGCTATCCTATCCATCAACTTCAGATACCTTTCAACTCATATGAGTCGGCTAATGGGGGTGGGATATCGGTAGAGAGTCGGAATAATGGCTAAAATATCTTCGGGTCAAGCTGGACCTTCGCGTACAAATGGAGGAAGACCACTTAAACCTATACACAAAACTGTAGATTTGTTGAGAAAGAATGAAGGTGCAAAGAGGAAAGGTAAAGGAAAGGAGAAGGAGATCTTGGGTGATGGCTTGACTGGTATGATTGATGGTGAGTCATCTTACTCGGTCGCATGATCAAAGTGACAGCTGATATCTTGATCAGACATAAAACGATTACCTGGTATGATTCAGGTTGAAAAATTTGCGGAAGTGAGTGATTAGCCGGCAGGTGTTCAAGCAGTCGTAGCTGATTGGCCTTACCAACAGACAAGAGCGCTGGAGATACACGCATTTCAAAACGCTATCAAAATTGCTGCGTAAGCTGTCTCTAGCCTCGCCTCTGGAAAACAAGCTGACCACATGCCTCATAGTGCTCAAGGCAGCACTCGAGCATTTCAGTCTCTTCCTCGACATCTGAGAAGGAGAGCAGCAAGTCATAATCCTAGGCGAGTACCTAAAAGATTAAGATCAAAAGCAGCTTCAGAGGTAAGCTAGCAGTGTAGCCAACATTAAGAGGCTTCCTAAAGTAGCTAACAACATAGATACTACTTGATATAGATTGATTCGGGTGATAATATAGCTAAAAAGCATCTTAAAATAGCAAGATTGCGTCGGAAAGGTACTTTGAGAGATCATTTATCTAGAACCGAACAATTCGCACTAAGACAAAAGAATAAAACTTGGTTACCCACACATTTATGGCATTCAAAAAGATATCATATGACAAATTTATGGGGATATAGAATACCTTTAACACCAACCTTAAAATCTTTCAGACCTGCTTATAGAGCTTCAAGGAGGAAAGTAGTAGGTTTCGATACTAGTTATTATGGTATTATAGAATTACAAGGTAAAAGACAAAATATAATGGATTTATTAAGTAGATTATCGGGTGGTAGATTCGCTGGATCAAAGTGAGCTTTTTCTTGAGATAGGTAGTTGATTTATCCACTTCACACCGAAGCTAACATTGCATGGTCGATCTCAGGTACGAAGATGGCTCTAGAGTAGCTACTATACTCTTGTACCATTTCGACTCTTTCCCTACAAATCTGATAGGTCAGGCAGAGGTGATTTGGCAAACACCTCTAAATGATCAAACCAAAATCCATCAGAAAGTTTGGCTTCGATTGCATCCTTCTATATTCAACGAGACTTGGAATGCAATAAAAATAGCAACATCACACCTTCAGCAGAATGGATCATCCAAAATCAATGATCTACAGATACGTGATTTACGAGGAGATATAAATTCAATAGATCTGATAGGACCGAAATCAGGCAAGGTGTTAAGAAGAGTGCTTAAACTGTGTAGACACGAAAAGGCAATCAAGAACAAGGTGAGCTCGTTGACAATGAACATTTCAGACCTGAAGCTCACAGCTTAATTAGTTTTTTGAAGATCTAAGAGATTTAGATAATCCTGAGCATCTATCAGAAGGCATATTAATAGGGTTGAAGGTTCATGATCCTAGATTGAGGTGTGTTCAGCCTACTTGACGAGTTACTTCTATATGACTCGCTGATCAAAAAGTATAGCTTTCCCCCATCTCGTCTGACGTCCAAAAAGTCCGAATCCATCGGTGAAGAAATTCTTAAATCTGATCAAGTGCAACCTTCTTCAGACCTAGCTGCAAGCTCACTCTGGGATAGTGATGTTCGAGAAAGTCTATCAAAAGCTGCTTACACAAAGTATCAGCTAGATGCAAGACGTCATAAGGTAAGCTGTTTTTTGAATAACTATTCTTCCAAGCTTATATGTTTTTCGTCCCACAGCTTGGATTACCCGGAACTAAATTACGACCACTTTCATCAGATGATCGATTACCTATACTCATTTATCAACGATCTATCGTTTCCTCAACTGATCCCTCTGAGGGATTTTACGGGTTCACTATACTGTTACCACCAGGTACATGGGCTCAATATCTTCTATCCTCCCTAGTGTATTCTGGCGTACTATTTGGTGGTATCAGAGAACGTGCTGTGCAACATAGAGAAGCAGGTGTACCTTGCTTCCCAGAACATTTCGGTCAAACTTGCAAAGCTGGTCAAGAATGGGAAAAGCGGAAAGCAGAGAAAGAAAAAGAAACTCACGATAGGAAACCACCAGGCAGAAGACCAGAATTCAGTATTATGGGCACAAGAGATCCATGGATACCGAATTGGGAGAGGCTTCTGGTGAGTCACAGCCGAGCGGTATGGTTCGGCTTTTTAGTGGAATTTTAGCTGAATCAACTTCTCGTTACCAGACTGGTTCATTATTGGAAGAAATTATACTGAATAGTCCGACACCCACCACCAAGCCATGGCTCTTACCTTCCCCTTTTACTTCTCACCTAACATCGAAGCTTGATGCATCCACTCTCCTCAAGATGATCAACGCTTTCCGGAAACAACGAAATATGGCACCTGTGGCATTCGAGAAAGGCTTACAGTCATTTGCTACTGCATTGGTCCACGTCGAAGTGAATGTCTTAGGGAGAGGTTCACCGGGAGATATGGCCATCATATATATGCTTCCAAGAGGAGAAAGATGTAAATGGATTGAGGCTTATGAAAGAAGAGATAAAGCAGGATCAGGAGAAATGAGTGATCTACACAAGGTAGGCGCTCGGATACTTCATTGACAAGCTCGCGGCTGATATGTGACGTTTTAGCTTGGCGAGCATTTACCAAAAGATGACAGTCTGTTAGGTTATACATCTACTGGTAATTTTTCTTTATCACGAGGGAAAGGTTTCGCTTTAGCTTCTGTAACTCTCAAAGGTTGGATCGATCTTCTGAAAAATGCACAAGAGGAGGTAAGAGCAGGATGGGAAGGAAGAAATGTAGTCAGAGTAAAGAACAGAGATGGTACCCTGAGTAGATTCGCTGAATTGAAACTAGTACTCAATTAGATACATTTTCACTCTATCTTCTGTGTGTATCTAGGCATTCTGGTGCTATGCATGTCTATGATGTTGTGTTACTCGATTCTAACCTTATGTAGGCAATATCAGCCTCGTTTATCCTCATGAATTTGAATAGGCGTATATTCGGCAGCTTATTGGGGAGTTGACTTATGATGCAACAGTCATCCTATGTCTGGCTGGTATCCAGAAAGGTGCGGTCAACGGCAAAAAAAGGGCTGACAGGGATACACCTAAGACCTTCATGCTGCACAACAACCTAAAGACACGGTATCGGGATGTCAATAGATTGAACGATACCAATGTACACCGCACTTTGGGATACATAGCCAAATTTGACTCGTACGATCCGATATAAGATATCGAGGGCTACATGGTTTCAACCTTTTGACAAACACGATATCTGGTTTTGTTCGGAGGCAATTTGACTTCTTTGTAAAGGTATGGTTGCAGTTTAGCAATCGGTAAGAGCAGGGTGCAGGAATGTGCAGAGATCTTGTAACCATCTGCCGAACAGCTTCTCGGCACAATCGAATGTGAACGTGTGCTTTCTATGAGGTTTCACTTCCGATCACTGATTGACTTGTGGAACTAAGATTAGTGAGTAGTGGTCCGCCTAAATGAAGATGTAAAGTGATCCGAAGCGCTTATACGGTGCTCCTGAGTTGGCAGATAAGACCGTCGGGAAGGGTACCTGATAAGGTAAGGCAATTTCGAAATCAGGATATTTATACAGGATAGACTAGAAAAAAAAAGCGGAGATTACACTTGTAGCTCGACTGGCTTTTCTTACGAGATGATGATGAAGATAGGAACATCTCCGGCACTAACAAGGGGTCGAGTTAATGACAAAGCACCGCCAGCACGTAAACTAGTGGAGAGGAAATCGTTGCACAGAATGGAATGTACTAGGCTGATGATCTTCGATCGGATTGCTAACGAGATTGTTTTGACCGTTTTGATCTAAAATAGATCGATGGAAAGGGTCTCAAAATATCGTTATTGCATAAGAAGGTTACAGTCGGTAAATTCGACAAGTCTCTTGTTGGTTTATTCTTTTTTTCTTTTTTTATGATTTTGTTTAATTCATTTTCGGTTTCATCAACGTATCCGACATATCGGATTTAACACGGAGATTTATCTCACTCTGTAGGAATATTCTCCAATCTTTATAATCGTAAAGGGTGATTCACTGATTTCGATCACATTTGCAAGTCACTTTGTACTCTACTGTTGTACAACCTAGCCTACAGTAGTCATGATTTTGCCTCCGAAACTTTCGAGCAGCAATCAACCACCAACGCAAGTACCGATAACTGTAAGTGGCTTTTTATATTAGGAGGACACTCTAGTATTGGCATCATATTCTCATTATTTAATTTCATGTGTTCCATTATGAGAGATTTCGGTACAGTTGTGCGGTAGTTGTCAACCTTGTAGTACGTCATGTGACAAATCATGTACCTCTCTTTTAATAGGTACATATTGTACCGCTAACTAACGGTGCTTTTGAGATGTCAAGTTGGTTGCACATGCTTACAATTTGTATGTTTTCAAGTCAGTTACACCAATAATCATTCAGGACCTCAATCAGAATGTCAAATTAATCAAACTAAAATACTTCCGAATCAAAACAGTTCACAAGGATTTGAATTTCGCGATTGCTGATTATCAATCAACAAAACAATGACAAATTCTTTGAGCGTCTATTCTGGTTTGTGACAAAGCGTTGTGCAAAGTGTTTTAGTACATTTTCATACCTTGTCATATACGGTCAGTAACGGATTACATACGTGTAGTAGCATCCAGTCCAGTCAGACAATTAAGCGAGGTCATATATCTGGCCTCTATCTATCCTCGCATCTACTTCTGTGTAATTATTGCCAAAAATAGCGGTGACACATACGTAGGATCTCTATGCATAGGCACTGGATGTATATGATCTTATTTTACTACTTTACTTCCGCATCATATATGTCATCATGGCTCGATTCATCCATGCACATGGGAAATACAAATTACTGTATCTCTTATCAAGGTGTCATACATCTTGCAGAACCGTAGGCATCCTGCGCGTAGTATGCAGCAGGTTTCGGGATATTTTTTCTACCTTCAATATCGTATGATGTATATGATATAATTGTATCGGACCTGAAGATCAACTATAACACAAAAAAGAAAAACATGTGTTGTCATTTATTTTTCGCTTATCATTGATGAGAGTACATACTTGAGATCTGATATGGTTACACATGCTGTCTTACACCGCAGATCCCCTATCGTGAATACTGGAAGATGCCCATGTATGATACGATGGATGCAGCTAGAAGAGAGGAAGAACAAAACATATATAGAAAAAAAAATCCGGTGTCCGAAGTAAAAATCGTACTTCACAATGACAATTTATGGTTGATAGTGGTTGAGTCAATCTGTGTTTCACCTACATATGCTTTTTAATTGACTCACTGATCAAGTTAAGAATACATTTGCAAGACGATATAGCTTATAAATCAATGTTTTACGGTGTATGGGTAGCTTGAATTCCCATTTCATTCTTCTTCTCTTTGCGACTTTTTTGCTTCTTGTATTTAAGACTTTCCCTTCTAGCTGCATTTTATGGCTTCTTCGATTTAAAACTCTACTAGCTATAGTTCATCAGCTACATTGCTGTGTCTCTTATCGATGAAAACCGATGTCGTATAGTTCCAACATCTGCATCATCAACTACTATTATTATTTTATTACATTATCTTGCATCGCATTTTACTGCATCCTCTTCTCCCAATAAAACCGGTGAATTTCCCAGGAACAAGATAACGGTAAATTCTAGCCCGTTAAAGTAGAAAATCTCCATTATAAACAAGCATAATTGCTATACAATTTAGGACAACGTTTATCGTATCACACTAGCTATATACAAAACCACATGAAACATCCTTAATAACATCAATAGTCCAAATTACAATATATATATAAGAAGCATCATCAAAAGAACGGGTATCCCGAGAATCCATTCTTTCCAAATCCATCTCCATCGGAAAACATCAAGAATCGAACAAATACCGGAACTTGTTCATCAATTTTGAAGGATCCAAGGTAATCGTTAAACATTTTGAAATAGAAGCCATAAACGTGATTCAGTATCGAAAACAGATATACAGAAGTAGGAAGCGAGATTGGTAAGCGGTTTTGTTTTTCGAATTCCTGCTTTTTGGTTTTTCGTACTTCGGAAGTATTTCTTCTTTTTCCATTCTCACACTACTGTACAGGTATAAAGTGATCGAAGAAAAGTCTGTGCCTTAAAGCTGATAGGAGTTCAAAAAAAAAACAATGTGATCGAGTCTTTAAGGGTAAAAGATGGTTATAGCTCTCAGGCTATTTACTATTTAAAATCCTGTAATCCTATTTTTATCATTCCTCTTCATTTTATCCTTATTGCATGGGACGGGTGTTCGTAACATTATCTTAGGGTTGTTGTGTTGGAGTCGGCTCGGGTTGAACCATGAATCGGCCTTCATTTTGCAATAATCTAAAATCACTGTTTATAATGCCTGCTTCGCTGATGTGGATCCTACCTCCCCACTTTCATTTATAATACATTAATATTGTTTGATGAAATCGGATTATCCTTCCGGTCCTCCTTTTCATTCCATGTATCTTTCTCTTTCTATATAATACCACACTGCTCCATAAATTTCCTGCTTCTTATTGTATATTCCATCTTTGTGGAAAGCGCCTTTTTTATCCAGTTTCTAACCATTACTTCACCAACATAGACCGATAACACCCTTGTAGATTGACAAGGATTTCGCGAGCTTACCGAAGCTTCAAGTACACCTCGAAATCATCCTTCTACCTGGTAACTGTCACGAAACCAGCAAATCCTCCTGTCACACAACTTCTCTTCAAGACAATTCTAGGTCCATAAAGCTGATTCAACATTGGTGTACAAGTGTGATTTCGAGCACCGCAATAGTAGCACCGCTCTTCTAGCCTTTCATTTTAGACCTATTCGATAAACCCTGGAAACGGTCATCAAAAGGTACAACCAGGTAACATACATACATTCCTGAATATATATGGACAATCAACTCCGATAAACTACGGATTGATCGCACTGTGCATATACACCAAGCTTTTTATACATACACGACAACTTATAAAAAAGAAGATCTATCTTAGTTTCAGTTTTACGCCCTCAATCAAGCTTAAAACCCCGTTCTCGTAAACATAGATCACAAATTCACCTTTGAACACGGAGGGACAGTCTATAAAAAGCAAGACACTTTAATCAGATTTAGCTTTCTTTCTTGTGGTTCGTTCCGAATATATCGCATCAAAACTACCACATTCACAGCAACCCACACAGATTGTTGCATTTCATTACAGCGCATTAATAACCTATATCCTGAAAAAGCAAATAAAAACGACGATCAAAAGTATTAGAATACACTGCATCATCATTACCATCACAACAATTCCTGTCCAAGTGCTCCAGTCATCAATCTGCAAGCGAAGTTTCACCGGCCGGTTCATCAGCTTATACAAGCGATTGGAGTCCCTTTGGATCTGGTGATTATCAAGCATTTACCAATACAGTACCTCTATAACTACATTATTCCTCTTATAGGGACACCCACCCTTATAATTAATACCTAAACGCATTCGAAATTGATTCTCGTCGCTTTGAGAATCCCTCGAACATCTCGTTTATTCTCTTTTCGGATGAGACATATATAACGCTGCTTTGACAATAGCAAGTATGAGTGAGTATTCTCTCCTGTATCCTTCTTCCCGCAATGAACCTGAAAGAGCCCCGTGCGTAGATCTATAAGAGGGTTACCAACCGTCGACATTCACTCGGGAACGTGACCGTCGGTCGGAGTTATATAGGACAGAGAGCTAAAGTCACCTTTTCTTTCTTATCCAACCAACTTTATTGCACGATACTGCAACTCCAAACAACAATCATCTCATCTAATGACAACTCATACAATATCTCCCTCACGATACGATAATATACTGTTCGCTTGATATAACCATAAAACCCTTATCATTAATTGGCGGATATTTTAAACTCAACCATCTTATCTTGATCACTCTTTGTTAATACTCCGACTATCTCGGCGCTTACGTTCCAACACATACATTCCTCGATTAATGGCAACGACTCTTGAATCTATATTCTTTTCGTCGTGCGCGACATCCATCACTTCAACGCATCTGCATGTATCGCAGCACAAGTACGTGCGAGAGGACATCACGAAGACGACACCCCGCCTGCAACAAAATTTCGCAAGTCACAACGCAATCACAACAATAAACATAACAAAATGCCTCCGATTAGCACAACTCATAAATTCCATGACGATCATGACGTGGACGAGAAGACTGGAATTCATCATCATCATGGTCGAGCAAGAGGTAAATATAACTCAGTGCCCTCAATCATACGGTATTCGCTTTTCTAATTCCGTATTACATTTCATAGCTCCTGGACAGCCTTTGCGACGTGGTGATGCCTGCCTCATGTGTCGAGCTAAAAAGCTCGTGAGTTCATCTAGCAATGTCGGCCGAAAAGTAGGACTGCCGGTTCAACTGACATATGTGTTCAGAAATGCTCCGCACAAAAGCCTGTTTGCGATCAATGCGCAAAACGTAAAGATCGTTGCGTCTATGACGCTATCAGGCCAGCTTCGAGGGTCGAAAAACTGGAAAGAAAACTTGGTAAGTGCATTCAGAAAATTGTGTATCTTCGCAGAGTAATGCTGATATGTACTATCGTGTCCAGCCGAGATGGATGAGCAAGATTTCCAAGAAGCCGTTAGACGTAGAGCTTCTAAAGGTTATGGACGGCTCAGTTTCAGCTCGACTGATGGGACATCAACTCCAATGGCTACAAATACTATCGGGCAAGATAATGGCATACCGAATTTCGCTGGATACGACATCTTGGGACAACATGTCGCTGGTCGAACCTCTCTGACAGCGAACGGCGAGACCACAAGTCCGAATTCAGTCGATCAAATGTTACAGACCGATCCTGAACAATTAGTCAACATACGCGCCTTACCAACTTCGGCTTGGCCTTGGCCTGCTTCATCCACTATCCAAACATTTCCCTTGGTAAATAACGATATACCTAGTGGTCATCAACATATCAACCCATTGCCTTGGACTATGATAGGATCGTCAAGTGATATAGGATTTTTAGGTGATAGAGGATCTCCAACGCTCAATGGATATCACGGCTTGAATATGGCATCCACCAATAGTACACCAGCTTCATCCTCCCGATCACAATCACTTGATTCAACGGCTTCTTCTACTCCACCAAATTTTTTCAACAATTCACCTCCAGTAGCTGGATTCGATAATCTAGATCTCAATTTGCTCAACATTCAGACTCCTTTAGATGGATTATCTACACCGCAAATCGTTACCCCTTTTTTGGATGGTTACAGCTTAAACGGTCTCAACAAAGGTGATATGTTGATCAACGGTCATAACATGGATCGAATAGACAATCTCAGCTGGAGAACCGTACTTCCGCCTCATGGCAGTCCAGTAACCACTTCAGAAGTTATTCAGAGCGTGATGCAAGTGAAGAAGGAAGTTGAACAAGAGGAGAAGTCAATGAGAGCGGAAGATTTAGGTCAAGGAGCTAGAGACTACCTGTGAGTCTACCTGACATTGTGTAACTAGTTTTGGTAGATCGCTGATGTGAGCTTTTTTGATCTGATGTTATGTAGGCTTGACTTGTTCTTCAGCCCTGATCCACCAAGATCCGAATGTGGTTCTGAGTTATTCACACAAGAGGAATTCCGCACAAAAATGGGATTACCTGAAAACGAGAAACCACACCCTTGTTTACTTTTCTCAATGGTAAGTGGGATAATTACGATTTTCTGCTGGGCTGGTGATCAATTTTAACGATTTTTATAGTACACTATTGCATCTTCTGGATCTTACATCCCCTCAATTCGAAGGTTATCTCAGCCGTTATTTAAAATTGCTGTCTCAAAGATTGAAATAGCTATCCGCAATCGGGATCGGCTGATCGATGCTATCAATGCAAGTAAGAATCTCTCCAAATGGTTATTCACCCAAGCTAGGTCTTTGGAAGGTCATCAATTTGCTTGTAAAGCTGTTTCGTGAGTAAACCAATTCAAAACTTGTAACGCACTCAAGCTGATATAACAACGTAGCCTCTGCATAGCTTGCGAGCTGCATCGGATCCCTTCGTCTGTCTACCGATCAGAAGACTATATGTCATTACCCTCAAAACCAGATCGGATTTTAGAGTCTCCCACAAATCAATGGGAAGTGGCAGAGAGAATTCACGCTTTGTATGTCTAATCTTATCGATAAAACTTCATTCAGCTGATGATATTTGTACCCTTAACCTAGCTGGTCAGCCTGGGGTAATGAAAAAGGTGGATGTCTAAGCCATGGCTGGCCCTCGACTATTAGGGACGAAACTATAATAACACCCTTACCAAGGCCTAGAGCTGATTATTCGGGAGTGAGTTGCGCAAAAACAGCTGAACTTATGCTTTTACTGACTCGGGTTGGCTTACAGGACGTCTTGGTAACCGGCCCCGATGTCACATTACGAGACTTATACGACAGACCCCATCATGAAAACCCTGCGCATCTCAGGTCCTTGTAGTGAGTTAGCTATACGATCTTCGACTCTGAAATATATCTAAACTGACAATTGGTCACCCAGTTGTTATCTTTTAGCATCCACGCATTTGATACACAGGTCCATGGATCTGGGCTCATTGCCACCGGAAGCCGCACTCTCTTCCTACAGATCTCTTACCCATTTCCATTGTACACCGAGCACTACACTGCGAGAAACCCACCCAGTAGCTTATTCGGAGATTATACTGACATCAACATGGTTGGAGAACAATATACCCGAGGAATGGAAACTGAACTTTCTGGATAGTCCAACTTGGAAGCAACCTGATATCCCGATAATAGTGAGTGTTCAATCAGTTATTTATGGAGTTCTTTGAGCCAACACTTATATCATCCTTTAGGCATTGTGCCTCAAAACCTCCAGAATGCATTTACACACCTTGTACACCGATCCTGACCAAACTATAGGTTTAGGGATCGCCTTTGAATGTTCTAATATAATCAGATCTTTGACATCTTATTATCAAAAGATACAGCCTCTCTCGTCACAATCTACCACTTCTCATCCTACACCACCCCAACTGTTCAGTTCGCCTGTTACTATCCAGATCACTAGCACAAATGACGAGCCAACAGAGTTATCGGACGAAGGCTCGAACTCATCTACGGTTGGTGACAACGCACATCCGAGACAGGCTTGTTCACGAACCATCAGTGGATTGAGTGGCCCATATACCTTAAACCCAAGTTTATGGGTAGTCCAGAAATTAGTTGATGGTGCAAAAGTACTAGAGGATTATGGTAGAGCAGCTGGTGAGTGTTGGATTCGCCTGTATAAATCATTGTAGAATAGTGATAGCTGATCTCACCGTTCTCTTGCGTTCATTAGAGGCAAATAAGTGTATGATAGAAGTCCAAAGCATCATTGATGGTTACAAAGCTCTGACTGGACATGGTAGTCTTGTGTGCGTTGAAATTCAGCTTGATCAATTTATTATACACTGTATACTAACCCTGTACTTTCTCACTAGTACTGAACATATCGAAAAACTTGAAAAACTGATAACTTCCTCTACTTGAAGTTGTACGTGTGCTGATTAGTTATTGAAAGGAAGATAAGGTATTTAGCTGTGCAAGAATTTCTGCATATAGCAATGGCTCCCTTTTGTATCTTAAATAGAAAGAATTCAGGTATTTCTGTATTTTAGAATGATATGATAGGGGTATGTTTGTAAGAAAAGGATGTGCATCCTGTAGTCTTATTTTGTATAGTAAAGTATAACATGCATGGCTCATTATGTATCGTGCAACATGTGCCACAATTGATCTTGAAAACACGTGTACTGGTTAGTCGGACCGGGGAGAGCGGATGTAAACCCCCACCAGTATATAGTATGAAATGACGTCAATGATGCTGAAAGCTTCTTTTCTCCGTTTGTTGTGCTAACTTATGGAAAGTTATGGCTCATACTTTGATGGAATGGAATGTTTTACCATTCTGACATTTCAACGTTTTGATTCTCCTTTCCATCACTAAATTCATAACAAGAAATCTTGTAAACTTCACTTTCATCTTTATTATCATTCAAATCAAAAATGGCTGCTCCAGGAACTCAATCACCTTCATCAGAAAAACCTGATCCTTTAGTACCAGGAGGTGGTAAACAAATGACACAAGCTGATCAAAGACCATGTAAGTTCCGCTCTCTCTCTTTTTCTCTCTCACTTTTGATCATAATCTCAACCTTGAAACATTATTCAATTTACATTCTTACAACTCATGAATCTCATCATTGATCTCTCATTTGTAAAAAAAAACAAATCTTTTGGGTTCTCATAATTTCTGATGAGATTATTGAATTAAAACGTAAAGAAAAATAACGAATTGCTGCTAATCATTAAATCATGTTTAATGTTGTTGTTATTCCCGTCATTAGCTGAAGGATCAAATGTTGGTCCTGCACCAGGAGAACAATCTCAAGGTGGTGTTTCATCTGAAGCTTTAAAGGTGAGTCTTTTTTGCGATAAACGTTCAAACCATATCATTATCGCCTATCTTTCGTCTCCTCCTCGAAATTTGAAAAGAAACATCATAAGCTGATATGTAATCAAAATGTTCAGACCGCTCAACAATCAGCATCTTCTTTGGAACCTGAAAACAGAAAAGAAACTGAAACTGCCTAAATTTATAATCAGCACAATTCAGGGTGACTGATGGCGGTAGGCTAGGGATAGAACCAGAAGTACAAATAATGAAATTGTAGATTAATGCATAAATGATCACAATTCAACTACGAATGCCTGCTCGCAGGCGCTCGTCAGATATGGGAAAATTTGCTCCAGTGTTCCCCTCTTAGCAATTGTCAGTTCGGATTAAGCGAGAAGTGATTACTTTAACCGAAATATTTTTCTCATGTTTGTATAGATTCATCCGGGTCATAGATATACAAGGAGACAAGTCGAACACAAACACTAGGAGATATCGTCGTAGGAAGATGAATTCCTGGACTGAGCGGGGCTATGTTATTCACAGGTTTGATCTCAATTTACCAAGGTAATGCTTTATATTTCAAAGCAGCTTTAACATATAAAGCTAAAGTCGAACCTAGGCCACCAAAATAGAGTAAGGTCCTGATATATGATTTGGCATCTATTCGGTGTAAAGTCAATCAGTTAATATACTCAAAAATTTTGTTTTAATTTCCTTTTGAGATATTCATGGGCGAATCATCTAAAACGTACCATCTTCGATCAGGACATAAGCTAAATTATAAGCGATTCTACTTAATAGAAAAGTTGTTGAATATAAATGTAAAGAGAATGAATCCACATGCGATGCATTTGCTGCTACTAATCCAGCTGCAAACAAAGGTAGATTGCTGAAAAGATTGACATCGCGATAACATATTAGCATGTTTTTCTTTTCAGAAATATCAGCTTATTAAACTGACACATGTGTATTATTATTGGCAGCTACAGCTCTCTTGATTCTTTTTCGAAGCTATAACCCAAATTGCAATATAATTAGGCTTGTCTTCACTTTATACAATCTTGACGATCGTACAACAAACTTACTTGAGATGAGATCGGTGCAGACTCTAAATTATTCCAACTATCTCCAGGATTCTGTCATTTGGCGTTATTTCATCGAAAGTCAGATTCTATATTTTTGAAAAATATGTTTCGTATACCTACTCACAGCATTGTTATAGGTACCTGGTGAAGCAGAATTAGCAGTACCTATAGCCCACCAAAGTGGTGACATGCTATAATTGATCGAAACAAGTCAATACAATTATCCTCTCACAAAGCTAACAATCCTATATATGAGGAGGGGACGAAATCAGAGACCTAAGATTATTATCACGTACGCTACTACCCATCCTGCAGGTACACTGAATAATGAATAATTGAATTTCAGTCCTGGTGTGGAAGCTAAATAAGCGTATGACATTATGGATTTGTCAGATATGTGATTTCCTATGGTCGAATGGATGAAGAAGTAAGCTTTTATGACAGTCTTTCGAACTTGATGGATTATGTATGAGTATTGTAAATAATCAAGTATGATCGAGGCATTTTACCAAGAATGCGTGATCATTGTCCTCATAACCATGGCTATAGCTGATAAGTGAATCGCCCAGCATACGCCAAAATAAAGCTAAGGTTTAGCAAGGTATGGGACAGGAAGACGTCATAATCGGCAAAGACAGACACCGTAAATTATCCCACAGTTGATTTAGAAAAGGATAAAAAGAAAAAAGAGATATATCTTGAGGATCTTTCATAAAGTTTGCGATATGAGAAATGCAAAGGGTCAACGAGTGAGAATGATCTTGTACTTGACTATCGAGGGACATTCAAGAGATATTAGTCTGTAATGATAATCATTCTCTGACAAGAAACAGTGATTTTCAACAGCTGTACCCTAGGTGTAGATCCACAGTGAGCTCAGCTTGTTTGACGCGTTTGAATTACACTCCAAGTGCCCGACTCCGAGTAAACCGGAATCGAATGAACCCATAGAGGCTATAAAAATAGCAAGTTGTGTGATTTCTCCCTTTCTCTTCAGTCTCGTACAAGAGGTAAGAACATCGCTGCAGACATCATTTGTCCAAATCTCATCACTACTTCCTAAGGTACTCACTTGAGCAGTACGAGTATCTACTTAGACAAAGTGACGATTTGTTATTCTTTTAGAGTGATCATATTCCGGTTAACTATTTAGATAGGGGTTAACCGGTTCCTTGCTACAAAGTACAGTAGTAACTTGGTAATAGTGGAAATTCTTGATCATTCAACATTTTATAGTTTTCATAATATTCCATCACAAACAAGTCAATTCATTTATACAGTACTCGTATTTATATACTAATAGAGTATTTACGATCCCACAAGGAAGCCATTCAAGGATACAAGAGTGTCCCAATCTCGTTTCCACATCCTTCAAATATCTGAACCAACCCAAGAATTCATAATTGACGACATAAATAAGAACCAAAAAGCACTCCGCCAGCACTTCGCCAGATCAACGTCAAGTGTAAGTATCATTAGATAATCAAGTACCTATCTCTCATCGATTTCTGGATATTTCTGGATATAGAGTCCTCTTAAATCAATACATCATCCACAATGTCAGCAATACAGCAGTTTCTGCTGAAGTAAGTATTGTCGCAATATGAAAGTTGAATGGGATGTTCCATAGAATCTAACGGTTGATTACTGGTAGCCCAGCAAACCATGATATGTTGGCTGTATTGAAAGGTGCACGGAATGGATTAGTCTATGGATGTAAAATTCGTACGTCCACATTGGCTCCATGGGTTCAAGTAGCTATCTGTCTGAACGTTGTTAACAAGTAATTTCCGTCAGGTTTTCCACACGCTTTGGTAATGACTTTATTGTTCTCGCATAAACCGTAAGTATTATCTCTCTGCCATGAAGAAACTGCCGAGACACTTGCTTGTTCGATTTCTACTTTTTATCATTGGAATTGATACATTGTACTGATCGTTATTATTTACTAAATACAAAAATTAGATGGCCAGCCAAAATAAAAGGAATAATTACAGCAACACGTACACATGCTTTGAATTTATGTAAATTCGTTACTATATATAAATTGTTACTGTTACTACAAAAGAAATTGAACGGTGGTAAAGAAAGAGATTTAGATACGTTTGTTGCGGGTGGTTTAGGTGGTTGGTGGGTTTTTGGTGAAAGAACCGCTGTAAGTCATTTGAACTTACTTAAGATTCGATTTATTTCTGTGTACTTGACGGAAAAATTTACTGATTGAACTGGTTTGTATATTCATGGGCGGCGTAAAATTTTTGCTATATAGATAAATGAACAAATTGTATTATACGTAATGTCAAGAGTAATATTATCATTCTTACCTAGATTATATTCAACAACATCAAATCAGCCAAAATATCCAATCTCACCTTTAAATCATCCATTACCTTCATTAACTTCACAACAAGGTAATCCAAAACCTATACCACCATCACAATTACCTTTTTCAATTGTTAGTGCATTATCCTGGGCAGGTGTCATGTATATTTTCAGACATCGTGGTGAAAGGTTACAACCTGGTATGAATAATAGTATGCGTAAGTAAAACCAATTGAATTCGATTCGATTCGCTCATCAACATAGAAATCGTTCCGGATTGTATGCTATGCTGATGATATATATTATAATACATTATTTTATAGGTTACTTGTATCATGATTCGGAAGCTTGGACAAGTCTTAAGACTTTACTATGGCACAACAAATAGGATGGAATCATTATAACCCTTCGATATAGTAGGCCTATTCGAAACGACCATAAGTAGATATCCCGAAAGGTCGCGTGAGGTGTTTCCGTCTTGTGACTACGCATATAAGGATGCTGTATTCTGTCTTCTTATACTACTTATGTGTGCGTGTATGTATAATACAGTTATTGTAGACAAGATGAATATGTTATTAAATGTATAATAAATGATCAAATAAATGAATGGATCGTCACAACGAAAGCTTTTTAACCATTGCTTTTGTTTCAGTTCAGGATGAGCTCATAAAATACATGATCTAACGGTGTGTACAACCAAGAAACAAAGTAAACGCAACGGACGTTTTCCTTCAGAATAGATAATATAACTATGTTGCCAATATGACTAATGCCTTAAATAAGTTACTGAATTTGTTCAGGTGCACGAGTATTCAATTTACTTTCAACTGATTCAGTCCATAACATCATATCTTCAGTTGGTAGATTATCCAGTATTTCAATTGTCTATAAGGGTCGATATAAAAAGCGAAAAGTAATTCAAACATGGTCAGCACACGTGTGTTAAGTTTTACTTGCTATCTCCCTAAAATCAAAGATGCGAAAGCAACGATAAAATTTGATTGTAGGATCAAACGCACCTTATCTAGTTCAATTACACCATCCGCCACACCATTTTCTAACTGATATAATAGATTTTGCTTTTCAATTATTGACTTGTACCTATCTTGACAATCTTTATGTAACTATAATGTCAATTTTTTCCCACAGGTAAGCATTTACATCGACTTTGATTCTTATTCTGTTCAAACAAGGAGTTTGAATATTATATCACGTTGAAGCTCAACAACTTACTTCTAGATATTCTTCTCTTAATTTCGAATAAGCATCATCGTAAATCGGTAACAAAGTAGCTGCTACTAAAGCTTCTGGAGATATATCCGGTCTATTCAATCGAGGAAGCTGCATCAGGAGAATGCTCTCTATAGTAACCATCAGACTTGATGGCTTTTTATTGAACTTACCTCCAAGCATCAGGTCTGCCTAATCTACCAATCTCGGAATCCGGTGGATTCGACTTTTGATAGTTTTTAGCTTCTCTATCAACTTCATCTATAGATTTTAATGATGGTCCAACTTTATAATGCTCCATCAGTCTCCTTGATTCTGACTAAAATTCATCATTAAAATTCAACAGAGGAATGTTTAAACGTTAGCATCAGTCCATTCTATACACATAGGTATATATAGAGGTGATAGCAATCATTTGACTTACTAAAATCTTCTCACGCATTGATAGACTAACTGAGAAATATAAATCTTCCATTGGTTTACCATATTTTTTAGTTAACTGTGGAAAACAACCTCTCATTTGATCGATTCTAGTGTAATATAGAAACAAAAATAATGACATTAGTTTTCATCAGTGATATTGTTTGAACGACTCGAATCAAATAACCATAACTTCCGTTTCCATATGTGTGCAAGGAGATACTCACGTCCATCTCTGCGCACCAGCTTTAACAGCTCTTTCAAGAGTTTCCATAGTTAATTGATATCTTCTACCGTACTCAAATTCTTCTTCGTGCTGTAAAGGTAACAATTTGGGTGGTGAAGGTAAACTCTGTTCCATTGTTTTCCTCCTTGATCTAGGTGTTTTTGTTACATTTTGATTTTTCGATGACGGGGTGACTGGGACTTGTCTATTAGGAGAAGTTCCAGCTGTAGAACTGGTCGATTCCTTAGATAGATTTTGTTGTTGTTGAGGTTGTTGTTGTCGTGGATGCTGACCTTGAGAACCAGTTGCGGACTGTTCAGTAGATTTTAAAGTCTGTTGTTGATCAATTTCCATGGAATTGGAGTCATCCTCTTCCCTTCCCACATTTTCGATCAGACTCTCAGCTATAGCTTCCGCTTCTTTATCATCCTCAACGTTCATTTCTATATCCACTTCCTGTGCGCTGATAGCATTCGAGTGTGACCGTTCAGGGATAGGGGATGGTGTAGGGGCAGGTCTTATAGGTCTTTCATCTACATGTTCTGTCATTGGTGATGGCGCAAGAGAAGATTTTATAGGTCTTTCATCGACATGCTCGACTATCATCTGCTGTTGTGGAGAGTGATGCTGATCCACCTGAATTTTTACTTGATGTTGTTGCTGTTGATGCTGTGATTGTGCCTGTTCTTGAGGTAAGTGTGAGCTTGATCCGCCGGGAGGTGTTCGCATGACACCTGGATGTCGATTTACAAACGCTCTCGAATCAGAAACTTGTGAAATAGTAGTCTTGTCCGCTTCAGCTGTTCTATCTCCCTCATCATTCAATTGTATAGATAGATCCTCTTGGATTGGTTGGATTTGTTCCAACTGCTGCTGCTGCTGAGGAGACGGTGGTGGAATAGGAGAAACAGAAGGTAATGGAGTCATCCTTGTTGGTGGTGTACGTTGTAGCCCCATTTTCTTTTCTATCGATTTCCTTCACGTAATAATTGAAAGGTTTGAGATTGAAGATGCCGATGTTGCCAGAAGATATCCGTTGTTAGTTGAGAAATCAGATGAAGATGATCAAAATGTAGAGGAAATTAATGTTTTGACCTGTTTTGTTTATTTTATTTGTTTATCTTTTCTCCACCCTCCTAAGTACGCGTTTCCCCCTTTTCAACACCCGTGAGAAAGTAAATAGTAGAATAAGCTTAACGAGATCTTTACGTAAATCGATTGCTGAAACCTCGTCATAATTCTCGGTAACGCGCACCAACAAAAAATATAAATATAACACGATATAATATGGGATTCTCTCTTCTCATTCTCTCCTTTCATGCATATCAATCATCTAATAATACCTTGGATACCAGCTTGAAACCTTTATATACCACATATACACATACATATTCTGTAGACAGTGAGTGAGAACTGGTATCAATCATCACAAAGACACGAATCCTGCGTTAGAATCAGTAAGTCACGCGATAGAATCAGAGCAAGTAGATAGAAGACGCGCAGGAATATAACAGACGTGGTTATCATGGCGTGAACAGATACTGATTTGATCGATCAACTTAGATAACATCACGACCTTTTGCTCATTCTTTCAAAACATCTAATTCCCTCTGTGTACATCTAAAATAGTCAGACTGCCACGATGTGAGTCAAAGTACGATACCCTCTCACACAAATCATGAGCTAATTGAGCCATTCTCTTGATAGGGGTGACGATTCATTGACACCACCTTCGGGTAATTCCCGTTCTTCATCACCTTCTGGTCAACCACAAGGACGTATAGTATCAGGATCATTAAAAGATAGAATAGCAAAGTTTAATAACTCGAGTGCACCACCACCTATACCAAAATCACAATTTCAATCAAAACAACAACCTTCAATTAGTAGAGGAGGTTTAGTTGGAAATAGAATACCGAGTTTAGATCCAAAAACTGCAGGTATGATTAATTCCGGTGGTGGTGGTCATCCTGTAGGTAATAGAAGAATATCAGAAAATAGAGGTTTAATTGGAAACAGAATTCCAAGTATGGGGTCTTCTTCATCAAATACCTATTTACAAAATCAATCAACTGGTTCTTCAAATTCAGGTAATAACACACCTTCATCAACTATACCTAAACCTTCTTCTGGGACAACACCAACGAATCCTACGACTACTTCTACAGCTAGTGGAGTCACCGGAGCAAGATCATCAAGTCCATCAGGATCAATTGATTCAAGTGCAGCAACTTTAGAATCATCAAATTCACCTATAACTTCAAGATCATCTTCACCTCCTACATCACCTGGGTCAGGTATACCACCTTCTTTGTTAGCCGCTTCCTTACCTGGCTTAGATGATAACGGCGGACCAGGTGCAACTACACCTTCATCAACAAGAGCTGAAGCAGGTGATACAGTTTCCGAGTTATCTTTGTCAGTACCTTCAACACCGTTGGCGGCAGGCACACCACCACTTCCAGCAGCAGAATATGATTTGGTCGCACCAAACTTAAAACTCGCTACAGCTAATGCAGCTGTAAATGCAGGCGCAAATGCGGCTAATCCAATGATTAGAGGTCTATCGGCACAATCATCAACAAGTAAATCCTTCGCTCCATCTATATCATCTTCTTTAGCAACTCAATCAAGAGGAAGTGAGGAAGAAACTCAAATGATGCAAGATGTAAGTGGAGTTTCAACTCCCGTTGGAACACCTAGAGCAGCAAGAAGAGAATTGGGTGAAGGTAGCGTTATAGGAGAAGGAAGTGTAGTTGGTGAAGGAAGTGTATTAGGTGATAATGATGTCGAAGAATTAGGTAACAAATTGGACAATCTGCAGGTCAAAAAGCCTGAAACCGAAGATAGAGAACTTACACCTGAACCACACAAAGAGAAACTTCCAGATATTGAAAATCTTTCTGAAGATGCAATCGCATCTGAAGAAGCCTCCAGTACAGCCGAGGAAATTACCGATGTCGCAAGCAATACCTCCGAACGTGGTGAACCAATCGAAGAAGAAACTCAACCTGAAATTACCATTTCCGAATCCGAATCCGATCCCAATAAAGCTTCTGACCTTGACGACCTGAAAGCTGGAAAGCTATCTTCGACTCCAGATGATACAGCAGAAAAATCAGAAAAGCACCATGACTCCCATCATCACTCAAAACGTGATTCTGATCCAAACCTTGCTCCTGATTTAGCAGACTTAAAGGCCGGGAGGTTATCACCCGCTCCATCAAAAGAAAGTCATACCGAAGCCGACGAAAAATCCGAAGCACAACCTGATTCCTATCATTCAAAACATAAATCGGATCCTAACCAAGCACCCGATTTAGCCGATCTTAAAGCAGGTAAACTTGGTGCAGCAGGAGATGAGAATAGACAAGAATCTGGACCTGAAGAACAACCTTCACAGAAAGTTGGATTAGATATACCAGCAAATGCAATGGTTGGTGATTCGCATACACAAAACTTAGCTGAACATGATATACCATTAGATGAAGTTAAGAAACAAGGTGGTGAAGCGGGACAGCATATTGATGATGTTGAAACAGCTGATCAAGTTATTGAACCTGGTGAAGAAGAATCACAAGATATATCAAATTATAACGGTGGTATAAATGAAAAAGAAGGTGTTGTACATGTTGGTCCAGGTGAAACAGAAATACAAGAACGTGGTACAAAAAAATCTGAATTAGATTCTGTACATATGACACCATCTAAAAAGGACGATGATGGAGATCATGCAAAAGAAAGAGGATCATCAAATGAAACGAAAAATGAAGACAAATCAAATAATTCAAATCCATATCTAAATGAAAATGACAGACCTAAAAATGATGATCCAGATTTAATTAATCCAACTTATAAAGGTGATGATTCAGAATCAGCAAAACAAGATCCATATAAACCTGAAAATAAACAATCAACCTTACAAGAAGCTGCTAAACCTATTAAAGAGATTGAAAAAAATGATCAAGATAATGGAGATGAATATGATCAACCTAAAAATCATAGTTCTGATAGAAATGACCTAAAGCAAGATGGTGATGATGTAGAAATGGAAAATACAGAATTCAGAAGCGATGAACATCAAGACAGACCTACTCAAGATGTTGATCCTGTTGAAGTCACTTCGTCTGTCGCTGAAAATGTTGGCGAATCCACTCAACCTACGAATGTAGAAGTTCCACCTACCCCTAACAATGCTAACATGGAAAGTACAGATCAGAAGGAAGAGATAGAGACCAAGCACGACACGTCGTCTCGCTCTCTGCCAGAAGACGACTCTCCTTCTACACCAAAGCAAGAAAAGACGAATCTCGATGCTGAACAAGTCGAAACCAAAACTGAACAACCTCGAGTATCTGCTATTGGCGATCAAGTTTCGAAAGATGACGTTACGTCGACTTCTTCCTCTGAACCCAAACAGCTTCACGTCGAACCCGCACCAATAGCTCAACCTGCTTCAGAGGATGAACCTTTCCACACAGCAAAAGAAAGTATAACAGCCGAAACCTCATCTGAAGCTGAAACATCTATAGACAGAGAAACACCATCATTTCCTGAACCTCCAACAGCTGATCCAGATATAGAAGATCCAATTTCCACTCCAGCAGAATTAGAAATTCCACCTAATGATAACTCATTAAATAATAATGCGGTTACTACGCCAATTGATGGAACTTTCTTGAAATCATTTCCTGATGTACCTGATGAGGATAAACCAAGAGTTGAAGTTCATGTTTCTTCACCTATTACTACACCTCAAAAGTCTAAACAACCAATTAAAGAAAATAAAACTGAAGATAGTGATGAGAAAGATGGAGGTGGTGAAGAATTTGAAATACCTAATTCATTTCCTAATACACCTATAGCTAATATACCTGGAAAGTCAAAATCGTTATCAAATTCCAGATTATCAGTTTCAGACCCTACCGAAGAAGAATTAAATGACAAAAATAATGATGGCGATAAGGGTGAAGGTGAAGAGATGCCACAACAGATCCAAACATTGAAATCATCAGGATCATTATCCAAAAGATTATCAACTAGGCATACACCAAAATCACCCTTATTAGATGATGAGGATCCAGGAGATTTTGAACCTGGAGAAGGTTGGGCTGTTGTAACAAAGTGAGTTTCCAATCTATCCAAAAAGAAAGGAACGAAACAATTGCTGCACGATTGATGCTGATTAATCATTGTCGATTATAGAGGCCGTGACTCCTGACTTAATTTGTTCGTCATGATATACCAAATGATAGGAATAGGTTTAATAGTTGTGTATATCATGATGTGTTAATACAGATAATGAACTATATCATCCGTAGCAGAAATTGTGAATCTATATATTCATAAGGTTATATATGCAATATATCGTAGAAAATGGAGGAGGGTAGTTGTGTATTCATGTATCAGTGTCAAATGTAATTCTTTTGCCTGCAGCGATATGTGTGAATAGATAGACGTCTATTTTAGTATCACTCCAAGTAACCATATTGTTGCTTGATGATCATCCGTCTCGCTTGAACCTCCACTTCTGATGGTTTGCAAATGAACACTCGGCATGAAGCAAGTTGAATTCGTTTTCCCTTGACCTTTGATAGATCATCTTACATTCTCCGTAAAACTCGCTCGCCACAAATGATAATGAACTCGAGGATAAGGACTCGATCATGATAAAATTATAGACGATAAGAAATGGAAGTAATAAAGGAAATCGGATAACCGTACTCTGATTAATAACGACAATCAAGTGAAGCGTTGATAATGACAACAGCAATCTCAAACCACCAATCATTCTTGAATGCTATACTAGATAGACAACGTGAAAGACGTAAACTTGTTGATCCTAATCATCATTATTCTACTCCACCTCATATATTGAATTGGAATGGCGGAAAATACCAAGATACTACCGACAATGATAAGAATAGAAATACAGAAGTGAAGCATGAAATCGATGTCGAAATAGACGTTGATAATAATAATAGTATTAGCAAAGATAATGTAATTAATTATATCCAGGAAGAAGAAACTATAAGAAATGATTATTGTGATTGGTTTGGAAAATCAACTAAAAATGAATTACCAAGTAATTGGATTTTAGGTGCAAAGGATGATGAGATTTGTGAAGAGTGAGTTTAACTGATTGGCCTGGCAATTGTAATTTCGTTCAGGTTATTTTCTTATAGAAAGCACTTGATCCTTTCATCTTTTCCAAATAGCGATCAGTTACGAATGAATAATTGACAGAGAGAGAGAGCTAAGCTAAATGATTATTTCTATTTAGGTACCCAGCACTAAAGAAGCTTATGCAACTAAAATCCTCTTTAGTCTCACAGTGTTCACATCCACCTTTATATCTTCAATTAGATCCATCATCAATAACAGCGTCACCTATAAATCTTCAGAATAGTCTGGGGTTGAATAACAAATTTGATGTAATTTTAATTAATCCTTTAGATAATTCATGGGAAATAACATCAAATTTACCTATTAGACAAATTTCATCAGATCCAAGTTTTATTTTTTTATGGGTTGGTAAAGGTTCACAAAATGCTTTAGAAAGAGGTAGAGAATGTTTTGCAAAATGGGGTTTTAGAAGAGCTGAAGACATAATTTGGGTTAAAACGAATAATAAACGACTGAAAACTTCTCAGAATGATCATAGTAATCAGGATAATAATGAAGAGGATAGGGTAGAACAATGTGTTGATGATGAATCAAATGATATCGAAGAAGGTTCATTATTTGCAAGTCAGAAAGAACATTGTTTAATGGGTATAAGAGGTACAGTGAGAAGATCAACTGATATGAGATTCGTTCATTGTAATGTTGATACGGATGTAATGGTTTGGGAAAGTAGCGATAGTGAGTTTATCTGTTTTTACCTGACTTACGGCTTCTTTCTATTGCAGCAGAGTGGAAGCTTATAATCTCGAATGGTATATGTAGAGCCCGATTCTCCAGCTTTCCCTCCTTATCTTTACACATTGATTGAAAACTTTTGTCTTGGTACAAGGCGACTTGAATTACTTCCCTTAAGACCTAAACCACGTAAAGGTTGGGTAACAGTTTCATTTTCATCCATCCCTACTCCGTCTTCCTCTTCGTCTACACCAAGTACCAATCCGGAAGAAGTACCAGAAGAAGAAGAAGAAGAAATACTACCGTTTGATCCTACAACATATTCATCTATAATACCTCAGTCAGATGGTAAACCAATCTTACCATATCATACAGAAATAGATTCGTTAAGACCTAAATCACCTCAAAGACGCCCAAGAAATTTACCTGGAGGAGGTGGATCATCATCATCATCAAATACCAATGTAGGTGGTAATAAACCAATGTCAGGATTAGGTATGGTAGGGTTTAACAAATCAGGTAATAACAGTAATTATGGACAACAGTCAAATCAAAATAGACAGTTTAATCAACGTCACCAAATACAAAATATGGGAGGAGGTATACAAGATTTCAATCATAATACCAACAATGCACAGCAGATGAATCAGATGATGATGAATCAAATGGCAATGATGAATATGGGAATGGGCATGGGTATCATGGGACAATTCCCCCAACAAGGATTTGGTAATATGAATAATATGGGAATGCCAACGGGAATGGGAATGGGAATTAATGGTGGACAACCTGGAAATTTCGGTAATAATCAGATGCAGCAAATGCCGATGCAGATGCAGATGCCCATGCAGATGCCAATGGGAATGGGTATGGGAATGGGGATGATGCCTTTTGGTGCGATGCAACAAGGTATGGGCTTTAATCCTTTGATGAACATGAATATGGGAAACATGGGAGGGTATAATAATCAGCAGAATCAAGGTGGTAATAATGGTGGAGGATCTGGCGGTGGCAATCAGAACAATATGGGTATGGGCATGGGTTGGCAAGGCAACTGCCAGCAATAGTGGTGGATTCAGGACAACGCAGAACGAAAGGTCAAAGTAGTCAGTACCGACAACGGACAATTATTGCTGTCAGTAATGCAATGTATCATGAAACGCAAAAATTGTTGTATAGAAATATTGAACTGAAAAAAGATGCAAGTGGAGTTAAATGTGTAATGTAGATCTCCTTAAATTTTGGCCTCGCAGCGTTAGAGGATACATTCCCACCAACGATTGGATGAATGGCATATTCGAATTGAAGACGATTATGTGCATATTCATAGAAGAGTATATGTGAAGCTATACGGTGATAAGGATAAGTGGTGATCAGTTTAAAGATGGTTTGTTTAGATCTGAACGAGTTTCCACATCTATAATATCATTAAGTCAAATTAGTTTTAATAGACAGTCTACCTATTCAGGTGTCGTTATTTACTGTACTAAGCGTGAAAATACTTACTTGATTTTCATTACCTTCAAAACAAGTCCAAGTTTGTAAGAATTTTTCACTTGGATAAGGTTCATCTGGAACTTGATATGGACCTGAATCTTCTTCGATATCTAAGCATTTTTGTAGTTCTCCTGTGTAATATGTGATGTTTTGAACATGATTATTAGCCAAGTCCTGACATACTACTCGTAGTGTGATTCAGAACAATGAGGATACTGTACAGAAAGTACTTTACTCACCAAAATCAGAAGAGATTTTATGATTTTGAATTTTCCATAATTGTGATTCAGAATCTTCTTGACATTGTTGTAGTTGAATACCACTTCCATCTTCAGAAGAATCATCACCTCTATCTAAACACAATTCATCATCTGATGATATTTCTGGTTTAATTTTCGAATAATCATGTTCATTTGTATCGGTTAATATAAATCTTTGTAATGATGAATTTGAATCTGAAGCTTCAAAACATTTTGCCCTACATATAATTCATTCAAATATACCAAACGGAAGAAATAAGTGTTCTATGTCATCAACAATCTTTTTACTCCTAATAACATTCTCAATGAAGATTTTGATAACTTACACTTGAACTGCTACGCCCTCAATTGGCAATCCGCCCATAATTGTGATACATAGATCATCTTGAGAAGTAGCTATACAGTATGTACAGTATTGAAATATCAGGATCCTACTATAGCTTCTGCCACTTTAGCCAAAATTGTACTTACGTTGAATTCTCTGCACTTTGTTTTGTCTGGAGTTCAATCTTAAGGGCTGTGAGGTGACAGCAGAGGTGAGGAGAAGAGGAAGAATTGAGTAAAGAGCTGGGGAGATAAACATTAGTTTCGATCTTAAGTAAGTTTAGCTTGTTTGGTTGATAGTAGTATCAAAGGGGTTTTTGGTTTTTGTAGAATGAGTGACTGGTTCAAGTTGAATGTTATCAATCAAAGGTATATGAATTGATGTTTATTATATTATCTTTATTCTTATTTTTGTTTTCAATTTTGTTTTTTTTTGTTTTTTTAGAACGATACCACATATAAAAGGGGAGATTGGTATATACTGTATACCAAAACATGTAGGGTTTATATAGCTAAAATTTAGATTGATATCGTTCGCCAATTATGATGAAAATATTGAACGCTGAAAGATGTTTCGGAAGGGCGGATCATCCCTGTAGAATATTTGAAAGGATCTGATATGGACCATGTTTAAAGGGAGGTACCAGCTCAAAGGAACAGGTGGTCTCGAGAGGGGTCAACATGTAACGTCAAAGGAGGATATCAATATTACAAGAGAATGAAACATCAAGATTGTGCTTGAGATATCTTGGCAAGATCCGTCAATTTCCTCTCTGTTACAGTATTCGTACGGTACCTGTACAGTACATCCCGCCACGAAGGCAACAACATCATTAATTATTAAGGCGTTGAATGAGTCATCTGAACAAGTATCGGTACGTGTTTTGTGCACGCTACTTGGTTATCTGTGGTAACACTGGCGATTGGAGTACATGTTAGAATGTCCGAATACTTTGATTTACAACAAGAAGGCATATCGAAAAAAGATGATCAAACATGTATTTCTTCAGGTACTTGGAATGTATTGATAAGTGAGTCAATCCGTCACCATCATCTCTATATCAGCATACTAATGCTCCCCGTTTGCCAACGTAACTGATTCCTAACTCGGCGAATTTGCAGAATCTGTCTTGGTACTTACGGTAATTGAATTAATAATCTTCATCATATTTTTCGTACTTCGATCGAAACGTCATTCCATAGATCGACAACAAGGTATAGTTCATGTTCAAAAGAGTAAATTGTTATGGAGGATCAAACGGAAATCTAATGGGATCAGAAAAGGGGGTAGAAAGAGATGGACAAAAGGAAAGCAGAAATTGAAGAAATAAGAATGCCACTGGATGAAACTTTGAGAGCTTGTCAGATTGAGTTGATGTAAGTTACATGTATTTGATTACAATTTAGTCCTTTCGGTCAACTCGATCAATATGGAGAGTCTGGAAAATAGCTTAAAATTAAGATTTGCGTCTTCTGTCACAGAGGTCTCGCGATGTCTAATCCATCATGTATACATATCCCGACGTCAAGCATTAATTCTCTGTCAAGTACAGTAGCATGAATGCCGTTTCAGGATGAGGTTCATATCGAATGGTGATTGAAATATATCCTGGCGTATAGTATAGCATAAGAAACCAAGGTTGCTATACTGTAGTAGGAGAAAGGAGATGTAGCAAAAAGGAGGAAACACTTGTTAGATTAAGCTCCTTAAAGTTTCCAGATCCATAAAAGAGTGGAAAGATTGATCGCGATTTATCAGTTGTCGTTCAAGCAAATTTGGTTAAAAGGTATTTACTAATTTCCCATATAATCTGAACTACTATCAACAAGCACTTCAAAATGCTTGAACATATTCCAGGTATAACTTTACCTTCAGACGGATCAGTATGTTTAGCTCAATGGTTAATGATAATCATAGAATGTAAGTCCATTGGATCAATGAATCACTCCGATTTGTTTACGTGTTAATCTCTTTTAAAGGCTAATTGACATATTTGTGTTCTGCAAATTCCAAATTTACAGCGACATTGGCTATTATAGCTATAATCACAATTACTCTGATCATTCTCACAATAAGAGAGTGCGTTTTGATATATCGATCTAAGAAAGAAAAGCAGATCGAAGAGAATGAACATGGTTTATTGAAGGAGAAAGCCGAGGATATGGGTATAATACATCAGCAGAAAGATTGATTAACGATGTTTTGTGGATTGTATTATCATTATTGTACCTAAATGTTTTACGTGAATTACCAATAATAACAAAAATGACCAAACTCAATCATAGCAGTAAGAAAGGTATACCTTTAACATAGATCGATACTCCATTGGTGATTATAAGTTTCCCCTGATTAAGCACGTACTACTTTTTCTGATATTCATGCCAGAACAATGGGATGAATTGCTAGTGATCCCCTACATATATCTTCTATTTCTAATTGTGTATAACTGTATTCTTTGATACTACATGAGAGGTCAAAACTCATTTACACACTTACTCAAATCTATGTCAACATTACCTACTCTCGTATAAAACATAATGCCATCACCTAAGATTACCCATTTCACACACTTACTAGAAAACGATAACGAATCAGACTACTTTGTTGAATCTGAAGGAGGGGTTCTTGAATATAGAAGTAGTGATGGGTTTCAAGAAATGATAGCAGCCAATTTGTGAGTGATGTGAAAGCTGGTTTTCCCTTGATACAAGCTAGAAAGATACCACTTCAGCTTACAGTTGAGATCAGGATGCATTTCTCTGAATTCCAAAATACCCTTGAGGATGTTTGTCAAATGTGGAAAAAATGTTATCATTATATAGCATCAAGCTTGATCATTGGAAGTAATTATCTATCATAGTTTCTCATCCCTGTAACGTATTGAGTGTGTAGCAGGCTGATATCTATTGATTGACCCAGATGTGCAAATCCCTAATTCAGTTTCGTAGAATTGAGTGCAGTAGCTGACTTGAATTCCTTTTATCACAATATGCCGATTCGCTGCTGTTGTATCGAGTACATCTTCTGTTGTAATTCATATTAAGGAGAATACCATATATACATATAAATATCTTTTAATCTTTAATCTGATACACTCGTATAGTTAGTTGTTCGAGATATCCTTCGTGCCGAGGGGATGCCGGACAATCACCGATTACTGTTACCGGAATTATCGGGAATTTGCGACGTCATATTCGATTGTATCTTATCATTCGCCGACTTTTTAGGAGTAAGACTAAGCTGCCATCGAGCAACAGAAACAAGTTTCAGTGGGATTTTCAGTTGTCAACAACAAACCATCCATTCAATCGTGATTGATCGTTCATAATCGTTCATATCACTGTTTGCCTTTCGTGAAACTACATATACTTATTCACCACGCCAACTCTACTAATTATCTCTTGAAGAACGAAAATTCTTCATACATATTACAAAACCAGACATGTCATTCCTCGGTCTCAACCTCGCCAACAATTACTCTTTATATGCTGTCCCAGTAGCTTGGGCTGTAGCGTAAGTCAGATGCTGATGTTCTGCTATTTCAAAATGTCTGCCTTGGTCATTTATTATCTGGTTGCTAATTGAGTTATGTGTGCTTACAGCGTTGCTCCTCATTTTTACGCTATCTCAACATACAATGCTGAAAAAGCTGTAGGTTCTGAAAAATGGGATAACCGAGTGAGTATATATATATATATATTTCACGTCATCTATCGAAATTCTTTTCACTCTTTCGAGAGGAGAATAACAGCTAAATGTGTCGAACATCTTTATAGGAACCAAAAGGAAATATAGCAAAAGTTAAAGATGCTAAACTTTCACCAAATGCTCAAGGTAAATTCTTAAGAGCTGAGGCTGCTCAAGAAAATGGTTTACAGAATTTACCTTTATTCATCGGTGCTATTGTGAGTTTTCTTTCATAATCGATTGAAAGGCGTATGATCATGAGCGACTTTAATCCCTGCATTATCGATCTTATCATAATTTAACGTTTTACTAACGAGTGATTCAAAATCCATCAGCTTGTCGGTAACTTTGCCAGACTCCCAAATTCAGTATTAAACAACACTGCTGCTTTCTATCTCGTTACTAGATTAGTTTACAGTTTCCTATACATTAATAACACATCTTGTAAGTTTTTTGTTTTACTTCTCATAGTATATAATGTGATTATGATAAAATCAAACTAATTATTCGTTTCTTTAACAGTATTCGCGGCCAACTTGAGATCAGCTACATTCTTGACTGGTGTAGCAACTT
This sequence comes from Kwoniella dendrophila CBS 6074, assembly GCF_036810415.1. Taxonomy (NCBI): domain Eukaryota; kingdom Fungi; phylum Basidiomycota; class Tremellomycetes; order Tremellales; family Cryptococcaceae; genus Kwoniella; species Kwoniella dendrophila. Next base: position 347,553 of record NC_089480.1, read on the forward strand.
GGATGTCTCTTTTCATTAGAGCCGGAAACAAGCTTTTCTAGATTGGTAGCAAGCGGAAGAGAAGTTTACGGATAAGATCTAATAGATATTCATAGAAGATGTAATACGAATAGATGTATACATTTTATGCAGTAGATATGGTTCACTACTCCTTAAGATCTAGCGCGACTTGTCAATTTCGTCAATTTATTCTCCATGTACAGTGCATATTTCGCGATAATTCTGCTCTACAAGGTGCAAAGATAGTTCCATTCGAGGTTATCAGTGAACAGTAAAAACATGAGTGTGACTGCTGATTGCTAAACCCTGATCTTCCGTTTCTGTATGTCCCTTCGCCATCAGATTGTGAGTGATTATATCATGAAAGCCACTCAGTGGAGCCTGCGCATACCAAAATTGGATAGTGTATCTCTTATGCATGTGCTATACCACTACCTACACTTTGTTCTCTATATAATCTTATCATTTTAACTTTTCTGATCCGATATATAGCAATTTTATTTATACTTCCATATACAAACCCCCTTAAGCAAGTAATAACGAACTTAAAGTAGCTTCAGTAGCGACAACCTGATGAATAGAATGTTAGATCAGCGACGATCAAAAGAAAATATAGATTATACTATGCAATGTAATAAATGGTTAAATATAAAAGAAACGTTTTAGAACTCACTTCAAGAGCTTGTTGAACTTCTAATTTTCTTCTAGCTTGTTCTAACCAATCTTTTGATAATTTACCTGGCCAACCTTTTAAAGTATTTAATTCTCTTGTTGCACCATCTAAATCTTTTTCATTTAAACAAAATTCAACTCTTGCTAAAACTGATCCAACATTTTGACCTTCAACAGGACCTGCAGAAGGTCTAAATAATAATTTTGATAATCCTAAAGAAGCTAAATGTGATAATACATTAGCTTCTTCAGGTGAAGGTACTAAAGATGAAGAATGTATTTTTGATGATAATGATTGTGTAAACCATGATGATAATGATCCAAATGATTTTACACCTGTTGAAGCTATACCTGATTTCTCAATTTGTTCTAATGCTGTTATTATTACTGAAGCATCACCTTTTGTATTTTCTCCATTCGATGGTTTAGATAATGACTTTAATGCACGTAATTCTTCATCAAATGAAACATCACCTTGATCAACTTTAGTTTGTACAGCTCTTAATGCAGACCATATTTTGTGTAATCTAACATTATCATCTAATTGTGCTGAATTATCTAAAGTAACTCTTTCAAGTTGTTTTAATGATGTTGTTAAATTATCCAATTTAGCTAATCTACCACCACGTTCAGTCTCAACTTGAGTTTTAATGGATCTTAACCATCTTCTTTGAAGTTCAATACCTTGAGAAACAACTTCATCACGTAGTCTACAGCAGTAAATTAGCATATACAATTTACGCGATCTTGTCTAAATATTACGGTCGTAACCCCAAACTCACCTTTGTTCAATACCTTGTCTTTGTGATTCTAATTCAGTTTCTAATTCACCTCTCCATTTCTCAACTAAAGATTCTCTTTCTTTTAACCAAGAATCCTTTTGGGCCTGTTCGGATTTGGTCCAATCGGCTTCTTTGCCTTTCAATAAAGCTTCAAACTCTTGAGTTTTTTCTTTAATTGATTTTTCCAAGTTTTCCTTCTCAGTTTGCTTTACATCATGTAATCTTTTGTTCAAAGCAGTTAAATCGTCTTGAGCTTTTGATAAGATACCTGTAGCGTCATTTGATGGTAAACCGGTTGAGGATGAAGTCGATAATGATGAAGTTAAAGAATCAATTGTTGATGCTAATTGTGAAATTATTGGTTCTTCAGATGCAAATTCTTTTACTTTAGGTACTAATAATGGTAAAGTTTGTTTAATTTTTTCAACTTTTTCTTCTAGTTTGTCTTTAGCTGTTTCTACCACTGGTTTAGCAGGAGGAGGGATGTAATAACCGGGTGGTGGTTCATGTCCTAAAGGCAATGGAGGTCCATCATAAATTCTTTTACCTTCAAATGATGGTTTTTTACGTTCAACATCTGTTGGATTTAGTTCTCTTGTTCTTTGTTGATATGGTGAAACAGCTTTTTCATATTCTGTTGCATGTGGTTTTAAAGTTTCTTTTACATCATGTGCAGCATTTTCGATCTTATGTTCAGCATTCAATAAAGCGTTTTCACCTTTTTCTAAAGCCTGTTTAGCTCTTGATTCTGTTTCATTTAAAGCTTGTTTAGCTTTAGATTCAGTTTCATGTAAAGCATTTTGAGCTTTAGATTCAGTTTTAGTTAAAACTTTTTCAGCTTCTCTGACTACACCTTCAACACCATCTGAAAAGTTGAAAGGAAGATCTTTTGTTGCTTTATCAACTCTTTCTTTGGTATCATGAGCTAAATGTTTTAATTTATCTTCTGCATTATGTGTTGCGTTTAAAGCAGCATTCTTTAAATCTGAAGCTTTATGTTGAATTTTTTGTGTTGTAGTTTCTTTTCCAATTCCTGCTATAGCATCTTTAGTTTCAATTGATTTTGATTTAGCCTTTTCAGCAGCATCTACAATATCATTCTTAACTTCGGTAGCCTTTCTTTCAATTTTTTGTGTAGTAGATGGTGTTATTTTTTCTTCTAATTTACCTGTAGCAGTATTATAAGATTGAATTGCTTTTTTCGTTACAGAACCATAACCAAATGATTCCCATTCATGATCATCAGCAAAATCTGCAATAAATTCTGCTCCAGGGAAATTTCCAACGAAAAATTCTCTATATCCTTCTGATTTTGTTGAAATAAATCCTGATCCAGCATAAAATGTTATTGCACCTAAAGAAGTATAAATTAAGAATTTTCTAAAAAATCTACTTTGTTTTTTAGGTGAAGGTGAAGGTCCTCCAGATTGTTTTGGTGGTGGTGTTAAAGGTGGTTTTAAAGGTGATGAAGCTGATACGGAACCTGAACCTGAAGCTAAAGTAGATGATCCAGGTGTAGGTGTTGTAGGTGGTACTGTAACTGGTCTAGTGGGTACGCTGTTTAAAGTACCAGGTGGATTAGGTGGTAAACCTGATCCTCCAGGAGGTGGTGGAGGTGGTGTAGCGAGACACTAAGATGGTAGAGAATCCAGATTAACTTGTAACTAGAAAATGAAGGATATGAGGATATGATGTATGTATTACTCACTCGTTTCTGAGGTAAAGATCGTACTGCTCTTGAACCAGCACGAGCTACACGAAGTTGACCGTACATCTCTTTAGCTTTCTGTGGTGATTGCTAAAGTATTGTAGGTTTTTTCTGTTATAGTTTATCTACTGTCAATATCAATAGGGTATGTGAACATATTGATAACATCTTTATCTATAAGCTTTGAACAAATGACGGACCGGAAAACGACGGTGAAAGGTCTCACTGTCTCACTGTAGAGCACATACGGAGTTATCGCAAAATTCCCGACTCACCATAGAGAGGATATACGTCATGTGGCAGATAGCATAAATCAACCGTGAGAGAGCTGTAAAAATAAAGAAGATAGTTTGTGTATTTTAGGAAAGAGCAAAAATAAGATTGAAGGAGATTAGATAAATCATCATAGCTTTTGTAATATTGATTGGATTGAGGACATCAACTACATACAGCAACACTACAGAAGACAAAGGAAAACTATACACAATGTCCAACTCAGACGGGATAATAACAAATTCGAATGGTTTAGGATACGCTTCTTCATCTGCAGTTCATCCTGAAACTTTGGTAAAACCACCCGCTGCACCTTCAGCTCAAGAAGATACAATAGAGATTAAAATTGAATTTGGGTAAGTTGGGTTTTAATCCCATGATCATGATAATTACATGTAGATAGAGGTATAGTGATTGATGTCAATTCTGATTCTGATTCTGATCCTGATCGACATATATATATATAGTGGTGGATTACATTTATTATTCTCTTCACAACCAAGTCATAAAATACATATACCGAGAAATATCGCCAACGATGAAGCAAGTGATAAACCAACACAACCTGTCAATATGAGATATTTAGTAAAATGGATGAAATCAAATTTATTAAGTGAAAGAGAAGAAATGTTCGGTGATGGCGATGGAGTGTAAGTCGCATTTATCAATACAACCGAAATGGTTTGTCATTATACTGAAAATCCGCGATTATCCTTCATAGTCGACCGGGTATATTGGTTCTGATCAATGATGCAGATTGGGAACTAGAAGGTGAATTAGAATATGAATTAAGGGATAGAGATGAAATCGTTTTCATATCAACTTTACACGGTGGATAGGGTGAGTTTGTGATCATGTCTTCTACTAAATCGCCAAGCGTATATGTTGACATCTGTCGACGTTTCAGCTTTATCACTCGCAACTTGCTATACTCCTGCTGCTCATCTCGACGGTCTCTTATGATACCCTAGCATCATATACCCTGTTCCAATACTTTGTCTAGCTTGATTCTAACTTACACTTGCAGCTTTTCGTTCTGCTCTTACCGAATATCGTTAGAAATTTGACTGTATATGTACAATGCATTACTTTATGACAACATCATTTCAGCTACCTATCCTACTCGCTACAACTTGCTCAATGGTACGGCGCCACAGTCGATCAACTAGCCATCAATACAGCAGATGGTGTTAATCCATTCGCTTTTAACGTTTTCTTCATTTCTTCCCTTGAATATGTTTTACTACCAGATGCGGATCATCAGCTTGGACATTTGTAATCGACAACTTTACGACGATGTTGGTGCAGCAATACTTACCGAGGGAAAGTAGAAGCGAAAGTGATTGTATCTACATTATAAGCTAAATTCTCTGATGCCACCCATTCTGCTACGTCTATAAGAGCTACGAACACACATAGTCAGCTTATTGTCGTGATCGGAAAGCCTTGACAGAGACGCTGAGATGTGGCTTACTGTTATCACTAGGAAAGGTTTTCGTCAATGGCTGACCACCTGCGCTCAATCGCACCTGATCAAATGTCAGCTATTTCAACTTCGCACATTGCAAGTCGCTCACCTGTAATCTGGTTTGGGGATTGTCGGAACTGCTTACACCTGCAGCAGGTTTAGCTACAGATACGGGAGCGGGGGGAGTTTGAGATGCGGAAGACCCTTCTCGAAGTGCCTTTTCTCGTGCAGCTTTTTCAGCTCTTTCACGCTTATCTGCCTGAACGAGGATGTATTATTAGCCTCCTTTTCAAGTATACTCAATGAGATGCGTGACAAGTCCGGTCGGATGGTATTGGTCGAAACAATGCCAGAGCGAGGCAAATATGCAGACAACTCACTTCGATTTGAGCTTTGATAGCCGCTTTAGCCTTTTGGTCTTCGAGTTTTTCTAGATACAAAGTAAAATAAGCTCTTTACATCAAGCTCTGATGAAAAGTACAGCAAAACCTACCTCGTCTCTTCTGTTCAGCTTGTTTCTGCAATTCCTTAGCTTGCATGTCTTCTTTTATTTTACCACTATCTTGACCTGCTTTTCTCCTTAATGCCTATTAAAGTAAGAATTGTTGATTGTAAGATATGTGAGCTATACTTTAACAAGTTGAAGGAGTGTGGAGCTCACTTCATTTGCTTTATTATCTTTAGCATCGACTTTAGCTTGAGCAGCTCTTTTAATAGCTAATTTTTCTCTTAATTCAGCAAGTTTGGCTTTCTTCTCTTCTTCAGTTAATGGTTTGATCTATTACAATTTGTTGGTCAGCTTGGTTTTTCACACACGATTGAGCTACAAAAAGCTGAAATGAAGGGAAAGTCGAACTTACTTCATCAGTTGATTCTTCGAATTGATCATGCCCACTTTTCTCAGCATGTAATTCTGCATTAGCAGTTGATCTAAATATTTTACCACATTCACTACATTTTATTGACTATTTAAGATTTTAGATCAGAATGGTAAGCTATAACTCGTTGAATTTGTCTGTGAAGAAGAGAGAGTTACGATAGCTTACTCTAGCGACTAAATCAGAATCATCTACTGTTCCACCACTTTCAATCTTTTTGATGTTTGCTTTTACACTATCTTCGTCTTCTTCTTCATCAGCTTCTCCAGCTTCTGGAATAGGTTTCTCGGAGTTTTCAAGGAGATGATCCATGGCAGGCTATACGCCAATACAATATGAGTATAAGTAAGCTTAGATACTCTGTACATACAATGTATAAAGCTTACCTGTAAGCCTGAATTCTTGGTAGCTTTCAATGCCCCTTTAAGGTATGAATACAATCAGCTTAGGCTCATTCTTAAACAAAGTAGCTGACTCACAGTCTACTCGAGCTGGATCGAAACCCATCGATATGAGTGATGCTTTATCTGACATGATGTACAAGTTTGATTATCGACGTGTAATTTTAGTTTATGGTAAAGATAAATAAAACAAACAAATATGGGTTATCTATAGCTCTAGTGATTTCAACTCATATCCTGGCTTAACTTAGTATTGCGCTAGGCTGCTGTACGCTGACGACATACATGATAACTATGGAATCACGTGACTACGATTTGATCGCTTAGCTTCATATAAATTAAACGTATGTACGAAGAGCTTCTAAACTAGATTGATTGTTTCATACTATCATGCATCAACACCTACACAGCTTGGTCGAAACTGCGTGTGGGAATGCTACAACGCGAGTACTGGAAGCTATATCTTTGAGGTCTAGGCGAGTATACAATCACAGAGATAGAAGGATGATAACAAGACGGACACTCTTTGAACGCGGCTGATTTCATAAATACAGTGAGCTACGCTTTCAGGCAAAATCTTCCATCACTCAGCATCAGATCAACTTACTGAATATCGAAATTAATAGCGTCAAATAATATTGATTGCATACATTATAATCTTGTCGCGATATCTGTGATAACTTACAGTAACCATTATTGACAAGTCGAGTGCATAAGTGAGGTGGGTATGTGCGTACTACACATTTCAGTGTTCATACTTCAAGTAAGGTTCACCGAATTAAGGTTGACTGGTTTGAACGTTAGTGGGTTGACTGATATATACGATGGTCACTGATCATTCTGATTAAAATCAAAACAGAAACTACTGTAACAAATCTCACAATCAAATACCTCTTTCTTTCCTTCTGATAATTTAATATTATTCATCCTTGTAATATATCCCAAACCAGTCTACTCGTAACATCATCGTGATTCAGAGTTTGTCTGTGTGTATCTGTTGACCATACACCTTGAGTATCGACTTTTTTAATAGCGCACATTGTCTCGTTATCGATCGTCAAGAATTTTGGTCTTGATATAGTCAACATAAAAAAGATTCTATACACTCAATACAGCTTACATGGAACGTCTATCCATTTCAAAAGTAGAACGTAAAGCAGAATTAGATGAATCTTCAGCAATTGCTCTTCCAGGAGAAGTTATCTACACGACTGTACCAAAATTAATAATATTGAACACAGCATTATTGTCGAGTCATTGTTCAGGGTGTTTCAAGAATGTACATCAATTAAGTGACGATTGGAAAATACCAATCGAGGATGCTAAAGAGAAAACGTTAACTTGTAGTAGATGTAATGTACATACTTTTTGTAGTTTGGTGAGTTCCTCATGATATGATCCCCTCGATACCGTTACCTTCATAGAGGAATCGAAGGAAACAAGCTGATTAACGGAATGTGGTATGATATACATTGTAGAAATGTTATGCAAGTAACTGGCTTTTACTTTTACAGGAATGTAAAGGTTTATCAAGATCTCCAGGTTGGTTACCTAGCACGATAGCTAGATTACTCGCTTCAGTTTTGGCACACAGTCGATTTAATGGAGGAGTAAGTTTTAATATATTGAATGTTGATCCAATCAAACGAATTTCGTTTCTAACAGGTATATGTAACTGACCATGTAACCACTTTGCCAATAGCTTAAAAAGATGTTCGAGTACTCACCGGGTAAGTCATATATCGATATTGACTTGACGAGCGGAAGATCATAAATACTGCCACAATAAATAGTTAACCGCAACATACCAAATATGTTTTGATATTGCAGGTATCGAGGCATTGGTAGAACAGCCGATAGACGATCTAGAGGAAACTTTCGAAGATGTGATACGTCTGATAGGGGATAGTCGAGAAAACGATGAATGTACAGAAATGTTTTTACCAACATCGAAATACCATTTAGATTCAGAGGAAGATGCGGAATCTTTCATGAGATTATTGAGTTATCTTATGAGATTTAAGCAACACCGTATGTTTGCCTAGCTGATATTGGTTCTGTCAATTGTCAACAGGCTTTGTCATGTACTTTCACTTATTTCGATCAAGAAGGAATAGCTATAGGTTTGGCATTTTGTCCTGAACTTTCAAATATTCGTCATTCCTGTGAACCCAATTGTCAAATTATCTTTCCATCGAAGCCTAACTCTAATGAAAAGTTAAAACTGGTGGTCATCAAATATATAGTTCCCGGAGAAGAGGCAAGTTACCTGTAAACCGATTACTTAAATATCACTAAGAGAAAGATAGGCTGATATACATATGACTTAGGTGACCATTTCGTATATCGATTTATGTTTACCCAAACATTCTCGACAGAAGGATTTAGCAATGTTTGGGTTTAATCATCCAGGATTTTGTCGTCCTTGCCTTGATACAACTTGTGATGAAAGATGGGCAATACCACATACGTCTTGTGAGCTTGCAGGACGTATACCGCTACCACCGCTCAAAACTACCAAGAATACCGAGATTTTGATATCCGAAGAGGAGAAGTTCATCAACGAGGCGTTCATATCAGCAGATGTCAACATGGATCAATACTCGCATGAAAATAGCAACGAACAGAATGTTGATTATGACGAGGATTATCAAGGAACATGTGATACATGCGGTGAGCTTGTTTCAGTAGTCAATGCTATGAAGCGCTATACTATGGTAATGGAGTACGTTGGGACAATATGGGAAAAAGAGAAAGGGGGTATGACATTACCTTGCTATCCTATGCAGAATGATGGTAAGTGTTTGTCTCTGCTTGCGGAAATGGGTTCCTGAGCTAAAGCACGAATCATATGTAGCCATTGAAGAAGAGATAGCTATTCTAGCTACAGGAATCGCACAATTACTTCAAGTCTTCTCACCATCGGTATATCCAATACCATATTTACAATTGAGGTATAGCAGATTATTTTCATTATCGTCTTCATTATCTCGGAACATAGTAGATTTAGGTGAACTGATAGATTCTTTGAATGATTCATATGATTCATTGTTATTCTTGAATGATGGTTTACCTAACATATTAATTTCACAAATATCATTGAAAATATGTGAATTATATTTAGATTTGATAAAGTTGAAAAAAGATAAGATATCAGATAAATACTCAATCAAGGTGGTTGGCAGATTCGCTATTTCCAAATCTTCAGCGAAAGATAAATCCAAATCAAAATGGACAAGTCAATCTTCAAATGCGATCGATGTTCATGTAACTCAACTGAAAAGATGGTTAGAAACTTCAATTTCACATTTGGAAATCTTAGGTTATAATCGAGATAATAATGAAAAGACATTCATACAGCTGGAAATATTTCAAAGGGAGTTGGAAGAACTAGAAACTTGGTTTAAGTTTGCCTTGTAGTTACCTCATCGAGATTCGCTTGGTTCAGTATATTTATCTATGTGCTTGTTAATGGTTGTAGTAGTGATCTGATATGTGTATCGTTGTTGTAACCATACTCGTACGATTCAGTTATTTGTAAAAATGTCAATGTTCGTTAAAATTGTACTAAAGGAAGATGCATAATGGTTACTTGATGTAAATAATTTACAGTGGTATACAATTACAATTATATGATGGCAAAACAAATGAGTTCGCGCGAAGTCCAAAGAAGAAGAAAGTCGTTTCTTATTGATAAAGGAATATCTAGCAATGTATGGGTTGGTAGCTTATCGAAAAGCAGAAAAGGTATATCGTAATTGTGGGAATCAAATGATGCTTGATATAGTGGTGATATTGTATTCCGAAGACTGAGACTGGATTATAACATTATATGTATCCTGTATTTAAGAGCTTCTTAACTCGAAGAGCGAGATGAGTAGATTGATAATTTGATGGATGACCGTGAGTGGGATTCGGTGGATGTTGTGATGTTGTGATGATAATGTAATGATAATAATGAATGGTTGATTTGATGATACAGTATTGTTGCTCCGCATCGTATCAGATTTGATTTTTAACTTAGAGATAGTGCAGAGTTTACGCAGCGCTCGATGAAATGTCGAATACTTATTTAGCTCCACCCCCAAAAACCATCCCAAAATTCAGGTATCTCAGCACCTCTTAATCTAGCGAATTTCTTTCTTGCTAACCATCTCCAATATCTAATTATAGCTAACATGCAACAAGCAACCAGAAATATTCCAATGACGATTCCTGCGAAATAATATAATGGTGATTCTGTACCATCAGCATGTCTATTTCCATCTGCACCTTTTTCTCCATTATGTGGTACGTTCGCATTCATTGAGAATAAACCTATATATTGGCCAACGTTGGAAAGTCAGTCCATCGATTCATTACCAAGTGATAGACACTCAACAGTAATCATCAATGAATCGAAAGGATCTTTCCGAAAAAAACTCACTCAGAACAAGTTGCATAGGTAAGATAGATATTGTAACTGTCGTTAAAGCTAAAATTGCTTGATCTGTTCCACCTCTTGCGAATGAGAAAGATACATTAAGATGTGATAAATAAGCAGGTTGACAGTGTGATAAAATATATTCATAGTGGTATAGAGATGTCTGCAGTAAAAGGATATGATCTATAAAAACATATCATATTGTATGTTAGCTTTCAATTCACAATTATATTAGGCAGGTAATCCATGTCATTTGTTATTGCTATAGTAGAAAGAACTAACCCTCTACATCACCAATATAAGCTTCCATAGTTTGACCTTGATCTCTTGCTCTTTTTCTTAATCTACCTATAACAGCACCTTTTGCACCTAATAATCTTGATAAACCAGTAACTAATCTTCTCATATCTGTTATACGTTTTAACATTGTTGAACGATCAAAAACATTTCCAGAAACTTGTTCATGTTTTCTTCTTATTCCAGATGATGTAGGTAAAAAAAATAATTTAAAATAAATTAAAGGTCTAGGTATCGTAAATCGAATATCAAATCCTAATAATCTAAAAGGCGATAGTACTTTCAATTTATCTCTCAAAGTCCTTCTAACATTATACCTTGATTTTGTCGTTGATGTTAAAGGTTGTTTCCACATATGTGGTAATAAACTTGGTTTTTCATTTTTCTTTATTACTATGGATTTTTCGTTCATCAGGTCAAAATCATTCCATGTTTCTTCAGGTGAAGGTATAGGTTGACTTTCTAATACTGCTGTTGTTTTTTTAGGATCAGTCGTAGGATCAATGGTTAATGAATCTATATCATCAACTTCACCGTCGACGTAACGGATAAGAGGGAAAAAGGCATCAACGATAGAATCAATTAGACCGTGAGCTATCCAATCGGAATTATGATCTGGATTGGGAAAGTTGAGAGCTCGTTCAATAACTCTTCTAGTATGCTTGGAGATATCTTCAAAGTGAAACTGATAAAATTCAACATATCAGTTAATCGTAAACGAGTATCATGATACCTAAATCTGTTCTTTTGGACTTACGCTAACTATGCCATCAGCAAATACCACTAGATAAACATTGACAGCACCTACACCGACACCTTCTAAACCTTCTTTTCCAGGATGATCCTCAACAATTTCAACTTTTTCACCTGATTTATTTGCATTTTTACCTGTTGCTCTGCCCATACCCCAACCTCTTCTTCTACCTTCTTTCTTTTCGTTTTCTTTGTTATCTGTCTCGTTTTCAGTTTGTTGCTGTTGCATTTCGTATATTTCTGGTACTGTATCAGCAGATTTTATTATAGGAGCTTGAGCTAATGTTGCTGCTGAAGTATTGGCTGAAGAACCTGGTGTATATTTGAAATAACTTTCATCCAATGCTCTAACAACCAGAAAATAATATCCTAATTTATCAAAATGATCTAATTTTTCTCTAGGATCTTGTTGAAGTACATCTTCAAGGGTTAATGGGTGTAAACCAAGTAGCTAAATAATTACGGACATGAAATATATGAGCTGAATGTATTCCATTATAGGAGGCAGAAACGAGGCAGCTTACCTCTCCTAGATCCCTTAAATCTTCCCAACCAGGACAAGATACATCCAACCACCATGTTTCGTTCGCTGTAGATTTTTTGGTAAAGTCGAATCCATCTTTTTGAACTGTTGGAGTACCTAAATTAGATGGAGGATGATATTCTGCTTTTAAAGATGTCAAACTGGTTGTCGAATCAGGCTTAGCTAAACCAAGTAGATCTGATACTGATTTTGGTCTAATTGGTTCTGTTGTATTCAGATCACCTCGGAGAGCATGTAAACGTGATTGAGTTCTGGAGGCTAAAGGTCTTGGTGGTAATGGTGGATTCAAGAATGACGGTGTAACGCCTTTAGGTGTGCGTGATCTACCTGGTGCAGAACCACTTTTACGTATAGGTACATTTGGTCCCATACTAGGCATAGGGGTAGGTAAAGGAGTGGAAGATTCAGTTGTAGTAGGGAAATATCCATTTGTGATTCTCATTGTAGTGATATGTTCAATTACTGTAGGTAAAGAAGTTGTAACTACTACTCTATCAGGTGGATAAGGTTTCTGTTGACCATTATTGTTTGAAATAGAATTACCAAAAGATTGTGGGGATCCGTTGGAGTTAGTAGTATGGTCACTTTCAGCTAAAGTAGTTTGTTCTCTTTCTGAGGTTAATGAATTTACTGAACTTCTAATCACACCAATATCAATTTCTTCCAATTTTGGTGGCAAAAGTAAAGTGAATTCACGTTTTTTAGGTAAATGTTGTCTTTTTGGAGGATGATGATGATGATGACGATGTGGACTTGTGGAAGATGTTTGTCTACTTAACGCAGTCTCAATCCTACTTAATTTGTTATTTGAACCTCTTCTTTTTCGTTTTCTTCTTGAAGTTTTTATAGATAGAGATGATCGACCATTGTGAGATTCATTATCTGTTCCGTCAGAATCTGAAGAACTTGATGACGAACCACTACTATGCGAACCTCTTCTTACACCTAAAGCTTCACCAAATCTTTCAATGACAGCTCTTGCTCTTTCTAAATTTTCCGACCAAGTTGAACTTGCACTTGATGAGCTACTTGTTGTGTTAGTTGAATTTCCACCTATTGAAGCTGCATCTTCATCAACCAATAAAGGTATAGTTGGATCTCTTAATGCACCTCTGTATAAATCACCTTCTAATGTATAGTAACCTAATTTTGATGGTCCAGCTACATTTGGAATTGAAGTAGGTTGTTGATTTTCTGGTGGTTTATTAGGATTTTTCTTTCTACGTAATTTTAATGGTGTAAGTAATTCAGCAAATTGAGGTTGATCTGGACTTTTCATAGGTGATAAGATTGTATCTCTAGCTATTATTGGAGATAATCTTGGACTTGGTCTGGATTTTCCTTCTATCTTTGGTGATTTATCAACATCATAGTGGTGATGACCTGTACTGCCTAGTTTAGGAGATTTGGGTTTGTGAACAGCATCATCTTCACCTATAGAAAATTTAGCTCGAGGTGTAGAAGTTGACATTGTGAGCGACTAGAAAAGACTAAGGAGGGAGTCATGGGTAAATTCGAAAGAACGTATTGCCTGTTGGGCCACCGACTGAATTCGCTGAGTCCATCCGGAGAAGGGTTGACTTGTGGCTAAAGCGGTAAATGAGAACAATGGAACTTGGTGTGTGAGGTTGATATAGGCGAGACAGTACTTTCAATCGTTTATAAAAGCGTTCTGAAAGTAAATTGACTATTGAAAGGGACAGATGCTTGCTTTGCTTCCAATCAGGACAGTAAAAGAGTGACTATATGATTATAAGGCAATAGAAATTGATATATGAAGAGATATGATGCAAATTAAAAACGAAGAAAAGTTTGAAAAGGGGCACTAAGAAGGTACGAGCTATGAATAGAACATCCACCTTTTTATATTAGATCTGTTTATCTTTGTAATTTACGTAATTTCATAGGCGAATTAGGTTGTGGCTATATCTCAAGCACGTGCATCTTGTCAATATCCCAACAACGTACGTCTCATATTGCATCAACTACCCCCCTTACCCCATCGGGGTGTAGTCTTGAAAGTGAGTTGATGTTTTCTATACATGCAAAGTAATGTGTATTCTACTTGACTGAAGCATATAAAGAACAAAGAGGTCGTAGTCTCGTAAAGGTGAAGATAGGTAACATAACGCGGTAAAATCGCAAAAGGCAAAGTGAATAGATGATTCGGAATCTGCAAGAACTACACAAGAAATATACAAAGGAAGCTGTAGACAATCAAGTCTGGCGATGAGATTCTGATATAGGGTGATTCTACGATCGAAACTTCTAGTAAGGTTTTTCATTCCCTATCAAACCATTTAGTGCTACAGGAGGTGATATTTTACCATGTCGACCGGATGAGAAACCATACAAGTAATTTCTGTGGGATAGTATACATCAGCATCAAGGCACGTTGGGTGAATGATGGATAGTAAAGGAATAAGGCCCAGATCAACGAGTAGGGAAAGCGGAAGATCTTCCACTTACTTATAGTAGTCATCGTTAAGGTTATTATCGAAATAATTCGACCTTATCCTGAAGAATACTGCAGCTGTAAGTAGAGAATCTGATCCTGCTTGATGTTGAGGACCTATCCGCGATACCTATGATTATAGAGAGCATTAGCATTTATCGATGAATTGCTGATTAAGATGAATGGGGAAGATAGACGCAACGGGTCGGGACAGGTGTAGGTATTCCGCATAACACATGGCGGGATGTGACAGTACAGGAGCACTTACACCTAATGATTCTGCTATCTCCTGTAATCCCCCTCTCAATGTTTTGACTGATCGTACAACATGTTTGATATCATATATGCAAGGGAACCATAGGAAAAGAAGGTTAAAGAAGTCTGTTTCATTCGCAGGGAGAGGTTCACAAGTGAGAATTTTGAGGAGATAACCAAAATCGTAACCACTGAAAGGAAGGAACATATTGTATTAGCGATGTCTGTTCACGTATATATTGAACCTGTCACTTGAGAGTAACAAGAAAGACGAGAATGCCGGAACAGAGTTGAAGAAATTCCTTTTCATGACTGCTGCAGACAACAAGCAATAATTCCCTCCTCCTTTGCTTGGCCACGATCCCTTCTACCTTGTCGACAATGGAGGGGATCCTGGAAGAAAGTAGGACTCACGAATGGAAAGATACCCATTTTATATTGTCAAACAATACTAATCCCGACGTTATCAATAACTCTCCAAAGTATTCAACGTCGATTCCTTCTTCCTCATTCCTCTTGAAATCTATACCGGAATTTTTCAGTAAATCTATCGAGTCTGGAGCATACATGTCGTCGCTGAAGTGACAGGAGATGAGGTTAGCATAACATTTCATAAGATTCGTTCCCAACATAGTTGCTAGAATATCCCCTCAATCTGTACCTATTTCGAGAAGTGGTCTAGCTGTTTCGACCCGATAGCAATCACATCCAGATATTCCAACAAGGCTCTCAAAAACCACGAGTACGACATCTCTAGCTGGCGATCCATTATCTCCACACATGATAGACCATACCCATCTCCATAACAAGAAAGATCACTCACGTTAGGTTAAAAGCGAAATTGAATTGCCATGTTGATATTTCGGGTGAATTTCCATTTTCATCACATAACGTTATACCCAATTGTATTATTTTTAACATATCAACATTACATCTCATAGTCTGAAAGTGATAATCTGATCCAGTCTTGAAGTTTCCTATTGGTCTAGCTACTATTCCAGGAAATTCGGTATCCTATATTTGTATTACGCAAACATCAGTTATGTAGTTTAACTCTTCATCTTCTGATATACATCCTCTCTATACAAGATATGCGTAAAGAAAGGGAAAAAAAAAACGAAACGTACCATCGATATGAATGGATACTGATCTACTGCTGCTCGTAAAGCTGCAAATTCAGTCTCTAGATTATCCGCCCATACCTATTAATCGATAAGGGTATTCCATTTGATCAGTATTCATTAGATCTGCGAGTATTGTTCCAGATTGGGTTTCAACACACCTCATGTATCCCTGGATCTCCTCTCGATTGTCTTAACGATGTCATATTGGTTGGTAGGTCGATGTAAGCATGTATGTAACTGAAGAAAAAGTCAAAGTATGGGAGCAATCAATAATATAAGTAAAGTGAACAGGAAGGTTGATGAAGATTAAACTATCTGATGTTGCGAGTGTTGGCGTTTAAAATGCTGAAAGTACTGTATTACCGGAATTACAAACAATTGTAATGATTATTAGCGCAATCAACTCCTTTGTCAGATCAACTCATTACGAAAGTTTGTAATGTAGGTTAACTAGGAATCTGAACCCTGAATCCGATAGCACAAGCAATAATCAACGGCGTCATCCAATGTTAACCAACAACAACACCTCACAGCATATCAACTCTTCTTGCTAATGGTTTACATCCCCTTTTACTCGTAGTTCATCTTATCCTAGTCAGACTTCCATCCACTATAGATCAATCTGGATTGGTCGGAACAGATTATCAGTCTCAAGCCTCACGGTAACATCCAATTCATACGTTATTCAGAGGGCAAGTCATAATGGTACGTATTGATCACTCTTTACTGCGAGTATCCTTTACTAACATCGAGGCGAAAAGGCTATTTCAAAGAAAGCAGGAAAGAAAGGAGTCAGTGGTCTTCTAGGTGGAGGAGGTGGAGCTGCTAAATCTGCCAAAGTGCAAAAGGTGAGTTCAAGGATCAAAGCAGTTAATCGAGTGATAGTTTGCATATAAGCTAAACAGATATCTTCAAATAGGCCGATTGGAGTGAAGGTTTCAAGAAGAAGAAAGCTGCAGGTGTACCTGATATGACATTATTGAGTACAATAACAAACGAAGCTATCAATGATAACCTCAAACAACGTTTCAACAATCAAGAGATATATGTGAGCTCTTTACCCAAGCAAGATGTTGCAAAGATAAAAGCTGACAAGCTTATAGACTTATATCGCACATGTATTGATCTCGGTCAATCCCTTCAGAGGTACGTGAGATGACAATCATCACATGACAATGAGCTGATAGAGCATCATTTGTAGACTTGGGCATATATACAAACGAAATATTAAACTCATATAGGGGTAAAAATAGATTAGAAATGACACCGCACGTATTCGCTATAGCTGAATCAGCATATTATAGAATGACAACTGAAAAAGAAAATCAATGTGTAATCATTTCAGGTGAATCAGGTGCAGGAAAGACTGAAGCTGCAAAAAGGATTATGCAGTATATCGCTGCTGTTTCAGGTGGTGAAGGTAGTACTTCAGGTGGAATTGAAAGTGTAAAAGAAATGGTTTTAGCAACAAATCCTTTATTAGAAAGTTTCGGGTGTGCTAAAACTCTTAGAAATGATAATTCTAGTCGACATGTGAGTATTGATGTGACTGATCGCAAGTTGGAACTGATCGGCGACATTAGGGTAAATATCTAGAGATCATGTTCAATAGTTTAGGTCAACCGGTTGGTGCTCAAATTACCAACTACCTACTGGAAAAGGTAAGCTTTCCAGGCAAAGAGGCAGTGTAAGTGCGAATGATAGCTTACAGTGTCATTATAGAATCGAGTGGTAGGGCAGATCGAGGATGAAAGAGATTTCCACATCTTCTATCAGTTCACAAAAGGTGCAAGTGCAGAGCAGAAAGGTTAGTATTCCCTACGTAGTAATTGGTTGTTTACTGAATACCTATTTTTCGCAGAGGCGTTCGGATTACAAGGACCTGAAGCATATGCTTACACAAGTAGAAGTGGATGTTTAGATGTTAAAAGTATAAATGATGTTTCGGATTTCCAGGAAACTATCGTAAGCTTGCCTATTCTGCTGATATTCTACACTTTATTGCCTACTGAATCTCTCACCCTAGCGTGCGATGCAAATAATTGGGTTATCAGCCAACGAGCAAAACTCGATCTTCCGTGTATTGGCCACCATACTTTGGCTAGGAAATGTCGAATTTGTGGAGGACGATGATGGAAATGCCACAATCTCAGATACAGGAGTAACTGATTTTGCCGGTTATCTCATGGAAGTTGATCCTCAGCAATTACAAAAAGTATTGTTGACTAGGGTCATGGAAACTCAGCGTGGTGGTAGAAGAGGTAGTGTTTATGAAGTACCTCTTAATGTCGCTCAAGCAAGTTCAGGTAGAGACGCTTTGTCCAAAGCTTTGTAAGTCGGCTCCACGCTTCGCTTCAGTGCAAGCTGATTTCGTTCTTCCAGATACAACAACCTTTTCGAATGGATTGTTAGTCGGGTCAATGTCTCCATGAAGCCTCAGCAGAATCCCGAATATGTCATTGGTGTTCTGGATATCTAGTGAGTCTTGTATTCAAATATCTGAACGAGGTCACATACTAATCTTCATGATGTGTAGTGGATTTGAGATTTTCCAAGTAAGCCAGCAACTCTTCCACCGATGCAGAACTCACAGCTAATAGTAATTTACAGGATAACAGTTTCGAGCAGCTTTGTATCAATTATGTCAACGAGAAGTTGCAGCAAATCTTTATCGAATTGACATTGAAAGCTGAACAGGAGGAGTATGTACGAGAGCAAATTAAGTGGACTCCGATCAAGTGTAAGCTGTTGAGGGCAGTTGTCTCTTAGAGCGGGCTAACACGACCTTTATTGTAGTCTTCGATAACGCCGTAGTATGCTCCCTCATCGAAGACAAGCGACCAGCCGGTATCTTCGCGACTTTGAATGATGCGACTGCAACAGCCCATGCTGATCCATCAGCAGCCGATAACTCCTTTATTCAACGATCAAATATGCTTTCATCTAACCCCAACTTTGAAGCTAGAGGAAACAAATTCTTGATCAAGCATTATGCTGGTGACGTGTTATACAATGTTGCTGGTATGACAGATAAAAACAAGGATACCTTGATCAAAGACATATTAGACTTGATCGAAGGGTCCAAAGATGATTTCTTGCATACTCTTTTCCCAGAGAAGGTTGATCACTCGAACAAGAAGAGACCTCCAACCGCCGGTGACAAGATCAAAGCTTCAGCCAACGCTTTAGTGGATAATCTGATGAGGTGAGCTTAGCTAACACCGTTATGTCCGTCAAGCCATTCAACACTAAATTTGTCACAATATCAGATGTCAACCACATTACATTCGAACGATCAAACCTAATCAGCATAGATCTCCTACCGAATACGATGACAAAGCTATTCTGCATCAGGTCAAATATTTAGGTCTTCAAGAAAATATCAGAGTTAGACGAGCAGGTTTCGCATATCGAGCCGAATTTTCCAAGATGATCCAAAGGTTAGTTGCTTTATCCGCTTCATCAGAAGCTGGCTGACAGTTTTCATCTCCTTAGATTCTACTTGTTATCTCCTGCAACTTCTTACGCTGGTGATTATATCTGGGATGGTGATGACAGATCAGGTTGTGAAAGGATCTTGACAGATGCTAAAATTTCGAAAGATGAATGGCAAATGGGTGTTACCAAGGCTTTTATCAAGAACCCTGAAACGGTTAGTACAACAGATCGCATCAAAGACGTTTATCTCCAAGAAGCATGCTGATAGGCGGAATTAGCTTTTCTACCTTGAAGGTGAAAGAGATAAATACTGGCATACCATGGCATCACGAATTCAGCGTGCATGGAGAGCCTATGTGAGAAGAAAGGTTGAAGCAGCTATTAAGATTCAAAGATTCTGGAGAAATCAGAAGGAGTCTCTCGTTTATGCTAGGAAGAGGGATTACGGGCATGAAGTCTTGGCTGGAAGAAAAGAAAGAAGAAGATTTAGTCTGTTGGGTATGAGGAAGTTTATGGGCGATTATCTTGATGTCGGAGGTACAAGTCCGCAAGGTGAAATGCTCAGAAATGCCGCTCAAATTGGTCGTAAGTCTTTTTGATCTGCTTCAGAGAGCAATACAGGTCAGTCAAAGTTTGTATATACTGATTATGTTGTCTGACATAGCTGCCGAAACCGTGCACTTCAGTTCAAGAGCAGAGTTACTGGTCTCGAAACTAGGTAGATCAAGTAAACTTAGTCCACGTTTCTTGATAGTTGTGAGTCCTATCGCAATTTGATATATTGAACAGTCTGGCTAACTAGAATATTCTAGACCGATAAAGCTGTCTATTTCGTTGTTTCAGCTGCTAAAGACGGTAGAGTGACAACGAGTTTGGAAAGGAAGATCCCTCTTGTCACAATCAAATCCATTTCCATGACCAATTTGAGAGATGATTTCGTCGTAAGTACAGTACTCTGGCCCGATAAAGGGTAAAACTGCAAGCTGAACATGGTGTCATAGGCACTCAACATTCCTCCATGTGAAGAAGGTGATCCTATATTCACTTGTTCCTTGAAGACAGAAATGATGTGTGTCATTCTCACATTGACCGGAGGCAATATGAACGTTAGCATTGGACCAACGTGAGTGCGCTCGTATCCATATTCAATTTTGATATTTTAGCTAAGTGTGCTACTGGCAGAATTGAATACCTGAAGAAGAAGGACAAACGGGCACAAATTGCTGCCAAGAAAGATGAGAGCATTACTGGTGACGCGGTATACAAGAGTCATACGATTGCTGTAGGATCCGGTGAACCGGCCTCAAGTGGTGAGTCATCAATGCGATGATGAGGCTGAGCATTAACTGACACTCGACTTAGTGTCAAACCCTATGCCACCGCGAAAGCCTAAAGCCAAGAAAGCTGCCAAAGCTGCTCCTTCCGTGAGTAGCAATCGTGGCCTTCGAGCTGTCATCCAGGCTGACAGCGTTTTGCAGAGTCGACCCACCAACCGTCCCACTGCCAAAGTATTACCAGGTGCATCGAAACCTGCAGCACCTGCAGCTATGGCTTCTATGCCATCTGCTCCGGCTGCAGTAAAAGCTTCCGCTGCTGTCAAACCTTCTGTAGCCACTGGCGCAGCTCGAGCTCCACCTTCTATACCAGGACGAGGTGCGCCCCCTCCACCTCCTCCTCCACCTGCTGCTCCAGCCAAAGAAATGTATAAAGCTCTGTACAACTTTGCAGGGCAACCAGGAGAGATAAATTTGGTTAAGGGTGAAGAAGTTGAAGTGAAGGAAAAGGATGATAATGGTGAGTTCAGAAACTATCGATCCCAGTATTACCATAGCTTCAGCGCTAATCTTGTGTATACTTTAGGTTGGTGGATGGTTGTGAAGAATGGTCAAGAAGGTTGGGCACCTTCCAACTAGTAAGTTGGAACTTCCGACCACACCTTAGCTAGTTCTACTCTAAATCTTATGCTAATCCTATTTCTCTTCGCTCAGCTTGAAACTCGTTGAGTCTGCTCCCCCACCCCCACCACCGCCTCCGCCAGCCGCGAGACGTGCACCACCACCTCCAGCACCAGCGGTGAACGGATCAGCTTTATCTACTCCACCTTCGTCCAGACCAGTATCTACGATAGGTTCCAAACCAGCTTTAGCTCCAGCGGTAAAACCTAAACCTGCTATTCCTGCCAAACCATCTGTTGGAGCCAAACCTGCAGGTCTTGCTGCAGGAGGCGGTAAACCACCTGTACCTAGTGCACCTAAAATTGCGCCTTCAAATGCAGGTAAAAAACCAGGCCAAGTTGCTCAACCTTCAGCTCAAGGTGGTCAAATGGATCTAGCAGCGGTGTAAGTACGAAAACTTTAGTGTCAACTCAAATTGTAGCTGACTTGCTGTGTTGAATAGGTTCGCTAGAAGAGCTCAACAAGCTAGAGGGGAATAGAGCGCATACTTTTATTAAAACAAAAGAAGAAAGTCATTTACAGTATTGAATTAGTTGAATTTTGTATCAAAATAGTTTGAATGATATATATACCTCGGATGCACTTTTTCTACAGTGACACTATTATACAATCAAAATGTTACGCTTGACGGATGAGTTCCCTCAATCATGAGTTTGAATAGCAGGAGTGACGTAAGATAAGTGAACAGCACGGTGGAATCCGAAACTTCGTATTTTTCAGATAGTCTTTTCGATGTAGTCGATATCATCTCTTCCGTACTTGCTCGTCACTTGTCACTATTCATGACCCCTTCGCGCAAGAAGTCACATCAAATCGCTTCTGAGGGCGATCTTTCCCATCTACGTCAAAAGAAGCGAACGAAAGTCAATTCAGCTTGTGAAGCATGTCGTAAGAGACGATCAAGGTGCGAACTCCTTACCGAGAACGGATGTCATCGGTGTAGACTATTGGGTACAGAATGTTCTATGCGAAGTGCTGATGGACATGTTGAAGAAAGCACAGTCGATGAACAAGATATTGAAAGGGTACCGATAAGCTTAGATACCTCTCAAAATGGTCAAGACGATAAATCCACCTTGATGCATATCGAGCAACGTACAGCTAAAATGGAAAATATGCTAGTGCAGTTACTTCATCGACAATCCGTTCCCAACCAATTACGAACAGCCAACTCAGAGACTAAAGATGATAGGTTTGGTAGCATTCGATATGATCAGAGGAATCAACATTGGTCAGGGAGTATCTGGCAGATCCTAGGAGGCATAGGACAAGCAAGAGAATGTATATTGATAGATCCCGTAGAAGCTGGTTTAGTAACGCAATTAGATATGAACAGAAGATTGGATAAGTAAGTATTGACCTCATTTAGCTGGAACTCAAAATGCAACTGATTGACTTTGATTTCACAGTGTCTTGCAAAGTTTATCTAATAGTATACTATTTCACACACAACTAAAGCATTCCGACATTGAAACGAATCCCCTATTTCGCTGTGTTGCCATGCGCTTAGATCCGCCCAAAGCACTGCAAAGTCGATTAGACTCAATGATACATCAAAATATCTTTACAGTCTGCTCAATGCCTCCGAATCGTCAAAATCTGATTGCGCTCTTAATCTTATTACGTATTCCACCTTCACCTCATGCCATTCAGATCAAGAAACCTTTTGACCCTTATAACGTTTCAGGACACATTTTAAATATGGCAATTGCTCTTGGATTAGATGAGAAAGTCGAAAGGCTAAAGCAGGAGGATACCATGAATCTGACTGAAGACTGGACACAACCTTTACTGTTCGACGTATTCTTGGTACATTAAAATCGGACAAATCATTTCTCTACGTGGAATTGTTAAAACCGACGGCTGATCATTTGTAACCTTTCCAGTGGTACAGCTCTTTACAACAATCGCAAATGTAAGTGGTCTCGAACTCTGAGCAGGATTCAATAAGACTAACGTGGTATAAATGTGAAACTAGATACACCTTCTTCGCCTCGACTTCGTGCTCATTACATATTGGCACATATACACCTGCATTCAGATTCAAGGATGTCATCTCACTTGACTTAGCAACTTCATTGGATCAATCTCTACACCACCTTTGGCTAGAATCAGAACTATATGAAATCTTCTATCCAATTTCTACTGCTTTACGCACTCTGCGTGTATCTCGTATATACGAAGATAGTCAGACAAAATCCATAATTGACGCTGCGGATGATTTGTGCGAAAGTTTGAGGAGTTGGAGAGATCGAGTCACAGAAAGTACACGTGAGTACAATTTTTCTTTGACCACAACGAATTACAAACAAAATCTTCATATTCTCTTTTTATTTCGCTGTGAATAGTATCTACAAGCAATTATCTCTACATTCTCTCACTCCAGATGGAATCAGCAATCTATCTTAGAGCATCTACCGAAGCTGGACCCAATTTACCTTCACCTTTAGGACATGATATCCGTTCACCTCCAATCCCTCTCTTGGGCAACAAATTTGTACGGTGTACTCTAGAAACCATCGAATTCATGTTAAATTGGAATATTCCTGCTGAAAAACTACCTTGTTGGAATTTCATTATGTCATTTTTGCCTTATGCTACACTCAAGTCAATTCAACAATTACATTCCCAGGAGGAGGTATCATTCGATTTTAGCCTTTTGAAGAAATACAGAAAGTATCTTATAGACTCCCATCCTGCTTCTTTGGGTATAATACAAAGTATAGATAAGATCAAAACGGATCCTACATGGAAAGATCATTCAAATTCCACCGATCCTCCTTCTCAAGATGAATTACTAGGAGCTGATTTGTTCAACTGCTTACCAACCGACTCTGAATGGTGGGCCTCCTTCAATTGGCTACAGTCCCTTGAGGGTTAGGGCGATCCCACCATAAACTCCGACCTGCAACAATTGACTCATCAAATTTACGAGAAC
Source organism: Kwoniella dendrophila CBS 6074 (assembly GCF_036810415.1). Lineage (NCBI taxonomy): Eukaryota > Fungi > Basidiomycota > Tremellomycetes > Tremellales > Cryptococcaceae > Kwoniella > Kwoniella dendrophila. The sequence continues at coordinate 371,917 of NC_089480.1, forward strand.
GTTTGAATCAGAATGCATAGATAGGATGTCTATAGTCTATAACGCGTCATGGAATGAGCTGAATGTAATGGTTATATTATTGAGATATCAGATGTATGAGTGGTGGGTTTAGGGTTTTCAAGGAGACTAGGAGGCCATACAACCACGAATAGAGAAATCAAACCGAGCATTGGTAAAGTATCTAAAATGTAAAATGCAGGTTCACTCTGAGCCACTTTACTATCGGCGCTGTTAGGGATTTCAAGGTTACAGAGCTCATCAGCAAAGAGTATATTGCAATCAGGAAGTATTAGTAAGTGAAGTGAAACTCGACTTACCCAGATGTGTATTCTGCCACTCGATAGATTGACCGAATCTGCGATTCAACGGAGAGATGACACTCAGCTTCAAATCGTAATCATGAACATAAACAATCATCTGATCCCAAAACATACTAGTAGTAAAATACTAGATAGCAAGATTAGATAAAACAGTTTATTGGTATTCCCGTCAGATCTCCAATGAGGATTCGATCGAGCTCTGTGGTGCCAATAACCAATCAATCAAATCAGTTTTTATGTAAAGTGATATATATACTTATATCGATGAGAGTTTGAGAAAATAAACTTACAAGCGATGATAGGAGATTCCACTCATGAGAAAGTAGATACTAAAGAAAACCAGCTGGACCCAAAGAGCCGCGGTGGTTATCTGTGTAGGCAGACACCAAAATCAGCTTAGATCCCCAGGATCAACGGAAATCTGATAGGTACTACACTCCTCAGTCAGCTCACGATAACACCTCTATGTACCAACTTTCCAAAAGTTATAGTCAAAGCTGTACCTGCCAATTGAGCGATGACTAGAGTGATATCGATAATAACGAAAAGTATCACTGCCACTCGACCTTTCATGACCAAAGTATTTTCTGCGTTTATGTATTTGGCTAGACGAGGTACAAGTCCATACATTTGAGCTAGGAATGCGCATGGAGACAAAAGAATAAACTATCGAGTATCAACAAAAAGGAATGTCAGCTGGTTTCATATGAAAACCAATCTTTACATTGGCCACGAAAGGGAGGTTTACTCGATCATAGATCATATGTATACTGCATATAACTTCTACTTACTAGAGTTTCAAATAACCATGACCATGCATTAATATGATTCCTTCTTGAAAATCTACAAATAAAACCTAAAGACATAAAAGTCGTACCGAGAATAGTTTGTAAAGTATATTTGGGACGCGGTTTGCCGGAACGGAAATATTCTATACAGTCGAAAAAGTCAGTTGTCGGCCCTGCATTAACACACTCTCGATGGTATATGGAATGACCATTCCAACAAACAAACAGATAAGGGCTGTATGAAGGAACTCACTAGTCCATAAAGTAATGGCCAGACCCCCAAAGACTATAAAAGCTATAATCGCTGCCGGACCATTTGGGTTATAGATTGCACTGTTTTGAAAATCAGAATGCCGTTTCCTCTTTCACGTACAGTGAAATAGTAGTCGCGGATCATCACTTACACTGCATCTGCTGTTGTTGGACTCATTTTGTATTGCTGAAGTATTATGGAGCAGGGATAATATTATTAAGAAGCTGGAATTCGTTTTAATGCATGCAAACACATGTATATATGTTTTTAGAAAATCAATTTTACAGCATTTGCATTTTATCGATTCCTCCGGAACAAGGAAGGAGTCCTGCGGAATGACACTAAGAAGTGACTAACGGTAATTGATACTCGATTTGGTGTTTTTCCATAATTTCAAGCCTTATGAAAATTATAGAAATTGATCAATCCTGAAAATCACAAACAATTCAAGATATCCTTTGCGAAAGCTCTGTGGAGCTCGCTAATCGGAAGAACTGCATTATTAACGGAAAAAAGGATATTCGCAAAACATTACATATGATCGATATATCACACGTAATTCAGATACAAAATCATGTCAAACAATGGTGCAAAAATGACTTAAACCTAACAATATCATCATAGACCATCACCTGGTGTCCAATATTTATTTGCCCAACGATGATCATAGGGAACCATCTTATCAGCGAATCTTAAATCCGTTGCTAATCTAATTCTATTTAACGGATCCCTGTTAACTCCTGAAGCATGAACCATAAATGGATGATGAAAAACTACATCACCAGCTTCATAATTTGCTATTAACCATTTTCTAGGTTTATTTACATTCGAACTATTAGGATTTTCTTTTGAAAATTTACCACAATCTCTAGATAAATTACCTCTATCCATCATATTTACATTAAAAGCTGATAACCTTTCTTCATCACTTGATTTTGAATTTATCTTTGTAAATTCATTTTCAATTTTAAGACCTAATGGAACTGAACTTTCTAAATATATTAATCCACCTGATTCAGGTGGAATATCACCTATAGGTACCCATGCTGTTAATGATGTAGGTGGTGCAGCACGTAAGAAGATTTGATCAAAATGTACTTTTGTTGCTGTACCTTCTGACTATAAATTCGGTAAAGTAAGTAAACACACACAATTCACGGTAACTTTACTCATTCATCTCATATACGAAAAAGCAAGACATAACTCACATTGGGCATATTAGATCTCAAAAGTTGTCTTTTGAATAAAATTGGCTCTTCCCAATCAGGTTTAATTCTTTTCACCATTAACATTATGTTTTCATCTTTAGCGAAACCTTTGACGAAATCTTCTTGATGTGCTGTAATTGATTTAGCTAAGAATTCACATTCTTCGGGAGTTACACCTAAATGAGATGCAACACCTGGACCAGCTATGATGACAAACGCATAAAAAGAAATAGTCATTCAGCATTTTTTCCGCAATAATCAACTAAGTAGTGCCGTGGAATACATACCGTATTTATGCGGATCACCTCCACAAAAAATACCGTCAACTGGATCTGTTCCTTCTTTCAGTACTCCAGATGACGATACATATTCAAAATATTTTTTTCTCATAGCTAAAACTCTTTCTCGTGGCATAACACCTTTAACAAACAGAACGCCATCTCTTTCATATTGTTCTCTGAGTTCCTCATCAGTTGCATCTTTCGATATTGGTTGTAACCAATCAATAACTTCTGGATCGATCTGAAAGCACGTCGTATTGTGTGAGCACACATGATGATGATGTAAAGTTTTACTGTAATTTATATAGCGGACTTACTCTACTTCCTGAATTATCTTCGATCTTTACATCTTTTGTGAATCCCAATTTGTGGCCTTCAAAAGCCACGGGAGCGGATCTTTGTACTACTGCTGTTGCCATATTCAGATGTTCTGTTTGTTTGTTAGTCACTCAAATTCTTCAAGCATGAGTAGTCTACAGGCTGTATCAATGATCTACACATCCCATGTATGTATCTCTGAGTTTTCGTATACATAACTTTCAATAGGGTATTTCGGTATGTTTTCGGACCGATTCCCCGTTACGTACCAGCCGACCTACGCACAAGTCCGAAAACTTTACAGTAGTGGGTTAAAGCTACTAAGAGTACTTTATATAAGCGTATGGTGAGTATCACGCCCAGCGGTAAAGAACGGAACCAGCCGTTCAAATGCTCACATCAGAGGAACATCATTCATGGTAAGAGGTATCTTGGTTATGCAGCTTCAATGCCATCCTAGTATCCTTCTCTATCGGCTTAGGTCTAACGCTTGCTACCAACGCTCGCGTATTTTGGATCATTCAAATGGACATTTTTTCTCCAGATTAAGGGTATCAAGAAATGACGAGACTTTACACCTTACAAGCTGCATCCGAAGTATGAGTTGTTAACATTACCTTACTGTACTGAATTCATGCGATGCTATTATAACTTCTTCACCTCCTCATTTCACTATTGTACCTTTATTTTACTGTACTCCAATGACAAATGGCGAGTTGCAATTCCCAGCTTGCCGAAACTGAAATGACGTATGGAAGGAAGATCCCATTGTACCGTGCCTGACTGCTTGTTGCTGTTAGAATGGGAAAAATTAAGTGTGGCTGTGTAGATCGCTCATAAAGGGTTACTACAATATGGTTCCCACTCTATCCTGTAGCTTGGTTTCAACTGAATCAGTCGTTAAGACAAGCCTTCGAGCGAGTGGAAAGTATTTATATTCATGCAGGGTCTGAAATGACGAGTTCTGATTGTGATTTCACGTTTCAGGAGAAAGAATTGACACGATACCGCCGGAAAGATGTTGAACCCCACATGTAACCGAAGTGACACTCTTCTACTGCGCTCGTCGAGATTGAAAATAAGTGAATCAATTCTCAAATACGATTGTATAACGCTAGCGGACCTAAGAACCGCTGACAAGTTCTCACTCCGCGAGTTTCAGTGGTGTTAACCAATTGAGACCGACTGAACGGGCAGCATTTGCCAAGAATAGCAACAAAGAAAATTTTGTATGATTTAAGTTATCGTCAGGTGACATCAGATTATATCATTCTTTTCAGGAAAACAGGGTGTTTAATTATGTCATGATGATCTTCTTTACTGCATTCACACGTTATGATGCGTAAAGGTGAAACCTTTAATGAGTGCTTGCATAGCTTCCCGCAAGCTAGAGAGGATCAGCGAGACAGCAGGAGGGGTATGGGACTGTGGGGTATTGATTGATATGATCAAAGGTATAAATATGGGGTAAAACGAAAAGAAAGGAGTAAATACAATCCCTTTGTTTACATACTTATTCAAGCAAGTATTCAACGCATATATATATATGTAAGGCCAAGTATAATTCTAGCATTTCAAACCAAATTTATCGTCTTCATACTTTATTATCATATCTTTACCGATATAACACATATCAACAATATGAACTATTCATCAGATGCTTCCTCTTCGTGAGTAGTAACAAACTACATACCTTCAGCGTAGTTAGGAAGAATACGCACTTATTGCATGTCATTCCATTATAGCTACGGAACCCCTTCTCCTTCATCCACATATAGGAGATTCTCAGAGGACCAAACCTCTTCGTGAGTTTAAACATCTCTTCTCCAGGTAAAAGTCGGTATTGACCGAAATATCGAATTCTACCTATTCAGACCAACATTACCGCAATACTCCTTATCTTCAGACTTTGCCCATTTGGTGGAAGAACCCGGTATGAATGTAGTCATAGCGCGAAAAGTAGCAAAACTGGTGAGTATCGTCGAAAGCTCCATGTGCAGTGTCTTATATATCCATGTGAAAGCACGATCCAATTGCTAATTTTTCCTGATATGCATTTCTAGCAAGACTCTCTACCCAATTTGTCGGCTGACAAACTCAGACAAGCCAAAGCAGATATGATTTATCTATTGACTGTTCTGAATGGTGAAAGTGGTGAAGTTGCTCAAATAAAAGCTGGCGAAGTTTTCATTTCACCCGTTTGACGAATATCAGGAAGTTGCCATCAAAGGAAAGGCAGAAGCTTGTTGTATGGTGGATCATGGTGAGGATGTGTATATTAACCATTTGTATGTACTTTTAGTTCTGTAAACAATCAACTATATACGCTTTATACCGAGATGATATTAATATGACTAAAAATGGACATATCAACGTGACCTTGCTCATCAGGCCAGCGTGTATGAAGGCGCACTGACCTGATACCACTGATTATTCCCCACTTTATTTACTATGGTTGACTGTACTGAAACTTTAAATTCGATTTTACCATCAAAACAGGACTATCACAATGTTTCATACCCTCCTTTGACAATCAAACAATCAAACAATATAGGTAATCAACGTCATACCTTATACACCATAATCATATATAAAAATTTCAATGCTAACCAAAGTAGCTAACCTTTCTTCTTCCTTCTTTTACATCTATAACTTCTTTTCATCGTTTACACCATCACTTGCTACTTGCAACGTGCAACAGCGATACAAACTATAAGAGATAGACTTCTGTCTTCGTCACTGAGAATACACTCTTTTGTCCATATTCGTCATTGGCCGACCTGCGATAAACGCCAAAATACGACCCCTCCGATTTTACTGTTAACTCGAGAATAAAAAGTAAGGTATAAATAGTTGAATTCGCGAAAAGAATTCTCAACCAATATAAGTGATTCGACAAACGAACGACAATTCATAAACCATAAGCTCATATTCATACACACATTCACACAAGTCAAACATTAGTCAAACACTTTACACAGTATGCCAAATAGTAGAAATGGTTCTTTCCAAGGATCTTATCCAGTTACTATAGAAGATAAAACAAGATTAAAGGAAATCGATAATCAAATCAAAGAAGAGGAAAAGGGTGATTTAGACCATAATGCTACACATATATTATCGTGAGTGAACCTAAGAGATTTTCCCAGTAATTCTACTTTGAATTGTATTACAGAAGATTTGTATTGAGGTTCTTTTCTACTCTTATAGCGGAACACCAAATTTCGCTCTTCCAAGTGCTCGTGTACAAGGTACTGCTCCACCGTAAGGTGCTCCATCTTGTAGAATTCAACCTGATACCCTCGAAATTCCGATTGACTCGGACCGGTGAACTCCCCAAAATAGAAGCTGATCCAGATCTCTTTCCTTCTCATTGTTTTAGGCTGAGTGTAAGACCTTATCAATTGTCTAAAGGTTATTCGCATTTAGTTGAATCGCCTGAAAAGTATAGACATATCATTGCTGATAAATTAGGAAAGTTGGTAAGTGCTGAATAGTAGTTCCCGCTCATTACACTTTCTTCGCTACTTAGTCAAGGTGTACCATCTTGTTATCGATGCCACACTCCCCTTTCCCGTTATCGAGTCTTCCTCATCTAGATAGTCATTGGGTTTATTGGACCATCACTGACAAGCTTGTCGAATCGATTAGCAAACAACCTTGCCCCAACTTGGTTCCGATGATCTCAGACAAGCGAAAGCCGATATCGTCTACCTTCGATCAATCTTAGAAGATGACGATCAAGATATCGCTCAAATCAAGGCTGGCGCTAATTGGGCTAGCAGAGATGCGTGATATCTTGGTGATTTCCGATTTGAAGACGATAGAGTTGGAAAGATCAAGAATAATGAATGTCGGAAGAGGGAGAAGATGTTGAGCTGTAAGAAGTCAATGTAAATCAAAGAAGAAAGGGCTGTTTCGATGAAGTGTCATCCTATCATTATCGTAAAAGTCATTTGTAGCAATTCATTTTACCTCAACCACACAATGTTAATAGTCTCAATGCATGTAGCTTGTCTATACTCATTACATATAATGGTTGATATCTGCGATTGTTTTATTGCCTGATGGGAGGGTTCAATCATCAGCTTTTGTGCTGTACTCTGGATGTATGTAAAATACTCACATTACCAAACCCCACTTCCTTCTATTCTACTCTAATAGATAGAACCTAATGACCTGGTCTTGTCCAATCATATTCCCAAGGTTTACCTCTAGTTTCAGTTGGAATTTTTTGTTCTCTTGGAAATAAACCTTGAATTCTAGTTTCTTTCCATCTTTGTTCTATAGTTTTTTTACCTTTTAAATTATTTTTTAAATCACCTTTTCTTTCAGATTGTCTATTTTCTGAAATTGCAATTTCATAAATTCTTCTATGATAATTTTCTTTTGTTGTAGAACAAGTTATTTCATCTAATTCATTACATGCTTGAACCATTTTTTGAAATTTTGAATTTAATGAAGATTTTCTTTTTTCACGTAAATTTCTTTGATATAATTGAAATGATCTTTCAATAGTTTCATGAATTTCTTTTGATGGTATAATTTTTGTTAATCTATTTAAATAATCTGAATGATAAGTTCCTGTTGGACTTGAAGAATTTGGTTCATATGAATCTAAAGGATATAAAACTTGTTTTAATATATCTGATCTTGAATCTATATGTACATTTGAAGGTAATCCACCTGAAGAAGAAGAAGATGATGATGAGGAAGATGAAGAAGACGATGAAGATTTAGCTGCGTATGTTCGTTGAATGACTTTAGGTATAGTAGATTGACGAGTAAGCTGTCGAAGGGATGATGTAGTTGTTGAAGCCATTTTTAATTTGATCGATCCTGCTTTTTACCGTACAGATCTTAAAGCTTATTATTCGGTGAAGTTGGAAGGGATAGGCGGGTACACCGACAAGGACAATATCTATTGCTAGCTAGAGGTGTGGTCTTGAAAGTAATACGTCTGACCTTGTTTAGACAAAGAATATATTGCTTCAAATCATTTGGAATTATTGACCAGAGTTCATGTCGTTTCGCTCAAACAGTAGACCGAACAACGAAAAAACCGAACGGACATATCGTCTAACTCCGTGATCCCACCAGGAATTGAAGCGGCCGTATTTTAGGGGTCGAACGAGGCCTTTTTCGCAATGTTTATCACATTTCATGCATACTCACTCGTATGCAGATGACAAGAGACATGCATACATGAAAGTAGAATAGCTTGTCAGAAGGATTATCCATAAATTGTATCGGTTTATAATGATAGCTGACTCGTACAAGATACTTCTGTTTCCTCGTTTTCCTTCACATACCGCACTTCAAACATACTAAGCCATATTACTCGGGAATTTCAAGGACAATCTAGACGAGGAATTGATTGAAATTGATTGTATCAGCAGATGATACTGAATTTCATGGAGAGAAAGGCATTTGCGAAAAAAAAACTCACCTTTCCACTATTCTTATTACCTTCCATATCATTATGAGCTTGTTTGATATCTGTCCAAGGGTAAGTCTATATATAGTAGAAGTGTGAATTGATATTGTAAGTAATGTATTTCTTCTGATAATATATGTATTGATGCTAATTTGATTTGAAACTTACTTTATGTATTTTAATTTTCAATTCACCTTCTAAAATTTTAGGTAAAACATTTTTTTTAAAAATTTCTAATAAATTATGTTGATATTCAGAAGATCTTGATCTTAACGTTGAACCTTTTATAGTTAATCTTTTACCCAAAATTTGGGCTAAATTTGCTGAACCTTTTTCATCTGGGAAATTTGGTCCTGACATGAATGCTAGATATAACATTTTACCATCAAGATTAAGTGAAGATATATTTTGATTCCAATATTGTTTACCGATAAAATCAATTATTAAATCAACTCCTGAATTTGTTTTTTTAATTTCTTCAGCGAAATCTATAGCATGAAATTAATCAATTAGCTTAGCTCTCTTAGACCTGGATGATCAGGTAGAAATACTTGGTGAGATGGACACCTACCTTGAGTCTTATAATTGATGACATGTAATTTATCACTGTGACCTAATTGTTTCAGGAATTCAACTTTTTCATCTGATCCACAAGTCGTAAATACTTTTCCAGCTTTCAATACATGTACTAGAGGTAAGGAATTGGTTTCCTCGAGTTAATTTTCCACGTAAAAAAGTATGTATCACTGAAGATATAAACCAAGCTTACGAGCAATTTGAATGGCCGCAATCCCGACTCCAGAAGCCCCCTAAAGATAGTCAAATGAGCTACGAGTGATGCCTTTCACCGATGCTTCAATGTGGGTTGGCAAGGTTGAACGAGTTCACACTTACAGCATGTATGAGCACATTTTGACCTTCTTTCAAAGGTGTTTCCACCATTAAAGCTTGAGTAGCTGTAAAGACCTGTATTTAGCGAATGACTTTATAAAGAAGCAAGTTACACACTGACCTGTCATCCAAACTTCAGGTATACCAGCAGTTTCAACCCAACTTAATTCTTTTGGTTTGGGGAGTAACATTGTTTCGGGATTAACAATATATTCAGCATATGCTCCCTAAAAGTATGTTATGATCCAAATAAACTCATCGATCAGCTTTCCTTTTATCCCATTCTTATTGTTTGTGTTACATCGAAAATTGAACTTACGCCATAAGCCAGTCCATACACCTCATCACCTTCTTTCCATAACTTAGAACCTTCACCTAATTTATCAATTGTACCTGAAAATTCTACACCTAAAATTGTTTTTGATGCTTGAGGTGGTAATGGATATTTACCTTCTCTTTGAAGTATATCCATTCTATTGAGTCCAAAAGCTTTTACCTGACATGCAGAAAAAATCAATTCCTGTTAGATCTTTTTTTCAATGTAAGAAGCGAAATCTACTTACTTTAACTAAAACTTCACCTTTTCCAGGTTCAGGTGTTTTTTCTTCACCCATATATAAGTTATCTGATGGCCCTTTACCATCTTTGATTAAAATGCATTTCATTGTTGAGGGTATATCTTCTTGAGGTCTTGACCTGAAGGTGGTAGTAGCAAAAGTTCTTTTTTGATTGATTTGTCGTTGGATTGATATGCTGTTTTTCTGTATGTAAGGGTTCTGGAACAAATTTGCTTTATGTATTTTACTAACAGAAGGTACTGAAGAAGCGAATGATTTTTGAAGGTATCGATTATTAATCAGTTTAGTCGCAGATATACTAGATCTCACGCACGCCATTGATTAATTGGTAAGTCCAAGCGAGAAATTACCAAGAAGAGAGATTTATCTAAGTGAGCGATATGAGATGAGGATAACAGATTTGCGGTGACTATCGTAGTGAGTACTAGCAACGTATGTCCAAATTGTCAATATCAAGGGATGATTATCAATCTTGTATATAAAGTACGTTATGAGCATAGTCATAAGCAACTCTGTCTATATGACGTTCCCGAAATAGCAGGAGTGTCAATCTCGTGCATGTGTAATTAAGCGGTCATCGCCGGTGATCTGCAGAGTACCGACTTTTTCGGAACTGTACAAGGGACATCTTCCACCCCTTCCCTCCTACCTTTCTTCAACTCCATATGCATACAAAGAGATCAGAAAGGCAGTATTGGGGACATATCTTGCGAGTCACTACTGTAAGTAAGGTATCCTTCAAGTATCATTTCTTATAGATAGTTCTGTGTAACTTATCTTCACACGATTTGCATTACAACACGTCCTGAGTCTAGCCCGTGGTCGGCCGGAAGCATTCTGAGCCGTGCGATAAGCGATGAGGTCATTAACCCGCGATAAGATGAGGATTCGATCGCAAAATCAAAGGCGAAGAGCTATCAGTAGATTTGTTGAACTTTGAATATACTGTACAATGTTTCTTTGCGTTCAAACATAGATCAATAGATATATACAAGCATAGACCATATACAAACCTCAAAGAAGAGATTTTAGAAATCACGATGTCAAGAAAAACTAGAGCTACTCAAAAAAGATTACAGCTTACACGACATGCTCAAGCTGAACATAAGTAAGTCGGTTGATTGAGATTCGCAAAATCCCTCGATAAAATTGAATAGCTGATAGATTCCCTCATCAGTGTTGCTTCAGATTATACAAGTTAGTTGTATCCTTTTCTTTTGTATGGGATTTCAAGAAAAAACGAGCTGATTCCAGTTTATTATGTCGTTTAGTCGCCGATGCACCTTTGACGGATTTAGGTAAAACTCAATCGAAAGAATTGTACAATTTGTCCAAAAATACATTCCAGAAAACAGCCGAATTGCTTGTATCTTCTCCTGTAAGCTTTTTTCCTTCCTCTATTTCCTTTTCTTCCCTTTTGTTCAAAAAGACAGTAAGCTTATATCCTCCTAATTCATCTATCAGCTAAGAAGACCAATGGAAACTATGTTAATTGGATATTCAGATTTAAAAGCTCGTTTAGACAAAGAAGGTAAACCAGTTATTCTGCTAGATACCTTGCAGGAAGTTGGTCCGTGAGTATATTTTACTGGCTCATTGCAATACTGAACGATTGTTGAATTGTTCTGAATACAAAAGACTATCCTTTTAACTGACAAGAATTACGAATAAATTATATAGTTATCCATGTGATACCCCTACCTACCCAGTATCGAAATTGAAATCATCAAATAATGGTATATTTGAATCGTTAGATTTTTCAACTTTATCACCTGAATACGCAAGTAAAAAAGGTATCTATGCTCCTGAAAACGGCAGTGAAAGAGCAAAACAAGTTAGATATTGGTTAAGAAATAGAGAAGAAAGTGAAATTGTAGGTAAGTGATATTTTCTTTTTGATGATATTAATATCCAAACAATCAATCATGAAACTTTGAAGATGTTGTATATAGTTTATGTGGATGAAAAGCTAACTTATGCCTATAACACCATCTTCGATAAATCAGTTGTAGCTCATGGGGATATTTTAAGGTATATTGCAGACAATCAACAGTCAGCTAGAGTGAGTTGAAGAAAGAACTTCTTTTTATATCAGATCAATCACTTGGGCTGGATTAGATATTTAGCTAAACTTTCAAATTACGTTATTAGCCATGGGATAATGCAGAAGTAAAAGTATTCACATTCGTTTCAGAAGATGATGAAAATGCTTCTTTAGTTGAAGTTGATCAACATGCTGAACCTAAAGATGCTACAGATGAACCAACTAGTGCAGAAATGAGAAACTAAGTGGGCGTGAAAGTTAGAAGTAACACATTTATTAATCATATAAAGTTAAAAAAAGATAATCGCCAACTCAGAGTCCGTTCTTGCACTGCCCAAGATTAAATCAGCAAATAACCCCAAAAAGGTTTGATTGTTGTAGAACGATCCGTTTATATTTGTTTTAAAGGTTAGATAGTAGACGATCGACAATTAGATCACATGCGGATATGTAGACATTTTCATGGTGATGATCTATTGTATATAACATTGTTTCCACCAATCTGAGGAATTGCCAGATCATGTGACTGATATATCTATACTGAAAAGACAAATTTGGACCTCCGACTATCTGCCTCTGTGCTGCACGAATAGCAAGCTCATACATTATTCATCACATTTGATCCATTTCATTGTTCCTTCGTAATATAGCGTGATTATACAATATAATTCAACATAAAATGTCCATCTCATTTCCATGAACTTTCCCCTGAAAAAACAGTGAATTCCGTCTTTCCCTTTCCTTTTCGTACTTGGTGATCAACCACATATAATCCAAATAAAATTTCGGATTTTATCCCTCTATACTTTTTCTAGAAATGGCTATGACTCTTTCTCTCTCATCATTAACGAAACCTCTCATTTTCTGTTCTAACCTTGCAAATTGTTCATTTTCACCTACTTCATCTCTCCATTCTAATACTTTACGTAGTTTATCTTTTGAGTTTGAGTTTGAGTTTGAGTTTGCTGTGTCCATATATTGTGACACTTCTTCATTACGATCAATATCTCTTGCTAATAGACTATCCAGTAATGGTTGTTGCTGAAGATTGTGATTATACGATTGTGGTATATCATTTGATGATATTCCTCCATTATTGACTATGATTGAAGACTTTGATTTACTTCTTAAAGAAGACCTCAATGATAATCCAAATCTAGACGAGCTTATTTGTACATGCGAGGTTGCATCTGGCGTAACTGATCTGACACCATTAGTGATGGCATGAGATGAATATGGTTCAGGTGATTTTGTTCTTAATCCAAATATACTTGATCTAGTCGATAAATTCTTCTCTCTCATACTATTCGAATTATTCATATTTCTCTTGCTTTTGTTGGAATCTAGCAATTCTTCTATATGATCATTATGACCAATATTTCGAGGACTTAAATCGAACGTTTGCATTTGATTACTATTAAGCATGTGATCTTTTATAGGTATTGGCGGACTAATTATTCTTTTCTTCAAATCTTTATTTTTTGTCGTATTAGATTCATCCAGATTTAATTTCCCTTTTGATTTTGACGATATTGATCTTTTGGTTAAATCTGCTATTGAAAATGATGAAGGTAATCCTTTACCTTGTAATCTACGAGTTGATGTACTGGACGTAGTGGGTTTTTCGAAATATGTTGAAGCGTTATTCGAGTACCTGTTAAATCAATCCAATTGAAAATCGATAATCAGTTAAAATCCTATCACCTTGGTAGGTAGAGGTGGCAGTACGATTGACTTACATGCTTGGTGCAGACATCATACTTTCTTCTTTACCTATTACACCAAGTGATCTTGTATTATTAGATTGTGGTGGAAGTGGTAATTGCCAATCTTCCATGACAGCTCTTAGGTTCAGACTACTCTCTAAACTATTATTGTTTGTATTGTTTCTCAACATATTCTCACCTATACCTTTAAATCCTTCAGATGAATTACTTATTAATGAATCTCTGTTTTCCGATATATTAGGTGCAGATAAAAGTAAATCAGGTATAGCTAATCTACTTTTTGATCCTGAAGATACCATTTTTGGTCCATTATCATCAATTTCCTCTTCTTCCTCATCGTCATATACTGATTTAGAAGTATTAGCTAATTTATTCAAACTTGATGAATTTGATATTGAAATAGTTAAAGCTTCTTGTAAAACTGATTCTCTCCATTTCTTATCTGAATTTCTACCTGACTGTTTCTTTGATTCTTCTTCAAGATAAGATGATACTTTCCTTTCCTCATTTTTACCAGTAATTTTCATACTCGTTTTACGAAAATTCGTTGTTGTTGATAAATTAGGTGAAGCTTCTAATGGACTTGAGATTTTCAATTTCAATTCATCTCTATCTATTTTAGGTGAAGATGATCTTTCTCTATCATTCCTTTTTATACTATTAGAATTTCTATTATCAGGACTTTGATTATAAGTAGAATTATGAGGATCTTTATCAAATGCTTGTGATAATGATCTAGCTACAAAACCTTCTTTACCGAAAATAACTCTTAATGAATTACTTGCTGATAAAAATGGTGAATTAGATTTATTAGATCTGACTGTTTTTGATTCACTTCTACCATTATTGTTACTGTTGGATAAGTATTGATCATTGGGACTAGATATAGATATTGATGGGGAATTATTTACAGATAATGGCAATGGTTCAATAGCATCTGAAGGTGAACATAAAGAAAATGTTGTCAAAGGTCTACGATTAAATTTCATTGATGAAGTTGATGATATTCTTTCTGTACCATATTGCTGATATTGCTGTTGTTGTTGACCAGAAGAAGAATTATTATCATTCTCCAAAATCCTCGAAAATCTCTTCGTAGTAGATCTAATCGAAGCAGATTTAAGTAAACCTCTACCGAATGAAGTTGAATTAGAAGAAGGCTGAGGTGAAGATATATAATTATGTTGGGCTGAAGGTGTTATTGATGGAGGTTGATTAGATGAATCAGCTTTAAGGTTTCCTGAAGTATAAGCACGTTTCATTATATTTGGACCCAATGATTTACTTGATCTTAAAGACAGTTTCTTTTGTATTGATATATTCCCACTTTGCGCGTCAGTAGTTGTAATCGTTGATGAAAGTGCTGCTAAATTGGTTTTGGATTGTGATGTTGGTGGAATATAAAATCGATTTTGAGCTAATAACAAAGATCTTCTAGGTATTCTTTGAGACTGAGAATTTGAACTTGTACTTGTACTTGTAATCGCTGAAGAAGAAGAAGTCGATGATTTGGATACCGAAGCAGATGACATTGCTTTTTGGTTTAAGAATCTTGGAGGTGTAGGTAAAATACCTTGATTTTGTGGTGTTGGAGGTGTAATGACGGTTTCAGATACTGGACTATTTGATACTCTTCTTTGACCACCTTTACTACCATTATTATTGATATATCCATTACCATGATCACCAATTTCAGTCACATCAACCATTTCATCAAATAAAGAATCAGGTAATGAAACTGGTGTACCAACAGGTGAAAACCCTAAACCAACTGTTGAAGGTGCTAAAATAGACAATTCACTTTCACTACTATTACCATCATGTCGATTGTTGTTAAATGCTGGATGTAACGGTTTACCAACTATCCGAATCGCATCTTTCTTAGCTTCTTTATTGTGAGTGTATCGGTGATCGAAATCTATTGTTGAAGGTGTAGTAGCTGGAAACATAGAAGAAGACTCGAGCGATCTTGGCGAAGTTAAATCCATTTCTAGTGTTGTCATAGAACCATTATCTTGATAAGGATGATATCGACTTCCTAAATCTATTTTTAGATCATCTCCGTATGCCGATGAAGGACGATGAGGGTATTCATGACCATATGGATGATAACCACCTCTCATCAATGAAGGTGAAGGTAAGGGTGGTGCATCTTCTAAACTTCTTCTACTAGGTTTAGTCATTGACGAAAGTGATTGTGATCTTGGTCTAACTTTTCTCATAGATTCAGAATAATCATTGTCACTTGTATTTGTACTATTATCGGTATTCTTCTTCCTTAAAGAGACTGATCTCTTCAGCGAAGCTATTCTACCTAATTTACCATTTGGATTTGAAGTTCTCTGCAAATAATCTTCTTGTGCTTTTAATTTAGCAGATTCATATGAACCTAAACCTTTTCTCGTATCACCTCTTGACATCGCAACGGATGCTATGGCCGAGCCTGATGATAAAGGGAAAACTACACTTGCTCTTTTACTTTTTCCCCATCCTATACTTCTTTTACTTTGACTACTTGATAATGCACTTGAACCTGCTGAATTATAATCTAAATGTGAATATGATGGTGAAGGTATAACAACTGATAAAGATAGTGGATCCCCTAAATCTGGTGCAGGTAATAAAGGTGATACTTTAGAAACTGATTCCGGATCGATAGGAGGTGAAGGCGCAGGTCTAGGTGAAGTTAACGATTGACTTCTACGTCTTTGCTGGATAATCGTTATAGGTGGTATGTACGGTTTTTGATTAGGTCCTCTGATTTGCGTCCGAGTTACATTGGCTGATGTCTTGCTCTTGGGTGAAGGTGGATCAACCAGTTCATTGTTATGTGTAGTCTATCGAATTAAAGTAAGAAAATTCAATTCCAAGGACATATAAGTGTTAATCATATAAATAATACGTGAAGCCATGTTGAAGAAGAGATGCCACTTACTTTACTACCAAATTCCCAACCTCTTCTTTCACGTCTATTTTCGATTTCTTTTAGAATAATAGATTCCCTTCTTCTCATCCCATTTCTGTTGACCTTGCTATTATCTGATTTTTCAGATATGCTGATCCCATTTCCTATATTACCGCTTTTACCACTTAAATCAATCATACCAGGTTGTCTCCTCAATGTGCCCATTATATCAATATCTATTGAGTTTGTCGTCTCAGGTCCAACGTCGTAATAGCCTTTTGAATAATCTCTAGCTTCGTCAGAAGGTGATGGATATGGTTTTGATATATCGGATTTCTTTAAACCAGTTGTTGAGCCACTTGAAGTATTATTAGACGTAGACGATACTTTATTATTATATAAATCAGACGAATGTGATTTTGGTATATTCTCCTTCTCGTTTGCAGTTGATCTTAATGTTTCATTAGGTAATGATCGTTTATTCTTTAATCCAGGTATCTCACGATATTGTTGTTGCGTTTGCGTTTGAGATTGATCAATCTGATTATTATTATTTCTTTTCTTTATTGAGTTACCTCTTGATAACGATTGACCTATTTTCAATTTATTACCATCATTTGACTTTGAACTATCTTGAGATGAAGTATTTGATGAATTGACAGGCGTATTAGTTGATAAATGAATACCGTTCTTCGTATCACTACTTGGAAATAAATAATGTATTGTTGATGTTGAAGGTGAAGCTAAGATGATTTTTGGTGTTACAGCTGCTGAATTAGTAGATCCAGGTAAAGGTGACCCACCAGAAGATAAAACTGTTGAAGGTGGTCTACTACTTGTAGTATTTTTGGTGGAGACTGATTGCGTCGAATGATTAGGTAAATTATGATTGTAAGAAGAGTAAGATAAAGATGAAGGCGAAGTAACTTGTGAACCAAATGGATCAGTTTGTGAAGGTGATCCAGGTGAATTATTCACCGAAAATGTGTTTTTACTAGAGTTCTGTATCCCTGGAGTACTAGGAATAGGAGTTGGAATTGGTGTCAAAGGTAAATTGTTGGCACGGTTACTTGATCCTCCTTGATACTGATAATTTACATTCACATTTGATCTTGATTTGGAGTTAACATTCAATTCGTTCGGTATACTTGATCCATGTTGATGATGATTATCATGAACAGGTCTTGCAGGTGTATTATGTGATTGTTGTCTGTCATTAAGGTTAGGCCATTGATGAAACAATGTCGTAGATGATCTTTGTGATTTTACCATTTTTCTGTCTGTCAGCGGCTTATCAGGAAGATGACCTTGTTTTACGCTTAGATCTCCTGCTTGTGATGTTAAATGTGATGTAGGTTTCACAATTAAGAAATGTTTGATGGGCTGTGTTTCGGATTAACTATGGTGTTTTCCTAAGGCACTAATCTAAGGAGGGCGCAAGGATCATTAGTATTTGAGGGTTATCTCCAATCCAGATTCAACAGTCTGGGGACGGGGACTACATAAGGTATGTCAAAAAACAATATAGTCAGCTCAAATCCACCATCATTCGATCTTAGCCGAGGTTTGGGTGACTTTATAGTCATTAGTACGGAACCGATTTTATCGTTTGAGGGATGTTTGAACGTACCTGACGAAAAAGACACCAATTGATCGGTTGATCAAAGCGTACGCCACCTGAAACCACTAACACAGTGAGACCCGGACTATATGATATTTTCCAACAAGTCGGATCAATTCTAGGGTTTTCTTTAAATCTGTAAAAGGTGAAGGGTAAGGTGGGAAAATGGTGAGACTTTGTCGAAGAATATTTATCCTTTTACATGTTGCTAATTTACTGACAAAGTCAATCTAGCTTCTCCAAGTTGTATGTAAGTATGGCTTGTAAGCTTTCAAGGACTTGCTTGACATTCAGTCAAAAATAATGAAAAAGCGGCTTAATAAAAAGTATGTCGCGCCTTACTTTGCCACCTTACCTATCTGAATTTCGATTTCGACTGAATATCAAAGCGCAACCTTTATCACAGTCCATTCAACATATCTTATCCTCTTTGTCAGTAAACGATTGCCGAAATCGCACGTCCCATATATGTACCGGTGTTAGCCGATACTTGTGAAAGCCGGATAGCGCTGTTTCACGATAGTTCCTTCTGTTTTCCAAAATCAAGCTTTTCTTGCTCTACCAAAGGTGGACATAATGCTAAACATCCCTTCAGTTACTTAGTCACTTGAAGTATACATGTCATAACTGTCCCATTGTATCACTACGCATCACGCGGATTCTGGCGTCATTACCTGTTATTCTTGAATGATGAAGGGTGTATCAGTGTCAAGATTCCCGTTTTGACTACTAGGGCTATGATGAGCGTTGCCAACCCATTCATGTAACCATCTGAAAACTTCGTGCTATTGATTGATCGTTGTCAAATCAGTATCTTTGTATCACAGGCAAAGCCCCATAAAGCCATAGTAAAGAGTACTTACGTGCCATTTGAGGGAGTTATGGGGTTTGAGTACCTGTCACTTCAATGTTAGCTACGTTACTCGGCAACGCGTAGGCATGAGATGCTCACCCAGTGATTTTCATCAGGGAAATAGACGAATCTACTTGGGATTCCTTGGCTGAAGTACACTGATTAGCAATCACCTTTACATCTCCACTATGAGAGTCTTGCTTACGTTTGTAAGGCAGTGAAAGCGCCTGGAAGATGACAAATCAGCCATCCGTCACAGATAAGTGGTTGAGCTATTACTCACCTAAACCTTGCGAGTTCTCCAATCGGTAGTCTGTAAATCAGTCAGTTAAGGCAAATATGGATTTCAGTTTGCGAGAGTGACTCACCTTTACCTCCTTGAATGACTAATTCTGGTGTAGTCCACTCAATAGCGTGATTGACAGGACTCCATCTATGGGGATCATTAGTCACGTGAGAATAGGTTGGGTTATGTTGCAGCAACTCACCTCTCGTAATTAGCCCGATGAGTAAGAGGTGTACCTGCAAAGTCTCTGTATCATCATGATCAGCCTTTCGACGAGCTTTATAGCCTTTCCATAAGTGAAAAACGTACTGAGTTGGGAACCATACCTCCTATTGATTCAATGAGTTATATGACTGTTAATTTGTGCTCATATTGATAAAGCACACGAAACAGCTTACCTCAGTTGAGAAGTATGTAGTAACAGTATCGAATACACCATCATGGCATACTAAAGCTTTAAAACCGAAATGATCATTATGACCGTTAATCCAGTTAACCATATATCCACCATAAGAAGCACCAAGAGCAGCGGTACGTTCCGGATCGATCTGTCCATATTCTGATTCAGCTGTTTGGCACGTTTCCGCCGTAACAATCAGCTTACCTCCGGATACCTTGATAAAGCAGCGTGATAACCAGCCAAGAGGTCTTTAAATGGTTCTACTCTCGCAATATTAGCTTGCGTAAAATAATATATGTAAGAAAGCTGACTTACTACCTCCCCAATCACCTTGAATGGCGTCAGTGAATTCTTGTCCGTATCCGGTAGATCCAGTTGGGTTAATAGCTACAACGAAATAGCCTTGAGAAGCATAGACAGCAGGGTTCCATCTTGTTGACCAGGAATCTTCCCATGCTCCTTGAGGTCCACCACTAAGATTTGTCAAAGCATCAGTTATGGCCTCGTGAATTGCAGCACACCAGTAGCTCACTGTATCAAGAAGGCTAAAAGTGCAACCATCATCAGTGCGGTTTCTGATGCGATATGCTTGAGATTACTTACCCAGTGGCCAAGCTTTCTTTTGACCTTCTTCCCATCCTCTTGGTCGGATAGCCCATCCCATGACATTTTTACCTTCAGCACCTTCAAACCAAAACTCTTCACCATCAAGGCCTTCTAATCGATCTCCGATATATCTAGCAGACCAAGCTGTTAACCTTCTGAGAGGATTATGAGGTGACTTATCACCGTCTTTGTCACTACCAATAGATGAGGACTCAGTTCTGTGATGTTTCTTGTTGGAATCAGAAAGAGTTAAAATGAAATCATCCGAAGGCGAAGTGAGTGATTGTTGAGATAAGAGAATGGTTTTTCCGGTCAAGGGAGTGATCGAAGTTGTGGAACCATTAAACTGTAGCGGTGTAGGCAGATGATCAGGGTGGGATAAATGATATGGGAGTATTCTACCATGATGTTCAGCTGTGAAGTACAGTGATTTAGAATCGAGTGACCACTGGACACAGGCATGTGGTATCAGTATACCTATCAGTGTGTAGTTTGAAATATGACCAGTCTACTTACAGTCAAACTACTTGGACTTCTATCCCAATCTTCTGTCCATCTTCTAGTTCCTTTACCTTCCTCATGAACTACTATCACTCTCTTATCGCTTTCATAACCATCTTTCTTCATTTCTAACCAACCTAATTTCTTTCCATCAGGTGAAAAAGTTAAAGCACTAATTGCGCCATGCGAATGAGGAGTGATGTGTCTAGGTGAAGAAGAAGCTGGATGGCCAGGTAGTGCTAAAAGATAAATATCTTCTCTTGTATGTGTAGCATAATTCAGATGAGGGGTTTTGATCGATGCTGCTATAATGTTGGATGTAAGCGAGAAAGAACTGATTGGATCCATTTGTGAATACTAGGAAAGAGGGGACTTATCAGCTATTCAAGCGACTAGATTGATGCAAAGCCAGCTTACCAATCCAGTATCTTCTAAGAGATTGATAAATTGATCTTGTCCTTTCTTTGTAGAAGCAGCTTGCCAAATCTCATTCTTTTTAGTTAACTTGACTAAACCTAATGTCCAAACTTTACCAGAAATTCTCCATTGATCCCAATGTCTAACGAATAATTCATCATAAACCAAAGCTGAATTACCTCTATTTTCGTATTTTTCATCATATTTATGTGTTTCTTCAAATTTACCTGAATCTTTCCAGATTTGACCTGAAAATGCTAAATTACCACTTTTACTTTCAAATTGTATTCCTGTTGGATTGACTCCTTTAGGAAAAACTAAAATCTCTTTAGGTTCACTCTCGTGTTTGCCGGTATTTGAAGCTGTATAATCAATAGATAAAGATTGAAGTGATGTTCCATTCAGATAACCAAAAGTCTCTGGACCAAGCCAAAAGAATTGAGATGCTTCTGCGGAAGTCGTGTTGAACAATGAGATTGGTGGAGGTGTATGAGTGGTGTTAAGGGAAAGAAGGTAGACTGATCGATGGATTCTATTGCACTTAAAGTTAGTAAATTAGGCTCACCACGAAGGTCTTCCTAGTAGCTTACTTGTCAGTCTCTGATTCCCACTGGTCAACTACTGATATAGCATGTGAACCATCAGGAGAAGCTATAGCAGGTTGAGGACGAGGGGTAGAAAGCATATCTTTGGGCGTATAGACATCTTGTAGTTTCCTAGCTTGAGCTATTCCAATAAGACCGGTGAAGGCCAGCTGTAAGTACCTCATCTTGTTTCTGCTCTTGTTCTGTCTGAATTATTCAAATCAACCATAATATATAAGTAAAAGATATAGATAATCTGGTGAAAGCTACCTTACCCGTCCGTACCCATACATCCCTTTCTCCTTATCACACTCTCTTGCGTCATCTCTTAACCGTGATGTCATCACTTCATCCAACGGCGATTGCCGAAACCGATAATCTTGCTCCGAACCGGAATAAGAGGGTTGTTCAAGTAAGGCAGCAAGAATAAGAACAACAACGATGAAAAACGAGAATCAAGATCTTTGCTATTCTGTTTTGCTATCTGGGTGTTTCTTATAATCATAATGTCGCTTAATCAACCCCAGGGACTACCTTCACCTGCACCTACACCAGGCTCAGGACTTGGCGTTCCTCAGACAGTGA
The DNA here is from genome assembly GCF_036810415.1 of Kwoniella dendrophila CBS 6074. Classification (NCBI taxonomy): domain Eukaryota; kingdom Fungi; phylum Basidiomycota; class Tremellomycetes; order Tremellales; family Cryptococcaceae; genus Kwoniella; species Kwoniella dendrophila. Next base: position 394,520 of record NC_089480.1, read on the forward strand.
CCAATGATCCACCTGATCAAGCTGGTTTGAGGGCAGAATTAGAAAGTCAGTTATCGAAATTAACGCAAGATCTATACGAGTTGGAGATTTGTGCGGGTGATGTGGGTCAAGGAATGGAAGATGCCGTACCGAACTATTTGTAAGCTAAACCCTTATCACATAGCTTGATGTGCGAGTGATGTTTGCTGATATCAATCTGATACATCTAGGATGAAAGTGAATCAAGGTTTTATCAATCTAGAAAAAATAGCGGGACAATTGGGTGATAGTGTGCCGCATCAGGTTGTCGAGTAAGTGGGATTAAATCATCTCACTTAGCGGCTGGAATGTGCTATCATTGGCTTCAGCTGATTCACTTCGTCCCAAAATAGCCATATAGACAGATATAAGAACCCGCATGTTTTCACTAAGAATACGTTGACAAGGGCAGTTGGGGAGAACCAATATGCTTTAGGTCGAGTTTTAGGTTTAGAGGTAAGTTTAAATAAATTACGCTGTGACCTGTCTACCTCCTCATGGCCCGTAATCACTCAATAAGCTCATATGCTGATGTTATACATTTTCGTAGAGTTTCAGACGTCAGCTACACGATGCACTCAAAGACGATTTCCCAGAAGTACCATTACCAGAAAGAAAACATCAACCTATCTTACCTACTGAATCTGCTAATGATGAAGCAAGCAACGGGAATGTCGAATCTCAGCAGATTAATGGAGATGTAAACGTTAAAGTCGAAGAAGAAAGTGGGACATACAGAAATGGGATTTGAGCAGATCATCATGCTCTCTTTACATATTTCCATGAGTCTCAAATATACCTTGCAGAATTATATACCCAACACATGACCACGTACACTTTTTTACATATCCCATTCCTATGATGTATGTATAATCTATAAGATCGACATTTTATCATGTTTTCCTGCTAGAACTTGATGTCTGTTCGCATTCTGGCCCCTATCTATTCGACCATTTCTATCGTTGTCCCTGTCTATATATCTATTTCTAATTGTATTTCTATCCTTGACCCCTTCTATCCAGTTTGACTTCTTATTTGTTATAGCCTCAGATGTTGATTGGTAATGCGCTTACCATGGCATAGAAGAGTACTTGTTCGCAGCTTTGATGATCAAGGCGAAACATGATAGTACTCCAACCCCGAATAAAGCGGAACGAATTGCTGAAGCTTTACCTATGTGCCATTGAAGGGATATTCAGCAAGCGGTAACATATCCGACCATCTTGCACATCAACCAGTACTATGAAATAGCAAATGAGCATAGAAGGATAGATACGTACGATTTTCGATATAAATATACGCAAAGGTATAAGCTATTCTACTGATAATCCAAACAGATGCATGAAAGTGTAATGATCCAACGTCGACATGGGCTGCATTGGCCGCTACCAGAGCTGCAGCAAATAGAGGCAAATTGCTGTATTACGACAAGGAGGGGTATGAGCGATCCTGCTGATGGTTGATGATGGCAGAAGGGACGCCGAGGAGTATTTGACTGGCTTCGACTCACGTATGTGTATTGTTTTCGGCAGCTATGGCTCGTTTGATCCTTCCTTTGATCTAAACACTCCCCGATCAGCTAATTAGAAAGCTGAGCTGATGCATATGTATCTTGATCAGGCTTAGAAATAGAGTGCACCACCTACTTGTAATGGAATGGGTTTGGAATCGATATTCGCCCAACTGTCTTTTGGATTCTACGGAAGTTCTATATAAGCTATGTGTTCATATATCGCGTGGTTTTTGGCGATTATATCCCTATCCTAGTCAGTTTACCACTCACAGCATTGTCATAAGATCCCTTTGAGTACTTGTTGGCTATTGGTGCAGCCCACCAAAGCGGTACCATCCTAGTAGGATGTTAGCGATACATTATCGCGACTCCTTCAAGACAGCTAAACTCACCCAATCACCCATCCTATTGGAATAGCATAAAGGGAGTAGTTATATTGTAATCCAGGTGTAGCAGCTAGATAAGCGTATGACATTGTGTATGATATGAATCGTTATGTCTTGATACCGTGAAGTCCAAAGACAAAAGTTAAACGAAAACATCAGAACGACGTTTGTTATTTAGCCAGTACTATTGTTGTTAAAGTTGTTTGTCTCCGAAATTTTCGGGATTAGATTTAGTGTACTGTGATTACGAGATTACTTAATTATGCTTAGCTTGTTCTATCGTTCTATCTCTCATCGTTCATCAACCGTTCATGTTATCCTTGATCTTTCAATTCATTACAAGCATTATATCGAATATCGTTCATAGCTCTTGAAGATGTAAAGACCCAACAGTCGATATACACTCACTGAACACACCATAACCTGACACGTCATTACCTTAGCCAGCAGGTTACAGGTCAAAGCGTGAAAATTTAACACACGTATTCATAACAGCTTAGACGGGCCAGGATACAGATGGGCGGAAAGGTAAGTTGACCTAGAGACCATACATATTAGCGCTGACTTTAAGGCAACTGTTAGCTCACACTCAATAATGGTTTACAACCTGAGAACAGAAGGACAGTCTTGTGCAACGGAAGATATCAAAGCAGATCTCTCACTTGGTCTCCCTCTGGACCAAATGATAGAATCACTTATGGGACTTTCAAGCGAAGCACGGGAAAAAATCCGTCACGAGAAGCCATTCCCCGCAATATACAACAAACCTAACTCTCCTATCATCTTTTTGTCTATTCACTTCAGAATTGGGTGGACCGCCCGTTATGTTCTTCATGTGACAATACCGACAAGTCACCTTCGGTCCATGTATACCGAATACGTCCAGCTCACTACGGCTACACAATCCTATGATGGAGCGCACCTAAGTGTAGCGGACTCAAACAACTTTTCGATAGAGAAACAGCTTGACATCATACCCTTTTATAAATGGCGGGAAATGGCTAACATTTGGGTTGAACCACATGCTGGGGGTTTCAGTACCCGTCATCAAGCTCAACATGGATGGTGGGATTGTACTACGATGATAAACTCCTATTTCTTGAGGGTAAATTAAGGATCACTGTGGATGATTTTAGTTGTTTCGATAAGTTTTATCTCAGTAGTGTTGAAGATAACCTAGGTAGTTTACGAAGATTCAAGTCTAGCAAGAAATTCGAGGAGAGCATCAAGGTAAGTTAGCCGAGGTTGTGTCTACACGGAAGGGGCTGAATTCTATTTTACAAGCGACCAAACGATAAGGATTCATCAAAAGTAACTCGTTCCCCAGTGTCCATAGTACACCATCCAGGCGGTCATACATCGTATACTACAACTTTTGATTTAGGGGTCAAAGGTGAAGGTACGCTGATCGAATTTGATGGTAGAAAAATTGTATTTGAAATGGAGCCGTACTATATCGACGACACCGACAATGAGGCGGATAGAAAGATTTGGATCTTCGATTTTGGGTTCTCCTCATAGAGATGGTCTACCTTATTGTTCACTTGTAGAATGCATTTATGTGAGCGCTCAAAAGGATACGCAAATCGACACACCGGCATGTTCTTCTCTTGGACGGAGTCAACTGTCTGTGCTAGATCAGCATGGTGCATTTCGGTCTGTAAGGTACCTTTTGGACAAGGTGAACATGACCGGAATAATCTTGAAACACGACGACTTTCTTTTCATGAAACGCTTTGTTCGCTTTTTCTCATTGACACTCCAAACATATTAGCGTATAAGAGGGAAGCATGAAAATGAATTTACTATCCATAATGTGTACTAGAGTAATGAGTGATATATTGTCGAACCTATCACCCCCTTCCCCCGTACTTGGGTTGACATGACGGGTCATTATTACGCGGGGAGTCAATATAAAAACCGCAACTGTATATATATAATGGACGCCCCCTATTGCTTAACTTACTCACACATATTCCTTTTCCCAACTCTTAGCAACACCATCTCATTGTATCTGCATCATGGATAGACTGAACATCGATATTCTCGCACTCATCTTCATTCGTACAGATGTACAAACCATCTTGAACTGTTCACTTGTCTGCAAGCATTTTCATGAAACAATTATCGAATCAACAACAATTCAACGTTTTCTACGTGGTCATTTTTACTATCTACCTAAACCTATCATCGATAAACTATCGTGCGATGAGAACCCTGGATGGTCAATGATTCATCCTGAAAAAACCAGAAGTAATATCGAAAGACTTGAACCTAAAATCACAACATTGGAACTTCCAAATGACCATGGAGAAGGTCGGGTTTATGGTGATTATATAGTTACCCTTCATGGCCCTCAATTCAGTGACGATGAAGAAGAAGAAGATGAGGATGAAGACGAAGATCAAGATGAAGATCCTGTAGCCCTTGTTAATGAATCTACGATTTGCTCGATATGGTACAGAGGGGAAATTAAGAGAAAACTAATGGTACCATTCAAACATGATTCACGATTTTTGGTCATCGATTTCGAGAAAGATGTCTTGATAGTTATAGAGCCAGTGAATGATCTTAGACATATATTACATTCATATCGATTCTTACAAGATCCAAATCAACTCATCGAAATCGCCCAAAGTGATGAGGAAGCTACATGGAATACCCAAGGACCACCGACCATACAGATTTTGGAAGAAGATGGTAAATTAATGTTATCCGATCGTTATGGTTTCATCTTATATGATTGGAAGACTGGCAAAGAGCAAAAGGTGAGTCATGTGTATTTATCTTGACTGGCGTTTTGTGGGAATTTGAATAATAATTATCAAATACCAAATGACCACTCTTTCCTGATTGCACTTTTTTGCAGCGTTTCCCACCCAAAGGATTCCAATGGCAAGGTTACAAACGATGGGTGGTATCGCCGGATAGAATGTTGGTAGTTTTAGACTATCCACTCGTTACAACAGACCCACAAGCTGAGGCTGAATTTCGAAAAAATGGGTGAGCAAGCAAATTTATCATTGCTATGAAGGTATTATAGTTATCATTGATACAAGGAGATAAAGAAATATCTGACTGTGTAAAAATCTGTTGTATTGTACAATACAGACGGATTTCACTTGCAGTCTTCAACTTGGAAACTATTGTTTCTTCCTCAATTGAAGATCCTGGCGCACCTGATTTACTTCTTGAAATCCCGTTCAATGAAAAGCACCGTTCAGACATTAGCGAAATAGTACAATCGTCAATGAGCATCTCGGATGAAGCTCTCAAATCTTTGAAACTCGGCAATACGCGAACAGTTCCTTTTTTAATGCAATTCCCTAAATCTCGGACGATCTTTCTATATCTCAGAATAGAAATAGAGAACATGGGTAGCCATTTAATCAACATAGCAATTCCATCTAGTCATCTCAGACTATTACAGAAACAATATCAATTGTCATATATGAATACGAACGGTCTGATGCGTAACGGTCATTCGAAATTCAGCTGGGATAATGACGTGAATCCATTTAAAAATTTAGCCAAAATACCTTTTTCAGACTGGAAGAACTTTGCTGAAATCTGGGTAGAGCCAGAAATGTCCTTTCAGCTAAGTGACGCTGGGCAAACCCAACACGGTTATTGGCGGGTCTGCATAAACACAGAACGACTGAATAAAGGTAGCCTCACCATTACTATACACGATTTTCACGGGGTCGATAGGTTACTTTGCCAAAGGTTTGGTAATGATGTCGGTAGTTTGAAAAGGTTTCCATATCACTTGGGTACAGGTAGTCGACAGGTGAGACGATCAGTATCGAGCTCAGCATGAATTGAAGAGCTGATGCACGTCAAACTATTTAGGAGGGAAATGTTACTCGGTCACCTATACACGGTCAATCAGCGTTCGCGATGGTACAACACTCATCTGGTCGTAGAAGCTATACGAAAACTTTCGATATTGGTTATAAAGCAATAATCAACGAAATCGACTTTGACGGAACCAAACTTGTACTACAGACTGTTGAGTGGGAAATGCCTCCCCAGATCTGGATCTTTGATTTTGGAGAATATATACTTTGCCGCGACATCGATTAGAAGAGTTGAATAGTATGTAATATGTAATTCGTACCGTACTTTGCTGGAAAGATTCGAATGAACGGCATGAATGTTACGTGATCTCGCGAGCTGAATTGGTACAACATGCATGGTATCTATCGAAAGGAGAAGGAGATTGTGAAGGGGAAGTGCTTAATATTCTGCTCGTAAATCTGATCGCCGAGGTTCTGAACATACAGGTGAAGCCGGTCAGCATATCAGCGTTTCTCTCACAGCGTTCGCGCTTATATTGCCATTTTTCGATTTATCAGTTTACTTACTGATGAGAGGATGTAATTGTGCGAGATATGTGATTGCCCACCTGTAAAAGATGATCAGCCTCAGTGATGATATCAATCTTAGTTGACATAACGAGAGATTAACTTACATGAGGTAACAACAGGTAAGAGTGAGAAGTATAGCTGTTCGTAACAAGCTATAGCATGTTGATGAATCAGTTTCGATACTGTAACAGGAGCTGAGTCAAAGCTAAACTCACGTTTGATTCTTTCCTTTAGGCATTACAAACCATCCTACAGCAGCTAAAGCGGCAACTATTGCTCCTACTACTACAATATGAAAGAAACTCATTCTATCTGATTGTCTACGACTGAGCTCGAAATTATCTGGAAAGCTGTTTGATGCGAAACGTTGAAGGTCCGAGTTGGGTTTGATTGCTGGAAAGCAAGTTGTATCTATGATGATGAAAGAAATTGGTAGTTGGGAAAAGGTTGAATTGAACGAGCTGAAGAGGTGATGATGAAAGGGTCGAAGCTCATGTCATGCATTCATATTACATAATATGTGTTACTTGCCGTAAAAACAAAATCACGTGATTTGGCCTTACAGCGATTTCGAGATTTCGGAATGTCAAGGTCAAAATGGTCTACATTCTTTGCTCAAAACGATCGATCCATGATACTATATTGCTAATTCTTTTTGTATCAAATCATCGTAATTTCACATGCTCATTGTTGATAAGATGGCATCAATACGCTTGAAGCCTACAGGAAGATCTGCAAACTTGATACAGCGAAGTTTAGTAACTTCAACCCGTCTATCCGATGTGCAATCGCAATATCAAAATGGTGGATCTTCTTCTTCGGCATCTTCATCGATAAAACAAAAAGGAGGGGAAAGTGAAATTGAAATCAAGAATAAAAGAACATTTGAATTTCTATATGGACCAGAATCAAATTGGAGAAAACCTAAAATACCTTCAAAACCAGCTACACCACCTAAAAAAAGATCAAAAGTTGATCCTGAAGCTTATAAGAATTTACCGCCATTAGAAAATCCTTTAGCTTCAAAGGAAAGAAAGATAAATTTCAGTTTAGCTGAAGGTCAATCAAATGATAGAAAAGCATATTTCTCAGATAGTTTATCAGGAGCAGAAGATTTAGGTATAGAAGATTGGTCTTCATTGGAAATTGTCGAAAGTGAGGCTGGTTTGGAAAATGGTAGAGTTGTTGAATGTAGAAGGTGAGTTTAATCTGAACATATATCATTCCACTCGATATCAAGTATAGACAAAATAAAGAAGTAATACTTATTTTGGCTGTCCGACATAATTCCAGATCCGGTCATACGACGATAGGATTAATATTAGCTTCAATAACGTTATCCGGAAGACCTAGATTATTGATATTACGATCTAGTGGAGAAATATGGCCAATTTCATCAAATGATGTACAATTTGTTATGCCTTCATCATTAATCTCGCCTGATTTAGCTTCAAAATGTTGGTCAGTTGAATTATTAGAATCTTTAGCTTTAACAGAATCAAAATCAGGTTTATCTGAACAAAATGAAATCAAACCTACTGAAGAAATGTTACAAGCAAGAAGAAAAGTTGCAATGATTTTAAGGAAAGTTCATAGAGAAACTGAGAAAATGTGTAACAGATTATTATCCGATAACAATACAAATTCAAACACCTCTGCGTCAAATTCAGGTGGTGTTGAATCGATATGGAATAATTGGACCTCAAATATTAATGATAGTAGTTCTCAGAGATCAAGTATAACTGCTATTCAAGCTGCTGAATTCATCTTAAACCCGAAGAATAATGATAAAGGAAAGAAAATAGAAATTAAACCTAATACCTTACCTGCATATGCTGCTCATACTCTATTAATGAGAAGACCAGATTTATTCATAGCTGATCAAGGTGATATGTGGTCTTCAGGCAAATTCGTTGTCAGATCAAGATCTGAAAGACAATTGTTAGAAAAAGTACAAAAAGGTGTAGATCAATCTATGAGTTCAAGTCCTTCTAATGAATCGAATACGGATGAAGACTTGTTATCTTTCATTCAGAAAGCTCAAAAAGTTATTGAATTTTCACGTAAAATACAACAAGAAACGCAAGGAGAAGAGTTAAAAGAGGTCAAAGATCATAATTTACCTGAATGGACGAATAAAGATAAAGAATATATATCAATTCTATTATCACCTTTAGTTGAAACTAGATCAACTCAAACCCCACCTTCTTTTCCACTCGCCTTATCTTTAGCTAGATTGATGTTACCTAATTCGAATGAAACAGTTGATAGAGGTACTTTAGCAAGATTATTATCTGATATGGGAATAATATTACCTTGGGATAGTTTGGAAATGTCAAAAATAACTGAAAATGAAAACAGATCAATGACAATGTCTTCTATACCTATACCGACTACTATACAGAGCATAAGTGGTGGAAAAGTTCAGAATGAAGATGGATTGTTAGAAGGAAATGAATTAGATTCAATAAGAGAAGATTTTACTTCACACAAAGTTTTCGTAATTGATGACCCTACAGCATCAGAATTAGATGATGGTATTGCTATAGAAAGAATAACAGGTTCTGATGATATTTGGATACATATACATATAGCTGATCCAACGAAATTTATAATACCAAACCATTTATACGCTAAACAAGCTTCAATTAGAGGTAGTACAACTTATTTACCTGAAGGTAATAAACCTTTATTTCCTCTGGATGTCATAATGGGGAAACTATCTTTAGGTGCAAAAATCGAAGAAAATGATAATAATGGTTCGCAAAGTACATTAACTTTTTCAGCAAAGTTAAATAACAAAGGTGATATAGTAGATGAACCAAAAGTTAGATTAGGTTGGATAAGGAAGCCCAAAGTGATCACTTATCAATCTGTCGATAAAGCATTAAATTTACCTACCTCAACATCAACTAGACCATTTGGTGGACCAATAAGATCTTCAGGAATATCGACGAATAATGTGAAAATTGAAGAATCGGATCTGGAAGATTTGAAAATATTGCTTGAATTAGCTAAAGCTCATAGAGCTAAAAGATATTCTACAGCAGGTTTAGAATGGTCATTCCCTTCCGCCAGTGTAAATATACTGAATCAACCTTCACGTCCCTCAACCAATTTATTCGACACATCTTCAAAATTACCATCATCACCACAGATATTTTCTGGTAATTTAGGATTAGAATATAAAGTCAATACACCTAGATTTGGTACATTAAATGCATCTCAAATCGTAGCTGAATATATGATTTTAGCAGGTAAGATCGCTGCAGGATTCTGTTCATCAAGAGATATACCTGTAATGTATCGTGGATCTTTAGAACCTAAACCGTTAAATTCTTCGATCAATTATACTATGGAAGATTTACTGAATTCAAGAATAAAGGATATGGGACAATTACAAGATCCATTCAAAATGATGGGAAATGATTGGTATAATCCTTCAGGTTTTATTGATTTAAAACCTATTCAACATTGGATAATGGGTTTTGAACAAGTTGGTAAAAATGATTTTAATGGTTATTTGAGAACAACTTCACCTCTAAGAAGATTTGATGATTTTTTAGTTCATTGGCAAATTAAATCTTATCTTTCAAAACAATCGCAATCTTCTGTTAATTCTGATAAGATAAAAGGTTTAAATAAGGAAGAAGTTTTAAGAACAATCAAAAAATCAGATGAAGGTGTAAGAAAATTGAAAAGGTCAAGTGTAACAGCAATGAAATTCTGGCAAACAAGAGTATTGAAAAATCAATTATCCTTCACCAACAATGCTCTGATTAATGGTAATGATAATTGGGAGATTAAAGATGACGAAAAAATTGATCTTCAAAATGATACTTTGATAGGTAAAATCATTGGTTCAACCGAATCTGTATCTTCAATTAATGGTGAATCAACACCAATTTTAATTGAATCTTTAGGTATTCAAGCTACATTACAACATCAAATAAAGTCAAAAGATTTCCAAGTTGGTCAAGAAGTTGAATGTAAGATTTATGATGTTCAAGATTGGCCAAATCCTGCTATAACATTTAAACTTGTTGAATAAACAAAAGATAGATAAGCTCCCCAAATTGATGTGGGCAAATATCACAAACATTATTCTATTCGTTGTACTGTGCATCATACCTGTCCTGTAATAGTAGCATTATATTTAGAGTCAAATACATCACATCTCATAGTCATAGAATGCATAATCATTATTGCACACTTGCTACATATATATTGATTATTAGGTAATCATAATGCTCTGACATCATTCTCAGTAAATGCCTTTTTTAACGATCAACGTGTGATACACTTAGACACGTAAATTGTAATTTCCACTTCTGACCTTTCAACATCTTAGCCCTTTTACTGATTGAAACCCATTCTTATGGGAGCCGGTGGAGGAGGGGGTGGACCACCTTGTTGAGCTTGAGGTGGCATTGCTCCATAAGGTATTTGACCTTGATTTGCCATAGGGAAACCTGTAGGTGGAGGAGGTGGTGGTTGTCCATAACCATTTGGTACACCTCCATAACCTTGTGATGGGTAACCCTGTGGAGGATAACCTGGGTAAATTGGTTGTTGATTCTGAGGTTGTTGACCTTGACCTGGAGGTGGTTGATATACTGGTATACCGGCTGGTGGGGGTGGTGGATAAGATGGTATTGATGATGAGGCTGTTTGTGCATTTGATAGAGCTCCTGCAAATTGACCTATGAGAAGTTAGTATAGTTAGTAATGATCATGCGGTATATATGCGAGCCATATAAGGAGTCATATAAGGAGTAGATCCCGTGACGGTTATAAGAAGCGGATATGTGAATCAGATGTAGCGTTAAGAAAGGATATACTCACCTTGATATTGATAAGCAGGTGTTTGAGAACCAGGTAATAATTGATGTTTCCTATTGAAATTAAACTGGTCAGTTCCTGATTCTTCAGTTACATGGCGATAAAGTACGATAACAATCAGTTAATAATGGTATTACACTCACTTAGCTTGAGCAGCCAATAATCTTTCAGCTTGACTACCATGTCTTTCACCTTTACCATCTTTTTTGAAAGCGAATTGAACTGAAATTTGTTTACCACCAAAGAATTGACCATTCATATTTGCTATTGCCATATCAGCAGCTTCAAAATCATTATACGATATAAATGCATATCCTTTTGATAAACCTGTTGTTGGATCTCTTGAAATCTGTATTTTAGATTTATAGAGTAGGGAAATATGATTTTAGTTTTGATACAAAAAGAAATTTCGATTGTTTTAGGTTTTAGTATGAACAGAAAAAAAACTCACCTTTGGTGGTTCAGATAATTGACCAAAACCACTAAAAGTATCTTGTAGAGTATTTTCGTCAACTTGTAAATCTAAATTACCAACAAATAAATTTGCACCAATATCTAATTGTTTTTTATCATAACTTGCTTTATTTACTCTTATAGGTTTACCAAATAATTTAATTTGATTCATTATTTTAACTGCATATTCCGCATCTGCTTCAGTTAAAAATTCACAAAATCCAAATCCTTGATGTGACATTGATATTCTATCTTTTGGTAAAAAAACGTTTGCTATTGCGGTAACAGATATAAAGTTAGCATTCTTCAAAACTGACTTTATCAATTCTACGGCCATATCTATGACCTTAGTATATACCCTTGATCCTCATATTGAGATCTCACTTGTAAGAGTAAAATGGAGTAAAATGGAAACAAGCTCACACACTGGACCCGCTTGTCTGATAGAATTGATACAAGTCAGTAAATTAAATCTAGATAGCGAAATGAGCTTTTAGTCAAGACTTACAACATCAACTCCCAGATCATAGCATCACTACACTTTTCATCTAAATTACCCTACGATAGCAATATCAGCTCTAATTTTAGTGTAAATAGGGATTCATGCAGCTGGACTTACTAGATACACCGTTGCCTCCTGATTTCTATCTTGTTCTGCTTTATTCTGCATTTTGTCTGTCTGTTTATTTTTAGCTTCTGGTTCTGTAGGCTTTGAGCAGGCGATATGTTCGGTACGATCCTGGTTGTCTTTTTTGGGTAATTCAATCAAGGAACAGTGATGATAAATGTCTGAAAAGGAGTTTGATTCTAGATGACTTCGAATTCGAGGAAAGTTGAAAACAAGAACGGAATCAAAATTTAACAGCTTAAGTGGATGCATCGTGCTCAGTAAAACACGTAAATGTGATAATACATCATGCATACAACGATTCATGAAACGACATGCAGCGAGATACAAATATTGTAGCATACATGTATAAGGCAGTACGAAAGCATATAAGGCGTTACGTGAAACGAATCAGCATATATGTCCAAATAAACAAAACCATAACCAAAACAACTACTCCAATCGTCAAACAAGTTGTACCTCTACCTTTAGAAGACACCGATGAAAGGTGTTTCTTCGATGATCTGGTAGCAGTCAAATTATCTACAAGTACGATGATTAGCTATAGTCCGTGTCAATCTCTAATTAGGGTAGCTAGAAAACGTATACATACTCTCCAATACATCTTGAGATTGTTCTAGTATACCCTTCTCATTTTCCAAAGAATTAGAGAAATGAACAGCATTTAGTTTCAGTTGATGCGACATCTAGAGAAGAATAGATGGACATCAGTCAGATGTTCAACGACTCTTGTGTGGTAATTATACCTACATCCGCTAATTGACCACCTAATTCCTCATGTAATTGAGCTGAACCAACTCCACTGCCAGCTCCAGCTCCAGCTAACAGAGCGTCTCTTGAATTGACTCCTTTCCCTTTGATATTCGACGGTATCACGGGTTTAAGGGGAAGTAACCCTTCTTCAGATCCTGTTAAGTCTGATTTTGACCTTTGAGCCAAATACTCATCTACCCTGGACCTCCTCTTTCTTACCCCATCTGTAGGCGTTATCAAGGCTGATGTTGGAATTGGCATAGACTTTGATTCCAAATTCTGAATAGGAGGAGTTGGATCTGATCTTTCAGATTGAGGTGGGTTAGAGGTATTAGGTGTCATTGGTAATGCGATCAAAGCTGGGTTATGGGATGGAGTTGGTAAAGGTGATGTCAGGCGTATTTGGTAAGTCGATTCTACTGAAGATAGCTCTTTGTCCAATTTTGAAAGTGTTCCGGATGTAGAAGAAGACCTACAAGCTGCTTTAAGCTTGATAACAAGATGATAAGTGAGATGTCGCTTACTGTTCATTTCCGTTTTTGAGCACATCGAGTAGTGCTCTAGCATAAAGTACGGTCTGTTCCTTCATCAGCTTGTGATACAAGTCTGAAGACATCCGCTGATGGTAAAGCTAAGCTTACCTCCCATTCTTTCTTAGCGGCATAAGTTTCTGTAGCTAGGTCATCTTCGTCAGAGTTCACCCTAGCTTCAAGTGACTTAACCAAACGGATCAAATTTATCAAAGCATGTTGATTCGAAGCTGCATTCTTTGCTGCCTGTATAACGGCAGGAGATGGCTTCGCTGGTAGATTGATCGCTGGAGGCTGAGGAGTCGCTATCATCCTATCCTATAGGGTTTGCTTGGAGGTTGATGACAGATCATGCTAGATCATCATATATACATTAAAAGGTTTCTACATCATTCATTATAGGGCTCAATTGATGTGTTGCTCATAGGTTCAACGTTTATCTTCAATTGTGGAGACTCCGCACTTCGCAGTGCCACATTCGGCAATTAGTGTTCATTTCAATAATGTTCTCCCGTTGTCGTTGTGAGCAACAACAACCTGAAATGTTGTGTCTTCGCGTTCTCAACACTTTATCAACTCGATTCATATAATCATAACAATCTATTATTTACCACATTTCCATCATATTTCAATATTCTCCTTGCCAAAACGCTGTCAGCGCTGATAGGGAAGCTGTATAACATCTTTTGGTTCAACTTTGAGAGGTACAAAATATCATATGACTCAAGTGTAAAATCTGGATTCACCATTTAACCAAAAGTGGAGGTTGTCCACCATGTCGTCAAATAACTCAAATACGACAAGTCAACCTACTTCGCCCAATAATGTTAATCGGGTCTCAACGATACAACCAAATTTTGGGAACACAAATATATCCACTCCAAAAGGTCGCTCTGGGACGCTAAGATCTAGGCCATCTGATCCTGGACCTTCCATCCAGCCTCTACCTTCACCCAAAATCCCGACTCCAGCTCCTAATGCAGGATATCGACAACCTACGCCGAGGGAATTTGATCAGATCAGCAGGAGGTTAGGAGAAGAAAACATCAGAGCGAAAAAGGAGGAACTGCTTCTAGAAAAGGAGAAGCAGTTGAAAAAAGTCATTGATAGTCATGATGATGCTATCAGGGAGCAGTTTCATCTGGAGAGATTTATAACGATGATAACTGGGTGGGATCCGAAGGTGAGCTGCGGTGGAACATTACATATCCAGGGTATCTGCTTATTTCAGAGTATAGGCAGCAAAGGTTGATAATTCACCTGTTTTCCTCGAGGTCAGTCGTTTCTTTTTCCCCATGAAAAGCTGTCGCTGATCCCGCTGTAGTGGAAAGACCAAAAACATAATCTGCTTTCAATGCTTCCACCTCCCTCAGCCTCGCAATCTACCTCATCTCAAGCTGGCCCGTCTCGACCTCGTTCCTCTCTGCCTGCCCGTACAACTCGTCGACAAGCCCACGAACAATCGGAAATCTTGACGCAAGTAGTCACACCATCCGCTACCCCTGTCAACAGTCATCTTATTTCTGGTAAAGTTCCTAGCAAACCCAACGAACAGCAGCTTGATATCACACCGATCAGTGAGAAAGCGAAAGGTAAAAGAAGAGCCAGTGATATACCTGTCGTTGAAGATGTAACGGTAATGGAAGAGATTCCCGTCAAAAAGAGACCTGGTAGAAAACCAAAGACTTCATTAGTAGAAACTGAAGTCGTCCAGATGCTACCACCACCTGTACCAGCCAAAAGGGGTAGACCCAAACGAATCACCATGAATGTTGTTCCAAAAGAGCCGGTCGACGGACCGGATGTCAAGCTGGAAACTCAAGATGCAGGAGGTGGACAAGGGAAAAAACGTGGTAGGATGTCATTACCTAATCTTCCTGCTGCTAAGAAAACTCGCGGTTCTCAGACCCCAACAGAAGAGCCAGAGCCCATCCCAATCCCAATCACGAAGACTCCTCGTGAACCTTCGCCACTGCCTCCAACACCTGTACCTCTACCTTCATTAGCTCATCTACCCTTTCCACCACCGCCTAAACGACCAGCTGAACGGATTTACGGTCCAAGAAAAATACAATATACCGAACCCTCACAAAAACCCACGGCTTTACCTAAGCATGATGGACAGATCTCTCCAATATTAGGATCCTACATACATATAGAAGACTCAGGTCCTTTGTTGGATTTGAGAACTCTCGAAAATCGTGCAGCTAAAGATGGTTACTTTAGAGCACGAGTCATGTATTTACAATCTCATGGCAGATTACAAAGGTTAATAGATGAAGCTGAAGCTGAGAACAATGATCAACTCTTACCTGTCGGTTCAAGCGCAACGAATAGAACCCATAGTAAATTACCTGCTAGAAAAACGGATTTTCAAGATTCCTTAATGTCACATATGGTTCAAGTTAGAAATGCTATGCTGAATGAAGCGAAAATGAAACCGATTGTGTGCAAACGAGTAGCTAAGATGATTCAGGCATATTGGGAAAGAATTGAAGGCAGAGAAGAAAGAGAAAGATTAGCTGAAGAGAAAGAAAGAAAGAGAATAGGTAAAGAATTGATCAAGGGTTTAAGGAAAAGATGGGCTTTGGCTGTTAAGGTGAGTCAAAAACAGATTTCCGCTTCTCTGGGTAATTAACCATCTAAGTTTACGGATACGTGTTTTCAAGTTATGTCAATTTCTCTTGAGGATGACGCTGACTTCCCTTGACTGCCTTCAGATTGTTCGAGCAAAATTGCTTGAAATCCAGAAAATTGAACAAGACCGTCTAGGAAAGGAACATTTACAGAATATCTTACAGCGTAGTACCGGATTACTTGAGGCCCAAGTCACTGGACCAGAAGAGGATGAAAATGAAGATGCGGACAGTGAAGACGATATATCGGATGCCACTGAGGATGTCTCTGCCGCGGAAGATTCCGAAGAAGAGGACGAGATGGAGGTCGGTCAAGATGTTGATGAGGAGGGAACAAACATGAATGAAGGAACAATGCCACCCGCTTCCTCGGCGCCGCCTGACTCTATGCTGGGTGACGAGGAGGAAGAGGAAGCTGAGGAAAGCGAGGCTAATCAGGAGCAGGAGGCTGTTGAGGAAGTTAAAGTACAGAGTCTAGCCGATATTCAATCCTTGGTCTCAAATGATGTAGAAATTGAGGAACCTGCTCCATCTGATCCTTCTCATATGGACCAAAAGGAACAACCCAGCATCGACGATGTTGCTGAAATTGGTCTCCCAGACGCGAATGGTCAGATACAGCTACCGTCAGCTACTGCTCAATTACCTTCTTCACCGCATTCGATTTTGCCCTCTCGAGCCAATGGGGTTAACGGTAATACACCTACACAAACGGAACAGTTCCTCAAACACCCTTCATCATCACCTGATCCTCTTGACTTGCTTCCTACTCGAACACCCTCCAAATCCCCCATCAAAGAAGAGAACATCGCCAAAGCTTTAAATCCTGAACAAATCCCCAATTCCGAAACGAACGGAAATCATCTACCAACTCAGCAACCATTACCTATAGCCAGATCTCGTCGAGCCAGAAAGATCAGACCTCCCGTACCTCTACCAACGGATGAAGATCCCGACATAAACGATGTAGAATTTATCGCTACCCCTATGTCTGATGTGGATGAGCGAGATGTCGAATTGGATGTGGAAATGGAAGATGAGGATGAAGATCAAGAGAGGGATAGTGAAGATGAAGGATTACTGAAAGATGCGGATATACCTATTGAAGAGCTTCTTAAGCGATATGGGTATCCGGTACCTGAAGCAGAGGGAGGCGACGATGAAGAAATGGAAGAAGAGAAAGCCTCGCAAGTTGAAGGAGATAACGAGGATCACGAGCAATCCATCGCTGCTGTCGAAGATGCATCATCACCTTATGGCAACGATTTTTCACCAAACACTAAACCCATCCCTGTGAATGGGTACACCCCAACAGAAGCCACCGTTGAAACAATACAGACAGCTGTCGTCGATCAAGAAATCGCAACTGATAAATCATTACTTGACGAAAAGTTACCCGATGTTCCCGTTTCACCTCAGTTGATCATCGAAGGGAAAAGACAACGAAGAACCAGATCTGTCTGGTCACCTGATGCAGAAACACCTCAGCACCTTTCGTCTAACAGAAAACCTAAGATCGAAATAGTGAACGAAGTTGGTGGAGTGAAAGAATCTAGTCCAGAGTCAACATCGGAGGAAGAAGAAGAAACTTCTTCAGAGGAAGATAGCGAGGAAGGTGAGGAGGCTGAAGAAGGCAAAGGAGACAAGGAGAAAATGGATGTTGACGAAGGCCCACGAGTCAGACAACCTTTCTTACTTCGTGGTAACTTGAGACCTTATCAACAAGCTGGTTTAGAATGGCTAGCTAGTTTGTGGGAAAATGGTATGAACGGTATTTTGGCGGATGAAATGGGTTTAGGGTGAGTGTTCCAATATCGTACTGAGATGGAGCTTGTTACTGATGTTAGATTTACTCTGTCAGCAAAACCATTCAAACGATCTCTCTACTTGGCCACTTAGCATGCGATAAAGGAATTTGGGGACAACATTTGATTATTGTACCTACATCAGTTATACTAAACTGGGAGATGGAATTCAAAAAGTTCTTTCCTGGTATGAAAGTCTTGACATATTATGGTAATCAGAAAGAACGTAAAGAGAAAAGGATTGGATGGTTAACTGAAAATTCATGGCAAGTTTGTATAACATCATATCAAATTGTTTTAGCAGATCAACATATTTTTAGAAGAAAAAATTGGTGTTATATGATTTTAGATGAAGCGCATAATATCAAAAATTTTAGATCACAGAGATGGCAAACTCTATTAGGATTTAAAGCTAAGAGAAGATTACTCTTAACTGGTACACCATTACAAAACAATTTAATGGAATTATGGTCTTTACTTTATTTTTTGATGCCGGGTGGTATAGGAGCAGATGCTACTGCTGTAGTAGGTTTCGCGAACCATAGAGAATTCATGGAATGGTTTTCTAGTGAGTGACCATCGATCTGGCTCAAAGATTTGCAAAAAGAAATGCTAACTTGTCCAATTTGATAGACCCTATGGACAAAGCTATCGAAACTGGTGATGCAATGGACGAAGACACTCTAGCCACTGTATCCAAATTACACACTCTGCTCAGACCTTTCATACTTCGACGGTTAAAATCAGAAGTGGAAACTCAATTACCCGGGAAGTTCGAACATGTGGTTTATTGCAAATTGTCTAAACGTCAAAGATTCCTATACGACGAATTCATGTCAAGATCTTCGACTAAAGAAGCTTTAACATCTGGTGGATATTTAGGTGTAATGAATACTTTGATGCAACTGAGGAAGGTTTGCAATCATCCGGATCTTTTCGAAGTTAGACCTGTTAGAACGAGTTTTGCAATGGATAGCGTTGCCAGAGATTTCGAACCTCAGGAAATCCTTCTAAGACGTCGTTTTTTAGCTCAAGAAGATAGTAATAGACTCGATATACAATCGCTTGGCTTGGGCGTTTCGACCCATGAACAGCAATCTGGCTGGGTATGCCGAGCACGATCATTTTTAGATGCAAGCGACAAATTACCGCATGCTATTGAACCTGTTATTGTCAGGCGTGGAAAACCCCCCGCCGGACCAAAGAAAGATACTAGAACGGTTGAAGGATGGCTAAAATACCAAGCTTGGGCACAAGAACAAGCCAGTATCCTTCGTTGGAGGTCTTTACGGGATACAAATCGAAGAAGATGCTCGCCTGCGCCAATATACGGTTCAACCTTTTTGAAAATGCTGGGTAACACCCCAAATTACCTCTTACCATTAACCTCTGCAGCAAGACGAGACGAGCATTTTGCTGAATATCGACCACCTGCAAACAGTCTTGTACTATCGTTACCGGATCGAGCCAAAGCATTGGACCCCATTATCGATCTGTTCGCCGTAGTTCCACCCAATGTAGTGGCAAAAGATATGACTAAATATGCTTTACCTGGTTTATCTCCAACATCTCATCCATCTTTCTTGGACAACTCATTCGATACATTACATCGATCAACAGTAAAATTGCAAATTGCATTTCCAGATTCTAGTTTACTTCAATATGATTGCGGAAAATTACAAACTCTATATACTATGTTAAGAGATCTAAAAGCTGGTGGACACCGTGTGTTGATATTCACACAAATGACTCGAGTTTTAGATATTCTAGAAATCTTTCTATCTTATAATGGACATAGGTATCTAAGATTAGATGGGTCAACTAAAATTGAAGATAGACAAATTATAACAGAGAGGTTCAATTCAGATCCAAAGTATTTTGTTTTCATTGCATCTTCTAGATCAGGTGGTGTAGGTATAAATTTAACTGGTGCAGACACAGTCTTTTTTTATGATTCAGATTGGAACCCGTCGATGGACAGACAATGTATGGATCGTGCGCATCGTATTGGACAAACTAGAGAAGTTCACATATATAGGTTTGTCAGTTCACATACAGTAGAAGAAAACATGTTGAAGAAAGCAAATCAAAAAAGATTGTTAGATAAAATGGTTATTCAACAAGGTGAATTTAATAATGATTGGTGGGGTAGAGTGGGTTGGAAAGATATGTTTGGTGATGTCAATAACGATCAAAACAAGAATCAAAATCAAGATAATAACAATGATAACGATAACGATAATAATGAAATAAATAATGTCAAACAAGGCGATGATAATATCAATCAAGAAAATGCAGATGGAGTGGTAGATATAGATTTAGAAGGTACACCAATAGCTGAGGAAGTTCAAAAATTAAAACCTAGAGTTGGACAAGAAAGAGAATTAGCTAAAATCTTATCACAAGTTGAAGATGAAGAAGATGTTCAAGCTGCTAAAATTGCACAAAATGAAAATGAATTGGATTTCCAAGAATTCGATGAAGTTGCTGCTACATCGTCATCATCAACAGTCAATAACAAGAAAACCAGTGGTATTAAAGTTTCATTCGAAAATCGTATTGAAAATAGTCCAAGTGCAAGTTGTACACCAATCACGCCTCATACTCCAGCTTTAGAAGATACTTTTGATCAAGCTAATCCCGAAGAAGAAGAAGAATATGAAGATGATGGTATAGGTGGTATCGATGAATATATGTTAAAATGGGTGGAAGAGGATTGGTCTTGGTTTATCAGTTATAGAGCATAAGCGTAATTGCATTGTGAATATATATGTACCGTATATATATTTGAATCTACATGAAGAGATATATCGGACTACAATAAACGATACATTTTCAATATTGATTCATATGTATCGTAAAAATGTACACTTTTCCACGCAGTATATCGCTAAATAGTAAAATCCAAGATCCAAGCTGTTCTCTTACCTGATCCATCCTCTATCATCTGCACAACCAATCTCTTTCCATCAAAACACAGTTTACCGGGTTTACCTTTCTGATTGAGTTTGACTGTTACGTCGTAATTGATACTGCCAGGTCCTGGTATTTTGTAATATGGACTTCCGGCCATAGCAAGAGGTATTGGCGATTTATGATAGGGCATGCAAGAAGAGGGTTCTGTTCGGGTTTCATCTTTCGCCTATTTCACAAACGGTATTAAGATGAGTTCGTGGTGGGATTTAGGTTTATATCATAGTAGACTTACCAATTGATCCTCGGTTAAATCTTCCCATATGAACGATCTCATACTTCCATATCTATCATATCTAACTTGGGTTCCAATAAAATTGAATGGATTATAATCACTTATAGAAAGACGAAGGTTTCCATACATTTTCATAGCTTCAACTTTTTGTGAAATCATGTTCCAGCCATATTGAACTTGTTGTTGATCATCATGATTGATCAGAGAAACATGAGCAAGATGACTCCATTTGGAAAATGATATCCTTCTAATACCGAAAAATGGATTGCTAAAATCTCCCCAAATACCGTCATATGTTACATCTGCACACATAACCATTTGCTTGGGATGGATTGTCATCAGATTTCTCAGCTCTTCGACGGGCAAGACGATTTTCAAAATCTTTCTTTCAGCCCGATCTATCTCCACATTGATGGTTAGAGAAAGGAATCTTGGATCGGTAGTCTCATGTAAAATGGGTTGATCGTTGGGTGGGTGGTTATTTTCGATACTTTGACTATATTTATATACCTTATCTATCTTTTTGATTACGTATGGCAAGCTCTTTGAACTTAGAGGAATTTCTAATAGTAGATCAGGTGTCCATACGATATGAGATGGTGGATTCAGCTCATCAAGGTTGAAGATAGCCAAGGAAGCGATCCTACCGTTAGAACCTATCAGTCGTTTTTTTCTTACAGTGATACAATACATAGGACCGGAACAGCTTACTCATGCCCGACGGATCCCCTCGCACTAATAGGTCTCGCATTACGAACTTCAGGAAGATCTACTCCAACAAGCAGATTGTTTGAGGTGATGACCCATGAAATTCTGCTTTCCCAACATCCCAAGTAGGCTGGTGGAAATCGCTATTGTTGAGTTGCTCAAGCATTAACTTCCCATATAGATTACAAATAGCTTGGGTCAGACTGATCTGGCTGGCAGAGATTCTCACTCACGGCTATTTGTTCCCAAGTTCTCCAATCATACATTCTCATTATAACATTTTCAACAAGCATCATCTTGCCATCCTGCAATATACTAAGTTCCTGTTGTCCTCGTTCCCCGTTCAAATAATGGTTAGTTATATTGGTTTTAGGTGAATAAGCTACCGGATCTGATGATCTGTTGAACAAATGATAAGCATGTAGGTATTCTTCCACCTCATAGTTCATATCATCTTCTAAACCGATACTGATTTCATGATCTGATACTGTATACAAATCCGACCCGAAGTCTGATTCTATATCTTTCGGTGAATGATCATCTTCATCAATTTTGACAAGCTCTTTCACTAAAATAAGATCTTGATCCGGATCTATAGCTAATACTTTCCTATCAGTATAGAAAGGTAATCTAAAACCTTGAGGGATATCATCTTTCCATAAAGTGCATACTGTATGTTTCCCAGTAGCTTTCAATTCATCTCTATTGGTTGTCAAAGGCTGAGTAATGATATAATCGTTCCATACCATATAAACTTCTTGATTGTCTGGAAGATCAAACGTGCTAATTACTGGTCTAAATTCATGCAAGTTGAGATGTGTACCTTGAATTAATTGGATTTCTTCTCTGGCTGTTAGGCCATTGGTGTTATTATTTAATTTTGGAACATTGTGAAATCTCTTGACAAGCGAAAGTTGAATCCTGGTATTGTCGAGAATAGCTCGATGAAGGTGTTTACACACTCGTGAGCACACGAGTATATCAGACGTATCCAGCAAATCGAATAATAAATGAAGTATATCATTGTCCAGTCGGTCCATCTTGTGTTGTGAAGGAGTAGGTTTAGTAGAAACGCCAACGATTAAGATTAATGATATATTGTATACGTATATCCAGGAAGGAGAACCTGCGTACAAAAACTGATTACAATTGACATGACTTAATAAAAGTTCTCTATGTACTGCGGAATAAAAGGAAAACGACCAAGAAAAAAAGTGATCCGAGCGTTTCAGGAGACAAATCTCGTGGTGCTCGAGCCCAAGCTCAAGCTTCCGAAGATATGCACCACTGTATCTGAATCCTGTCCAACTTAGACGTAATGCCGATTCCACATGAACTGCCGCTATACATATTTTTCTACCCTCCGAAATCCAAGGTCCAAGCGTTTTGTTCTTTCAGGGTTGCTGTTTCAATCAACAGTCGTCTGCCATCAAATTGTAGATTGTAAGGTCTGCCTCCATCCAGATGTATGGTACCCTTATATCGTTCAGCTAAATGGAATAGAGAGGAAATGGTAGAATGTTGCATTGTTCGTTGATAATGCTTTGATGTATGACGCTCATCGATTTCCTTTATTTGCTGTAGTTCTCCCAGACTCCTATTTGATAGTTTTATACTTCCTAATCTATCTTTTCTTGATGACCCATCAATGAAAAGATGAGGATTATAGTCTATAATCTCCAAATTAAAATCACCACTCGGTGCGCAAATATCGATATCTACCGTAAATTTCTTCCACCCAAAACAACATTCATAGAGTAGACCACCAAATGGCTGGAAAGTCAAATGAGCATAATGTTTTCATTTTGATAACTGTAATCTGCGAGTGTTTGGATGATCTTTCATCTCAGGATCGAGCTCAGAACTTGAATTATCTAATCGACTAAAGGCAGAATTTGAGACCATTTCCTTGATTGTGTCCATGGGGATTGAGATTCTCAACAAGCCTTCCACCTTTTCAGGTGAATTGATGTACGATTCAATGATAAGCATGTTTGATGGCCAGTTATACATCAAGTCCAAATCTGTATGTATGTAATCTGGGCGATCCCATCGTAGCTCATCTTCCCAAAATAGATTTGCCATTTGCTTCACGAGCTGGAGAAACTCTTCATGGTGATTTGAATATATTTCCAATACCAAGACAGGTATACATTTGTCCATATCGTGATTAAGGTTACAGTCAAGTCTGATGACAGTAAGACATGTGGTACTGCAAGCAGTCGCGTAACGTTAGGTTATGATCAGTATACGCAGTCTGGAATCCTTGAGAATCAAATACTTACTCTTGTTCGCATGTAGACCCCACCCCGTAATTAGATGTACCGTTGAATGGTGTGTCAATACCTATAAGATAGTTGTCGGCTACTACCCATAAGTCCAGTGTTGTCCAGTCGTTATATTCCTCATCTTCGCCAGGAGGAACTCGCTGTAAAGTGTGGTGAGAGTCAACATTAATGATAATGGAGATAGAGAATAGGACAGAATTAGCTTACGCCTACGAGTTGTCCAGTTGACCAATCCAATAAGTAGAATATCGCATATTCAGGATGCTTCACTAGCATTCTGCTTCTCGGCAATACATATATAGAGCAATCTTTACGAGCAATACCATAGCCTATTTGTCCCGGAAAGACCAAATCCTCCTTCATATAGCTAATCATGACATCCCCGTTATTGTCAAAGATCTTGTACGCTTGTAGAAAGTCTTCTGAGATTTCGGCATTTCTGACTCTCATTCCAACCATGATGAAGACATTTTGTTTGGGATCGATAGCATAACTTGCACGTTTGATGATACTATTTACTGCCCTATCTTTTCTAGTACCATCATTCAGGTTGATGATGGATAATACGGTTGTATGCTTCAAACGTACGGGCTGATCTGGGAAGGATCGGGGTACAGTAAATACATAACCTTTCCAAGTATCAAGTATCCTATAGTTTTTTGGTATTTCTAATGGTGAAATTATAGGTCTGATTGTTTTCAGATTATGTTGAATGCGACATATCGATTCGATCTGTTTCCGAGCTGGAACACGGTATTCTTCTTCTGCATTATGATTGATGTTGATACCAAAAAAGGCTTGTACAAGTGGGAGTTGAAGTTGTGAATTCTCACAAACGATCTGATAGTAGCGTTTACACGTGACGGATGCTCGTAGGAGGTCCTGAGGATCTAAATAACCGAAAATGAGTGTTGTGAGGTGATCTTCCAAAGTCTCCATGGTTGTACAGCCCTGTCAAGAAGCAAGTTTTGATTGAAAGAAACAACGGAGGATAAAGTGAAATGACAGAAGAGTATACAGATAATGAGGAAATAGTTATATGCATTATACCCGTTTTATCGAAAAGCAGTGCATTCGTCGTGTTGCTATGTGTTGTTTTGTATTTCGGAGAATTATCGTTGTATATATGAAACGTTTCACCCTAGAATATCTTGATCCAAGCGCAACAACTTGAAAAGCCAATATAAGTGATTCAATAAATCGATGAAAAAGCTTCAGCGAAATCTAATATCCATAAGATCTTACTCTTTGACTTATCATCACGTTCAAATTGTATGATCAACCTTCTTCCATCGAATGTAGCTTTATGATATTTTCCATTCTTGAATAGTTTGATCGTTGATCTGTAATTGATAAAACCTACAGACCACCGCAATGTCTTGTTTGCTGATCCAATTTTGGCTGGTTGTGACTTAGTGTTGGAAACGGGATTGATTGTTTTACGATAATGATTTGATATATGATAACAACTTTGAAACCTTTTCCATAAACATAATGCACTAAAACTTCCAGTTCTATTTTGTCTTTCTCCTTGGCCTAAAAAATTGTTTTGATTATAATCCCAAAATGATAATCGTAGTTTATCTTCTTGATCTAATTGAGGTATAGGATAAGAAATCAAATACCATCCGCATTGAAGTTGTTCTTGTGGTATATCAGATACAATTGATAATTTGCCAAAGTGTTTCCAATTTCCGAAAGGTATTCTTCGAATTTCTTCAAATGGATCATTGGAATCCTGCCATATACGATTCTGTAAATTTGATATATCAATCTCACCTTTTTCAGATTGATTGAGCCGTTCTACACGTTTAGGTCCAAGATCATCAATGTAATCTTCATATTTTTCGCATTCATCGTCCAGATCACTCTCAAAGTTTCCACTCGTCATATCTCTCTGGAATTCGAATTTTGGGATATTACCATACTCTTTTTGATGTTCTATCATATAAGACCTTAGTTTATTGATAGGAACGACTATCTGTAGTGCTAATGGTATTTCAGAACTTCGAGCAACATAACTGTATCTCATCGATATGGTCAAGAATTTCGGATTCTGGGTATCTAGGAGGATGGGATGTTCATCAGGTGCTTCAACTGAGATCTTTCTGTGTTTACCATCTCGATAATAATCCCAAAGAGCCTCTCCTATCGATCTGGTAGTTATTGGTAATTCAAGGATAAGATCTGGGAAGAACAGATCCTGCTGATCCCGTGAGACTTTAGCCAAATCGAAGACCACGAGACTTGCAATCCTACAAAGACAAGCTTCATCCGTTAATTAGGTCAACGGCGGACATGACTCAGAAAATGACATAAAACCGGGCATGAGACGTTGATTCAACTCACTCATGATTTACTATTCCCTCATGAGACTCTGCGATGAACTCTTTAGTTTGAGGGTAATCTATACCTATCAAAAGATCATCCTGCGTTACAACCCAAGAGATCACGCTACCCCAACCATCTACCGAATCTGAAGGTGGTAAGCACTATGGATGAGATATCTTAAAATCAGCGTTGATATCTACCACGATGATGTCCGAAAGCTTACCTTAAGAGGTGTCCAAGTTCTCCAGTCATATATAGTAAAAGTCCCTGAACCCCAATATAAAATGAGTCTACCATTTGTGATGATTTGGAACTCTTTCGTTAAAGGTAAATAATCCTGATCGTAATTATCATATCTGCCTTGGTTTCCATCACATCGACTTCCAGTGATATCTAAACCTTTTGCATCGTATTCCAATGGGATTTTGACACTTGGATTGGAATCATCGGTATATTTGAATAGATGATATGCGTGTATGATACAATTCGATCTAATGAAGGGATTGTCATGTGAAACCTCCATCACGATCATAATATCTTGTTCGGGATCAATAGCGAATTGATCGTAGTCTATTGAAAAAGGCAGTCTAAGGTCTGATCTAGTGCCATCATCTTGATTCCAAACAGATAAAACCAACCCAAAACCATCTTTTCCATGTACACCTCGCTCTATTTCAAGTCTATTTGATCTAGTGAATATGTATTTATCATAACTTGAATGAATCTCTTGATCACTTGTTATAGTAAAAGGTTTTATTCCAGGTTGTACAATTTTGATATTCTCTCTAATCTCATTGTAAGCTGATAATTTACTTCTTGCAGGTAGATCATTTTGAACGATACCAGCTGGAGGTTGATACAATTCTTGGTATATAGCAAGTTGAAGCTTTGAGTCATTCAAGATGAAATTGTGAAATCGCTTGTTAAGACGAGAACAAGTGAGAAGATTTGGAATATCAAGTTGGTATAGGATAAGGGAAAGTAACGAATTGTCAAGTCGATTCATTGTTGTTGTTTAGAATCATTGTTGACTTGTCAAGCGATGAGATATAACGTATATTGAAGAGAGTCTCAGATGACGAGAAGAACGAGAACATTATATTAATTATATTATCGCGAGAAGCTAAAGATTAGAGCCTAAGCGCGACGTAAAAAGACGCGTTTACTTTTGGGCATCTGCTCGGACATTTATCGGCGATGATCTAATGGCTGTGACAGAAAAGGGCAAGTTGACGACAGAATACATAAGGACAAGCAAGTTCAGTGCAAAACGTATGCTTATTTACAAGCATTGTAGACGCTATATATTTCAATCTTTCAAGAATACCTCCCTCCAACCTTTTAAGTTTTGTTATATCACGCTCTTTTAAAACTGATATCAATCGAAAGTCATGATAATGGCGCCATTTTGCTATATAATGACATAGGATAGTATCAGTTATCAGTCCCTCTCAACAATGACTGTTAGTTTTATAAGAGCAGCGGCTTCCAAGGTTGACAAGGGGCATGCAGAATACAAGTTGAACGAAGGGAAAAGGGATGATATTATATTAGATAAGTAAAATACTAGAGTCACTCACCATTCGTAAAACCACTAAATCGCCATCGAATAATGGTCGATGCAAATCCCGTTTAGTATCCCATAAAAATTTGATTGAACTCTCTCTGAATGGCAAAGCTGAGACCACATTTCGACGCATGAATATGTTTTGAAGTCCGGAGTGGATATCTTCATCATCGGAGTTAATCCTTTTTACTGATTCATGAAATTTTGGTAATGCAATTGGTTTTGGTAATTTACATTTTTCAACTATTGTGTCTTTAAACCTTTTCGGAGAATTGAACAAGTCGAATGATCGATTGACAGTTGTTTGGGATTTTTCATTTGATGATGAAGACGAAGAGGTATTACCATCCATCAATATTGAGGAGTTCGGCCTTTGATTTACCAAATTTGAATTGAAATCTCTCATAATCATTCTGTATGGTAAGAATTTCGACGAGCCAGTGAAAGCTGATAAACCTCTCAAGCCTTGATGATCTGGTTCAGTTGTAAAGGATCTAGTACCAAATGTTGAAAACTCTTGAGCATACGTTGAAAATCTTAAAGAACCATATTTTTCCCAACCTTCTTCATAGTTGGTTCGTTTCGCACCGTCTTGATAGTTCATGAACGTATCTAAGTGAGTGATATCATCTGATTTTGATCGTTCACCCATAAATTGGTATATTGATGGATCATCTGACCACATATTATGTAACTTGGTTTGAATTGTATGACCATTCCTCCGGTCGCGGTGTAGAGATTTTATTCGTTTGGTGAGGACAATTGTCATTTCTTTTATCATTTCTTGGAGATCGATCGTTCCATGGCAGTTGGTTGAATAAGGATAACCGTCTTCACCAACTGTATCGACAGATATAGTGAATGTCAGAACGCCATTTCTTTCGCCTTTTAGAAGCGCATTGTCGATATTGACATCAGCTATCGAGCAAAATTGAGGAATAACATTGCCTGGTTTAGGTGGTAGACCATGAAATCTACCTTTTGTGTAGATAACGGGTCGGTTGAAAGCTGGAGTTCGATGAGAGGTGATTGGTATACATATGTGCGTATCTTGATAATCCCATGAACAACGTTCTATGTTATTGGAGTGTTGTTCAGGATAAGCTTCATGGGGAAACAGTGTCGCTTGTTTCCCGTCTTCTGCAGCCATTAATTCAAAAGTTTCTAAGTAAGTGAACATATCTAATCGCTTTTGGTCATGATAAAGTATTCCGTCTTTAATTTCAATGGGTTGCTTATCGGATCCGGGTATTGCGTTCTTTCCTATTACTGTTTTAGGCATATCTAATTCGGTCCACTCATTTCGAAAGCTTGATGCTATAACAAAATTTCCGAAGAACTGAAAATCCTCTGCTATCTCCATATGAGGGGTCGGAGTGATTCTCTATCAAGAAGTTGAGACTATTCCATCAATATTGATATAACAAAGTCATTCACAGAGACAAGGAGAGAAGGCACGTAGTCAAAAATACTGATTCAATCGACTTACACCGAGAGAAACACCTGTTTTCCAATTCCAGAAACCTAAGAAGCTGAACTCGCCTGGCCTTTCTGATTTGATCAGTACACCCACTTTCCCACCTGGAGCTAGATGGATACTAGTGTAACTACATATATATTTGGCTGGGACTCTAACTTCGATGAAATCGAAAGCGGCTTCGGGATGTCTGGCAGCATGTTTGAATACACCTTTGGGGGGAGCAGCGGTACCTTTAAGAGGTATGAGTTGTTTGAAGTGGATTCGTAGCAACGATGATTCCGTTGTTTGTTCGGTAACAAGATGTGGTGGTATTAAGAGGCTAGGTGAGGGAGAGCGTGTATTAGTAGAAAAAACGAAAAGTATGAATAGGTGTATTTACTGTTTAACAGATGTAGCGATGACGTTGTCTTCTAAACACATAGTGATATTATCGTAATAGTTCATGTAGTCTGGTTTTGAATGATATCCTGGGTCGAATTTCCATTTGTAATAACCTTGAGATTTTGATGCACCCCTTGAAATGAGATTTTCAACATCATCTTTTGTATTATCAGTTATCTTCCATATGCTCCATGAATCATTTCTATAACCTTGGTCTGGGTAACCTGGCGCGATTGGAAACTTGTATGTAGATTCACTCATTAGAATGTAACCATCTTTGAGATCTTCGATTTTAGAATTGGGTATATGTATACATTTCATCACCCTTGGATGCAATTTATCCAGTCTTTCTTCTTTTTCCAACAAGTTTTCTAGTTTCTCCGATACCGACTTTTCTGCTGAATTATCTTTATTGTCAGAAAGAACGGATAAAGGTGAGCACTCTGTGGATGATGGTGGATCCGGTATGGAATGTAATTGTTTACGATATGGGTATTGTAAGCGGGAAGACGAGTTGAAGACGTGATTGATGTGTTTGTTGACCTAAATGGTGATGGCGAAGTGAGTGTTAGTTTATACAATCTGATCAGACCTTGCTAGTACGACAGGACTCACTCTCAAAAGCCTTGCTACTTCTTTGGAATCTACTTGTTGGAAGATACGCTCCAGAATATTAGAGTATGCCTGATCGTTGAATAAAGATCCCAATTCTGATGATTCTGAACGGTGTAGGAGCTCATTTGTAGCAACTTGGTTCATGATCAACAGTTGACCTTCTGAAATGTTAATTCTAGACTGACGGCCGGTGTATTTTAGGATTCTTTTGGATTAAAAGATCGAAGCAACAGCGGGATACGGTTTTGATTAAGCGTCATTCATGATGATATGAGAAAAGTCAAGTATTAAGAATAAATTTGACAAGACCCATCAAAGTACTTGACGATTTGTTTCCTGTTGTGTATTCGCAGTACATGTTTGTGTTTGATCGCTACATCGTGTTGATTTTACGCCCTGATGATTAATCAAGTGAACTTTAACTTCACTAGTTAGCGGTCAATGCTTTGATGGTGACCAGGGTAGATGAAATACAACATCAGGTGAGGGAAAGGAGTCTTGGAATGTGGGTGAGTGGGGAAGAAGAAGGATCCGGTAACATCCCATTGTCAGTCTTGTTTTTCTAATTTTGACCAACAGTCATAGTAGTTGTATCAGCTTTCAGAAAATATATACGAGTATAGCACTCAGCTCTTTTCCTTTCAGCTTTATTTGATTGCTATGTGACAGGTAACGACAAAGCAACCTTACTTTATCGAGCGGTAGAAGTTAACGGCATATTACGAACCTTCCACCCTCCACTTTAACTCCAATGCGGGACCGAGTCTAAAAAGTGGGAAAAGGAGAATCATGGAACTCCATCCTCGCCAAAATCTACCTCCACCTCGTACGCCGAGTTAATCGGTATTGTAACTGATCAAACAGCTTTGGGTGCTCACTACGGGTAGAAATGAGATCATATACCGTTCCCTCCACTTTTCCTATCTAATCAATAAAATGGTATAAATACATACCTCCCAGAGACACGGTATAGTTTATTCTTTTTACAACTCGTCAGAAATCCTCATTCAATCTCAACTCATAGAGACAAACTAGATCTTCTTATTAAAGGAGCACTATACTTCAAATAGCTATCTAACTACTTGGTCAAAGTAAAATGTCTTCATCAATTCCTCAAGTTCAAGTTGCCGAGCATTCAGTAGGTCGAATGGGTTACGGTTTAATGCAATTGACTTGGAACCCTAAACCACCTGCTGAAGAAGATTCTTTCAAAGCTATGAAGTGAGTCTTACCATATGCATACACAAGCTCACTATCTCAAGTGAGGTCAATAGCCTTTCACTTGAGCTAACAGTTATTTCTCTTTCTCCAATCACAGAGCTGCTGCAGATGCAGGTGCGACATGCTGGTCAACAGCTACTTTCTATGGACCAGATTTCGCAAATATCAAATTAATCGCAAACTTCTTCAAGAAGTATCCTGAATATAAAGAAAAGATCGTATTGGTTGTCAAAGGTGGTCAAGATTATACTACAATCGCACCAAAAAGTGACGAGTAAATTTCAATTACATGAACATTACTTCCGAAAGATTATCATAATGTACTGATTCTCGCCTATCTCTAGTATCGACTTCCTTCGATCAGACGTTAACAAAACCCAAGAAATTTTAGGGGACAAGAAGATTGATGTGTACTCTGTTGCTAGACTTCCACATGGAGTTTCTGTCGAAGAGGTTTTCAATAACCTTGAAACTCTTAGAAAAGAAGGTTTGTACAATGCTGTAGCTGCTAGTGAGATGGGTGTAGAAAGTTTGAAGAAGGCTCATGCCGTGAGTACCCGTCGTCATGTAAGACGGTACATATCACTAACACATCCTGATAATCTTCGCTGTCGATATCACAGATAACACCCATAGCCGTTATTGAGATTGAAGTTTCATTATTCTCTTATGAGCAAAAGATCAGAGACGTTGTAGAATGGTCAAAAGAAAACAAAGTACCTATATTTGCTTACAGTCCATTAGGTAGAGGATTCTTAACTCGAACATATAAATCACCTGAAGACATTCCAGAAGGTGATTTCAAGAAGTCTGTACCTAGATTCCAAGGTGAAGCATTCTATGAAAATTTGAAATTAGTTGATAGATTAGATGAAATCGCTTCGAAGAAGGGTGTAAACACTTCTCAATTGGCTTTAGCTTGGATTATTGGATTATCTGGTTATGTGAGTAATCATTTCGCAGGACTTCGATTGGCCCTATGAAATCTGAGACACCACTAACCGGTTTCTGCTTTGATACACTAGACTATCCCCATTCCTGGTTCATCCAATCCAAAAAGAGCCGAGGAAAATACAGTTGCAGCCAATATCAAACTTTCCCCGGAAGAGAATAAAACCATTTCTGATATTCTTGATACCTTTGAAATTAAGGGTACCAGGTATCCTGGAGCCATGATGGATCACCTGGTAAGTTTAATTAGTCTATCGTATAATAATAAGAAACGCATGCTGATTTATCACTTGCCAGATGAAATGAACACTCTACATGTAATCGAATTTTCAAGTCTTTGTATGGAAAAAATTGCTTTGCCTAAAATTGTAGAAAGAGCTTTGTAGTCTAATTTCTATGGATACTGTATCAGTCCACATAAATGCAATCAACAAATATTGGACAAATGCTGATGTGGAACAACATAGTCGACTGTTATCCTTGCTTATTGAATAGTCGAGAGTGACCCTACTAATATAAACATCACCTCATTGATCTAGGACTGATATCCTAACGAAAATCAATCAAAAGCTAATACTACTACAGTAATACAGATGATTCACATGTGCGGCGTTACGCCCTAATGCGCATGCAGGTATGAATAAATGGACGTAGTACACCGCACAAATCGGCCATGTATAACTCTAATGAACCACCCTAATGGCACTTAAGTGCGATCACAGAATTGAACATATATTTTAATCGCAATTGGTGATCTGGTGGACCAAGCGGACCGTAAGTAAACGATCAAGTTCAGTTCACTTCACAGAAAGACTACATACATTGATCATCAAACACAGCATTTTTCTCTTACCGAGATCAATCAAAGGATCTTTATCTCTCTATCCTTCCTTTCAGTTTACATCATGTCGATCATAACCCTTGAAACTCGTTTAGGATTTTACATGTCGTACTATTTATCTATTTATCTCAGTATTCGCAATGAAAGAGAAGAAATAAAACAAACGTAGATCTTTTGTCTATTGATCAGCCCTTACTAAAAATATGAGTCAACGCTTCTTCAATTAGTCGAACAAGAGTAGTACAGCATATTACTATGAATGGGTTTATCCTACTAATCCTAACTCATCGGAGCGGACTTCGAAAAGCTGAATGATAGGTAAAGAGCTCACTAGCTTTTCTGATCTTTCAATTTATTGAAGCTTAAATTCAATCGATCGTTCTTGAATCCCCTTATCATAAAATACACTTGGTATACAGACAATCAACTCTGATATTCCAACAAGCTGGACTGTCTCGATCAATACTACAATCCCGATCATGTCAATCCTACATAACATCTTTATCCTCTTCATTAGCTTAATGATAGTTGTCTCAGCTTCACCGCTACAAGAAATTAGAGCAGATTATAGTGGTGTAGATGAAGAATGTGTTTTAGCTTGTTCACATTGGTCAGTGACTTGAGGTCATTGTAGAGCTAATTATAATGATTGGTGTGAGTTTTTCGTGTACATCCTGTTTTTTTTGGTTTTTCTCACGTCAGCTTATAAAAGTTGGAAAATCGTCTCTACTCTATTCTCTCGAATGAGAATTGTGAAGAGAACATAAACAGCTAATCTAACATTTTTATGTGATTCTATACGACTAAAAAATTTGTTTAAAAACCATAACTCATTATATTGTCTTATTCATACTATCAAAAAACTACGTCTTGCCACTTTTACCCTCATAAAATACTGTAGCTAAACAAAGAGAACAGGAATTTGCCAATCAATTTTTAGGTTGTTTATGTATAGGTAAAAAAGAAAATGGTATTTTAGGTAATGAATCAATTTCAAATGCTGCAAGTTTTTGTTTAGGTTGTATAACTACTCCAGGTAAAATCAAAGAAGATTTAGGTGTAAGTCGAATTTTACTTAATCTTACTCTTTGATCTCTATGTAAAGTACATTTAAAATTGAATAACCGCTATATTTATTAAATATGATACTCTCCTGAAAATGCTAATACAACTTGTTATCAGAATTTCTTAGGTTTATGTCAAGTCCAAAAACAGAATGAAACAGCATATAACGCGATCAATTTTTCACCTATAGGATATTCAACTTCTAATGATAAATCGAAAGCTGCTGTTACCAGCGATGTTATGCCTCGGATAAGATCACCGATAATGGATAACATGGCTGCTCAATGGGGTTTGGGCATTCTGCTCATTGGATTAGGAGGATGGACAGTTTGTTAGAACAAATAAAGGTCAGCAATCAACGTACTTGCAGCTGCCTTGATGCGTCAAACACAATCAAACCCCCTGGTACTCCCTAATCGTAAGAACCAACCACAAGCTCACTGAAAATTTCCATAGTTTCATGGTCATGTCATTCCCTTTTCCCTTAGGTTATCCTTTTTTTCCCTTTACGCTTTGATGATATGTGATACAGTTGAGAGAATGAGTATGTATATGCATATGCTAAAAAGTGTATTACTGTAGTTCTATGTGAAGGAGATGATTGGTTTCGTTTGAGTATTTTGAGAATTGTCCTTTTTATTGCGTCGTTAATTTACATATCCGTCATTCCTGCTATGGGTGCATCTAGCATTGATCTATAAGTCTATTCTTAGGAACCGTTTTACCTGTTATGATGGACATTGAATCTTAGTGACATTCTTTTGCATAAAAGATGAAACTCTTGCAACTTAGAAAAGATGCAGAGCTGAAAATGGAGCTTACCTGCACCTAACCAAGTAGTCAAGTTAGGATTAGTATAAACATCATTATGCCTTGCGATATAATCTTTTGTTGGGTAATCTACGTTTTGTCATAATAGCGAATAAGCAATTTTCATTCGAGAACTATGTCTTTTATAATCATGATCAATTAATTGATTGGACTTACCTGGAGGATCGCAACCTATTGAACCTGATCCATCACTTCTTTGATAAACTCTGACATAATCAATATATAGATAATTAGGGAAAATCATATTCGCCCAATCTACAAATTGGAAACCGTTTGACTAGTCATATGAATCAAGGTCAGTCCTCAATCACCGTTTCAGAGATAATCACTCGAATGGCAAAAAGGATGAAAGGTGACTTACAGCGTGAAGATTGATGATCTATCGGAAATGAATTCGTAGAGTTGTTAGTTTGATTACCTCTTGATAAAAGTAACATCTGAATACTTACCATAGCCATAGGTTCTTCAGAAACAATTCTTCTTCCTATACCAGTTCTAGGGTTTTCAGCAGTAACATCTGCGTGCATTGTCCAACTTCTCTTATTATCTGATACCCAACCTATATAACCTTTTTCTCTTGCTTCTGGATATGCTTGCCATTCTACACCGAAGACTGCAAACTCTCCACTTCTACCTCCTACTACTTGATCTCTGTAAATCCGATCAGGTAATAATGTGAGATGTGACTAGGAGGATTTAAAAGTCAGATCAAGTCAAATAGAAGAGGTGTCAACTTACAACAGCTTGTTGAGTGAAACCACCTAAATATGTGTTGGGTATAGTTAAATCTGGATCGTGGATTTCAACATATGCACTGGCGTTGTTGTATTGATAGAAATCATCAAATGGTGCAACCTGATTAGATTGTGAAACTTCACCGTGTCTTTCTTTGATTCTAATTTGTGCTTCAACAATATCAATTTCGGGTACACCTCTTCCAACCGATACGTCAGGTCCAGGATGATCTTCACCGGGGCATGTACATGCTGATAATCTTTGTCCAGGTAAATAAGATAATGGTCCATCATCTGCTCCAGTGGTTATAGTTGCTATAGGTCCAGTCTTATTTGCATATGTTTGATTTGCCAAAGTACCTGTTGATAGGGTCTCAGCAAAACCGAAAAACGTATGAGAGATGACAGACTTACCGACATCACATGAATCGTATGTGTATCTGAATTCCGATTGATAGTCAGCAAATACGCATATCGATAGATTGCATCTGATAACTTACGGCCAATTACCTGTACATGACCAAGACATATCAGCAATTACACACGGGCGTAGGTGAACGAAATACCAACTCACCTTCCGTTGAAGCACCATAACCAGGTCTACCTAAATTACCCATAGTCCAAATACCAGGCCAGAACCCTCCAATATGACTTACACCGGGTAAACTAGCTGACACTTCTACATAAGCATTTTTACTGAAACACATTTGATTCCACGATTGAATTTGAGCAGATTTTAAATTTAGATCATGAATCGGTTCTTGAGTCATTGCAAGTACCAATTTTCCATCTTTAGTTGTGACTGCTGATGGATCTAACCATTCGAAATCCCTAATAAGTATCGGATAAGTCGGTGAATACTTGCTTGATTCGTAAGGTAGCATAAAACTCACAAAGTACCCCAATAATGAATATCTACAGCTGTCCAAAAGGGATCATCACCTGGATAAAAAGTTCTACCATCTTTATTAAATTCATCTGAAAATACTAAAGACCATTCTTCACCATCAAATCCAGTACGTGTTTTAACATCATCTGGTGTATCATCATCAATTAATTTTGGTAAGTTTGGTATAGAAGGATATTGACCTGTTGAATTTATACCACCTAAATTATATCCAGAAGTTTTTGCACCTAATTCATTATCATCAACTAAATAAAAATCTAATATAGGATATAAAGCAAATAATCCTACAGCAAGCATAGCTAAAGTTATTAATGTTATGGCATTTGCCCAACCTCTCCATGAATTCCATGCAAAATTTGAATTATGATCGATATTTTTTTGTTCAGCAGCTGTGAACGTATGTAAATGATCATCCATTTCATCATCTTGATCTTGTAATTCATCATGTGTGAATCTTTGATGTAATTGTTGTGATTCAACTTCATATGAACTTGTTATTGCACTTGAACCTAATTGTGCTGTAGGTCCAAATTTACTTGAAGATAAACTATCTCTACCATAACCATTTTCATTTCTAGGTAACATCGATGAGGTAGAGTTTAAACTTGATTGTGATATTCTGGCTGACATTCCCGGACTTGCTGCATTAGATAATAAAGGTGATCGTGACATTTAGAAGGTCATTGAAAGATAAGAAGCGAAACAGAGTTGCAAAAAGAATGAAGCTGTGTTGATCAAGTAACTATTGCTGTATGATGAGTTTGCTGAAGTGATACAACTGTAGACTTATGCTAAGCATTTCATTTGAAGATTTGTAGTTAGAGGGTACAAGAACGCATATTCAAAGGACCTCTAAGGGAGAATCAAATGATGAGCTGTGTATCACTTAGCTAACTCCTTGGTGATTGGTGATTAGTGATTGAAAATCATCCTGGTTTATCGTTACCTTGGTTGCTTGGTTTCTTGGTTCCTTGGCACTGTATGATATATGAGTGAATTGAATTGGTTTCCTGTACTCTGAGCCAAGAGACGTAATTAGAAGGTCTGTGATATGCGACACAGTATAGACCACCTCATGGTTTTTAACTTTTTAGTGTCCAAGTGTTAAAAGTCTTGGGATTGTTTCAGGGTGAAATTTGGGTCAATGCCAAGAATTTGCCTAGACTCATCAATTTTTGTTGGATACCGATTCGATTGAAATTCGAATCATTCTGTCTAAGATCATCGGGTTCTTCTTGGGATTGGTGAACATATAGATAATAATTTGAATGTATCTTCATCTCATTCCCAGAATTACTCCGGATAGACAAAGTTGTTAAACTAGCAAAGCGTCTCTTGATTCTTTTATCGATCCCTTCTAAGCAAAATCCCGGCGGTTAGGGTATCCCGACGATGACCAGGGGAGCCAGTTTATCCGAGAAATTTTGAATTTCGGTGCCCAATGCTTGATCTTTTGTATTGCTGCGCATGATCAAAGCTTCTCGTCTAAGCTACACAACTGTATGCAGGTTATAATTATAGGAAAAGGAAACAAGGAAAAGATAGATTCAAGCGATCCTTTTGTGTTTCAGGGCACATATATATCCCTTCGAGCCCCCATTATCGTCCTTTTAGCTTCATATCGCTTTCATCCGAAAAAATGAACATCGGTATCTGGGATATTAATATTAGAACCTTAGGAACATAATCAACGTGTCTTGACGCGTTCGAGAGATATCATACTAACACTACCTGGTGACCCGCCTGATGTACGAATACACTGTAGTGATGATTTAGCAAAGGAATGTGAAAGATAAGATTTATAGTTTTACTACGAACACATCTGATCTTTATGACAAGATCAGAATGACGTAACAGTGAATATTCTTTGTCATATATTGCCGAAACCAAAATGTAGGTAATCAAGATGACCATTTTATCTTCTTCTTCTTCTTCTTTCTTACCACAGATTCGGAATCTAATAGTTATTTTTAAGGTTATTTGCTTTAGCTTTATCAAGTCTTGACATATGTTACGGGTTGATCCTATGTTAAACCCATTTGATTATCGAAAGGGGTAAAAGGAGCATGACGATGTTGATTGTGGGGAATTGGGATCAAAGGTGAGTACATACTTCACTTGACTTCATTCCTGTATGATCCCACGAATAATGATTCTGTATTTTAGCTTTGTTTCTTGATTCAAGATAGCTTTAACGGAGCTATATATGTATGTACAAGGGGAAATTCCTCGGCATATCGAAAAATAAATAGTCTTATGTTCACACTGGATATTCTCAGGCAGTACAGTGTTACTAGTATGATGGTATTGATTCACATTATTACCAATATTATAGTAGTCGAATCAAGTCGCCACCTCGTCACTGTATTTCCCATTGAACTGACTACGGACTGATCATTGACGTTGACTTCTGTCAAAACTGATTTGTGATTCCTTTTCTTTTCTTTCTCCACCTATAAAAATCATACGCTCTTTTCACAATTGTCACTCTGTCTACTTCACCTCTTTTATTTATTTTTTCAGATTTTCTTTCTTCTTTCATTTCCATATTTTTTTCCCATTCGCCCGCTTCGAAAGCTTTGAATCGATAATCCTCATCTCCTATCATGGTGCAAAGACTACCTCATCATGTCCTTGATTTGATTTTTCAAGAATTGCAACCTTTAGATATCTTACGGTGTGCAGCAGTTTGCCATCATTGGAATAAAGTAGTTCACAAATCAGTTTATCTTCAACTTAATTTACGACAATCGTTACATCAATCCCAATTATATGATGGAGAAAGGTTTTTCCCACCTGGTGAACGTTTACGTAGATTGATTACTAGAGAAACAAATTTAGACTTATTAAGACCAAGAATAACTGAAACTGATTTACCTGATGATCAAGTTCTACATACTGTTGCAGGAAAATATGTTATAACTCAACCTTTAGATCAAGTCAACAAACCTGATCCGGAAGATGGTAAATATACTTTATGTACTATATGGAGATTAGGTGAATCAAAGAAAGTAAAGGTTTCTTTCAAGCCTTATACAGACTTATTTGATTTAGATGTACATCAGGATGTAATCATCGTGCAAGAAGATGAAGGCGATTCACATAGTAAAACTAATATAAAAATGAGGGCCTTGCATTTATTCAATGAAGACGAAGATGCTGTGCCCTATGAAAAAGATGGCTTCAGGATTTTGGAAGAAGGCTGGGAAGGTGAAGATCCTCACAACGTCAGCTTAACAATAGGGGGAAGAGTTATGGTTTGGTGTAGTGGTATTGTCTGGATTTTTGATTGGGAAACAGGTGAACGTTTAGGTGTGAGTAATAACTATATCAAATATCACACTTGTAGCATCAACTAACATGTACTGTAGAGACTTCCACCTGAATCACCGGCAATATGGGAAAGTAATCTAGGTATGGCATGGGCAGGAAAGAATATAGTGTTAGGCCTCGACATGCCTCATAGCCCTGAGGATGAAAGTTTAGCACAAACGTACGTGATACCCTTTTGCCTGCTTATACTGATATCAGAAACAGCGCGGCATATCTTGCGGTTTTTGAGGTCGATACATCATATCCTGGGACTAGTTCTTTACCTCTTTTACTGGAATTACCGTTCTGCACGAATTTGCTTGAAGAAACAGTTCGAGATCTGCTTGATCTGCCCGAGAGCGCGAGTATCGTTACAAGGGATCAAGAACATTTACCCTTTCTGCAAAGAAACGGGCCATTTGGATTGATTTTGGTAGCCACAGAATTTATCATCAATGAAGATGCTACTTGGCGATTAATCATTGTTTTACCTACAAAACATTTACAGCAATTCAGATTACAAAAAGAACGTAAAATCCCACCACCGCATGGAGCTTGGAAAAATGAATGGGATCCTTTCTCAGGATTAGATTCTATACCGTTCTCTCAGTGGTCAGGTCATGCTTATACTTGGACTGAACCTGCCCATTCACCGAACTTTTTTCATGGTTTTTATGAAGCTCAAAACAGTCTCAGATTATATCATCATAATTATACTTTATTAAAATTACATGGTCTGCTCCATTTAACAGTCCTAGATTTCAATCAAAAGAGATTGAGAACCATAACCTGTGATTTTAGACCTTTAGGTGGTTTAGGTAAGATTGGTGAGAATGACACTGATGCGGAAGACGAAGATGTAAGTAGCTTTCTTCGATAACATTCGATGCTTACGATGCGTGATTTTTTTTGATCTATAGCGAAGAAGACCAATCAGATATAGGAGAGAAGTCATACAACCTATCAAAGATGACGGAGATAGTAATCTGGGTTGTAATGAGATCGCCGGAGATTTTGTCTTGGGTAACAAAGGTGCAGCTAATGTTATCCTTTTTGATGGCGAAAGATTATTTATACAACAGGTGAGTTTATTCAAAATACACATGCTGTCTGAACACTAATCATATCGTAAATCACAGCGAAGTGCAGGGAAATGTTGGATATTAGATTTTGGTGTAAGAGAAATTGCAGGTATTCCCGGTGAAGAACCACAAACTGAAGAGCAAGAAAAGGGTCAAAAACGACCTGATCCAAATAAAGTAGTTCCAGGTACCAGAGCTCCTCAAGATGCTTTTGTTGCTGAAGTTGATGGTGAAAACGATGGCACTGAAAGCTGATGGAATGTTGAGTTGGCGACGAAAAGTAAAAGATTGGAAAAGAAAGAATAGGCAGGTTGAGCAGTAACGAACGATGTTGTGATTGTCTCTGGCAAGATGAAAAAAAAAAGCATCCAACAAAATAATCAAAAATCCAAATTAGTAGAATGAAAATAGAAAACAGAACAAAAATCATGGAGCTGGTGTTTTAATAACCACAATTATATACCAGCAACATTTATAACAATTATATATTCTCAAATAACATTAGATTGTACTATATAACGACTTATAAACATTCATGAACTCAAAAATAGATGTGTAGCATTCGAATAACATGTAATCATTCAGTCGCATGTATGAAATGAAAAAAGGTAATATTTGCAGCTTGATCGAATCTGAACAGACAAAGGAAATGATTGGCTGACTCGAAGATACTGACAAAATACCTTTGAGATAGTGTATACAGTTCATTCATCGTAT
The DNA here is from genome assembly GCF_036810415.1 of Kwoniella dendrophila CBS 6074. Lineage (NCBI taxonomy): Eukaryota > Fungi > Basidiomycota > Tremellomycetes > Tremellales > Cryptococcaceae > Kwoniella > Kwoniella dendrophila. Next base: position 436,693 of record NC_089480.1, read on the forward strand.
TTGTACTGGTAGATATCTCTTGGCAATTGAGGAAGGATGGCGATGATGATGCATCAGGGTTTCCGTTAAAAGGCTAACCACGTGCACGGAATCATCGTTTCAGGGGGTTTCAGGGAGGTGATTGCTTTTTATTCTTTTATGGTAATATTCGTAATTTATATATTTTTATATTTCACTTTTCAGGTTGTTAAATTAAGGGGTCCCCGAATCTGGATTCTTTTACTACTAGCTCATACAAAAGGAGGCTTTACAACGACGGTTTCAAATAATAATATCATCTACTCTACACACGGACTATAACGCTAAAAAAGTGAATCTGAATAGGAATAGGAATTGGAGCTAAAAATCAAATCAAAAACTACCTTACAAGTAGAGTACTAGTTGTTGTTAAGAAAAAGGTTGAATGATACCAAGTTAATGTTACCTTTATACTTTCTTTCTTTCATCATAACCTCCAAAAAACATCGTTAATCGAAAAACAAATCTCATAAACAATATTATCAAATCGAGTATAACAACCTATCTGCTTCGCCTTTAACATTCATTACAACTCAAAATACACATATAGTACTATAGTAGTATACACTTATAATAAACAAAGAATAGAATAATACAATATAGATAAAATGAAGTTTACTAGTGTTTTGACTGTCTTACCTTTCCTTGCTGCTGTAAGTTTTTCTGCCAATATTCCCTCAGCAGCTCGATCATTATTCAATACAAGATTAGATTATGATGCTTATGATGAATGATCTTTCATTCGTTAGACTATCGCTAGTCCGTTAGTTTTAGTTGAAAGACAAGATGGTACTGCCCCTGCATGTGCCCAACAATGTTTCAATACAGTTGATAACTTTGAGGTGAGTTATAAAGCTGGGTAATCCTCGTGTTGTGGAGAGGCGGATTTCTATATGAATAGTCATTGGTAATTGCCCTACGTAAAGACACGAAAGCTAATCCATCATGATGTACTGAACTTTATAGGGAGAATGCACAAAAGGCGATATCAAATGTTATTGTACATCAGAAATCATAACTGCATCAATCAGATCCTGTTTAAGTTCAAGTTGTACAGTAAGTTATCTCGTGCTCTCTTACAACAGTCTATATACCTTATTCTGCTTGTTAATGGATTGAACTAATATATCTATTGTGATCATCTCTAGACTGCAAATGCAACTGACGCTGTCGAATACGGTGAAGCTTATTGCGCAGCACATGGATCAAGTATGAACAATGGTGGAAGTAGTTCATCATCAAGTTCAGCTGTAGCATCATCATCATCACCTGTATCTTCTGCTTCACCATCAACTTCGTCAGTCTCTTCTCCTTCAACCACATCGAACGAAGCTTCCAGTCCAGAAACAACAGTTACATCATCTAACGCTGAACCTTCTACTTCTAGTGCATCAGCTACTTCGGCCGCAGTATCCGCTTCAACCACAAATTCTGAGTACGTTTCAAATTATACATCTTCTATCTCATCCCCATCTTTCACAATTAATACTACGGTTGTTCCTACTTTTTCACCCAATTCTACTGCTTCGATCACTATATGTGACGAGTCTTATCCATCTCTTACTGCAAACGTCACAGAGACTTCATCTCTTTAGATGTGCAGAACCTGGAGTTCCTCATTTTTTCTCCTTTTTCTACAATTTATAGATATATACCCTGAAAACTATCAAAAATAAAGCAAAAACACAAACACGATTTTTAACGTACTACTTTTTCACTGTGTATACAATATAACGAAATGCATGATGAAGGAATTTTGATCTTTAATGTGAAGTGTAACGAGACTAATGCTAACGACTACTTTTATGCATGTAGAAGCGAGAAACAATCAACATCAACTGCGTAAGTCGTTGTTTATTTAGTGTATCCGCCAAACGTGGTAAAACACGCTAAAAAGATGAAACCGAGCTAACATTTCTTTGTTTGCATTCACATTACATTAAACAGTTCTACCCCTGAATCATCTTCATCATCCGCATCACCATCAACAACAAAAGCAGCACAACAAAGTCAAGCTGTAGCAAGTACACAAGTAGTTACAGTTACATCAGCAGAAAGTTCAGGTACACCACCAACGACAGTTTCAGTTGCTGCTGCACAAGGAACTACAGCATCTACATCAGCTCCTGGTTTATTAACTACTTCAACTATCAGAGCATCAGCTTCATCATCCGCTTCAGCTAGATCAAGTGGTACCACCAATGGATCAGCTACTTCTTCAGCTACTTCTCAATCAATTGTTGGGTCATTCAATATGATAGTTGTATCTTTCATTGCAGGTGGTGTATCATTATTGTTATAAGATTTTGAAGCTTCTTTTCCTTTTTCGTCTGTGAATAGTATAATCAATCGGTGGGTCTCATTACATATATCTAAGGGTTTTATTATTCTTCATTGCATTCATTCATTTATTCTGAATACCCAGGACATGGATATCATAATATATAGTTGACAGGTTCATACATATACAAACATACATATTATATACCCTATATACACAATGGACAATGCGATACCATTCATTTCTCCACTAATCCTGTACATTCTACAAAGCAATCAAGCTTTATTTCTCCTCTTCGCTTCTCTCGCAAGAGCAATTTGAACAGCACTGACTGTAGGAGCCATAGCCTAAGAAAAGATACAGATAAATACAAAGTCAGCCTTATATTTGCTTAATTATTTAGCTTGTTCCCCCAACCCACCTTTCTTACACGTTCAGGATCAAAACCTAATATCACACCAGTCTCGATTATAGCTTTTACTTTGTTTTCAGTTGATTTTAGATATCCAATCATCTTGATTGCCTTGTCTTCTTTCTGCTGCTTACTCAATGAATTACCCAAAGTACCTAATTGTGAGGGTAAAATGGATGACCAATATTGCCTTAGAAATTCTGTGGCTGCATTATGACACGATTTCATTTGTTCGTGCAACTGTTCTGGAAATGGTGCTATATTCGAACAAAACAAAGGCCAAAATCGTCAGTGAGCCGTACATTCCAATTCTTTATGTTTTTTAATTGAGCAATCATATAAAGGAGTATGTGATATCATAACCACGTAGAAAAGTAAACTTACAGTTTATAGCAACTTCAGCATTAGCTCTAACATGTAAATCTTTTACTACATGATAAGCAGCAGCTTGTGCATCTCTTTGTTCGGCGAATGCTTGATACTCCGGATTTACTTCTGTCGTACCATCAGATTCGGTTGTATGATGTCCTGGATTAGGTAAACAAATAACTGAAAAGTTTGGCTTGAAGTTCTGTAAAATCTTGGTTGATTCTGTTGCTATTGCGTGGATTTCCTTTCAATTACTGTGGCATTAGCTCTGACGGAGAAGAGAATGAGTGAAAGATGCAATTGGCAAAACTCACTTCTTCCGACTTCCCCGGTAATACTCCGCTGTCACCTTCTTCACCTTGCTTATCCGCCATTTCACTTGCTTCCTGTACATCCAGTGTAATTGTGTTGTCTTGAGCAGGTCCACGTAAATCCGGAAGATCGATTTCATTATATAGATCGATTCCCTGTGAATAGAAAGATCTTGATTAATACGAGTTGGAAATACCAAGTTGTAAGGTACAGCAGCTTACAGAACCGTACAACGAGTCATCCAAAGCTGATCGATCGCGATTTGCATCGGCACTATCGAATCAGGTTAATAACGACTAAAAGGTAGGTTGTTTGTTCTGACTCACGCTCGTAACAGCTTCTTCGAGTGGTCGTTGAATCGTCTAATCAGCGGTAAGGCACTCCTCTCTCGCCCAGCTTGCATAGTCACATCTCGGACCGTTATAGACTGTAATGATGGTCAACTGCATGAAACCTTGTTCCTTCTGCTGACAACTCACCTCTCCATGATCCTCTTCCGTGGCCGCCAAATCCAAAAATCTCTCAACATCATCAGGCATATTCTGTCTAGGCTGTATGTCTAAGAGGTGGGGTTTAGCTACGCTGGTTTCGATGCTAATGCATTACTCACTCCAATCTGGCTCTTCGAGATACTGATCGAAGATATCATCTTTCTTTCTTGAACTCTCATCAACAGCAGATTTTCTGACTGATGCTCTATGTCTTTCCCATAATTGTGAAGTAAAGTATCTTGACCAAAATTCAGTCTCGCTTATCTGCAAGAGGACAAGGGTTAATGGGACTGGGCAAGAGAGGCTTAAATCCTATCTATCACTTACCCCTGGAACATATTTAGCATAAGCATCTTGTACAACAGGAAATTCTTCAAATATCTCTCTAGTTAATTCTTTAGACAATTTCAAAACTATTGGACCATTTTCTTGAGTTTTTATACCTACACCTGTACCACCAGTAGATTTTCCTTTTCTACCTGCATCTAAATCAAATCTATCATCTAATAATCTTGATGCTCTTCCTGGTTTTTGTGCATATGCCATCTCTTCAGCCTGTATTAGGGCCTAATCATCATGGACGATGAGCGATTTGATCATCACTTTACAAGGTACATGTAGATTATCATTTAGCAGGAATGTTTTTAACTTACCTCTCTTCCGTCCCAAAATTCCTCTTCAGTGATCTGCTTCCCAATGACCAGCTCTCTATGTAACATTCTCAATGTAGGATTTTTTTCTAAAACTTTTTGTCTTAATTTATATTCCTTTTTCCTTTGTGCTCTAGCTGCGGGTGATAAATTTGCTGTTACCGAAGGTGAGTTGACATTATTTGGTGTATTACCTCCTGAAGATGATATTTCATCTGCTTTACGTTTGCTACCTTTATTTTGATTTGCTGACACTACTGCTTGAGCTGCTGATGTACTTGGTTGTATGACCGGTTCAGAAGCTGTTGAAGTATTACCATTTGCATTTGATCCTGCTTGCGCTTGTGGTGGTTGAGGATTCTTGTTTGCGGCTACAAAAGGAATTAATATATCTTGAACTGATTTACGATCATCTTCTCTACTTTTCAAATTCGAAAAAACAAATAATAATCCTCCAGAAGGTATATCATCTCTAAATAAGATTTTCAAACTAATAGATTTTGATCCTGCTTTACTTGCTAACATATCTAAAGGATAATATTCATATACGTCAGTTCAGAATTAGACGTGTAGAAGTTGTATTTATAAGCTCACTTATAGCCCTTTCCATAGCTTGATTCTGACGGTCCATCGCTCCTTGTTCTTTCGGTACCCATGCGATATGAGTCGAAGTTACACTCAATGTGCCGGGAATTTTCTTAAAATCGACATCAAACCGTCGAGCTTGCTGATTGTCCCCTGTCATCCCTGATAACTTTGACCCGACACTGATTTGTTATGAGTATTTTGATGATCTATAATTGAGATAGTTGCCGAATAACGTTCATTAGACTGAATATCACTTTCTTATTGATAACATTTTAACACTTTCCGGCAGTCAAGTCGATGATGATACTGGAGGACGATGTGAAATGTAGTGCCTGACATTTCAGGTCGCCCATAAAGTCACGTGGCAATTTACCAGTTTTTGTGGATTGTGTATTCGGTAGTAAATTCACTATGATAACCTGTCTTGGTTCAAACAATAACTTCTTCTTATACTACAAGGATATTATGTCCCAAGCCTGAATGAAGCTTGCAGATGTCCCGGACATATTAGACTTACTTGTTAAGGCCTGTTGTCACGATGATCAAGCAATACCTCAGCTAGAAGGCCCGATTCATACAACATAATCAGTATTAACATAGGGGAATGAGGCTGGACCGAAGGATATCCGACGATAGGAAGGATATCGTTTGCGAATGAGCGAATTCCTTGAGATATGAAGTAAAATCCGTCGCACTGAAGGATTTCCTTAAGAAGGGAACGAGATACTCAGCATTTGAAGGCCAAACTAGGACAATAGGCGTTGTAGCAGTATGGCGAGCTGAGCTATCGCAATTATCGATTCTGTTCAACAGTAATAGTAGAGAGACAACAATAGAGAATTCATAAGGAAAGGAAAGAGTTATGAATTCTAAGAATAATTAAGTATATATTGTCCTACGCGTAATGTTCTAATGTTCTCGAAGTGATTCTAATGTTGGACAATGTAGAAGTTGAACCAACCAAGGATATCCATAGTTTACGAAGGACATCCACCAATTGCAAAGGATATCCGTTATATGGGAAGGATATCCTTCAATGTTGAACAATAACTAAGTGAAGTTGACCAACAGTCAAGAAACCGAAAGTAGGCTGGGTTACGTAATCGTAGGTTACGTGATTGTGGGTTGCGTGTCGTGGAGGTCACCAGTGGTGGCCGACATGACAAAAATGAAAAGACTGAAAACAGTAGAATCAATAACAAAACAACAAATAATAAAAACAACTCAAATGAAAAGGTCGAAGAAACTAAATCAGGTTCAAGTCGAAGAACTGAAAGTAGTTTAACTGTTTCTAAAGACCTAAGGAATTACCAAATGGCTAACAGGTTGTGTATAAAGTGTGGGAACAAGAATCACATTGCCCGGGAATGCACCAAGGGTTGGATGAATACATCAAATTCCTCATCATCAAGTACGCAACCTTCTGGTCAAGCCTCAACAAGGGACACCCAAAGAGTGAACCAAGTCTCTTATTTAGAGGAATCACTGATGGAATCAAAAGTAAGCACCTCTCATCAGTAAAGAACGTGAAGAGAGGCTCCCCCATAATTCTTTCGGCAGTTCCTTCATAAAATTACGTTTCTAAATTCCTCACTTCCCAAATTCAATATTCAGCTCAATCAGCAACGATGAATATTGTCGTCCTCAAGTCTTTGTGGTTCTGGATTTCCCAGCTACAGAATATTAATTGATAGTGGAGCTACTAGTTTCCTTGACGAACGTTGTTACGACGTCAATGGTTTAACAAAATACCAACACGATCCGCCAGTTCTAGTCAAAATGTTTGACGGAAGAAAGTCATACGTATATGAATACGTCTATCTTAACTAGCGCATTGTTACATTTTAAATGATCACATTTGTAGCATCTAACCGCTAGCATTTCTTCACGCATGTCTTTTAAATCAGGATCATCTTGTAGTTCTTGATGATATTCTTTGTCTGAAACAGAAATGACTGATTTTGGGGCGGGTAACGATGCCGTAGCATCTAGTTTCTCAGGATCAGCCGTGTGAACGACCATATTCACTATCTGATGCCAACGTAAAGTGTCTAATTCTTCAGGTTCTGGTGGTAGTTCCGTTACAATACTACAACATCATCTTGAAAACATTTGTGAACTTTTGTTTGTATTTTATTAAACAGTATATCGCCTATCTACCCTTTGCTTTATTTTTGATTGAGGTCGATCGAAGGGTAAGGATGGTATTTGAAAGCTCATAGTTATATGTAATGTACACCTAGAACTAGTTCTATTCGCTTCGGTCCCAGCGCTGCTACGCTTACGGTCCACTTCTTGAATCCAAGTTGTGGCCGATAGCTTATTCTCGAGTGTACAGCTTCTCTTGATTTTGAGCTGCTGTTCGCCTTTGTAGCTATATTCAACCACTTTTACCGTAACCTTCTTATCCACAACAGCATTGAGTAACTCTTCAAAAGCTCTACAACTGTTTACAGTTCGAACAATTCGAGAAGGAGTAGGAGGACCAGGTGATGAAGGAAGATTAAATGAATTGGGTAAGTTTGTCGTATCGGTTGAAGAAGCGATGATAGAGTTCATGTTTAATGGAGAGAATTCTCTAATATCGGGAAGAGGTTCCAGGTTGGGTGAACCCTTTCGTGAAGATGAAAGTGTATCTGGAGGAGGACTTTGGGGTTCAATGTAAAATGGGAATGTTTGCTTCAAGGTCGCAGTTTTACCTGGACTGGGAACGGTACTGAAATGGAGGTGAAGGTGTGGTACGGAACCAGAAGAGGCTACTGAATAGCGGTGTAGCTGTTGGTAAGACTGCTTGTTCGACGACCGGGTGTGAGGTAGAAAGATCGAGGAAAGATGCACTCCGCTGCATAGATTTATTCATTGTACTCCCACCTTTCGATGAGTAGTTTCTGGGAGTCCAAGGCGTCCCAAACGCGGTAGAAGGTCTCAATTTGTTAACTCTTCATGAACCAATAAAAGGTGAAATAAAACCAAAGATGTACTAAATACCTAAAAATCTTCACCTGCCTCGAGGCAACCTCCTCTCCGCCGCGGTAGTCACACAGCAAATACACAAACTACCGAGAGCAGCCTAGAAGTGAATATAGCGCACTATGCTGGAAAAGTTCGGTATAATTTAGAAGGTATGACCAAGAAAAACAAAAACAAAATCTTCGAGGATGTACACCAAGTCCTCCTTAGTAGTGCCAACCAACTGTGATTGAAAATCGTCTATACCCGAAGACCCCTTTTGATGAGCGTTACCCCAGATTGTGAGTTCAACCTCATCGATTTTCCCATCGTTTTGAGGATCCAATATGGTTGCCAATAGGTGTCGCAACATTTCCATAGTGGTATAGTATAGGACTTGCCAGAGTTCATATTTCCTTGGATCTGAACACTGAGATCCATTGAGTCGACTAAACAAGCTATCAGGTTGTACTGGCCACTCCAATCGCGTCTAAAGTGGGAAAGACCGTATTACGAACCCTCGTCAAGCAGCTGACTCTTGAAGGTTTTCTTTGCTCGTGGTGAATGAACTTCCACGTACTTGGAGATCTTGAAAGAGTTCGGTGGAGAAATAAAATCGTCTGCTTGGTAAGTCCGCCAAATAATTGACGATAATTGAAAAATGACTTACTGATCATCACTTACTATTACACTGGTTTCCGATGAAGTCTGTTAATATCCATCTCGTTTATCAATTCTCCAACCACAAACTCCACCAACCTATCACAATCGTGATCTTCATCGAGTTTAAACTCATTAATAGCTTTTGGCCTTGCAGCTTGATCCATACTACCATGACAAGTTGAAGTGAATATACCGTGACGCGCAAAATGCATTTGATAGAATTTGATCATTGAAGTCCATCGGCAATAAACGACAATCTTCTATTTTTCTTTATCATTGAAATCATTGAGATCTTTATCATCAACCAAGTGTTTTCGGATTGCGACGGCGACATCAAGAATAGCAGAAGGCGTTGGTAGATCTGGATGCCAGTACCCATATTGGTAACCATGAGGATCTTTTATGGCACGTCGCTCTTTGACCACAAATTGAGCGTCTTCCTTTTTGACAATAGCCAACACCGGTTGAGGTTCAACCACTTGAATGTCGGTGAGATTTTGACCATCATGACCCATAGATTTGTGGGTTCTGCGAATCACCCAGTCTGCAAAAAGACCTCTAAGCGGTGTCATGACCTTTTCGTTCAAATCGATTTCGTATGTCATATATCGGTCAACCACATCTTTCTGTTCTTTTACCTCTTGATTCAGTTCAGGCATATCTTCAAGGTCGAATTTGAAGCCTCAACTTCTGGACTCATGATCTAAAAATCCTCTTGTACTCCTTGTCTCTAAGGCTTTGTCAGCAAGATTATTTGAGTACCTTGGATGGCATTCTTGATTTGATCGTAGACAAAGATGAATGTTCAAGAACCAATTCCACCAGATTCCTTTGATTACGGTAGTTTCAATTTGATCTTGACCGTTATTTCTAACTTCTTTAACATCTTGATCACCTCCTTCATCTTAATGGTCTTCGCCATCTCCTTCCTCTTCATTTTCGGGTTCTGAATCTAAAGTATTACCACGAGATCTATCGAGTTCCTCACCACCCATATTCATCATTTCGCTTGTTGGTGGTGTAGCTGCTTGATCATTCTCAGCAGTTTCTTTTCAACCATCGTCAACTTCTTCATCAGCTTCTAAATCTTCGTGATCTTCTCTATCTCCTTCGTTTTCAAAATCAGATCCGGATAGGCTTGCTCTAAAAATCAGGGAAGCAACACAATGTGGGAATTATCAAATTGGGTTGTCTGTTGTGCTGGTTGTTGAAATTCAAAATAGTTGGGTGAGTAGTTAAAAAAGGTGGACATGAAACGGTGTCTGATTTTAAGTGGATGGAGTTAGAATCGATGAAGGGAATCGAAATTGATAGTAGAGGAGATTGAACTTCAAGCGAAAAAGAACAAAATTGAAAATGAAGAAGGGAATTGAAATTGAAAGAAAAGAATGGATAATTTATTTTCTTATATATTATTGTCAGGAGCAGAACGCAGCTGTACGAATGAAAAGTTCTCAGTGAGGATAAAATAGAGAAAAAGAAGAATAAAAGGGGGAGGAATAAAAGATTAGTCAGGATGTTTTCATTGATGAAACACGATCCATGCGTGATGATATCTCCTTTTTTTTTGTCCAGTGAAGGGTCTTTACCTACAACATACACAGTAACACCCTTATCGTGCGGACAACATACACCTTTTTGTCAGACATAACTAAATGAAGACCTCATTTTCAATTGCTTATGTTGGTATTGCAGGATCGGCATGTGTTGAAGGTGCATGATGCCTCTTTTTGTGTTGAACTAATGACCACTTTCAACTTCACCTCGGGCGAATGGGGTATTGCAGTACTATTAATCCGCGTAGTCATGTTGAAGGAATTCATTTTGAATGGAATGCTTACTATGCATCGGTGTAATTGAGCGCTTTGACCTCTATCGGTTGACCTAATCTCAATGCAGCTGATATCGATAATACCATGCTATATTTTTCCTCCACATGTCTTGCTCACTTTGTCTATTGCATCTCCTCTTCTGCTTTCGTGTACTTAATCAATATTGACCCAAGCAGAAAATGCGAATTACAAAAGGATCTCATAAGATGTTCGTTCATGTTTTAGATTACAGTAGGATTTCATGCGAGAATTGATCCGACGGTTTATTACGAGGATAATTGCGACGTCATGTCGTTATTTTTACCACGATGAATTATTACTTTACTACGATTGCTACTTTCCCACGGTTATTACTGTAATCAGGGTTATTGCGGTTACCACGACTCATTACGATTGTTACTAATACCGTAGTCATTCATATTACCACTAATGGTACTACCAATACGATTCACTACAATTCTTGAGACCGACTGATCGCATAAACCTGACATCATTCTCGAGTTGCCATGTTCGGAGGCAAAACGAAAAACCAAAACGCGCTTTTGACCCTTTCTCCTTCTCTATCTCCGCTCACAGCGTCTTTACACCAAAATGAACGATATGCAAAAAGGTTACTTCTTCACAATAAATCCTACAGGTTCATCAGCTTACCATGCTCATCAGAACAGCCTCGCCAGGATGACCGCACTTTTTATAACGGCAATTGTTGGAATACAGTAGTGGTGCCATGAATCGTCAATTGCGTTATGGCATGTAAGGAAAAACTCATCGTCATGATGACTTCATATATATGGGACATTTGTTGCCAGCTTGCCACTTCAGATCGGTCTTAAAGTCTTCCCTTCCGCGAACGGAGCATCTTTTGGTATAAACTGACCAAAGAAACGAAGAGAAAACATGATTTGTAATTATCATGAAGTTATACAAATAAACGCTCAGATTTGGTTATTTGTATTTCTATACTTTGGGCAGGATTGTGGATTTCGATACTGTTCTGTCGCGAGGATTTTCCTATTGCTGAGCAGGAGAATAAATGCCCTCTTCTTTCGATACGCTCTTGAAGCTAATGTTCTGAAATGTTGTGATTGACTCTAGAGTTTGATGTATGCAGGTAGTTGTTCTCCTGGTACATACATGTATATATATATATATATATTTCTAAAAGGCAAGCACAAATTTGATCTGAATGATGCGCCTTGATGTCCTTTGTTTGAAATGGCATTTGTATTATATTTGTAATTGAACTAATACGAGATGATGATGTATAAAGGAGGGATTACGTCACTACCACGTTGAAAAAAGCGAGGAAGGATGAACGAATGGAAGAAGGGTTAAATGGAGAAAATAGGGTTAAAAATCAAATAATCAGACAGGGGTGATGATGCTGATGATGTGTATGGTATTACAGTAATAATTTGCATTTCCTATTATACCTTAGCATAGTCATAACTATTAGGTTGTATCCGAGTTGCGAAGATTTACTGTAGTACGATTAGCGATTAGGTCCGCTATTATTCTTGTTCAATACTTACCAATTAACTTTTTTTTCTCTTACACTGTCCAAACCCATATAATTGACATATTTTCTTTTCTCAACCAATCAACAGCATATACACGGCAGTTTCGCATTCATTTATACCTGTACTTAATACCTTTTCATTTCAACACCGACAAAGCACTGTAAGAACAAGAAAACGGAATCTCCCAAACATCGTCATTGTTTCAACTGTAGAAACTTTTATTGGCCGAGCCGCATTACAATCAATTCATCTTCGTTCATCCGGTTACGCCTCAGACTATATCAGAATCATTCTTTCCTCACCAAAGGTATTTATCATTTATCAGTCATATACGTCCATATAATTAACAATTAAGAGAGCCCACGAAACAATAAGTTGGGAACTGTTCAACGGTCTTACGACTCCCAATACCATCTTAGCATCTTTTACACGTCATACAACTTTTTAGATTTTCCCTGGACCTGATCTAATTCAAAAGAATAAAAATCTAAAATTTACATTCCGAACCCCAATCTTACAAACGCTTTTTTACATACACCAAATAATCGACTTTCAACGTAGTCAAGCTCCCCATACACTTTTTGCGACCTTTCCTCAACGACGAAAGATCATGAATCTCGTTCAGTAAAGACCCGATCATAGAGAAAGTTAGATTCCATTTGGCCACACTGCAACATTAGATCAAAAGTTACATTGTACAAAATATCATCGTTACAATCATTCCAGATGCACGAGATGGAAGTGGAGCAATCAGATAACATCAATGGTACTGGTAATGGGGAAGGGTTCAGATTTGTTAGTAATAGATCAAACGGGAATGGAAATGATGTAGAAACAAACAATTGGTCAAAAGGATCGGCGACAAGCATCACTCCACCTTCATCAGCTTTCGAATTTTCATTTCCACCAGTCCAGCAGCAGCAGCAACAACAACAGCAGCAGCAAACGCCAGATCGACGTCGACAAGTCCCTCCATCTAGTATTCCCAACTTTCCTTCGGCTCACGAACCTAGAAATCCACCACCAGCAATACCATTCTCGCCCTCACCTTCTCAATCGCCAATGGCTAGTTCACCATTTCGTTCGCCACAAGCTGCCCAAACTGGTTCATCTCGTACAACTGGTCTCAATCTCTCATTCTCCCAACCCATCGCCACTTCATCCAATTCAGGAGTTGCTTCACCATGGCATTCATTAGCTGCAACTTCTGGGGCACCTACACCATCTTTAGAAGGTGGTCCGATGGCAAGAAGTAGTCCACATTTGGGATACCCATTTGAAAGACTTAATATAGGTGGAAGCTGGAGTGGAGCAAACTTATGGGGAGAGGGAGCACAAGATAGAAGAGGTTCAGCTGATTCCACAGGAGGTGGCTCAAATCAACCTCTCCAACTATCATCGCCGCCACCCATCAATCTACCACCACCTGGACCTTCGAGAGGATTAAGTGCAGAAACTGTATTAAGATATAAGAACATGGCTTCTTCTGGATCGACCCCTCTGCCAATGGCAAAAGCAGCGACTCAGGGAGTTCTCCCCCACAGTGACTCCACACCGCTCGCTCTACCACCCGCCTTAGCTCGAAGACGAGGTTCGATACCTAAAGGCAGTATCCCAACACCATCTTTATCGTTACCTCCTTCTCGTGCCGGAAAATCACCTAGTCCTCTCTCAACCGCTTCCTCGCCGGGCGCTGGCTTAGGAGGCAAGCGACTCCAGCCCATCACTGCCAAGTCGCTTTTGCCATTGCTTTCTTCCCCATCAACTCTTGTTCTCGATGTTCGACCTCCATCATCCTTCCAGAACTCGCACATTCCTTCCTCCCATTCTCTACCCATCCCATCTACATTATTACGTCGACCTGCATTCAACTTGGAGAAATTGGCACAGATGCTACCACAACACTCGACAGAGGCTGTCCGCAAATGGCGGGAAAAGGGTGATATCGTGTTAGTTGACGCTGATAGTGGGAGTGTAGCCGATGGAAGTGTTCTAGATGGGTTATCATCGAAATTCGAAAGAGAAGGTTATTCTGGTCATCTCTGGTTCGTCAAAGGTGGTCACATCGCTTTGACATCAAATGCAGATATTAGGCTCGTAGCTGAGAACGAGGCGGACTCTCAAAGTAACAAGAGTCAATCTGGTGATTATAACGGATTGATGGCAGGAACTCTAGGTACTTTAGCTTTTGCACAAGGTCAGGCGAATCAGATATGGCGTTAGCGATGTTACCGATGCTTACTTAAATCTTATATAGAATCGACAGGTGGGACAACTTCTCAAAAAGGTCGCGCACCTCCCCCGACAGGTCTTTCGATCCCGCCTACACCTGGTTTCAGCTTCAAATCCAATCCTTTTGGAATATCTATGCCTACCTCACAGACTTCAACTCTGACCGAGCGTCCCACCCCGTTCTCTCGCGAACTATCTTTGAGTGGAATGCCATCACCAAAGAAAGCCAAATTTCAACCTGCCAATCCATTCTTTGATAATATCCGACAAAATCTCGAACTGTCCCATGGCGGTATCACCGAACGTATTCCATTGAATCTTCCTGACAAAGTGATGGATCGGGTGGAGGATTTACCCGACTTCTTGCGTGATCTAGCTACTATGCCTGAAAAAGAAAGTATGGATCAATTAGCTAAACAATTTTATGATTTAGAATTGAATGAACAGAAGCGATTACAAGCTGTCATGGAATGGCATAGTAAAGGATCAGGAATGGCTTTAGGTAATGACGCAGGTAGAGAGAGTTGGGCAGATAAGAGACATCATGATGCAGAAGAAGTCCAGAGGCTGACTAATTGGAACGGTGAAGAAGCCACCCTGCAAGAAGATTATTTCCCATTCTCGATCACTGCAGGTGTAGAAAGAGGTACCAAGAATAGGTCAGTGTCAAAGTTACCCACTAAATCACTACCCGATTTACGCGCATATACTGACAGGCCTTTAGGTACAAAAACATTTGGCCTTATGATTTCTCTCGAGTTCGATTAGAACAGCCTCCCGACGAAGACTCGGATTACATCAACGCATCTTACGTTCAGCCTCGAGGTACAGCTCGTCGATATATCGCTACACAAGGACCCTTGGATGCGACATACCATGATTTCTGGACATTAGTATGGGAACAAGATGTACGGGTTATCGTCATGATAACCAAACAATTCGAAGGAGGTCTGATCAAATGTGGTAATTACTGGGGCAGCAGCTCATACGGATCACTACAACTTCAATTGGTGTCACAAAGTGGAGGTGAAGATCAAGCTCATCAACCTACAACCGGTTTTGATTTCGGTCCTGCAGCTGTAACTCCTAGATCATCATCATTTCCTACCGGCAAAGAACGAAATATCAAAAGAGTATTCAGGTTATCGAACAGTGACCAGCCTATGGAACCTCCTAGAACGATTGTTCAGATTCAATGTATTGGTTGGCCAGACTTCGATGTACCAGAGACGCCCGAGACCCTTTTCCACCTCATCAAAGATGTCGATATAGCTGTAGAAGAGTCAGAGCCAAGTGGCCGTTCAGATCGATCTGATCAACCACCTGTCTTGGTTCATTGTAAGTGTTAAGTGTACAGATCGTATGATCAACAACGCTGATACTCTTTATAGGCTCTGCGGGTGTCGGTCGAACCGGAAGTTTCATTGTTGTTGATGCAGTCTTAGACGGCTTACGTCGTGAATTGCGACGTAACAAAATGCCTTCTATCGGTCATCTACTCGAAGAGAAAGATAACCGATCCGCATCAATGCCTTTACCAGCTGCCCCAACTGCAATCAATAAAGTGGACTTGGCTAAGAGTAAAAGTCAAGATTCCGGAAAAGCAGTATCATTCCTCACCCCTTCAACTACTGGTCAACCTATAACGGAAAGTTCAGGTACACCTACTTCCTCCCCAATCCCCATAACAACTACCGCACCCACGCCTCCTCCCACACTTCTCACTGCCGCTGCTCTTGCTAAAAACTCCACTCAAGAGGAGAAGATGGACATCGATGCTCCTGCTGAACCAGAAGGCCCCCCGAGGGATGAGAAATTCTTTCAACATAGAGGAAGTATTTCCACCAACATATCTAGCGAAACTGGTGCCGATACCAGAAGACCAAGCCTAGCTTCTACCAGACATTCCTCTGAAATGCTTCCTATGGACGCGTGAGTACACATTCATTCCGAAATCGATTTATAGCACATGGAAGCTAATCCTTATGGCTTATAGGAGAATATCCAAAATGACACCTAACAAAGATGCGAATGCGCCTATGCCAATCATACGGTCTGATACCCGACATCGAACACCTTCTCCTATATCGGAAATGAAGGATCCTGTTGCATCTGTCTTAGAAGGTATGAGGGTTCAAAGGATGTCTTTGGTTCAATCGCTTCGACAATATCTGTTCGTTCATCGCGCAATTATACACAATTATTTGCATATCCTTGACGAAGAAAAGGAGAAAGGTGATACAGAACAATCAAGGCCAACATCACACTCGACTTCAGCATTCACGCCTAGCCCCAAGATACCAAATTTGACTTCTGCCAAATCAAATTCCAGTGTTGGTACATTGGGAAGTATAGGTACTACAGCAAGTGGAGATGACGAATCACATATCAAAAGAAGAGCAAGTCCAACTGAATTAGAACTTGAAGGAACAGCCAGCAGTAATAATGATAACAATCCATTAACTAGAACTATAGGTGAAATCGATTCGACAACATCAAGTGGATTAAGTAAAAGACCAAGTTTCAAAAAAATGCGTCCTGCTATAGATCCAATGCCAATGGAATCGACATCAACCAATAATTCTTTATCTTCAAATTCATCACTATCACAATCTTCTTCTTCAATTTCAGTACCTTCACCAATCACTTCTTCAAATTCTACAACAACAAGCAATAGTAGTCCATTAAGTCCAAAAAAAGTAAATAGATTAAGAAGTAGAAGTAAATTAGGTTTAGTAGATCTTCAACATTCTGTCAACAACGAGTCAACCTTATCGAGTGGTAATAGTATTGATATTGGTGGTTTACAACACGAAAGGGAGAAAAGTATAGAAGAGTAGATTAGATAAAAATACGAGGGTAACCATCATACTTAGAAGTTTTTCGGTTTTCATTTCCTCTCTAACATTGTATTATAGTTAATTGTTTCGTTAAAAGATTCCTTTCACCTTCATCAGTCTATGTTCACAACCATGTAGCCAGTATCTAATCATTTCAAACAATATCTCGATCACCTTTTTCTTCTCTACCAGAACCTTCATTCACCTTTTCGTTACTCATTACATAACATGGTTACGGCAAAGTGACAATATATACATGCACCAAAAATACATAGACTCGGTTATGCATTGCATCTCTTTCCATCTACTCATCTGATCAGTGCCCCATATCGCAGAAAATGAACAAACGTCCTGGTCAACTCAAACAGTCAAATGCACCAATTTGTCGAGGATATCCCAATCATCTGACTCGTATAGCTGAGATATGTGACGCGAGTTATATAACTAATGTATCAATTCGTCTATATTCTGAACAAGCAGTCCAATTCCTAAAATAACTGATCCTCTTTCCAACCTTTACTCTGCATAACCCTTATGGCATGTTTTTTACCAATAGGTTACGCTGATGAATGAATATTTGACCTTATTTTCTGTATTTATCCCTTATTCTTTTTAATAAACCTTTTTCATTAATACTCGTACCTCCTTGTTCCTCAGTTTCCTCTTTAGGTACATAAACATCTTCACCAGCTAAACCTTTATTTGTTATAGCATTTTGTTGTTTACCTAAATAATAATCTGGCATGAAGAAAGTAGCGATCAAAGGAATACTTGCTAAACAAATTGAACAAATAGCAATATGTCCAGAAGTTTTCGTATAAGCTCTAATTACACCTTGTCTAATTGGATCATTATAATCATATGCTGTAATAGCTGTAATTGATCCATATAATTTTTTCACTAAAGCTGGTGAAGCATTAGGTAATTCTATAGATAATTGTGTAGGCATCATATCTGTCCATATAGCAGCTGCTATAGCACCTCCTACAGAAGATCCAAGTGTTGACCATAAAGAAATTAATGAAATGATAGAAGCCATATCTTCATGTGGAACTGATGCTTGAGTACCAACTCTGATTCCGACATTACTGAATATTTGCAACATAATTAGCTCAAACCTTTATACGATTTTATTGACTTTACTCACCTGAATGAAATAAGACAGAAAATCAATTGTGATAAAGTCAATTTTGCTGTACTTCTAGTCATTGTATTTGTTGCTGATTCAATTAATAAACCATAAGAAACCAATCTAATAGCATTTCCAAAAACCATTAAATTTTTATATCTATGTGTTCTTCTTTGAATCAATCCTACAACCGGACCAATTATACATAAACCAATAGTTGTTATACCAACGAAAATAGTTTGAACATAGGTTGACCATGGAGTAATAACATTTATATAACTGAAGAAATATGTATTTCTAACTGATGATGCCATTTGACTGAAAATACTAACTACCACAGCAGCCAAGAATGCCCGATTGAATAAAATTCTTCTAGTCATTAATGGTTTTGGTGATAAATAAATTTCATATAATCCGAATAAAATCAAAATGACAAATCCAACAACCAACATGGCAATCATTGATGGATTTGACCATCCTCCTTTAGCTGATTTCCTAAGTGTGAATGGTAATAAAATCAAAGCGAATCCAAAAGCAAGTAAAAGTAAACCTAATAAATCAATTTCGATTATACCATTATACATTGCTCTTAACCATGCTCGTTTGGTAAGACCTTCAGAATCAACGTTTCCTACTCGTTGTTGTTTAGATCCGGCAAGGGTGGTCTAGATATATAAACGAAAAGTCAGAAACAAGAGGTGTACGGTTTGTTATGATAAGTTATCGCGAGCAGAAACCTATTACTCACCATACCAAGCTTCTTGCCCTTGATCTGCATGGCGTACAGAGTAAAGATAGCAGGAGCAAGCAAAACAGGCACCATGATGGCAAACATTCCCATTCCCCATCTCCAATTATCTTGTAGACCTTCAGTAATGAAACCGTTAATCGGAACAGTAACAATGAAAGGCGCTGAAAGGATAGCACCAAAGAAACCTCTCCATTCCAATACCGTTAAATCGCCTAAGGGGAGGGATTATTAGCGACAGTTCGCTACTTCATGGCTTTTTGTTATTTTTGCAGCCAGAAAGAGGAATGGATATGGAACTACTCACCAACAATAATATCACTCAATAGATCTAAACCACTCTTTCCAGCAGCAGTAAAACACATTCCTACGGTATAAGCAGGGAAGGTTTGAGCTGAAGCAGCAACAACAAACCCAACCACATAAAACCCTAAAACTATAACATATGTTGTAGGTCTTGAAGTGATATCAGACATTTTACCAATAAAAGGTTTACTAACTGCTCTGATGATTTGACTCGCAGTGGAAACTGCCGCTAAATTTGCATGTTGACCAAATGAAGATGTTGCCCATGGTGCGAAGATCGTTGTAGTGATTCCTTGGTCAAATGCATAGACGAACATTGTAAGACCAATTGAAATTGCTAATGCCCATAAAAGGAATTTACCGCTTCGACCTAAATGCGATCGACTTTATATCAGCTTCGACCATAGTAGCTAGTCTCATCTAGTTATCGACACCGAGTGTAAGGACCTATAGGTGTAATTTTGCTTACCTGACTGATACAAGACTCTGTTGAATGCTTCTACCTTGCTTACACCAGATACTGTGGACGTTGGTTGCGCATCTAGATCCTTCTCGAATTTTTCAGTTTCATTTTCTGATGGAGTCCGTTGAGTAGCATCATTTCGAAGTGTTTGGACTTCTGCGTGACTATTGACATGGTGGGGGACTTGTGAGTCGACGTTGATGGTGGTAGACGTCATGGTAGACCCCTACAATTTCTGTTGTCGAATGGCTTAGATATTATCGTTGATGGATGAGTCAAAAGATCGAATTTATATTGGCATCGAGGTTTAAATATACATTCCTTCATCTCCACAAATCGATTGATGATCGGAAAAGCACGAAAACTTCTGTACTAACTTTATCTTCTACCATATCCAATGAAAAATCGCCGGCCGATTTATCAGATACCATTTGAGCTACGCACATAACCCATGAGGACTACCAGGTACGATTTACAGACAAGCGACAAGCGAGAACCAGTGGAAAAAAATGTACTGTAACTATATGTATAGGAATTATGCCAAGCATTTTGGTCGTGAGCCATCGAAACTGTGGCTTTCCTCAAACCCTTGCAAAAGAACGCAATTACGGTATACAGCTCTGCAGAAAGAACAAAATCGACGCTAAAGGAGGAACGAAATGAATTGTTATTTTTTTTTTCATTTTTTGAAAAAAGTTCCTTTATCTGATAAGGGGAAAAAGAGGGAAGGGCTAGAAATCCGTCGGCCGAACTGTAAATAGGGTGGGGCGGTTTGGCGGTTAGCCGATAAAGTCCTAACATGGTTTTTTTCATAAGAAAAGACATTTCAGGCAGTTCGAGTAATTAGACGTGTATAAAGCATGAGAGAGTGTGGCGTGATTGAGAGAACCTATCTCACCTCTGGTGCTGACGTGATTCCAAAAGCAGAAACGCCATGACCCCTTCTCATTCACCACATCATCTTGAGCAAATATGGGAAACATACTGTGATCGCGGTCGTTGTATCGGTGCTATCTTTTGACCGAAAAGAAAAAGACCGACAAGGGCTAGTACGTTATCAGGTAGGCCACGACGTTCTCCTGCATGGGTGTGCAGATGTATCAGCTCAGCAGAATAATTTCAAACGTATGATTAGGTCTGCGTATGATAACAACGATATAATATAACTTTGCTATCCACCTTAATGCACCTGCGAAAAGTTAAACGTGCATTCTTTACGTAATAAGGTAGATAAAACAGCCCGAAAATGTCGGACGTGACCGAAATCATTATCAGCTATAATATTATGTAGAAACATGAAGGAGGATAGTTTCAGCTTTATTGTTTCTCTTCTTCTTTTTGAAACGCATTGATGACTTTGGCTCATAATAGATACCCAACATCCCCAACCAAACATCCCAGCACTTTTACTGACTAGCTCAACTGATTTCAACTCTTGTTACTGGATATATGCTACCTATATCGCAATTTCTTCAATCAAAGATATGGACATCAACTTACAGCCTTCTTCAGGCATTTCCCAACTATTCTCAAATCAAGCATATTCTAACTTGATTGAACGGATTTTTTTCTTTGCCAATACCAAGAGTATATCTAGGCTACTGAGGGTGAGTGGTATCCTTGGAGCTTCTGAGTTACTTGTATCTTAGCATATCTTGACGTTGAGCTGACTTTATCACTCACAATTAACTCCCTTCAATAGGTTAACAAATACGTGAATGAATTGTTCATCTCTTCCACCAAACTACAATTTCATTATCGACAAATATACCATGGACTACCTGATTATTCCAATAGTACCGCAGATACAAATAAAGGATCCCAAGAGAATGTCAATGTTACTCACAATGAGAAGATTTCTACGATGAAGAAGTTAGAATTGTTATTGGAAAAAGAAGAAAGATTAGATTTATTAAAACCATCAACAATGAAGTGTATACATATCCCACATTGTAACGTTTTTGAATTCAAAAAAGGTTTTTTATTAATTGGTGAATGTACACATAAGATACCTTCAGGTGATCCACAATATTTAACAGGTTACCACTATGATTCTTGGTCAATTTGGAAAACCAATGCGGATGTGAATCAAGAAGATGTAGTTGAAAGAGGAGCACATAAACATCAAGGTTATTATAGATGGAAAATTGATCAAGGTGAAAACACTTATATCACTGCAACTATGTGTTTAGAGGATAATGTTATTGCTGTTGTAAAAGAGATGTAAGTCAAAACCGTCATCCCGCACCACTATTCCAGTTTCTTGCGCATTGACCCATAACTAACTTGGATGGCTATATATTTTAGCCATGAAATCCCATGTTCGACAGTGACCGAAAGCTCAACGGAATCCACTTATGTACGAATTTATCTTTATCAATTAATTCCACCTATTGGAACCGAACCACCACCAAAAGGTACGTTTCAAGGAGCTACCAGACATCCAGAAACTGCTTCAGAGTTCATCGAAATAAAATTACCTGCTAAATTCCATGCGCACAAGATGAAGGTTGAATTGGGTCCCAACGGTAAATTAGGTATAGGTATCAAATCTGAAATTAGAGGTAAATTCAATTTCATAGGGTTTTGGGATTGGAAAAAAGGTGTTTCTCTAGGTGTAAGTCATGAACTCTTCTTGGGTGTTTCCCTAGTCGTGTTCAGATCTCAGCTAAATTCTATCCCACTTTAATACCATAGGCAATCACTCCATCGCCTCATATGCGACTTGCCGAAGATTTTCGATTTTTCGGAAATTTCGTGATCGCCACTATTTTCCGTATGACCACTCATCCACCCCAAAAGCCAAAGTCGAAGGACTCAAAAGTGAACTCCATCAAGAGACGAAGAGCAAATGCTAGATTTGATAAGATGCGGGATAGGCAATACCAAGTTAGAGGTCGAACCACTTTAGCTGAACCCAGGGATCTATCTGGTCATGATTCATGCGACGAAGAAGAAGAGGAAGTGGATCTCAGAAAAGATCTCGGTGCTTCTATCGATACTTTTGAATTGTACAACTCAGCTAATGGCAAGAAACCATCACCATTCGCTCATAAGTCATATACGGATCCCGACTACAACCCAAACGAGCCTTGTACTTGGGAATATCAAGACATACCTATTTGCGCTGGTATAACATCTCACTTGACTCCATTCTTCAAGTCTGTTGCAGATCCTCCTGCCGGTATACCATTTATGGATTTACCCATACCACCATCAGCCATTCCTTTATCTTGCATACTTGGTGACATTCATATTGACGATGCCCTCTTGAAAGGGGAAAGAGATGGTGCAATGTCCTTGACGATATCCATGGCAATAGGTGGCAGTGAAATGCCCTCAAAATGTCAAATGGCAGTTGATCTCCGGGAGATTATAAACCAAATGACTATTGTTCTCACCGATAGAATCAAAAATCGTGATCTTGATCCCAGGCAACTGTCAATCCAGACTAAATCAAATACAATGTGGTCTAATGATCCTTCAGTACAAAAGTCGTTAAATAGACAATTAGGATTAGATTGTTCCACGGACAGGGAGCCAAACGAAAAGGGATGGGAAACTGATCCGGATGATGCTGATTTATTCATTATGTGGTCTCGTCATTTAAGGGGAAAAGATTTAGTTAATCAGAAAATGGGAGAAGTCAAAATGAAAAAGTCAAATATGATGTCAAAGAAATACAAAGACACACGCAAACGCAAACATGGACACAACTGTATGGTTGATTGTTCGAAATGTCCTGTTCATGGACCAATCAGTGAGATTGATACAACTCATTATGCTTTCAACATATATCCAGCAAAAAAAATTCGTTACGAAGAATGGGAAAAATCTTGTTCATTTAGATTCTCATTTGCTTCACAAGATTTTTCATCTTTTGGAACAAGAATGTTTGCGACTGAACCTGATTATAAGGCCTTAAAGAGTTTACCTAGACCACCTGGTAGAAATGAATTTGCGCCTATGAAGTTGATAATGAGAGACTATAACAGAAATTTATTATCAAATACTAAAAATCGAATTGCAGAACAAAACGATCATCAAAATAGATTTACCAAACCTTTAGGTGCATCCTCTACTGTACCATCGAGTGATCAAATTTCTTCCTCAACCAAAAAGTTCAATTCGTACTTTTCAGCTTCGCCATTACCAAAAGAATACAAAAAATCATTCGAAAATTATAAAGATAATTTAGAAGAAACTGTATTTACTCTATGTAAATTACCTAAACCAATTGCATTACCTAAATTAATTAGAAACTCATTAGAAAGCTCATCATCAAAATATCATTCAAAAGAAAACGACAATAAGATATATACAGTAGGTATATTCAATGATCAATTCATTAAATCGAATTTGAATTTCAGAGAAAGTAAAATTGATATGAAATGGGATATGAAAAGAAATTTATTGGATGTTTTCTTTGATGGTAATTCTGTTGTCTTGCATATGGTAAGTTGACTCGTATTATCAATATCAATCGCTAATATGTGTTGTTACACACAGCAAAATGGTGCTACTATCATGGATTTTACCCCATCTACGCAATAATCCTTAGCTTAGCGCAATTATAAGAATCTATACCTTTCCTTTTATACCTTGCAAAACGAATACCACGATAAAATGTTGTTGCTGCGGATGGGTTGTATATAGTATGAACTACCATGATATACCAAGCTACTTCTGGCATGCCTTAGACAAAATTGCATGTATAAAGCATTTGCAAATTCTTCCTTGATTTCGATGAGAATATAAATGCCATAATATTACCTACAACTCGGACTTTTAACCGAGATAACGCGTAAAGAGTGTTCTCAGGAATGTTTCAGCTTTGAGCTTGGTCTATCTTATAGCTTCTCGGATACGGTCTACCATCGTTTCGCTTTCTTATCAGCAACTGGCCCAACAGTCAGTCTCATTATTTTTGTGAAAAATCATGTTCCGTTAAACGAAACGAGTTTATGAATTCGGTATTCTGTCAACAAGATATAGAACATGTTAATCACTGAACAACCTCATTGTAGAGGTTTATCGTCCTTGTTCAGCAACAATGCGTACTCAGAGATACTAGAACAGATATTTGGTTATGTTGGTTTGTCTGATACGGCCAATCTGCTCAGAGTAAGTGATATCTATCTGTAATACAGGCCCTGCCTCTGTTTATATAATAATTTAGTCTCAAGGTATATCGGCTAACCTCTCGCGAACATTGACCCTCTTCCAGGTTAACAAACATGTAAATGAGATATTCACTTCTTCAACTCGATTACAATATAAATATAGAAAATCATATCTTGCTATACCTTCTTCTTGTTTCGATACCTCTAACGATATTTCGAAACAAGATGAATCATTTTCCGGAATTAAATCAACGAAAGATCAATTAAATTCATTACTAGAAAGATTTAGGTTATTTATTAATGGTTGAAAGTACACATAAAATACCTCTTGGTCCTAATGATGATGGTGAATTAAGTAATCCAATTGGATACAAATTCGATCCTTACAGTATTTGGAATCTATCAACATTAGAAGAAAATACCCAAGAGATGATTAAAAATAGAGGAGCAACTAAGAATCAAAGTTATTATAAATGGAAATTCGATCAATTTGAAAAGAATTATTTTCAAAAGATTACTATGTGTCCTGAAGATAATGTTATTGCAGTAGCAAGACAATCGTAGGTTGTTTCCACTTGTTCAGTCGATCCTCCATTTTCCCTTCATCAGCATATATACTGACTATAATATCATTACTTTGATTCCTTTTACCTCTCTCTCTATCTCTCCTCTTTTAGGCAGGATGTACGTTGTCGAGAGGTTACACCAGGATCTCAAGCTATGACAAATATAAAGGTATACTTGTATCAACTAATTCCTTCTAGAGGTACAAATCCACCTTTAAAAGGTATATTCAAAGAATCAGTTAGACATCCTGAATCAGCTTTAGAATTTATTGAAATTAGAGTACCAGCAAAATATCACGCACATCATATTACGATTAAATTGTCACCTAATGTAAGATTAGGTATCTTACTTAAATCTCCTACCAAATTCAGTTTTTTAGGTTTTTGGAATTGGAAAAAAGGTTTATGCTTAGGTTCTATAACTCCCCCTCCTGGTTCTACTAGTCTCAAAGATGTTCTCGTGGATGATTTTCAATTTTTTGGTAAACATTTCGTTATCGCTTCTATACTTAAACAGATACCTAATAAATCTTTACCGCATTTAACAAAGCCTTCTTATTAAGATGGAAAGTTGAATTTTAAAGGATCAATCATTACTTCCCAGAAATTGAAAAGAGGTTATAAAGTTAGAGGGAGAACAAGCTTGGCTGGACCCAGAAACACCTTTACAATTTCACATAAAGATGATTTTGAAGACGATGAACGAGATCTTTATGGCGATGAGGATGATACATATGATGCAGTTGAACCTGGTAAAGTCAGAGAAGATTTCTACGCTTGTATCAACACTTATGAGTTATTAAACATATCTAATGGAAAAAAATCTTCAGCTTTTGTACACAAAGCTTATACAGAAACTGGATATGATCCAAATGAACCATGTACATGGGAGTATCGAGATTTACCAATATGTTCAGGTATAACTTCATTCCTTACTCCACCTTTAAGTAATTATACAACCACACCTTTAGATTCATTATTATCACCTGGAACTGGAAATGTAGTATCAACTAGACCAACAGGGTGTGTTTTAGGTGAAATCATGATTGATGACGGGTTGTTAAAAGGTGAAAGAGATGGTATAATGAATTTCACAATTTTGACAACGTTAGAAGATGATGTAGATGGTGAAATGCCTTCAAAATGTCAAGGGACAATAAATCTCAAAACGATCATTAATGCAATGACTATAATCCTGACTAATAGAATAAAGAATAAACATCTTGATCCAAGAGGTCATTCTATTCAGACTAATCTGAGTACGATGTGGTCCGACGATCCTTCAGTTCAACAAACTTTGAATAGTCAATTAGGCTTAGATATTCGAGACGAAGATATTAAGTTGGTTTCCGATGATGGTGATCAAGATGGAAAGGACTGGTCTAATGATCCTAAGCAAGATCGATTAATGGTTAGACTGTTGAATGAGTCTATTAAGAACGACGAAAGGAGTCTACCAGGAAGTTCTAGATGGAGTAAAACAACTAAGCTGAAAAAGCGACCTTCTCATACCTACACAAGCAATAATGAAACACCTTATCTAGCTCACTATATACCGTACGAGGAATGGAAAGAATCATGTTCATTCAGATTCTCATTTGCTGGTTCTGGGCCTTCGACTTATGGAAGTAATTATATAATGACTGAACCTAATTATTCAAAATTGGGTCAATCAGCTATTCAAAATACATTTGCTCAAGATATAAAGAAAAAAACATCAATGTTTTTGATTTTAAGAGATTTCAATACGAATTTGAGATCGAATATTATTACTGTTAGAGATGAAGAAGATAGAAGAAGATTACAAAGGATATCAATAGGTGGTAAATCAATTTATAAAGATACAAGTTTATTTCTACCTGATCCATCAACATTATTAAAAGATACAGTGGTATATCAATGTAAATTACCGAAACCAATTGATTTACCAAATTTTATAAATAAAAATAATAAACAAAGAGTAGAATCAAGTATTTCAACAAAAACTGATAAAGATATGATAACAGATTGTGTATTCACAAAACAAACCATTTCATCAGAATATAAATTCATAGAAACTAGAATTGAATTTCAATGGGATATGAAAAGACAGTTGGAAAATGTTTTCTTTGATGGTAATACGATTGTCATGCATATGGTATGTTTCGTTCACATCTTATGTTATCTCCCTTTTCTACTATGATACTAGAAGGCTAACGCAAATATACTCTTTGTTCATCCGATGTAGCAAAATGGTGCTCATATAATGACATTTGACTGAGCTGCACATATATATAGAACAAAGATCTCTACATACATTCATGCACCGGGCCTCATGCAATTGCCATACATCTACGCTGCCATAACAATCTCGTGTGATACTCAATCACGCGAAGATAATGCATATCGTGTGAAAATTCATTTCATGTTTTTATTGGGTATTTCTAAGATATAGCCTTCAATATGTCATATTCCAAAGCATGAATCGACTAATGGTATGGTTCAATATTGTGTCATCTCCTTCACCACCTCCAGAGACATATCACACCTTGCAGTCAAGAACAAGGATTCTTTCCCACAATCTTCTATCGCAACATCACATGATTTTAAGCAGGAAGTTCGAACTTCTGACCTCGGAGAACCCTATCATAGTGAAGATCGTTAGTATTAAATCCTGCACGAACCTTAAACCAAACCCCCAAGTCTCGTTCTTTTAAACTGGAATCGTATGATCGAGACAAGTTTCCCAAATTGGATACCGAAAGTATAAACTTACTTGGTGACATACTAAACACAACAGCAAGGTCAACCACAATCGGGATCTCAAAAACGATGGGAGTGACTTACAATGTAACCGAAATCTGCATAGATACCAGTTTGGATCAAACCTGCTACGACTGCAATAGGGTCGAATGCACCTTCGGTAAAGTATCTAGATTGTGAGGGAAGTTAGCATCATTAAAACTTTCAGTCGTTTGTACCGTTCAAGATTTTTGGGATTTTCCAGCTCATCTATTCTCTCGTCCCAATTCTTATAAGGGTTGGGAAATGAATGTCCCTCTTCCATCTATAATCTGTAAAGCTGTCTCTATGCGGCTATTGTACTTTCCTCATTTTCTTTTATACCTCTAAATCCTTCAATGAAAGAGATGAAAACGCATAGAGACAAGAGGTTTTACTCACCTATACATCCAATTAGGAATATATAAACCTCTGTATAAACCCAAAGCAGCCAAATAATGTGTAGTTATAGTTTCGGCTTCACCAGTTCTTTGTAACATGAATAATTGTGGTAAAATCGCTACAGATTCTAACCAAATTGAAAATGCCCAAGTTAATTCAAATGGTGTATAGGCGTAATTGAATAATAAAGCGAATATTGCTACAGGTGGTAATAGATATGTTAATTTGAATGTATCAAGTGATGAATCATGTGTTGGTCTATACAAATGGAAAAAAAATATATACTCCAATCAGCTCATGAACGTGACAATTTAATCAAGCGGGATACCGCTTTTTCTTTCAACTCATTAGGTAAAATGATTTTTCAATTCAAAGCGAATGTACTCACCTAAATTGAACCTTCATCAAGAATAAAGTGTATGCTGTTGAACCAATAAAAAACAATTTCATTATTGTATTATAAAATGAAACGTATGGTCCAGTTAATAAATCAACATATCTAGTTAAGAATACAGTCAAGTATAAAGCTTGAGTTTTGAATGAGATACCTCGACATGATCGTGATGTTTGAATTTTATGTAAGAGTATAAAGATTGATGCAAGGTGTGATATATCACCTATAAAGCGTTCGATATTAGCTCATAGTTCTGACGGAGAAGTTTTCATCTCTTCTTACGCTACATTCTAGAATAAGAGGGATTTCCCACTTACCTAGGAAACGAAATATATTCATATTGGCTAATTATCTCCCTGCCCCGGATGTGCTTTTGACTTGACGAGTGGGTGATTCAATTGATAGGAGCTGTGTAGCTACTTTGTGTTATTAGCTAAACCTGATCATCAACGATCATCAGACAGCTTACCGTATTGATATACTCGAGATCTCTTCTGTGTTAGAGTCCTTTTCCAGCTAGATATTGTGCTATATGCGTATGATATTAAGTAACGCGTTGAGAGAGCACTGCTTGATGATGTTAACGTTCAACTCCACATCCACGTTGACATAAGCCTAACACTGCGGAGACAACCGAAGTCGCGTCGCACTAGTAGAGGACGGAGTTTGACCCATATTAATCGAGTGTGGCGCTTGGATCTTTCTATCTTCTTTAGCTTTCCACGATAACACATTCAGCAATCAGCAATGAGCAATCGTTTACCGTTCGTTTACCGTTTACACCTTCGGTCTTGGACTTTTTGGCCACAACTACTCTTTCTTGTTAAAGGTTAAAGTGATCTTCGTTGTTGTTGATTGATTCTTCAAGGATATCAAGTCGGTGGATCAGCAAGATGTAAGTTTAGTTTGAAACGAATATGGCCGCTAAAAGCTGACTATCCATCAGGTCCACCTCAAAACCATCGATAGTCTCGCAAGAGATAGATTCGATTTCTTTGCATAATGCAATCCCCTTACATCTAAGATTATACGGTATACCTATTTTATGTGAGCCATCAGCTTCTGGTTCTCTCAAGAAGTTTCCTAAGCTGATTGGATATGGATTATATGTGCAGCTCTCTACCCATTACTATATTACACATATTACCACAAATATGAAGATTGGGTGGTTTCAGAAGAATGGACTTTTATTTACTGTGTTTTACTCTTTGCTGGTCACGCATTAAGTTTCTTAGCAACTGCTTGGTCAAGTGGATTTAAAGCTAGAATTAGTTATACTACTGTAAGTTTAGCTGCGCTTATGTGTGAGAAAGTTCAGCTAATTTAGATGGGCTGTATAGGCAAATTCATTGAAAGATGCTTCAAAAGTTAGAGTTATTCCTAACAAAGGTAGAGGAAAAGGTGAAATTGTACCTCTTGATTCTAAATTGGTGAGTCGGCTTGGTATATAATAATAAAGACGTCTCATGCTGATCGAGTTCTTTAGGCTCCTGGTGCTACTGAACCAACCTATTCATTTATCTATCAAAGAGATACCTACGTGTTCAACCGTAAGTAATCTTAACAGTTTCTTGCCATTGTCAGCTTACCTCTATATCTCATGCTAGCATCAACTGGAGCATTTACACCAATCCCTTATCCATGTGATTCATCTCCACCATTATCGGTATTCCAATCTTCTAAAGGTATTTTAACACATCCAGCTACTTCAACTAAATCTAAAGGAAAAGTATCAGGACCCGGACAAGATCTAGGAAATTTACAATCATTAAAAGCAACATATGGTGCAAATGAATGTCATATACCTATACCAAGATTTACAGAATTATTCGCCGAACATGCTGTAGCTCCATTTTTTGTTTTCCAAATTTTCTGTGTTGCTTTATGGTGTTTAGATGAATATTGGTATTACTCTTTATTCACCGCTTTTATGTTGGTCGTCTTTGAATGTACTGTTGTTTTCCAAGTAAGTTTGGAGTCCCTCCTTCAGAGAAGCAAGCTGATTTGGTTGGTATTACAGCGAGTAAGAACATTGACCGAGTTTCGAACTATGAGTATCACACCATACCCTGTACAAGCTTTTAGAGATGGTAAATGGGTAGAAGTCATTAGTTCAGAACTTGTGCCAGGAGATCTTGTCAGCATTCGTAAGCTTTAAATCCTATTGAGCGCTGGAGACAAGCTAACTTCTCTGGGTTAGTACGAACAAAACCTGATTCTGGTATCCCATGTGATCTCTTACTTCTTAGAGGTACATGTATCGTCAACGAAGCTATGCTTTCGGGTGAATCAACTCCTTTACTCAAAGAAAGTGTAGAACTCCGTGAAGGATCAGACAGATTGGATATGAATGGTGCGGATAGAAATAGTGTATTATTCTCTGGTACAAAGGCTTTACAAGTTGAAAAAGCTGGTGAAGGTGGTTTGACTAGTGAGCTGAAAGAACTCATCAAACTGGAACTCATACTAACTCTCATTATCTAGCTCCCGATGGAGGCTGTCTCGCTGTCGTCCTCAGAACTGGTTTCGGTACTACTCAAGGTCAATTAGTTAGAACTATGATTTTCTCTACTGAAAGAGTGTCAGCAAACACTTTTGAAGCTTTCCTTTTCATTGGTTTCTTACTCATCTTTGCTATCGCTGCTAGTGCTTATGTATGGATCAAGGGTAAGCTGATCGAAATCTTCAGCTGCCATATGACACAGTACCAACTGACATATTTGCCGTAGGACTCGAAAGGGGAATGGTCAAAGGAAAATTGCTCTTGGATTGTGTGTTGATCATCACATCGGTTGTTCCTCCCGAATTACCTATGGAATTATCGCTCGCTGTTAACGCTTCTCTTGTTGCGCTTCAAAAATACGCCATCTTCTGTACCGAACCATTTAGAATTCCATTCGCCGGTAGAGTCGATGTTTGTTGTTTCGATAAGACCGGTACTATCACCGGGGAAGATTTGGTAGTAGAAGGTATCGCTGGTGTTGAGTGAGTTAATCGCTTGTACATGACAATTCGACAACTGACATGAATGAATAGCTCTGCCAATCCCAGAAAGCTTGTTCCGGTCACGGAAACCAGTAAAAATACTACTCTCACTCTTGCTGCTGCCCATGCTTTAGTTTTATTGGAAGATGGTACTATTGTCGGTGATCCTATGGAAAAGACCACTCTTTCTGCTCTTGACTGGAAATTATCAAAAGGTACGTTGGAGCTATTTATTCATATCGGTCAATACTGACGCGATAATAGGCGATAACATCACACCCAATTCTAAGGAGGCTCCTCACAAACACCAAATCAACATTAGAAGACGATACCAATTCTCCTCAGCTCTCAAAAGAATGTCAACTATCTCAGCTATCTCGGATGCAAACAGTAGAAAATGGTACGCAACCGTTAAAGGTGCGCCTGAAACTTTGAAAGGCATGTATGTCAACGTCCCTGAATACTACGAAGAGACTTATCGATGGTACACTCGAAGAGGTAGTCGTGTTTTAGCTTTAGGTATCAAGGAAATGAACGTCAGACCTGAACAGGTGAGCTTTTACCGCGTGTTCCGCTGCTACTCAGGAATCTAACTATCTCTACATAGGTTAACACCATCACACGAGACGAAGTAGAGTCTAAACTCACCTTTGCTGGTTTCCTTGTCTTCCATTGTCCACTTAAACCCGATGCCGTGGAGACTCTCAAAATGCTCAACGATTCTTCTCATAGGGTAAGCTGAATCCTTGTCCGGATCCGGGCTCGCGGTAGCTGACGATACTTTACAGTGTATTATGATTACCGGTGATAACCCCTTGACCGCTGTTCATGTTGCCAAAGACGTTGAAATTGTTGATCGGGAAACTATGATTTTAGACTTGAAAGAGGGCACTACAACTGATGGTGGGTTATCATATACTCTCAGTATTGGGGGAAAGCTCTAACTCTCATTCGCTCTTAGAACTGGTCTGGAAGAACGTCGATGAGACTATTGTCATTCCCGTCAAATCCAATGAACCATTTGACCAAAAATTATTTGATCAATATGATATTTGTATTACCGGAGTAGCTTTGAAACAGTATGAAGAAAATCCAACTTTATGGAAACATTTATGTCAACACACATGGGTTTATGCAAGAGTATCACCTTCACAAAAGGAATTCATTTTATCAACTTTACGTGATTTAGGTTATATCACGTTAATGGCTGGTGATGGAACAAATGACGTTGGTGCATTGAAACAAGCTCATATCGGTGTAGCATTATTAGATGGATCACCTGAAGACTTGAAAGCTATTGCTGAACATCATAAAATGGAAAGAATGAAAAAAGTTTATGAACAACAAGTCAAAATCTCTGCTAGATTCAATCAACCTCCTCCACCACCTCCACCAGTGTTGAGAGATGCCTACCCAGAATTAGTTAAAACTCAACAGGAAGTTGCTGAAAAACATCAAGGTGCTAAAAAGCAAAATCCAATGGAGAAAGTGAGTTCCCCTTTTCCTTCCAAATTAAGGTTATTTGGTGGGTGACTGACTTTTACACCATTATAGTTTGATATGGCAACTATTACAGCGAAATTATCAGAACTAGATGAAGATCAAGAAGTACCACAAATTAAATTAGGTGACGCGTCATGTGCAGCACCATTTACATCAAAACTATCAAATGTTTCAGCCATTACCAATATCATCAGACAAGGTAGATGTACTTTGGTTGCAACCATTCAAATGTACAAAATCTTGGCGTTAAACTGCTTGATCACTGCTTATTCATTGAGTGTACAATATTTAGATGGTATTAAATTTGGTGATTATCAAGTTACAATCACTGGAATGTTGATGTCTGTTTGTTTCTTGTGTATCTCAAGAGCTAAAGTGGGTTCCGTTTTACCTCTATATAGGATAATTTGCTGATATTGTATTCCTTTTCAGCCTGTTGAAAAACTCTCAAAGGAAAGACCTTTAGGAAACATCTTCAACTTTTACGTCTTACTTTCTGTTCTTCTCCAATTCGCTGTTCACATCGTTGCTTTAGTTTATATCACTGGATTATCCAAATCAATTGAAGAGTAAGTTTTAAGCCGTTCAAGGCATCATGCTAGCCTGCCAATACTGATTTTGTTCTTACACTAGCCGAGGCGAAGTCGATCTCGAAAAGAAATTCGAGCCTACTTTACTCAACACAGCAATCTACTTACTTGGTTTATCACAACAAGTTTCCACATTCGTATTGAATTTCCAAGGTAGACCATTCCGTGAAGGTATCAGGGAAAACCCACCATTGTACTGGGGTTTATTAGGTGTATCATGTGTAGCTTATAGTGGAGCAACAGATTTCTTCCCCGAATTGAATAGATGGTTACAATTAGTCGAAATGAGTAATTCTGTGAGTCCGATTTGTTTCTCTATCGATCAAGGTGCAAAACAGCGGCCAACTGAATGGATTATCTACAGTTCAAATTCAAATTAACTTCTTCAATGGTACTTGATTTTGTTGGATGTTGGGCAATTGAAAAATCATGTAAATTATTATTTGCAAGTTTAGAACCTGCTGAATTAGTTACAAGAGGTAGAGATAGAAGGGAAAAAAGAAGATTGAAAGAAGAACAATTAAAAGCTCAAATAGAAGCTGAAGAGAAAACTAAAGCTCTTTTAGCTGATAGTGAGAAGAAAGACTTATAAACGTATACGGGGTTGTTTTTCTTTCAAATTTCGGCGGAGTGGGAAACCAGAAACCATTAAACATCTAAAATACATATATAAGTTTACTTCATAAATCCATAGACAGATGACCAAGCTACATTTTTGAAAATATCATTTGTCTTTATCATATTTCAGATATATATACCCA
This sequence comes from Kwoniella dendrophila CBS 6074, assembly GCF_036810415.1. Classification (NCBI taxonomy): domain Eukaryota; kingdom Fungi; phylum Basidiomycota; class Tremellomycetes; order Tremellales; family Cryptococcaceae; genus Kwoniella; species Kwoniella dendrophila. Next base: position 471,580 of record NC_089480.1, read on the forward strand.
TGCATAGGTCCTGTTAACCTGTAGTTAGCACTATGTTCCGCTTGATATTGCTTCATACTGAGGCTTTTATGTCATACTGGTTAGATAGATGAGGTGACTAACTTGTTTACGTATACATTTATAGTTTTATTCCCGGTCCGGTAACGACGGAAACGTACCTATGGTTTAGATTTTGTTCCTGTGAAACGAAAGCGCTTTGACTGAGAAAAAGATGATGTCCGCTCCGCTTTTTACTATTCAGATTTCTTTTGCATAACGGCTGTCCGATAGATCTGATGAACGGAATGTCTATGTACCGTCGTGTCGCAAATCTTTCATAGATGGTGTTAAGATGAATTCTACTAATACCCTACTGTAGTATCATTGAGGCACAAAAGGGAAGATCTAAACAAGAAAACATGCATTAACCATGTGGTCGTTGAAGGGGTTAAATTTGGTACAGAACAGGGTTTCAGGGTTTTAGAATAGCCAAATTAATTTAATCTTCGATCACTGTTTTTTTTTATCTCCCCATGAGATTTGGATGAAACGATTTTATCGACACACCGAGTAAAACCGAGTCGAACAGGATGACATTTGATATGAGAATAGGTTGCATGTGTATGTGTATGTAAATATGTATGTATGAAGTAGTTCAAGGACCCTCCTTTTGGATGCTTGGATAAAGATATCGTAGTCAAGGTGATACATGCACTAAATTGAATGCTTATCTATTGCCAAGAGAGAGATAACTCGCCCCCAATGGAAAGGGCCTAGGGGAAGTGATTCCAACTGCCGCAGTTAATAATAATAAATATACTTGTTATATTCAATTGCATAACCGGTTTTAAACCCAAGCTAAAGTAGTTTAAGCTCGTAATCTCTTTTTGGTCTCGGTCCAACGAGGATTACAACATTTTATTTTACCTTGATTTCAATTTATTCATAATTTTTAATTAATCAAGCCTCAGCTCATTTCTTTTAACATCATAAACCCCCAATTATCAAATTTACTTCCATCAGTCAGCTAATCAATAATCTGTCACCTGTCTTACTTAGCCTCCCAGCTGAATATCATCCGTAATCCGTCATCCGCCTCGTCCGTTTATCGACCTCAAAGATAGGAATTGCTCATATTGTGGAATCTTTCTTTTCTTTTCTTTTCTTTTCCATCAATCAAGTAAAACCGAAAAAACAGACAATAATATTAGTCTGTTTCTTTTGGATATAAAGGTCTTTTAAAATTCATTCTACTAAAGCGTTATTAACGCTTAGAAAATCATTCAAACTGTCATCTACATCACCATCATCAATTTCAAATTCAACTTCTGTGAATAACATAATACCTAGTTCTTCTCCTCCTATATCATTAAGACCATCATTTGAATACGCTTCAAATCCTTTTAGTACTTCAACTTCAACATCTCAAGCTGGACCATCAATACCTAGAAGAATACCTCCTTTACAACCACCTAATAATAAAAAACATTTACATACAGCAATCAAAGTCAATATGCCTTTCCACGCTGAACCTTTAAGAGCAAATAAAGAAATTGATATTGATTTAGAACATTCAATAGCAGCTCAAAAATTCCCAGATATCAGAGCTGTTTTACAAGGTAATAGATGGTGGTCAAAAGGTGTAACTGAAAAAACTCCTGAAGTTTGGAAAGAACAAGTTAAAGGTCAAGTGAGTGTTTCCACAAACCAGTATAATTCGTGAATGGAAATACGCTGACGATATACGTTTCTTACCACCCCCCATCGTTGTCTCCGAATCCTCCTATTTTAACCTTGTCCACAATGTGCTCTCCGAACCTCTTACCAATGATAGGCACCAAACTTCCTTTGGATAGGATGTGCCGATTCCCGTGTACCCGAAGTAACTATCATGGATAGAAAGCCTGGAGAAGTTTTTGTACAAGTAAGTTCTAGTATCTACAAATAGCAATCAGTATAATGTGTACACAGCTATACAGACAAGCTGGAAGGCGTTAAAATTCGTGGACATGCGCTGATTCTATATCTACAACCCCACAGAGAAACGTTGCAAACCAATTCCAACCTCAGGATGATGCTTCTCAAGCTTTATTAAACTATGCTATCATGAACGTTGGTGTAAACCACGGTAAGTGTCACTGTCTAATGCCAAGCAACTATATATCCCAGTCATCTTCTCCCTGTAACCATGCTGACCCTTCTTCCTAGTCATCGTTGTCGGTCACACTGGTTGTGGTGGTTGTATCGCTGCTTATGATTTACCTGCACCAAAAGAAGGTGAACAATTCTGTGATCCCGCTACACCTTTGACTCGATTTTTAGACCCAATCATCAGATTAAAACATTCTTTACCAGAAGGAAGTGATGTCAATGATTTGATCAGAGAAAATGTTAAAATGAGTGTTAGAAACGTTGTTGCTAGTCCAGTAAGTTGTGTCACTCCAACAACCCAATTAGTAGCAATTCATGAGTGTGATAGTCGCTAATCACTCGCTTCTTTAATTTAATAGACAATACAAAACGCTTGGGAGTTATCTCGAAAAGGCGAATTCCGAAAAGTATACGTACATGGTTGGGTGAGTCATATTTCTTCCACTACCCCGCTCAAAAGCTGATAAGCTATTGCTTTGTAACAGTTATACGATCTTTCTACAGGTCTTTTAATCGATCTCAATATCACTCAAGGCCCTGAACCTATAACACTTGATGATGCTAAACCTGCTACCAACGGTACAGCTTAGACAATGTATTGCAGGAGGGTTTATACAGGTTCAAATCACTTTTTTAGCTTTCAACCAGACCATACATTACATGATATTCGGTTTTTGCAATGGGAAAATATATAGATGTAAATAGATTAATCACATAGCCTTCAATTTTCTTGGTCATTTGCTTTGGATTACTTTTTGGGATTGGGATGAGGTGTAATATACTGTTGTGTAGGGTGATAACATGCATAAAATACCATGATAAATAGCTTTTCTAATGACAAGTATGCATTCCATCGCGATGATGCCCTCATTAAGACAGTTGCTTGTTCCGAACACGCGATTATGCACGGACCTCTTATTTCGGAGTAAATTTATCTCGATTACATGGTGAAGCCGAAAAATAGAAATTATTTTGAATTTTGTTGTTGATGCTACATTTACCCCCTAATCGCGTCGTCCGAACAATACATCAATATCCATACATTTGCCATCATCACTTTACATTGGTATTACACTTATATATCGTCAGCCTTTCTCTTCCGACTACCCACTCTTCTCTGCTCCAATCTCTATTCATCAAGATCTGCATACGAAGGAATCGCCGCCAATATCAATCTTAACCATTACCGATTAGAATTTTAGCCAAAGTGCGACGATCAACTAGACTTATAACCCTTCGTGGGTCAACCTCGATTGGAAGGAAATGTTTGTCTAATAGTCTTACTCCTACATCAAGATCGGCGAGCTCACGAGGATGTCCATCTTCCGGTTCAACCCTTTCAGCATCGAATATTGCTAGATCTATACCAATCAATAACGATAGCATAGACAATCATCAATCAACATTTGATAGAGCTTTTCACACATCGTCTAAACCTTTTGCACAAGTATTACCAGATGATAAATCATGGAATTACCATCAATCATCACCACCTCCTCCTCCTTCAAAACCCTCTACAATCGATACATTACCTGATAATTTCCCCTCTTCATCCTTTTATCCATCAAATAACAGCCAGAGAAGCTCATCATGGCCAAGTAGGAAAGGAAAAGAGAAAGCTCTACCTCCTAAACCAAGATCAATACAAGATGAATCAGACTTAGAGCAAAGTTCTTTTAAAATCACATCAGAAAATATAGATGAAGTGTTCCAATCTTCTTTGGAAGCAGATGATGATACACCTTTTGATGGATTGACTGAAGAAGAAATAATAGGTTTGGTAGAAAGTATGGGAGAATCGCATTTAGATCTAGAATCTGAAAGTCTACCCGAACAAGATCCAGCACCACAACTACCGTCAGAAGCGATCGATCCTTTCGCTCCACCAAAAGCCGTACAAGCTTACAACGAGAAAATGTTGATTGACCAAACGACCAAAGATAAACTCCCTCCTCTGCCAATTCCAAACTTCCCACCAGATGATAAAACTAGATTTGATTGGAGAACAAGAGCTCTAAGTCAAAAGAAGAAATTCTCGTATTTCAATTGGTTCGGTAATAATCTACCTCATCGAAAAGAAGCTCCCTGGACGAAATTACAATATGGTGAGAATTATAGAGAAGAATTAGATAGGTATACTAAACAGTTAGTTGTTTCATTGCGATCAAACCGATTTTCGTATAAAGCGAGATTATGATAATCTCAATTACTGATGTCATATTATTGGGCTAGCTTTCAACCGCTTTTAGAAGCTGAACAAGCTGAAGAAGAAAGAATATTTAATGAACGTATAGCAGAATGGTCTTTTGAGAGATTAAAGAGAGAAGGATATACATTAGATGAAATGCGAGGTTCAATAAAATATCAACCGAAATCTCTAGTAGGATTATATACTGTATACAATTTCATTAGAGGTAAAGGTGATAGAGAATTACCTTTTAATAGGTTCACGTGAGTGAAAAGAAAAAACTTTATAAATCATCGCTAGTTAGATGCTGACATAAAACGTAGTGTTGGAACCAATGTAGTGATAAGTAGAATTGACCCAAAAGTTGATCCTGTCGGAGGTATAATAAATGGTAAACATAAACTCATCGGTAGTGTATGGAATTCCACTAAAGGAAATTTAAGAATCATGTTCAGTGAAAATATCGAAGATATCGAGAGTGGTAATTGGAGGTAAGCATCCCGTAGACTGTGGCTGAGTTTTGCTTTATCTTGGTTCAATGTATAAGCTGACGGATCTCATTATGGTTGACAGGCTTGATGTCGCACCAAACGATTTCGCGTTTCAACGCCAGATTGAAGCTTTAAAAGCATTAAATCTCGATATTTTCCAACAGGACATGGGCGATTTCCCCAATAAAATCTCTGCTCAACCGATCAAAGAAGCTGCGCAATCGACGTCCACACAAAAGCAAAAGCGCAAGTATCAAACTATTCTACGAGGAACATCCTTAAGAGATCATCTACTTCGAGCGTTTCAAGAGGATTACACAGTTCCAGAAAAATCCCATTCATCAATCAATGCCAATCTCCCTCAGCACGTCACAGATCATATCGTACAAGACCCCAATCAAATGCTACCTTCAGATCTAGATGCAATACCTCTTGTCACGCCTCAACGTAAAATAGCTACAAGCATACTGGCTAAAAATCAACTTATCCAAAGTTGGACGGAGCGATATCGCCATGCGGGTAAACCACTCAAAATCGAAGGTGATCCCGATGTAGGTCTGAACGAAAGCCAAATGCGAGCTATAGCTATGATGTTAAGTGAACGATCGAGTTTAGTACAAGGTGTAAGTGAAACTTATCCGAAGATGAAGCTCTTTCTAGTATTCTCTGTGGAAGCTAATTTGATGATATTGAATAGCCCCCTGGAACAGGTAAAACTCGAGTTATAATAGAAACCATCAAACTCCTTAAAAAGCATTGGCAAATACCTTATCCAATATTAGTCACAGCACATACAAATGTAGCTGTTGACAATTTATTGTCCGGATTGAGAAAGCAGGATTTAAAAGCGTTAAGGTTCGGGGCAATGAATCGAATACCGGAAGAATTTGGTGATTGGACTTTGGATAGAATGATTGGAAAACATCCTAATTGGTTTCAACTTGAACAAGCTAGAAAAGAGAAAGACTTGTTACTGGAAAAGAAATTGAAATTCGGTCCTACAGGTGTGTCCTCTTCGTCCGCTTCACGCATTTTTAATCCCTTTAACGGGATACCAAAAACCCGCGCTGATGTACCGTTGCTACAATAGCTGAAGGTGAAGCTCGTTTGGGTAAACTTAATCAAAAAATTTGGGCTATCAGGCAGGACATCATGAGAGATGTTCTCCTTGATGCGGATGTAGTAAGTTCTGCTTTTTCTGCAAAGTGTGTTGCAAGCTGACTTGGATCAAAAGGTCTGTACAACATGTCTTTCCGCTACATCTAAAGCATTACAAGGGATAGATTTCCCAATCGTCTTCCTAGACGAAGCTAGTATGGCTACCGAGCCATTGTCGCTTGTTCCTTTGACAAAAGGGGTAGGTGTCCCTTCGGTACCGCAAAATGGATAATGCTTATTCTCCCTTCCTGATAGTCATCCCACGTAGCTATAATTGGTGATCATAAACAGCTCCCACCTGTGATCGTGTCTCCCGAAGCTCATGCTGGAGGTCTCGCTACTAGTCTGTTCGAGAGACTGATACACGAAGGCAGTGAGTCTGTCTATTATACGGTGACGTACCATGCTGATGACGTTTGCCATCTAGACATCCCTTCAATTATGCTTGATACACAATATCGAATGCATCCCTCACTAGCTTCATTCCCTTCAAAGACATTCTACTCTGGTTTATTGAAGGATGGTACACCGCCTGCTGATCGATTAGCCCCTGAAACAGAATTTCTGTTAAAAGATGAACAAGGGAATCGCAAAAATATCACATTTTTAAATCATGATCACCCTGAAAGCCCAATGGCAAAAAGTATAGCCAATTATGGCGATGCTGAATACGTTTGTGATGTTATTGCCGATCTGATGTATAAAAACCCTGTAAGTGATTGACTGTTCGCGGTACGAGTAGAGAGTACTGACAAAGACGAATTTTGGCGTTCAAATAGGATTTGAAAGCTTCTCAAATTGGGATTATAACACCATACCTATCACAACTTCGATTACTCTCAAATCATTTATCAGATTCAAATAGAAGATCAGCATTTATAGATTTACTAGGTAATGAAAGGACAAAAGAATTAGATGATATCGAGATTAAAACTGTTGATGGATTTGAAGGTAGAGAAAAACAAGTTATCATATTCAGTTGCGTCAGATGTAATGATGGTGGTTGGATTGGATTTTTAAGTGATTGGAGAAGAGTCAATGTTGCCTTGACTAGAGCTAAAAAAGTGAGTCGAATCGAGCAAAGTTAACCCATCCATAATATTATACAGGAATGTAATCAAGCGATATAGCTGATCTTAATTTTTCCATAGGCACTCATAATGATAGGCTCGAAAAAGACATTGCAAAAAGCAAGAGTAGGTAAAAATGCTGAAGAACTTTTACCTTCTGGAGGAACAAAAGTATGGAGAGAATTAATAGGTTGGTTAGAAAAAGAAAACAATATTATGGATATATAATGAATCAGTGGAAATTACAGTAAATTAGGTTGTATATATAAAGTATAATACATTCACACACATCATATTGCATTTATATTGATCAATTTGTATGATAGAAGATGACAGTAGCTGACAATAAATTCATCCGCCAAGCCACAAGCCAATCTGAAGAATACAATGATCTGCATGATTAAAAGAGTGCACGGTTCCTTTCAATTCCATCAAAACACATACTAAAGAAGCGGAAAGGATAGTTTAATACCACTTTCGCTCGGATCTCATCTCAGATTTAGGCGAGATATCACCTTTGTTCTTTGCCGATCAATCAGAACCAATATCAATTGTAAACTTCTTTTCCCCTCGTATACAACATATAACAAGAAAGTACAATCACAATCCTACTAATATACTTACTAACAATATGGGCTGATTACAACCTTCTTATACAATGTGCTTTTGCTTATTGATTTTCCTTATTTACTTTTTCATTATTTCTATTTCTCAACAGTAAACAGAATATAATCACAAATTACGAGCAATATATTGCATACATATGTAGGCAAGGTTTACTTCAACTACGAGTATGTTACGTCTTAATCAAGATATACTAGAAAAGATCTTACTCCAACTATCAATATACGATTTGATTGCATTATCACAAGTCAATAAAGGATTTCATAATACTATCAGAGAAATACCTTCAATCCAGTATAGGTTATACAGGAAATTATATAAATGTGGTGAAGATGAGGAAACCTTTGATCCTTTACATCAACCTACGAAAAATATCTTGGATTTAGTTCAAAAGGAAAGAAATTTACTAAATCTTATTCCAAGAATCACTCGATTCAGTATCAAGAAGCAAAATGTTATTCATTCAATTCAAGATGATTACCTAATTACTATACCTAGTGTCGAACTCATTGTAGAAATGAAATCAGCGAGTGTCTGCGATCGATACCAGTTATGTACTATATACAAAATTGGTGAAAATCATGCAAAACCAAAAACACTATACGTCCCTTTTATCGTAGATTATAATACTCTTTTAGTCGACATCAAAAGGGATCTGATGATTATTATAGAAGTATCTGGTTTGATTCGCTTAATTCGATTTAGCCAATTTTATCAAACTCAATTCTTGGATCAATGTGAACAACGACAATTCGATCTACCATTGGATTATGGGGAACACCCAGAATACAAGCTAAAAGTTGCTCAAGATAAGATCATGATAGATTTACGTGAAAGTTTCTGGGTTGCCAATTTAGATGATGACCACCACGAGTTTTATGTAAGTTTAAACTATGTAGCGCTGCAAATTACACAGTAGAGCAGAGTTATTTCACAGTTTTGAATAATGGATAATGGATAATGGATAACGGATAGTCTAGAAGTTGATAGTCAAATCAAATTACATGGGCTGACGCTAATTTTCATTTACGTATCTCTAAAAAAGCGTTTCCCTCAAAACGGTAACTGGGAAAGTAATCATGGTTCAATTATAACGGATCAAGGATTATTGATCGGTTTGGATATACCTGAAATACCTTTTGTACAGAATAGTAGAGTTAAGTGAGTATCATAGCGGGTTAAATCTTCTCTACAGTAATAAAGTTTCGAGAGACAGTTGCCACTATGATGACACATGTCAGAGAATATTGGGAGTTGAGCTAAATAGAACTATCTTGCCACTTAATAGGATTGCTTCTTTAGCGGTGTTCAGCTTTTCCGGAACTTTGAACGTACCTTACTTGCCAGAGCTATTACTTGAAATACCGTACACTTTTTCTGTACTATCCAAGATGATTCGAAAACTCCGAAACATACCTAAAAATGTCAAGATCATCATCTCATCTAAACAACAACCTAAAATTCATACTAATGGTAATCCATCATTCATTCGGATCAGTTTACAATACCACTTATGGCCTTCTGGACCTGTTGAAGAGCTTAATATCGTAATTCCTATTAATCAATTATCAGCTATCAAGATAGAAAATAAATCTAAACAATGGATAAAAGGTAGAACGTGGAGAAGATCATCCCATCCTTTTGATGGTATTGAACGTATTCCTTTTCAAAAATGGAAGCATAGATCACATATATGGATTGAGGATATTACGCCAAAAGAACCTAGCATGATAAAGTCAGAAATTCAAATTGGATGTAAAGTATTTCAAATTGATAATATCGCCTTGAAACACAGAGGTAAATTGTATTTGGAAATTACAGATTTTAATCATCGTGAAGTCGGTAATAGAAAAAATGAGTATGGTGTTTTGAAAGATGTTAAATTGGATTGTGTACCTGACGATGGACAAGTAAGTTATTTTCTTTTGTTTAGTACAACAGGAAAATCACAATGACAGTTCATGTGTGATTTCTAATTATGATGTCAATTTTAATTATAGAGACCGAATAAACCACGTTCTATTCCACGGCATCATAGTCTACTGAAAAAGCCTTCGAATGATTACCTTTCGGGAAGATTTAAGAGTTCAGGTGAATTTTCCTTAGGTTTACCTAAAGAGCTTGACAAGGTCATAGTAGATGAAAAAGGTCAAAAATTGATAATTCAGCAAGTGAGTGTATTTTTTCTCGATCCGATTGATAAACGTTCAATACTGTTTGCTAATCGAAGAGTCGTTTTACGGTTAATTAAAAATCAGACAGGAGACGAAAAGTTGTGGATTATTGATTTTGGAGTTTAAATTCGTCTGAATAAACATATTACACGTGAAGATCTCGCCATTCAGCTATGACGTTGTATACTTATATTTATCCATGCACTTATATCATCGCGATTGAAGCCCTGTCATTGTTTAAAACCCTCTAATCTGAACTAATCGCTATATGCATAAGAATATCTGAATATACCTTCTTGTTCAGAAACATAGATGACGATGATGATGATGCATTGAGAATTTCTATTATTGTACAACATTTGAACAGCTGAATTGGATTTTGATCGTTGATTGCGATTGTTCGGTGTTGACACCATTTAACGATGTTTGATCTTTGGATCTCTAAATAGGAATTTACAATTCGTACAATAATAGAATAATGTCATATTTGTCGTTATTCTCCTTGCTTGATCTTGATAGAACACAGCTCTGTAATTACAGAAAAGGACAAGAATAAGTTATTAAGTGAAATGATAGATTAATTCCTTGATATAAGCGGTATCATAGGGAAGAAGGCATTGGATCGGTAGAAGTCTACATAGATCAATCAATAAATAGCAAAACAGATAGACTCACTCATGATTTGAACATTTTGGACATTCTATATTTGACCGCTGTAAAGTTGGGTCTGTTTCTAAATCTTTTGTTTCACCAGCTTGTTCTCTAAGTTACGAAAAATTCATTGATTAGTAATCCAAACCTCGGTTTGACCAATATATTGACGAGTGATACATGGCCTGTTGAAAGCTGAACTCACCTAGCGATAGTCAACAAATCATTCTTATATACACAAGGTGCCATACCAGGTTCAGGATGAGCATTTTCAGCATAATTACAATTTCGACATTGATATAATAATATTTTGGCGTTGTTATCGGACTACAAGAAACAAAATGATCATAAATGTAAGCTGATTATTAGAAAGCACATCAAAGCATAGCTTACTTTAGGGTACAAGAGATTGTTGCTGTAGTAACAGACATGTCAATTAGCCAAAGTACCAGCTGCGGAATCACCATGATTTAGAGATGAAACTCACCATTCACCACAGAACCGTAATGAAGGCATATTGGCGGGGGATTACAGGTGAACTTCTTAAGAAGATATGTTTATCCAGGAAGTGTGGAAAGTTGTATAGTGCTGAATCGATGTGATAATGACCTTCAGATGATTTCTTCTTTTTGATGAAGAGGTGAATGGACTGGTTACAGGAGACAAGTGAAAGATTAGCCAAGCTGAAAGTCAAGTCAAAGTAATATAATGTGTAATGTTGAATCCGCTCGTCCGAATGGAGGTTAAGGATTCAGCGTGTCGTAAAGTAGCATACACTTTAGGCACAACAAAACCAAACCACCGCAAAGCTTGAGGGCGCCTATAGCCTATACTGCAACTGTGCTTTCCCTTTTTCCGCCAGCCTAGAATCGTTACCATCAGGTACTAAGTTAGCATTATGTAAGCATAAGGTGACTGTTTACCTGCCCTATCAGCCCTGATAGACGGTTAAACGTGGTCTCGAGCCCATGGATATCGTTTTTGGGTGTTTTTTTTTTTGTAAGAATAGAGAGTTACCCTATGCGAATTCAGGCTTATGCCTGAATGCTGTTTTGTCTCACTCGTCACTCACCCACTTCATCAGTTGGCATTTATTTTAGATTGTACCTCGTTTGCATTATTCTCAATAAACAGAAGAAATCTCACAATCATCTTTCGTATATTCATCCTGTTTATATCTCTTCCGCCCTTCACCTCCTCTCTCGAAAAACAGGTCACGTCCATGATACACGTCTCAACGGTCATTTCGTAATTGCTCAATCTTTTCCGAGCCGGACTAGGGAATATCACCGCATTATTTTGACTTGCGCACGAACCTACAAATTCGCGTTTCAAGGCGACACCTACAGAAAAAGAACAAGTTATTCCACTAAAAGAAAGAGCGATCTTTCCATCTATCAATCAGCTCACATCTTGTTCTCAACTTGACCTACAACCGAAAATACAACTCGTAAATCATTATATCAGAAGACATATAGATAGAACATAAAATCCCAAGCATATTGACCAATACTCGCCATCGACGATCTTTCCTCTTTCACCTCTTTTATAGGTTATTGGCCTTTATTGGCCAATCTCCAAATTAACAAATTAGTCTTACAAAATGGCATTAAATTTACCATTTCCATCACCAATGAATATACCTATACCTAGAAGATTTGTTATTTTGATATTATCAGGTTGTATATTAGTTTTATTTTTACATACATTTGCACCATCAACATTACCACCAGCATTAACACCAAATTTACCACATCATGAACCTGATGCATCATATTTTTCTCCATCAAAATGGTTACCACCAATATTAAATCCTAATACACCATCAAGACCAATAGAATTTGATGAAGATGGTCAATGTTTATTTTTATCTCCTTATGATGCGCTAAGTCAGCAAGAAAAATTAAGAGCAGAAATGTTAATTTTAGATAATGTTAGTCCAGGTATAATTAAATCACATTCATTACCTTCAGAAGGTAATGATTATGATCCAGATTTCGATGATGAATTTTCCGCTTTATCAAATCAAACTAAATCACAACCTCAAGGTTTAACACATCCTATTTTAGGTTTATTGAAAGAAGGTGAACAAAAATGGAATTCAATGTTAGCTAGACAATCACAAACACTGGAACAAGCTGTAAAAGTTTATAAAGATAAATGGAATAGAAATCCACCAAAAGGTTTTGATGAATGGTGAGTTGGCTATACACCCCATCTTTTATCGTGTTCCATCAACGTTGCAATTTCTGTTGATAGGTGATCGACTAATACTTTGTTCGCTTCATTCAGGTGGCATTTCGCTGAAAACAATAATGTTCTTTTACCTGATGAATATGATGCGTAAGTCATGCAAAGGTTGGCTTACTTTCATTTGACTTTCAGCTTATACTCGTTCGTGCAGTATCATGGAATCATTATTACCATTCTACGGTTTACCTATCAAAACTCTACAAGAAAGATTAGAAGAAACAGAAAAAATACAGGAAACTTTTACTCTAATTATACACGATGGAAAAGTTGAATTACAATGGAATGATGACTATTCTAGAGATACTTGGTGGGCAAGTAGACCTAGAGCAGACTCGCAGATTAATTTGTTAGAACCTTTCATCAAGCATATTGGTGCTTTCAGGTGAGTCCACTTCAGCTAGGATCCGCTCGAACCGACGACTGACGAGATAAGCTGATTGATCATTCGACACATTCATTTTTATAGAGCTACTTTCACGATTCATGACCAACCTACCATGTTACTGGACCATGCAAGACACGAAGAATTAGTAAATGCTGCTAAGAAAGGTACAGTGTCGAATCACGCCAACGAACATGATAGATTCGAGCAAGATTGGAGTAAAGCTTGTGCTAAAGATAGTCCGTTGAATAAGGGTGAAAAGGAGCTGCGTGAGTACTTGATCGGCAAAGGAGTAAAGGGAAAATTCGAGATCTCGAAATAACCTTATCAAGGTCAGCTCTCCAGATGACGACCACTGACCTCATGTCTTCTATATACATAGCTGCCGCCGATACTTTCATCAATTCTCACTCAGCAGCCATGGACATCTGTCAACACCCCTCGTATATGGAAAACCATGGAATGTTATTAGAAGAACATAATGCCGAGACCCATCCTAAACCACACACCAAATTATATCCAATTTTAGTACCTTCTAAAACTATGTTGAATGGTGATATACCTGTCACACCAATTGGAAAAGATGGTAGAAGAGATGACGTTGGACCTGATCCAGAATGGAATAGAAAATCTGGTAAATTGTATTGGGTAAGTACGAGATTTAGCTGTCTGTTCTTTACATAGTTGTCAACCAGCTGACGTCTCATACTTACCGGTTGAAATATACAGAGAGGTTTAGCTACAGGATTAAACCACGATAAGAAAAAAGGAGCTAAATGGAGACAATCACATCGAGAAAGATTACATTTCTTAGCAAATGATAGAACAGATTCATATCAAGAAGTTTTATCACCTGTTGGAATGACTGGTGAAGCAGAATTAACAAGATTACCTTTGAAAGAATTAGGTGAATACTATATGGATGTTAAACTATCTGGTGGTCATTGGCAATGTGATTGGGATGACGGTACATGTGATGAAATGGAAAAAGAAATTGAATTTGCTGGAAAAGATAATGCCGAGAGGTCAAACGATTTCAAATATGTTTTCGATGTGAGTTAATCATTTGTACTGCGCATTTGGTTGACTAATAGTTCTTGATTGATGTAGACCGATGGAAATGCTTGGTCATCACGATTCCCTCGTTTGATGGCTGCTAACAAGTAAGGTAGTCCTTCGTTATCCCAAGCAAGACGACAAAATTAGCTGACAGCGTTATCTCCTACAGTGTCGTCGTCAAAGCTACTGTGTTCCCAGAATGGAGTGAGTATAGCTAGTTTCGGATTGTGCGACACCTAACGGTAGCTGACTTCGTCTCAGATACCAAATCATTACCAGAATGGTACGCTTATGTCCCATCCAAAATGGACTACTCGGATTTGTTTTCTATCATGTCATTGTAAGTAGCTCACCCAATTTTTCTTTTGGATTGGCAGATAGTTGACCATATGATGATGTAGCTTCCGAGGTACACCTTCAGGTAAAGGAGCACATGATGAAGTAGCTAGAAGAATCGCATTAAATGGTCAATGTTGGGTAGAACGAAGTGAGTATAGTATCCACATAAAATGATCATGCAAATTATACTGTAAAAAGCGCTACGCCGCGCTTAGAGGATAATGCTGATATGGTTGTTGTATCCTAATTCAGCATGGAGAAGAGAAGATTTACAGATCTACATGTTCAGATTGTATCTTGAGTATGCAAGATTAGTCAGTCCAGATAGAGACAACGGAAAGATGGTGAGTAGTTTTTTTTTGGAATGACCACATAGACAAGTGTCGCAACTGTTAAGTCCTTCATCGCGGTCCGTTCGCTAATATTTGATCAATGTGTGCAAAAATAGGATTTCGTACTCTCGGCAAGTCATCATAGTTCATCACCTGCGAATCATAAAGCTGGGGATGTACCTGTAGCTGCAGATGTTGTACCACCGATGGTAGACGAATAGATGAAAATCATATGAAATAAGAAATAAGGTAGATAGGAAGGAAGGCTTGTAAATAGCTCTTAGTGGGATGGTATTAAGGACTTTTGAGTTCCAAAATTGTGTTAGAGTAGAATTTTCGCCATACATATAAAATATCCTTTTGTCTCTTTCCATCGCTGTAACAACACCATAAACCCACCCTTATAGATAAATGGATCACCAATTTGGGGTTTTTTCCCGTTTCTTTTTGAAAGAGTGGAATAGCATTGCCTTTTCTCTTTTTTTCTTTATGATTTTATCTTTGTTTCAAGTAAACTAGCAATGACTCGTAAATTTTTGCATGAATTCATTCAGATACCCCTTGTCATTTGAGCAAGCATTATATCTAACTTAGTAAATTGCACGTAACTTACAGCACAGGTATAGTAATTTGACCTTGTGCCAACGTTTCGCTTAAGTTAATTAAGATAATTCGCATTTTATACATTTATCTGTTCATCTATATAAACTATTTATGAAATTGTTGGGTATATCTTATTCAGGTTTTTGCGAAGAACCGGTTTTCCCATCGTACGGATTTCTGATCTAATTGGTATTACATTCTAATTTCATTTCTATCGTTACATAAACTGGGTAAGATCTATATTGATCGATTCCTTAACTCTATACTCTCTTCGTCTATACATTCGAGAAGCGGATAGAGGAATATTTCAAAATACTCGAAGGGGCCAAGCTTGTTCTACCACATCTATCACCCTTATTAATACTTAGGTATTCACCGAAAATGCAACCCCGTATGAAAACATGATGTTTACTCCTGTACACCTAAAATTTTTACTAAACCGAAAGCTGCACCAGCTGCTACACCACCTACAATCATAGTTGATATAGCACCATAAGCATAACCACCCCATCCACCTGTAGCACCGCTATATATATTGACAATAATATCAGCCTAACTATTCATCAGAAGAGGGATAAGTTTACTTACGTGAAATATGTTTTGAAACCACCAAAAATGAATAAAACAACACCAGTTACAATAGCAGAAATGATTAAACCCATTTCAGCAGAATCAGTCAACATATATGGAATTAAAGGTATTAAACCACCAATGAAATATGATAAACCAATTGTTAAAGCTGAAATATATAATCTAGATTTTGGTACTTCTTCTAAACCTTCACCGAATTTCAACAAGAATGCTGTTAATCCCATATCTTCGTCAATCTTTTTTTCACCACCTTCTTCTTGATCATCATGTTCATTTTGTTTATTTCTACTAAATATGCCTCCCCATGATTTTTTTCCATTTGATGAGGGTGAAGGAGGAGCAATGTCATTTGACGAAGGCATTATACCTTCTGTTCCATCTATACCTTGTCCAGGACCATATAAATCATCTTCAACAATTCTTAAATCTTCAGCAATTAATCTAGATAAAGGTTCTTTGATACCTAATGGACCTAAAATTGAATGTACTTCTCTTTCCATTTCACCTGAACATGATCTTAAGACTCTTGCTTGAGTTTGTCTTCTTAAATAATGGAAATGATCTAATTCAGCCTGTGAAGCGACTATAAATAGCTTAGTCAGCAAAAAAAATGCAATTGTGCAGATCATCTGGGAATACTCACGATATCCTCCTAAACCCATTGAGATAGCACCAGCACATAATTCAGCTAAGCCACCAGTAACTACTAAACTTGAACTACCAAGAGAAGAGAGACCAGCTGTCAAAGCGAAAGGTACTGTCAAACCATCTGAAAGACCGATAATACTGCGGAGGTGGTACCAAGGATTGAGATATGTGGATTGGCGATATATGTTGTTGGGCATCGGAAAAGAGATAGGTATGAGATATATGGAAGGCAAGGAAGAAGGATTAGTCATCCTTTGTATGCGACTGATAATCACATTAAACCAACTTACACATCTCTGACAATCTCCGGACTAATCAAATGTCTCTCGTCATCACCCTTCAATTCTTTACCTACATAGATCAACCATGCTATCAGTACATCTCCAAAAGCGAAATATCTCCCTATTATCGATATACTCACAACATTGACCACCTGAAGCATGAGCAGAACATTTACTTCCTAAAGGTTCATGATCACCTAAAACATTCTGTAATAATTGTTGTCTATCTAATCCTGTAGAATTATTTGATGCTATAGTTCCTGAAACTGGTGCGGAATTATCTAATGACCAAACTGCACCATATGATTTATTTGAATCTTTACCATTTGCAGTTACATCTGCATATGAAGTTGCTTGATTCTTCTTTGATTTGTTACCTTTTAATAATGGTACAGAAGCGTCATTTGAAGATGATTGTGGTTTACAGCATCCACCCGAGTTACCTTTACCACCACAGCATGAAGATGACATTTTGTTTATTTGGTCAAGTATTGATGTTTAGATGTTAGTGAATTGATTACAATTATAGATAAAAGATAAAAGATAAAGGATAGAGAAAAGGTGGCAATAATGAGAAAATTGAGTGGAGTATGCTTTATAGAGTAAAAGCTTGGCGCTAATGTTATGATACCAACCTGATTACTCGTATATATACCCGAAATAGCAACTGCTTATGTCACCCAATTCCCAGATTCAAATTCAAATTTTCAGTTCCTTGTTCACCTTTTGAATCAAATACAAAACTTTTGTAATCAAAGCTATTTAACTGGTCAAGGTTAGTTGCATAATCCCCCTTCTCTCCGTATCGGCCGAGATCTATAGAGTATAATATTCACCTGCAATTACAATTTAGACGCGACTAACCTCTTTCAAGCGACACCGACGCTAAGATTATTATGCATGTAGCGCTTTGCGATCATCCAAACTAACATGACATTAGATGCATATATGATGATATCCAAAACTTGCCCATCTATATTATGAAGGCTATACCATATTTCTTTCCCTGCCTATCTTCTTTTCTTATCCTCTTCTTCATTGCCAACCCAATAACCTTTCAATCTTTCCACTTCATCTTTACCGGATTTGTAACCGACTGCATTGAAAACTTGTTCTAACCAAACTAAACCAATAACAGCAATATAACTGATCCAATACCAAATAGGTTGAATTTGTTTTCTGATGAAATCCAAATAACTTATTAATGATCTAGCTAAAAATATCGTTATAGTATTTGTTTTAGGTAAACCCCTTGAAGCAGGCTTCATTTCAAAAGGTGATTTACAATTAAAAGGCTCTTTAACCATTAATTTCATTGAAGATGTGAATCCATCTTCATGGAATCCATAATTTGTCCAGGCTCCAGCAAATGATATTCCACGTTTATTTTGTATTTTAGGTAATAATGATTGTGCTGCAACTGATTCATGTGTCATCATTGGATGTTCATATTGAAACCTTTTGATAACTTTCGATTCATCAGGTGGGAAAGGTGGATTCAAGGTCACTAATACTAAGCCATGTTTGTCTTCAGGTAGATGCTGCAAAATATTCATATCATATGTTCTATATAACATAACGGCATTGCATTATTAGCTATATAAATAAGGAGTACTGCTTGGGCTGACAACTTACAATGATACAGTTTCGATCTCCGATTCTGATGTATGAGGTTTTTTGCTATCACTCTCGGTCAAGGTGAGGTAATTCCAAGCTATTTGACATCGAATACCATCAGCTCTCAACGTTTCTCCATAGACCGGATTAGTGAGCTTACCAGAGTAAGCCTTTCGCCGTATTGGCATTAGCTGCAAGTCACATGTCAAATTAGCTATTTTGCTCCATCAACTTTCACTCCTCCCTGACTGCTTACCTTTTCGTCCCAATGCAGTATAGCTTCATTTTTACTCCATTTCCAAGGACTCAAAGCTTTGTTTTCATCTTCCGTTAATCCACCGCCATTCTCCAACAATTTCAACGTTGTATCTGAATGTGTTCTGTCCATGATTATTAGCTAATATTCCTATATGAATTTAGGTGTAAAGCCCATACTTACGCTAAGATGACGTGATCGTATAAATGCTTTTTACCTGAGGCTTCAATTAGATTCACGCCATCTTCGTGAGATTCAATCGCTGTTATTTCTGTATTAAGATGTAGGTTTTCCTCCGGTAATCTGCTCAAAACTGAGTCCAAGTATTTTTTTCTGTATAGAAATATCAACATTTTAGCAAATTAGCTTTGATGACGGACGGTAGGGGTATTGCACTAAAGGTATGGTTTCAACTTACGATCCTCCTTCTACAGTTAGCCATTTTGGTTTACCAGTTATCTGTAACAAATGGTGATTATGGAAGAATCTAATTAATGTTGATGCAGGGAAATCCAATGCAGCTTGATCTGCCGGAGTTGACCAGATCGCACCGGTCATGGGCTATACAAGTATGATCGTGGTCAACTTTGATGAACCTCTCTTGAGGCCTTCCATCGAGTAAAAGTATATCCTAGGCTTACCATCAAATAATCATCTCTGAATCCATCACTATAACCTTCTTTTTCTAGATAGTCACCGATACTTATACCTTGTTTATCCCCTTCTTGTTCCAATAAGTCTGTAGCGAACAGGTTGAACCGTATAATATCGAATAACATTCTATATAACCTAGGGTTGAATCTAAGCAAAATCAGGAATTAGCTAAAACACCTTTCCTTGTAGAGTGAGCGTCATAGAGTAGACAGACTTGGCTTGACCTCTGGGGATGTACACTTACACATTTGATAATTGACAAAATACACCACCTAAACCTTCACCAGCCCATTCAAAAGCACCTCTATCTCTTGTTACTGAAAATGTCATTTCAGTCTTCAGTAAAGGTATTTTCAAGTGTTTCAAGAATCGTAAAAAGTTTGGGTACGTAGGTGGGTTACAGACGATCTAAGCCAGAAGGTGAAGATTATTAGCCTGTAAGAACTGATATATGTTTATACAGAATATGGCAGAGTGCATTTGGGTAACTTACGAATCCACTATCACCATTGAATAGCGACACATGAATGGTGCAGATATATCAGCTACTTGATACCACATATATTCTGGAATTCAGTCGAATATAACGATAGAACTCACGTATCCACTTGGCATGGTTCTTTACCGGGTCCTGTCGAAACAAAAGTATCGTAGGGATAGTCGTCAGTCGTCGATTGTACCTTTCGAGCCAGAGCTTGATCATCGAAACCGGCAGGATGGCCATAACACTCGAATGTGCAAGGAGTATTCATTCAAACTTACTCTTGAATTCTACCGTATTTGTATGTCCACCTGGTCTTTCATCTTTCTCATATATATTTACTTCATGTTCTGAGAATTCGTTGAGAAGCTACTTAATATATGGTAAATAATTAGAAATATATCCGATATTCGCAGTTGAGATGTCATAATAACTCAACTTACCCATAAAGCTGATATTCCAGATACACCTGTACCTACAATGGCTATTCTCATCTTTGATCTTTTATGCGATTTTCCTTCTGAATTCAAAAACCACTACTCTCGATTTGAGTTCGATAGTTACAATTTTGGTCAGATTGAAAAGTCGTAACTTTCCGAAGTCGTGATTTTCAGCTTCTATGCTAACTCTGTTTTTGACTAATTAATCAAGTCAACAACTCTTACTGAAGAATATGAGCAACGTGTCTGATGATGAAAATCTCATTTGAATACGATTACGAATATATGTATATATGTAACATGAAAACGGTTATACAGCAGACATAACGATCGTGCCTGAATGCCTAGAGAATCGTCATACAGAAGCCGAAAGGAAGTCACTACGAGTAATTTAGAGCAAATTCGTAAATTCACCGAGCCAACGTTTACTACGGCAGTTGAATTCAAGCATAATCAAGGTGATGAAAAAAGATAAGGTAGATTATGGTCATATGCGAGTTGTACAGTACGAGTACAGAATAAGTTGATAAAAAGATGGAAAGTAGCTGACAAGAAGAGATAAAAATTCAGGGATTTGCATCTTTGCATTCTACTGAGAGATACACAAATATAGTTTTACCGTAAAAAGGAGTTTGTATAAAACTCTTTAGATGTTCACGACTAAATGATCGTCTTCGACTCGTAACCCCCTGCGTAACTTGAGATCCCTATACAAAGATCATTATCAAAGCAGCCTAAATCATGTCGTAGATTCATCGTTTCTTCTCATGGATTTTTGTGTGAATATGCGAATATGATGATGAAAACTGATCATCGTTCTAGTCGCTTTGATCGCGTGTGTGTCAGACATCAGACACTATAACCTGATATACAAGCTGATCATTCAATTTGAGGTCCATGAGCTTGGGTTCTTCTTCGAATTGATTTGACAGTTGACTACCTTGAAATCAACAGTATCAATTATTGCTCTAAGTCAAGACCAAATTCTTGCTTATGTTCCGTAATTACGATTAATGTCTTACGACCAAATGAAATGATTTAAGTTTATAGCCCGTACCTCTATATTTAAGGAACTGTCTTACTAAATCATTCGGATCTGAATCTTCTAAAATCTGTATACATATACTTTTATTTAACAGCTGAATATCGTATCTTCCCATTTTGACAATTCTGTTTTTATTTTTTGTCGTTGTTGCTATCGAGTCCATTTCTCTCAGAAAGTCGGTGTATTCTATACCGATCAATGACATTATGAAGTTTGATTGGATCTGAAATGAAGATGGGATCCTGATGATATCAAATGATGATGAGTGACTGATCCCATGTATCATTTTGTGACATACGGAACAATATAGTAGGTGACGGTGATTTGCATTTGATTACTTACTGGAAGATTTATAAAAAGTACCTCAAATTAACACTGTAACATACTATACTAGTTGTCTTTCCTATCTGCTTGGGATGATGTATCAAATATCTCTGACAATCTAGTAAAAGCAGAGAAGCAGACGACGAAGACGTACCGTCTGAGTGGCTTCAATATTTTGCACCATGATTTACACCTAGACTCGGTGGAGGTTTCCTCAGTCAAGGCTCAACCAGCAGCAGCCTTCAGTCATACAAGTACTGAACATATCCTTCTACTCCGTCTAATATGCCTGCACTTGGCAAACCTTCTGCATATTCAATGAGCAATGAACCGGAAAGTCTACACGTTACGGTATACATGATATTATATTCATAATCATTATCGTCATAAAACAAGCCACCATCTATTCTATGTATACTGAAATCTCAAACTCTATTTGGTTATTCTCAATCCCAATCTTGTTTCTTAATATACTCAAAAATGTTTGAACCTATTTGTTGAGTAACCAAATCACCTCTACCAGCCGCTATTTTCAATATAGCCGCGTTTAACGGTGTAGCACCCAAGATATCGACGTGGTCGGCCCTATATCACCGGAACAAGTCAGCTGGTCTTACCTGTAGACAAGCTGATTTGGGTGAAGACTTACGTTTGGGCACCTCCTCTAAGATCCATACTCTCTGGCGAGTGGAGGTATTCTATATAAGAGCGATCCGTTAGCAAATTGACCCACTTCCCAATTGTAGTCCAGCCACTGCGGCACACTCACCTTGGGTGACTACCTCGATACCCGCAGGATTCCATTTAGTGGTACCATTCCATCCTTTTAGGCACATACTACCCAAACTTAATACTGGGATAGTACCATCACCATCACCGAATTTCACACCCGATCTAACTTCTGGGTTGGATCCTTTAACAGTAACAACTGAATCTATCCAATGTTTCCTTGATAATGGAAAGTCCAATGGCACTCGTTGGGTTGTTGCATTGTTACATTGATTGGAGGGGTCTGATGCATCGCACTTGAAATTCAGAGGTTGTATTAGCGAACTCCTATCAAACGCTCATATTGAACCCGACGAGAGGGTTTTATGAACTTTCGTACAGCTTTGCGTACTTACAAAAGCATCTTCATTCTCAGCATCAGAGCGAGACTCATCCTGCTCATAATCCCCTTGCATATACCAGTATGATCTCTATTGAATGAACACAAACGTTAGCTTCGTGTCGATTTTTCAAATGCCCGAAAGCTTCACTCACCTCAGTTTCCTTTCCGTGCCCATACAAGCAGTAGATTTTCATCGAAGGGGCTTCTGGCAATCTAGGTAAAGTGTGAGTGTAATCGCTCAATGTTGTGAATCATTGTCAAGCTTACCTGACTTCCAAAGGGTTACTCCACTATAATTAAAAACGGTCAACCATACTACCTTGCTTTCACGATAGCCAAATCATCCAACATACCTTAGTATGATCCCTATCATTCTTCTTCAGCTGCTCTACATCTGTTTCGAATCCTACACTGTAATTACTCTCCATCATCCTCTGGAACGCGGGCGGTGTATGAGTTAAAACGTAAGGTCCGGCTTCGTTCAATGTCAAATTAGGTGATACAGTCCATTTAGTCAAATCGGCTTCTTCTTCAGATGTACCAGGATGTCGGAATGAGAAGAATCTGCCATGCGTATCGGTAGCATTTTCAGGATCATCAGGTGCAGAATCGTGATCTCCCCAAATTCGGTTACCACCCTAACAAGTTTCGGTACGTCAATGAACTATCCAGCGCGATCAAATCTCGGCAATCTATCAGACTCACTTTCATCCACATTGAAGTAGATCCAGGCCATCTTCGGAACAGCTTGGCCCTTTCCCTTCGAGAGAAGAACTATTAACCTTTGTCAGCCGATGATCTTGAGAGACATTTCGACAGCTTACCTTTTCCAAGACCCACGAACCTGCGGGATGCTAATATTGATACCAACCTCATTTCAGCTACTACGCTTTCAATGAAGAATGCTTCAAAATAGCTCACTATCTCGACAGTATCCCGCATTTCTCCTGACAAGAAAGCGGTCATAGCTTTAGAAACTCCCAACATGGTACCGGCGACGTTTACCCAAGATTCGATGTTTTCCTATATCAAAAACACCAGGATAAGCGGCATTCCAACAGTGCTGTGCAGAACACTTACCTCAACCCAAGCAACACCTCCACCCCCTCCAAAGCCATTCTCTTTCGGATCAGATTCTACCCATTTCAAGCTGTACGTGCAATTCGTCAGTCCGATTCCTTCTTAGTGGTATCAAGAACGTGATATGACTGACAAGTACTGTTTACGAGAAAATATTAGCTTTAGTCAACATAGACGGATCTCTCATATAACTCACCAAGAGAACCGTGCCGCCCATTCTGCCTCAGCGAGTTTATCATTAGCTCAATCGCTCTATTCAAAAAATGAACATGACTGGTTACTCACGAGTGAGAGCATAATACAACTTTCTGCCCGTTATGCTTTCTCATGGTTTCTATCTTATACTTTAATCTGGTGAAGTAGGCATCTCTGGTCTCAAGGTTATAATATGCCAATCGCCTAGACATGAAGTCAGCTGACGGGATCTCTCCATAAGCTACAGCTGACGACCAGACTTACCAATCGTAAGCAGCCATATCCATGGAATTAGTATCGTAACCAAGCGTAGCCAGATTTTCCACTATTTTCTGCCAGATCCAGTACCCTATAACAAGATATTTTAGCTACTCTTGAGTCGCGAAGCTCATTCTTCTAGCTCACCTTGAATGAATTCAGACTATTGACAAAAATGTCAATTATTGCTTGTATTCAGGCAAAGTTTAGTCAGCTGGAATACTCACCGCAGCATCTAAACCTTGGGCAGCTCTGATCTTGAACCCAGGTGGATCTAATCCGGTTTCCGGATCAACTGATAAGGCTTGAAGCCACCTTTCCCTATTGAATTTGAGTGTCAGCCTATCAACTTACAATTTGTATCATTTGCAAGAATAATGACCACTTCCACATACTTATTGGTCAGAACAGCTCTTATCATTGTGGAAGTACCCTATATTGGCTTCTGTCAACTGAAATTGATATCATAAACAGATTCCTGAGGTAAGCTCACCCATAACCGCTTTCTGAAAAATGGTCTAGCAACACTTTCAGTCCCCCAGCTTTCCAGTCCGGTAGAGACGATACCAGGGATCAAAATTATCGGATGTTGCTTTTGCAAACCATATTGCTCCACTAATGACTCTCCTACTGTAAAATCTCGATTCTCAAGAGCTTTTCTTGCACCTACATCGCAACAGCAAAATTACAATTAGTGCAGAAAGATATTATAAGAAGTCTGTAAGATGGAAAAACAGAATCGGATGACCTTGAGAGGGTGAGACATTGTATATATATGAGTGACTAGACATACCTTCTACTACAGTCAAATTGGATAAAAGATCTCTAGGATCCAACGCTGCTGGTAGAGTTGTCCATATATCTTTCATATCCGCTCTGACAAATTAGGCTGTCAGCGTACAAGCTCATCTAATATAGATAAGAGAGTAGAGAATAGATATTTACGGTAAAGAAGTCAAATCAACTGCCCATAAAGCTAAACAAACCCCTAACAATACACCTCTATCATAAGGTATTACATATGAGCTTTTTTGCTCCCTTTTGTGGGAAAACCAAGGCATAGGTAGCTCACGCGGGGAAAAAGAACTGTTCATGAATGAAATCAGCAGATAAATTCTCACAATGAATATTAGAAAAACTTACTTTTCTACCAAATAACCATGACTTCCAAGTAGATTTCATTGAATGATCATGATGATGAAAGAAAGTCGATTCACTTAGATCTGCTCCGGACTATCAGCTATGAAAGCTCTTTCAACTGAATGTAGATGAGTTTATAACTAACCAATATCATTAAAAGGTGTACCTGGAGCTAGAATGTAGGATTAGCGACTCTAACCGAGAGCTATTTGAACGCAGAATAGCGTTCTGCGTACCGAGTAGCTGATAGGATCATTATTAGCTTGGGTCGATATAAGCTGGAATATTATAAAGGCTTACTTTATAATGACCGTCATCCTATAGCACAATCAATGTTTTGCTTTCACCATCAGCTTATCTTCCTTCAGATAAGAATATTCCGACTTTTCCTCGTCCATACGTATCTCATTGAGATATCTTTGAACGTACCTTCTTCTTTAGTCTGACATGTAATTCTTCAGTCTCTTTACCAATCTCATCTACTGTGTTTTTGATTCTTTGTCTTAAACCAGTAGGTGGTGGACTTCGTTTTTTACTCGTATTTGTTGAAGACTGATGAACTTCCGTTTTAGTTTTAATCTCAGAAGAAGTTGCCGTAGGTGGTGTGATTGTGATTTCAATTTCATCATCCTCTGAAAGAGGTTTCGATTTCTCAGGAGGCATCGTTCAAGTCCTCTAGATATCCTTTGTTATTTCACTCTCGACTTCACACAATTTGTATAAGTAACATACATCATATATCATCATCACCAACATGATATCTTCAGTGACGTCGTCTTTTCCACTTTTCGTTTTTTTTGGACTGTTTACAACTTCGCAAAGTGGAGGACGTGTTTTTCGTTGTTGTTGAAACCCCACGTGGTAGATTTCCTATCTACAAAACCATGAAATTGGTCAAGAGAATGTTGTCGAAATGCTGGATTTATGTACAAGCTCATTTAGTCACCAGCACCCAAGGGAAACGCAGAATGAGAAAAAAATGTACAGTAGAGTATTGCTAGTGTGTTGACCGATATTTATGTGATTTTCATGCAATGCTATATATTTGTAGAAAAGAGAATGTGTATATGTATGTATACTATATATGATTATACAAGATTGTTTTCGAGTCCCCCTTCTTTCTTCGTTTTTTTTGACATTAATCCTTCCAGACCATGTAATCGACCATACTCTCATACAGCTACTATATTATCCTTTCCTCTTCTTGTGTTCCAGGTTTACTTCCAGTTAAACTTGATAACCAACCAGCTAAATTTTTATGAATTAACATTAGACCTAGGACTACTGGAAGATACCATAAGGATGTAAAAAATAGTTTTTTCGCTGTTTGTTCAGTTGTAACTTTATAAAAATTCCAAGAATCTTTTGTGAAAATATAATTTGGTATTGCTGAAGTCAACAAAAAAGACCAATCTACTGATCCAGATAATGGTGCTAATATTGATGTAAAAGGAATTAACAATATTGAATGTCTTAAAGAAACTAAAGCATTTAATCTAGGTGATAAAACGGATAACATTGGATATCCTGATAAAGCGTAAAAAGGTCTAATCATATGTGATAAAGCATTAAAATGTGGGAACTGCCATGAGAATAATAATAAAAACAGACATAATGGTGTTAATGGATTGGGTAAAATATCTTCTTTGACATTTATAGGTGTTGATGAAAATGGTAAATGGAATATCATTGGTTGTTCTGAATTTGGCCATAATGATCCTCCTGTAGCTGTCCATCCCATTAAAGGAGTTATAGCTCCAACAACGGCTCCAATCCATGTATTAGATACTGAAAATCTCTTCATTGGTGTATAAATTCCAGCATAAAGTATCAAATTACCGATACCTAAAGCTGCTGTTGTGGGATTACATCCATACCATAAGATTGTACCGCCTAATATAGTACAGGTTAAACCAAACATGAATGCGTGGAAAGGTGTGATTTTTCGCATACATAATGGTCTAACTCGTGTTCTAGGTGTTTGAGCATCTATAGGAATTTCGAGGATTTGATTGAATGTATTGGCAGCTGCTGAAGTCAAAAGTGTTCCGATAGTAAGGTTGAATAACAATGGGATCGATAATGGCAAGGGTGATAAAGCAAGTCCAGTTGTTGCGGTAAGTGTCATCAAGACAGTTAAGTTACGCTTGGATAGTTGGGAGTACACTGTCAACAATCGTTTCAAGTTGAGTGGGGTGAGTGGTCGGTAGGCTGGTAAAGGGGCTGCTGGAGCTGTAACATTTGGGATGGGCAGGTCTGGTAGGGCAGGGACAGGGGCGTTGGCAGCTCCGTAGACTGTTTTGAATGGGGGTGAGTATGGTGCAGGTTGAGCAGTGAAAAATGGACGTTGAAGTGCTGAAGTGTGATTTTGACGACGTTGAGAATTATTCGATGAGGTTTTTATAGCTGCTCTTTCTTTTGATGAGGCAGTAGAGGCATTGGGTGCTTGGATTCGTGGTGTAGAGGATGAAGATGAAGCGTTTATAGCTGCTTTCTGTTCTTGTTGAGATTCGTGATCGGAAGGAGATGATTGTTCTAATTGAGTAGGTTCACCAATTTCGATTTTAGCTAATTGACCATCTACCATTTTCCTGAATTTCCCATGTCTTCTAGTAATCAAATCATGATATGATCCATCTTCCGCTACAGCACCACCTTCAAGTAAGACAACTCTATCTGCTGAAGCGATTGACGATAATCTATGAGCGATAAGGATGACGGTTATATCGGAATTGGCGAAAAGATCGTTGAGAGCAGCATTGACTGCTCTTTCAGATTCGGAATCGAGGGCAGACGTAGCTTCGTCCATCAACAATACTGATGGATTGCCGACAAGTGCTCTAGCAATAGCTATACGTTGTCTTTGACCACCAGATAAACTGTTCTTATTGATTATTGTATCATAACCTTGTGGTAGACTTTCAATAAAATCACAATGAGCAACTCTTGCAGCACGTTTGATATCTTCTCTTGTAGCGTGACTATGACCATAAGCGATATTTTGTTCAATTGTTCCACCAAATAAAATTGGATCTTGAGGTACTATACCAATTCTTGATCTCCATGATTCAGGTACAAATGATTTTATATCTTGATTGTCAAATACCACTGATCCTGAAGTTGGATCATAAAATCTTAATAATAATAATTGAATTGATGATTTACCTGAACCACTTCCACCAACTAAAGCAATTCTTTCACCTTTGTCAATTCTTAAATTCAATCCATTTAATACTTTTGCATCAGGTCTAGATGGATATGCAAAATTTACATTTCTTAATTCGATTGATCCACTTCTTGATTTGATTAAATTTTCACCTTCACCCAAAGGTATAGGTGGTGGTAAAGCATGTAATCCAATTATACGTTGTGATGCACCAACACCTTTCATTAATCCAGTGAAGAATCCAGCTAATGTGTTTAAACTCCATTCAATCCAATTGACGTAAATAAATAAAGAAGTCATATCACCAACAGTAATTTCACCTCTTTTAACTAAAACACCACCATAAATTAAAAGACCTATCATACCAATATCACCTGCAACTTCATTTGCACCTTGAAAAATACCATTTGCATAAGTTTCTCTTTTTTGTAATTTATAAACACCATTAACTTTTGATGCATAAAGTTGTTTTTCTGAATTTTGTGTATTTGATGCAGTTATAGTTCTATGTGCAGATAATCTTTCTTCAGCTAATTTTGACATACCACCCATTGCTTCTTGAGTTTTTAAAGACAATTTTCTAATAAATCTACCATAAAAGAAAGTTCCAACTGCTATAGGTGGTATAATACATAACATCACAAATGTTAATGTAGGTGAAATCAAATACATTGCACCTATACCGGCACCAGCACCTAATATGGCTTTTAATCCTTCACCTAAATTTTCAGATAAACTTTGTCCAACAATTGATGTATCTTGTCCTAATCTAGATAAAGCATCTCCAACTCCAGCAGTTTCAATATGTGATGGTGGTAAAGCTAGATATTTTCCGTATGTTTGGTTTCTACGTAATCATTTGATAGTTCAGCGAATTTTATTAGCTATCCCAACCATGACTATTCAAGTTCCGCACGTCTGTAACTTACCTGATAGACGCGACAGTCCTCTGACCAGCTAATCTAAGCGCTATACTTCTACCTGAATTAGCTGCTGCACCAATTAACAAAACTACCGCTAAAGCTCCTGTAGCTTGTTCCAATGGTAAACCTAATAATAAAGTAGCTTCTGAACCTGGAGTGAAAAAATCTATAATTCTACCTATAACCCAGGGTATTGATAAATTGACTGCTGTTGAAATTGATAAACAAGTTACACCGATAGTTAATAATGGCCATTGTGGTTTTGCTAAAGATAATAATTTTAAGATTGATGCTGCATCTGGTTTTGCATCTTTCCCTCCTTTTTCAGATGAAGAAGTAGGCGTTATTTCTGCTGTTGCTGATGGTGGTGCTATAGGGGCTAAAGGATGTATAGGTATTGGTGAAGGTGCTTTACTGTTCTCTTTATCCTGATTTTCTTCTGAGGATTGTTCGACGCTACTTGATCGAGAATTGTCTATCTTTGAATTATTGGAATTGAACCGTATTTGTGTGAAAGTCGATCTCTGAGATAGTGAGAAAGGTAAGGGTAAAATGTATGGTGACAATGAGGATGATGGTGAAGATGGTTGTAGCCTTGTTCTACTACATCCTATATTTGTTGATAATAGTCTTAATGTCGAAGTGGTTGATTTCTGTCGAGGGGTAAAAGAACGTGATGAAGTTGGCCATATACGCGGTATGGTCAGAACGATTGACCTCGCTATTCCGAGGCCTTCTCGGACTGCCATTTTGGCGATTTAAGACTTGACAAAGTCGAGGTGTCGGTTTGAGGCGTTGATATGCCTGTCGTACTATACTATATGAGCAGTGTTAGATATGTACGCAAAGAGGTAGTATCGATAACATCAAAGATGAAATGTAGTACAAATAGGATCGGCATCCGAATGTTGAAGCAAGAATAGCAGGAATAGCAAGGATATCAACTTTTTTTAACCGTAAATGCAATTAATTCCGAAACATTGATACTATGTGATAAATGGGTAACCGATTTAAGGTAATCATCCATGGTCCGCAAAAAGTTGAATGTTGATGTCCCATGTTGATTTTGTTGTTACATGTTATGTTAATAGTCAATCTCTAACTTGATCATTACAGTTGAAACATCGCATAAGATATACAAAGCGCTTGGAGTTAAACCAAAGATCAAAGGTGAAAAATATATAGTCAAAATGGTCAACTCATCATTAAAGAGTAAGTCATATCATTCGACTGTTTCTTGAAGATGGCAAATACTGATGATGTTCTTGGGTGATAGACGCCATGGCAAGGCGTAATCATAAAGAAAGATCACAACCAACACATAGAGCACGTATGGGATTATTAGAAAAACATAAAGATTATGTACATAGAGCAAGAGATTATAAATCAAAACAAGATAGAATTAAAAAATTAAGAGAAAAAGCTGCATTTAAAAATAAAGATGAATTTTATTTCGGTATGATTAAAAATCAAACTAAAAATGGTATCGCAATTGCAGATAGAGGAAATAAATCTTTAGATACGGATTTAGTTAAATTATTAAAAACTCAAGATTTAGGTTATTTAAGAATTCAAATTGCAAAAGATGAAAAAGTGAGTTTTGAGTTGATTTTCGCTTCAGTTTTTGTTGTTTCTCCATTGTGTTGCGATATCACAAACAAAGTGTCCAGTTGGTTCTATCTCTGTGATTTATGAAATCACATCTCATAGATTGACAAGCTGACTTCAAGTAATAATCTTACCCCTCTAGAAAATACGTAACCTCAAAGCCGAATTAGAAGTCAGTTCATCATTAGCAGGTCCGAGTAATAGTTTAAGTGCAGATATAGAATCAGAATGGGATGCAGTAGCAGAATTAGCTGAAGTTGAAAAATTAGCAGAAATGGGTATAATAATAAAACCTCAAGAACTTTCTTTATCATCAACAAGTCGAAAAAAAGGTAAAGGTAAAGGTAAAGCACCTGCTGAGGGTCATGTAATTTTTGCTGATGATAAAGAGGAATGTAAGTGTGTGGCTCACCAGATTTCAAAGTCGATGTATGCTGATTTTGATATTATGAATTATCAAAGTTGAGAAATATGGTGAATCAAGCTCGCCCTCAATAGAAGATGATGCTATAGCAGATGAAGAAGTAGTTGATCTAGGTTGGGCAGAACCAATTCAATTGAAAAAGAAGAACAAACAAAAAGTCATTGAACTTATAAAAGCGGATATTGATGAAGAAACAATAGCGGAACAAGCTAGAGTAAGTTGATTTTGGCAAATCATTTGAGTTTGAGTTTGAGTTTTGTTCGATTTAAGATATTAGAGAATGAAAGATCGTACTACCTTACTATGCGATTTTTTTTTACTGTAAGCTAACCAAGTATACAATTTACTTTTCATAGGAACATCGTATGGAAAATTTAACTTTATTATCAGCCTATTTAGGAAGAATTAAATTATTACGTCAAGCAGAATCAAAATTAGAAATGACAAAAGGATTAATGGGTAAAGGAGGATCTGCTAAAAAAATTAGAGAATCTGGATTTGTGGAAGATGATACAGCACCAGAAAATAAAAATGGTGAAAGAACTAGATTACAATCGAAATTATGGAAATGGAAATTAGAAAGAAGACGTTAGATGGGACCTTTTCAATCCTCCTATTTTCAATCACAAGATCATTTTATTTGTTTTATTTTTGTAATCCCACTCACCATCATTCCATCATTCCATCATCAAGTTATTGTAGTTTTAGTTCATTCATGCATTATTTGTTGTTATTTATCCTGCATCACTTGTTCCTTGCGTCTCGTATATCAGAATCACTAGAAAAGATAGTCATTTTCAAAGTTGGTAATGAGTCAAATTATCGACAAGTGATTGATCATAATGAAGAATGCATGTACTTGGTATTTAATCGAACAAGCAACAATTTTCACAGTACAGTAAACGATAAATATAACTGACTAAAATGCCTGGAAATGATGTAGAAAATGCGCAAAAGCAACAATTTATGATGAAAACATGAAACAACAGATTTAACTAGATACGAAAAACCGAAAAAAAATAGAAATGTAGGGTACTTGAATGATTTATCATATTGAATGGTAAAAAATACAGGTGACTTGTAATGGATAAGGGTATATAAAATATAAAAAAAAAAGAAGCTGTCAAAGTATCGTTATCGGTATTTTGGTATAGTCCCCATGGTGAAAGCATAGTCACCTAGTCACAATAATTTCTAAGCAAAAGAGTTATTCTCAATCATTGCAAATAAATCAACATTAGAATTATCTCCTCCAATCAATTCATCAGCTTGACCAACTGAACTTGTAGGTTGATTCTGTTGTAGGTTTTGGATTTGATTTTGATTTTGATTTTGAATTTGATTGTTCAATGAAGAGTTATCTAATTTACCAAAAATTTCATTCAACATGTCGAAACTTTCATTTTGATTATTATTATTATTATTGATATTTTGTAAATTTGATGTAGTATTATCATTTTGATTATTATTGTTAAGATTATTGAACATTCTTTGAAAATCTTCAGAACCTAAATTAGCATTCTCATTGTTACTGTTGTTAACAGTAAAAGAATTTCTTAAACCACTTTTACCTGGAGTACCGTTAATGATCCTTTGATTTTGGTTATTGTTATGATTTTGATTTATTTCCATTAATGGTGAATAACCATTTTTACTTTTATTGTCATTTGGTGTTAAACCAGAATCTGAAGGGCTGTTATTATCATCGATATCAACATCTGGACTACTTAATAGTAAAGCAGAATGTGGTAATTCAGATCTTGAAGAAATTGATAAAGGTGGTGAAGAAGGTGGTAAAGCTGAAAAATCAAATGGATGTATTGGAGATACACCAACAGATGAAGATGATGAAGTTCTATTGAATAATTGTGATAATACATCATCTTCCTCACCAGTCGATTGATCAGTCATTATATGATCTTCATCTCGCTTTCTAGATCTTATTGCTTCAGCGGATAAAGATTTTTGAAATTCTGTTGGTGGTCCAATATCAGGTGAAATTCCATGTGTTTTATCTTGCAAAGAAGGCATTGAAAATCCTTCAGTATTGAAAAACGCTGATAAATCGGTTCCCCAATTTATCTGTTGATTTTGGTTTGAAGTTGTTATTGAAGTGGTCTTTTGTTCTTCAGGATTATCGTCGCTTAAAGGCATATCTAGAGTATTCTTCTTACCAGAAGACATTTGCGATTGTAATTTACCATAAGCTATCCTAGCTGCTGTTACAGGTGATTCAACCGGGTCAGTGTGGAAATTATCTGATTTAGGTATATTATGTTGTTGATGATGTTGTGGTAGTTGTTGAGAATTCCATCTAATAGGTGAAGAAGCTGCTACTCCTGCTCCAACTTGATGAGGGTTCCTTAAAGATTTAGTAGCTGATGTCGAACCTCTTGGTGGTGATGACATTGGCACAGGTTTTGAAGTTTGATTCAAGCCTGATCTTGGTAATGGTTGTTTTCCTATATTATGTCGTTGGTGATGATAATGATGAGAATTTGATGCTTGAATACGTTTAGCATCTTCTTCAACAACAGATGATAAAGTTCTTTTGAATCCGTTACTATTGTCACTATTGTTGGTTTTGATTATAGGTTTATCAATCCTTACGGCTGGTATGTCAGGTTCAGACATTGGTGCTTGAGATGATTGTCGACTTCCTCCTGCTCCACCTCGTTTTTCTTTCCTTGGTCTATCTTTTGGATCATCATCTACATCACCCCATAATGTAGGTGGTCTCATAGATCCTTTTTGATTCCAGTAAAGACCACAAGCTATATGAAGGATGAATATTTATCAGCTTATCTAAGACCGACAATTGTATATTGTAAAAAAGATAGACTTACCATTACAGACTCTGACAGATATACCACCTTCCATAACTTTAGTTCTCCATACAGCAGATTTGATTCTACCACAATTCCAACAGACGAAAGCGTTATGTGAAGAATCATTAGAAGATGAATCGTTTGACGATGTTGTTCCAGATCCTTTATTTCCATTTCCTGATGCCGACAAATTTGGATTAGATGAAGAAGAAGAAAGTTTCTGTTTCTTATTATTCTGACTTTGATTCTCAGTCGATTGATCATCATCATTTTCTCTTGATCTTTTAGCAGCTGCAACTGTATCTACTGGTGCTCCAGTTAGCTTTTCAAGCATACTTAAGAAAGCTGGTGAAGCTAGTAACCTTTGAGCTTGTTCTCGAGTTAATGATTCTGGTCTAGCGAACAACCCAGCGGGTATATCGGTAGGGAAAGGAGGTTCGACTGCATCGGAAGAGGGAGGAACGGAGGACCTGGCAAGAATGGATTGAGGTAACGTATGATGTGGTGGATTATTTGTTGGATTGGTTCTTTGTAATGATTCAGAATTCGTATCGATATTACTGAGTGAATTACGCGAATTGCCTGTTGAAGCAATAGAAGAATTTCTTGTTTTCCTCTTTCTTCCTGGTTTTGCAGGTTGTTTTTCCGTTGGTTTCGCTGCGGCATTTTTGCTCGCGCTGACTGTACGAGTAGGTACAAGTGGTTGGTGCTGGTGTGAATGCGTATGGGAATGGGCTGAAGAAGATGGAGGTGTAGGTAAATGAGGACGACGAGGTGGTGGTTGTTCATGTTTTTTAGGTAAAGTATGAACAGGAGGTTTTTGGAAATGATTGATATTTGACGTAGAAGCATGTGCATTATTCGAGTAAGAATGAGTTGAAAATTGAGTTTCAGTTGATGAAGTGGTTGACGATCTTCTTAAAGCATCTGGTCTTCCGTCGATCATCATCGAGTTTGAAACTTTATTATGTTGACTACCTAGAGTGGTGTTTAGCCCTGACTTAAGTCCAACGAAAATTTCTATTCCCCAAGATTCTTCATTTGATCCTTTGTTTGAGTTAGACATCATTAAAGCTTCCAACGCGTTCATAGAACCTTCCTGAAACTGTTTGGGGGT
The DNA here is from genome assembly GCF_036810415.1 of Kwoniella dendrophila CBS 6074. Lineage (NCBI taxonomy): Eukaryota > Fungi > Basidiomycota > Tremellomycetes > Tremellales > Cryptococcaceae > Kwoniella > Kwoniella dendrophila. The sequence goes on from NC_089480.1 coordinate 507,221, forward strand.
ATTTATATTTGAAAAATCATTGGAACGTATCAATCTACCAGTGATCAGATTTTTTCCTTGTCCTGGTTCATCTAATGCCCATGAAACTAAACCTTTACCTGTCCATACTTCATGTACTGAAGATGATTGCTGTGATTGTGATCGAGTCATACCATATGATAGATTGGGCGAAGATGCATAATCTGATGAAGGTGAAGATCCATGATGTTGATGTTGATGTTGATGTTGATGATTACGTGATTGAGGAATAAAAGATGATGATGGACCAGTAGCTCTAGAACGACGTAAATATGTTTCACGAGGATCTAATACATATAATGATAGATCTGGTGTATTTGGATGAGATGGATGTAATTCGGGGCTATCATACGTGCAATATGTTAGTTGGCAACACGGAGAGGAAAAGAGGAAAGAGGGGCAGGAATGGAAAGAAGGGAAAAAACTTACCTAGCCATCAAAACACCCATAATAACAGTTTTGAGGTAAATTGAACCCCAGGCTTCTTCTTCCAATACACCATTTTTACTCGTTGACGCAGCAGCTGTATTAGGATGTACATAAACTTGTTGAGGAGTTTGAAATAATGTTGAGAAGATTTGTGAAGTTGAAGGAAGATGATATGATACGCGGACTAGCCTCCATCATCAGTATGACATAATATAGTATATAAAGCGAAAAAGGAAGGTCGCGTGAATCACCAAAAGGTACTTACCAGGTAAAGAATGAATCTTATTAGGTGCTAAAGATGATGATGAACTACTCATTTTGATTGATATACTAGAATGTTTAATGATAAGATGAGAGTCGAGATGTTGAAGGATAGTATATATGAAGGTTGAAGTATTCTAAGGGTTTTCCTTACACACTGTTCACGATGAAATTTGACTAGATTCCCTCACTTCACCTGATGATCGCGTGTCTAGCAATTGAGTGTTGGAGATATTATTATTATAAGACCATTTGTATATATGCAAGGAATGATGGAAAAGTAAGTGTAATGTATGTACAAGATACGATATACTGTATGTAGAGTAAGAGTATACCTTTTACGCGATCTAACAGTAATGTTCAGACTGAAGAGTTAATGTGACAAAATTGAGAAATAGGAAATAAAATGAATATCCAGGGAGAGAGAGAGCTTTAGACATGACCAAATCTCCTATTAGACGTGTATGGTGGCTCGTTCATTTTTTACTACTATTACGAGGAAAGAGTGACGCCAATGACACGTTAAATAGGGTAATTTCACCAGAACATTAGTCAGTCGCGTCCATCCCACAGCTTATCACGTGATAATCCAAGTCGCGTTCAACCTATATATATATATATAGAGATCAGATCGAGCGATGCAGTATAAGTAAAATATATAGTAGATCTAACAAGTCACATAAGGTATGACATACGGTATTGGCCAAGAAACGTTTCAATATATTGAACAAGTACAAAGTATAACAAGATAATAACAAACGCAATACGGAAACACAAAAATTACACGCACAGTCGATGGCTTTGAACCCCAAATATTCCTATTCATCGTATACGGAAGCTGGTCTTCCTACACCATCATTATAACCTGGAATCTCGTGTTCCTCGATCAACTTATGAATCAACCCGTAAACGCTATTCCAATCAAGTTCTAATAATTGCTGTAAAGCTTCAATTTCATCCCAGCATTCTGTGATATATCTAGTGGGAATGGCATGAGAAAAATCAATCAATCCAATTCCATAATCGTGAGCTGAATTACGGTTAGCGTTAATGATGATTCTTATGTTCTTGGCATCAAGTACACCATGTTTCATTTTACAAGAATGGAGTTGGATATAGGCATTCAATATTGCCAATCTATAACGGATAGCAGTAGCAACAACGTCCAAGTTAGCTAAAAATTACGTGTAAGATGGAAAAGAACCATCATAAAAAATCAATACTCATATACTCACTTATGATTATGCGAAAGCACACCGGCACGTTGGTGGATTGATAATCCAACATCTTCCAGAATTTCAATATAGACTTTATAAGGTTTGAAAGTCATTTCTTCAGTTTCAGCATTCTTCCTAAGATGTCCAGTCCATTCCCATGAACCATAGAAGCAGGGCACCAATTCATGTTGAAGGGAAGCTAAATTTGATTTATAGGATACTACTTCATTGATCATTTGCTGTTTAGCATGACGTGTGGCGAAGTCATATGTTGAGTCATGATCAAAGGCTTCCGGACAGAAAACTTTAACTATTACTGGCTGTTCAGGTAAATCGCCAACTTGGAAGCTCTTTCCCGGTGGACAGGTATGAATAGTTCCTCTGTAAACGTCGGCAATCGAACCGCAGTCAAGAAGACCAGCGATATCGAGATACAGGTTGTTAAACTCGGTGAGCAATGGTTGAGTAGCTATGAGTGAGATGACGTGTGGCTCAAGTGCGGTTGGTGCGAAAGGGAGCATTTTACCAAATTCGAAGCCGTACGAACGTTTGTTGTAGAAACTTTGTTGAGCGGCCATAATGTCGAAAATTACGTGTAAGGTAGGTCTTGACCATTTCATGGGTGCTCTAATGTCGTAAGCTCCTACTTCGTCCATAGGTATGTCGCTGAACTTTCTAGCTGGGAAAATTGTTTGATCCTGCATATGATGTATACGGCGTCAACTCTGGTTACAAGAATTGTTAAAGTGGAATAACTTACCGGTTTAGTTGGAAATAAAGTCCGAGCTTCGCATCGCTCTTGCATGGTGATTACTCTGAAAGCCATTCTTCTTTCGAACCAACCAAGATCATCAGGTAGTAATTCACCTGATTTCAGATCATCGGCCAACATTTCGAAGCGAAACAAACCCACTCGAGCAGCAATGAAATCTTCGATAGAACAGTCAGGTGGAATACCGATATCCGATATCAGAGCTCGAGGCAAATGTGGGGAAACGAAAGGATCAACCCATGTCATTTGGCCTGTAGGTGCTTGAATGCACTGTACGCCAGAAGCCACTGTGGTTAGGTGTAAGCTATCAGAAGTTTGACTAAAATTTAGTGAAAACTTACCTCTCCATTTAGGTAAAGAAATTTTTCTCAAGTCTTGCTTATCAGACTCAAATTTGGCTTTTCTGAAGCTTTCTGGAACATCAAAGAATGTAACTATCCTAGATTCTCTTCTAGCTCTTTTCATTGGGGCTGAAGGATAATGCATTTGCATTCTTCTTATCGGTCCTTCAATCTCGACCTCTTCTGGAGCAGGTGTACTGATGTTGGAGTCCGAAGCTGATTTGATCGAAATGATCTGTTCTTCACCTGCTTCATCATCATCTTGTTCTTGTTGTTCATTTTTTTCTTCATCTTGCTCATGTGATTCCATTACTTCTCTTTCTTTACGTTGACTTCGTCTGGCTGAAGATGATTGTTCAACAGAAGCTTCCTGAACCAGGGAGGAAGAAGAAGAAGGTATTTCATTTCTGACTTGCTCGGATAGTTTCCTTTTGTGTGATACAGATGAATCTGTTGATTTACTTCTAATTGTACCTACTGATGCAGATGTAGTAGAAGGTTGGATTGTCTCTTGAGAAGAAGCATTACCAGCATCATGAGGTATATTAACGATTATGTCTATACCTGCCATTGAGCCTTCTGATTGACCTTGATGTAATTGTTGATCTTCAGATTGAGAAATCATTCTTGATTGACCTGGAAATGTACTTGTACTCGTAGTGAGGATCTCGGGTGATTGGTATGTGAGGGTTTGTTCGGAGACTCTAGGAGGTGTGCGAGGCGGTGAAGAGGAAGGAGAAGAAGAATCGGGAAGTTGAGGATGGGGATGATCATTCTCTGAATTTGATGACATGATATACTAGAGTATACCTTTACGCAGAAAACGGTATATAATTATCTTTGGGTTTATAAAGAAAAGAATAAATCCGAATAAATGATAATTTTCTTTGAAATTAAAGTAAAAGTTTGATTTCTATCTTGATTTTGATTTTGATTTGTATTATAAACGATATTGAAATGACACATTAAACAGGTTCGAGGAATATTTGGTAAAGATGATAATCTAACACGATCTGAGTCAAGGGGAAAAGAACTTGAATGATCTATACGACTATCATGAGAAAAAGTAATTTGACAAAGTGTAGAATCAATATAATGGTATTGGTAATAAGTCGTTTGGAGTTCAAATATCATTTAGGCAAATTAAGAACATAAAAAGAAGCGGAAGGGTGGAAGAAAGGAATATGGTATAAGGACTATAGTAAGGTGATAAAGAGGTTTATATAACAATTTAATAATATGTGATAACAGGAGAAGATGATAGGTGGTGGTAGAAAGAAGGAAAAGGAAGAGAAATAGAAAAGATGATTATGCTGAAACCCATGGGAAAATGACATTGTACAATTGTAGCGAGTAGTAAGTTGATTGATCTTGATTGAATTCATGTCATCATCAGCACCACCAGAGACTAGTGAGTCAACCAGTAAATCCAAACCTTAAATCAATATGTAAATCAGTACAATCCACATCAATCTACATCAACCATGGAATTGACAATATATTCGTAATCCTACTTTTGTATCTGAAAAGCCAACAAACTAAATTCTTGTCGTCCTGCGCTCAAGACATCATCGCTGTCTGACATGAGCCTTTGGTGTCAGCACTTGTTACTGTCATATTGAACAATCTGCAATTCCGAAGATAGGTTAACTTGCGTAAAAGTCTGCATAACAATTTCCTATGAAATGATGATGATTTTCTACATAAAGTAAAAGAAACCCAGTTCACAAATAACTGATTATTGAACTAGTAACAGATTCACATAATGTCCATACTTGAAGCGACTCGTTTGAAGAGAAACATGAAATAGAGTAGCAAAAAGAAACATGCTATGATTGTTGAGAGAATTAAACGGGGTATTTATGAATGATTGTTGTTTTGATTGAAACATTATTGGTTTGATTTGGGAATTGATTGTACTGAAAAGATAAAAAAAGAAAAAAAGTCCATATAACTATAAATAATTATCATACACGTTAACGCATCTCTAATCGCTGCCTTCTACTTTGGTTGACACGTCGTAAGTCTTCGTCTTATCGTCTACTTGGCGGTGTCGTAGGGGCGGGATAAGCAGCTCTTTTGTTTTCCGTTATTACTGATCGTTTGGTTGGTTGAGTTAAACCTGCTCCACATGCATCGGCTGGCACACCTAATGATGCTGCACTGTATTCAGGTGCGTAAGAACATCTACGAGAAATCGAATATCAGTTACCATTACTTTCCCAAGTCCAGTCAAGGATGAAAAACGACCGCAACTACTCACCCAGATATCGTGGCATAAGCTTTTCTGTTATCGGCACTTGGGTTTGCCCATCCATTACCAGCATCAATGGTTTCGGTTGAACCGGGACTGGTGAAGGTAGGTGCAGGCATTGTTATCACGTCACCGGTTTGAGTGTATTGATAGATAGCGTCCATATCACCAGCGGCGATATTAGTGAGTGACCTAGGTGGCCAAGGGAAAGATGAGGAATCGGCAGCAGCGATTGTACCTGCACCTGCGCCACCGGTAACGGCTGGGTTGGAGAATTTACCATTGAATGGGTTCATGGTTACACCGTCACCTTGGCAGGTACCGGCAGCTTGTCGAGGGTCTTTAGGAATCCAACCGTGTTGTAAACCGAGTTGATAGTTCCAGAAAGGATTTGGTTGGGGAATACTGCCAGTTGAATTTCCGATTTTCCATGTCCAGAAGAAGTAATCTTGGAAAGCATCCATACTACCGAGAACGAAGTGGTTAAGAGCGGCGATGGTAGATTGATTCCATTGAGTATAATCATTCCAGTAATCACACGATCCAGTAGCTTTATTTGCGTATCCATCGTATGTACCGTCGTAACGAGAACCAGAGCCGACGTTGTTGACCCATTGACCACAATCGTTCCAAGCAGCAGACCATTCACCAGTGTTAACAGGACCGTATGATTGGAAGGTAGTGTTGGTTGATGAAGCCCACCATTGACAAGGTTTTACTTTGAGATCGTCAAGAGTACCAGTGGGTTGATCTTGGAAAACCATATAGTTGTGTTGATCTAAAGCTACTCGATCCATACCGGGGGCGAAATTGTACCAATTCTTGATACCAAGGAAAGAATCGTGGATGGAAAGCTGAGGACCGTGGCCAGCTCCGATACCTGTGATGTCTCGGATGATGTTGTGGGCTTCGATGTAGAAAGACCCGATTGGGCCTTGACCAAGAGCATTTCCATTAGGCTCATTAATGAAACCAAACATTTGCACGACATCAGTAAACTGTGATTGAGCAATGAATTGGGCAAGGGTTCTGATATAGTCTAAAGATCGTTGAGCGTTGGCAAGACCCATGGGACCGTTCAACCAATTAGGGGTACCTTGTCGACCAGAGTGGTTCCATCCGTCTGCGGGTCAAGTTGGTTAGCATACATTGATATGCTACACATGTTTAACTCACTTTCAGATCCTGGAACGTTGTGCAAGTCCAAGTTCACTCTGATACCATATTTTCTAGCCCATTGTAAAGCTTTGAGCACATAGGCCCAAGACACCCTTTCAAGATAAGGTTCTCCTGGCCAAGTTTCGATGGCCCAGAAAGCCATTGGAAGTCTGATCCAGTTCAGACCAGCTGAAGCGATCTCAATGAAATCTTTCTCGGTAATGAAGGTTTCGTAATGTTCAGTCATAGCAGCTGTCAAATTACTACCCATGTTCTGACTCAAAGTGTATTCATCGATGGCGGTTTGTCCGTTGACAGAAGCGTATTTTTCGTACAAGGCAGGAACGATGAAGGGTTCTGCATCGTCCGTCAGCGGAAGGACTGGCAATGATAGTAATGAGCTGTTGGCTTACCAGTATTGAGCCAACCACCGAGATTAACACCGTAAATTCTGTTCGTAGCATAATCCCATTGTTCATTAAGTCTAGGTGTCCAAGAATTGGGTCTAGCGGAACTCTAAAAAAGTAAAAAAGAAGTCAGCAACACCCGCAAGAGAAAGACTTTAAGGCTTACGTTGAAAGGATTTGCTTCATCCCAATGCCATTCACCTCCGAATGGATTGTCATACGTTACGGTTGACCCATCTGCGAGTGTGATCAAAGATCCCTGTGTACCGCTTGTAGGAGTGGCAGAAGGAGCAGCAGATGTATGGTGGGCGGTAGCAGTACCGGTTTGAGATTTATTATTTGTCTCATCGGCCTTGTTGCCTTCTGATGACGAGGAAGATCCGTCGGTGGTCGACTTGTTACGAGTGAGGCTACAGAAATTTGTAAGCGGAAGACTAGTTGAGGAGGCGGAAGTTGACCCACCCTACACCAAGACCGACACCGAGAGCAATCAATGCTAACAGACCAAGACATATACCACCATAAATCAATTTCCTGTTTTTCTTCTTTGAAGGCTGTTCGGCGCCGACTTCTGCCCACCTAGGTTTCTCATTCTGTATCTCGGCAGCACCGATACCAGCTACAGCAGGTGTAATATGACCTTGCTCTTCATCTTCATCAGAGACAGATAATCTATCATTGTTTGTGTTGTTCCAGCCAAGAGAGGAATGTGCTAGGTTTGATGGGGCTCGAGCAGCACTACCTGGCCTTCGTGTCTAAGGTGTATAAAGTATCAATATATGATAGTATGGGTCGGAACATGATAAACGGAGAGAGTGTACTTACTTCAGCGCCCGCTACACTTGAAGCAGCAGCAGCTAAGCCGACATTACTTCCCCATGATTTTCTCTCATCTCCTCTTAATGGTGGTGTACCTGGTAAACTTGAATAGGTTGAATCTCGAGTCATTATTGATGGTGCAGGCATGTATTCTGATCCTGGTCTACCGAATAAATTTGATGTCTCTGGATCTGGTGATAAATAGGAACCTTCTCTATAATTGGGATCAGGTGAAGGAAATTCGCCTACAGTAGGTGAAGAGGTTCCCGGATTTGGAACTGCCGTGTAGGCTGGGTGTGAAGGTTCTGAGGGTGACATGTTGTTAGATGATGGATCGCAGGTTTGAATGAATGTAATGTAATGTATGTGCCGTGACCACGAGATTAGGTGGCAGGGTAGACTAAGAAAGGATGACTAGACCAGTCGATAATCTAATTATCGATCGGCCAATGAACAAAGGATTGGGAAATTGCTAATCTGTATTTGTAAAAAGGAAAGAATATTAGTTTCGACTGGCAGATTAATAAAGATAAAAATGAATATAACGATGAAAAGTGGATGAGTGATAAATACATGAAGGGAAGAAAGGAGTAAATAATATATAGGTGATTGGACATGTGAAATGAATCAGGGGAGGTAGATGTTTTGGTTCTGTTTTGCCAAGACTAGCGAAATACAGCGCGCACTGACCACTATTATGGATTCACCCAGTTGATATGAAACCAAAGGGAATACCTAAAATAGAATCTCTACACCGCACAATATACCATGGACGATGATTAACGTTTAAAAGGGAGTGCAAGATATCATGAATAAACAAAGGGTGGCAAAGGAATATATAACTCACCTTTATTAACAATGTCTTTGAACACAAAGGAGGGGAAAGGAAATGCTTTAATTATGAGAAATGCCTTTCTTGATGTGCGGGGTTGATTGGACCCGTGTGTATTCGAAAGGATGGAAGAAAAAAAATAGCAGTGCTACAAAAATTAGGCTAGTAAAAGTTAAGAATCACCTGCTGATGGTCTAAGACAAGCAAAGTTGATCGAAAGTAAAAAGGGATGTAAAGAAATAGAAGTTAAAGAATGAATAATATAAACAGCCAAGCCCTCCGTCAAAGGTGTACGAATGAGAAAGGGAAGGTGATTATGTATTCTTCTGAAGTTGTTGATTCAAATGTTGTCACTCTAATGTACGAGACTTGATTATAAATGTATGCTGTACTCGAGTAAGGTGTAAAATGTCCTTTGTTGGATTGACTTGTTCTTGCTATGCTTGTTTCCGCTTATGATATGATGACAAGACGTTGACGTTGTTTGGATCGATCCACAAAAAAAAGCTAAGCCGATAATTTCAGATCGTGTACGACGACTATTGAGTTGTTGACAGCTGAAACAACGAAATCGTTATGGTAAGAGAAGGAAAAAAACCAAACACGAATTATGATGATAGGTTGAGAGAAGTAAGAAAGAGAAAAAATCAGTCACTTGTTTTGTATGTGAAGCAGCTGACTGATTGATTGACTGACTGATTGAACAAACAGCCTTTGTTTCGAAAAACTCATACATATACATACATACATCCACTAAAGAAAAGAAAAAAGCTGTCATCATCCTCTCTAGTACAACTGACGGGCCGTTTTGATCTCTTTTTTTTTTCGCTCATAAATTAGCGAAAATGTCCCATGTTAGGGAAGCAAGAGGAAAACCATTTTGTCAAGTTTAGGTAAACTTTTCCAGGGGTATCATTTCTGGGACTATACTATAGCGTGGCGCCCTTAAAACTGTCTTTAAAACGAAGAAGAATGCTGTGCGGGGCTCAAGAGCAAAAGCAGTTGAGCTGTTAAGCTGTTAACCTATGAAAAGCTAAATTTATAACTTTGTTTATTCGTTACGATATTTTCAGGTACATCCGTCCCGCTGATTTGTTCCGCCAAGGAACGTATGCCTGTAGGTTTGCCTTTGACTGTTACTGTAGACCCACGAGTGTCTTATGACGCTCACCCTACAACCAGCTTAAGCCGATATACACATATAGCTCACTTCATCAAAGCCTTTGCCTATCAGCTTTCTTCGCGATGTATGTAAGACTTACAAATAACGTTGATATATATTAAAGTATATTTTCTTGATGCTATGCTATTCATAAGCCGATACCAACAAAAACACTTGGCTGACGATGTATAGAAGCATCGCCAAGCTGTGAATTTTGTCTTCTGTCATCATAGAACTGGTTACCATATGCTGGTAATTTAGTTTCGGCCTTCCACCTCATATATGTCATTGATTCCTTTTTTTGCTTTTCTTTCCCATAAAACATCATAACGGCAAGTCCATATAACATTCCTGACATCGCATTGATTACCAAGCTATTGCATAGATTGACCTGATTCCAAGCTATAAATGGCATTGCTTTTCCCTGCAAAATACAGAAAGACGTATGTCGTTCGTCTAAACATGCCAAAGAGCTTATGGTATGTACAGTTATTAACATATTCAAACGAATCTTTAATCGGTCCGAGCTTTTTGTTCAGTGAACAAGAAAGTGGGTGTTTCTTTTCCCACTTCAGGAACCATGAACCTCTGTTTATAACCTACAGTATGAGTTTTTTGTTTTGGATCTTCGTTGATCCCGTGCCGCCCAAGATTTTCGCTTTATATCGAAAATTCTTGGGCATCGGTTCGTCTAATAGCGGAATCATATTTGGTAGTAAACTTGACAATACATTTACTTCTTGATTTGCTTGGCTCGCTCATGCTACTGCCAATAACCTACTGTTTCTTGTAACCTTATACTGATTCAAGAAGGACTTGTTCGGACATATACTGTACTTGTCAAGCAAAAGCAAACAATTCGGTTTCTCGGCTTATCAATTCAAGAGTGACTTCGAAAAGGAATTTGGGCTGTTCCTGAGATTTTTATCGTCTTAACGCTTTTTCTTTAATGTTTCTCCTTTGTCACACTTTTCTCACACTTTCGAAACCTGAAAAAACCTCCGTGCATGTCCCATCGGATGAACCTCGTGTGATAAACAACAAGAAGAACAGATTTTCGGAAACGATATGTTGACATCAGCAAAAGAATAGTGGCTTGAATAAAGTGAAACAAGGTTGTTTCTTTTTTAACACATGTTTTTATCGCGGTTCTCTCAATAGTTAATTTATCTCACATCGAAACGTATTGAGCTGACCTAATATCAACTGCGGATAAAAGTTTAGATAACTTACTGAGATTTAGATTATTCCGCGGATATGCGAGGGGTCATTGAAATACACGTATACTAAGGTGGGGAACAGAATAAACACCAGTAGGATATAGTCAATTAACGCATAGTATACGATCATAATAGTGGTCTGTGAAATCCATCTTTGCTCTACCCCATTGACTCCCAGTAGTGACCAATAAATACGATGCTCGATGTTTCTCTCGACCAAGGCTTCTTCCTCAATGTTCCAATCGATATTCATCATGCCCCAATCCCACAACAGGAATGACCATTATGGGTTTCTTGGATGATTCGCAACGTCTGTCAAAGCAGCAAGAAACTCTGAAACGCGGCGACTGATGAAACTTCAGACGACATATGGTACGGTAACTAGGATAACGGATTTTAAAGAACCTTCCTTGACAACAGTTCCTAGTGTACTCAACCAGGACCGAGAAATCGATTTGTAGTCACAGAGCGTTCCCCAACAGACCCGCTATTCCATTTTCCACTTATATCGCTGGTCTATCCAAATATAATATGGTTAACCAACTTTTTGTCGAAACTCAGCACATCGATCACAACTCAATCAATAGAACTCTCCTATTCAGTTCCGTTCTTCGCCCGATCAAGATCATTATTATGCCACGCAGATTACCACCATCTCCATTGACATTCATCCCATCATATATCCCTATACCTCGTAAGTAGATTCTGTTCTTCTTCTCTTGCCTTGCTCTCCTAATTCGATTGCCTGTACTTCTTATAACTAGCGGAGCAGCGAAATATCATTTACCTACTCCTCCTGCACCTACTTTGCTTACCACGATGAGAACAACGACAATACACATACCGCAAATTTACCGTAACTCCGTTAAACTAGATGATGTATTCGGTCTGGAGAGATTAGATCATCCATATCAAAATTATAAAGTAGTTCAAGAAGGTTCCAAACCCCCTTGATAAGATCAAGAGGATTTAACTTGGCTGGAAAGGAATTATTAGGTGGTAAAGGGGTATTGTCTAAACCTAGCGGTGCGTTACTTAATCGATAAGAGATACGCAAGTATTGAATATTAGTATGATCATGTTTTGATCTGTACTATCATGCTAGTTCAATCGACCATGCGGGTCATGTAAGTTGTACGTTCCAATGGGAAAGCGACAAAGTAAATGATTTCATCATAAGCATTTTGTTGTTAATTTATACTTCTTACGGTTTCTTGTCATATCAAACATTAACTAATGTCACTTCCTTGTTACTACTACTAATGCTTCTTTACCTATTTGAAATTTATCATAAAATCAGTAAAATACTCTTTCTGGACAATCGATGAGTACGAAGATGATATAGCATAAAGATATATAGTTCGGAATGAGATGCAATGGTGAAAGAAGAATATTACAATAATGATTTACAATCAATTAAACTCACCTTTTTATAGTTACAGAAATTTAATGGGCATTTTGAGCACCACTATCAACCCTGTGACCTTCTGCTTGATCAGAAGATTTTAAACCTTCATGCAAGGCGTTTTGAGCTTTCTTTAAATCGTGTGCATGTGCATTTACATCACCTTGATGTTGAGCTTGTGATGGGACTTCTCTACCTTGAGTTTCTGATGGGACTTCTGAACTTGATGTTTCATGTCCATCATTTTGTGCTTTGTACGAAGAAACGTTTGTGTCGTCCTATCAATTGAATAAGAAGGGAGTAAGCAATACATCCTACTATTCGAACTTCTTGTATGTGTTCTCGGATGGTAAGAGTCATGAAACAGGAAAATGATTACTAACGTGTTGTTTACCCATTTTGTCCGGTTGTTGTTTCTTTGCTTCCTTGTGTAATATGTGTTGAATGAGATAAAGCAAAACTATCACCTATGAACTCATATTTATACTTGATACTGGAATCACAACTAGTTTGAGTGGTACTGTAATACTCCATCGATTGTTGATAGAGCTCAAGGCATCATGACGTCTATAAGCGGTTTTAGCATGGATTTATCCTCCTACAGATCAATTGTGAAGCAGTCAAACTCAAAATATCGATGCATAGCAGCAAAGAATTAGAAATGAATACGTGAGATGTCGTAATTGTTAACATGATGTCACATAATCTTAATCGAAAAAATATCAATCGTCAAAGCAGATGAAAGTGATCTTATCGAGTGGAGGTGAGATTAAGGATTACGGTAATCGGTGGCAGAGGCTAAATCCTCAACTGTGATTGTCTTGTTCTGTCAATGTCGTATCCTTCCAGACAACGATACATACCAGGATGACCTGGGCTGGGTCCAATGTTGTCTCTTTACTCAGCAGGTGATGTAGGTTTGTGAGCTCAATGAGGATTCGAGAGATGCTCAGAATGGTCAATGTGATACAGTACACCGATATACTCTCGATCAACCTGCTAAAGTGACAGATCGATTTTTCAATCATTCGATCTCCCTTATTGTGCTCTCTACTGTCCTGTTGAATCACAAAGGGTGCCATGATAACTTTGACGAAATGCATTAGACAAAGTAGGTTACAATGATCTATAGTTAAGATATACGAAGTCGATCGCCATGAAGACAATAAGTTTCACATAACCAAATTTTGTATGTTGAGGTGGTTTATAACGGTCCGTTAGGCTACAGAACATCAACCGAAATCAGCTTCAATCAGCATTTCCGTCGCATTTATCGGTCTGCATGGAGCTAGTCGAAGCTATATCGGAGAATGCAAGATGAAGGATGGAACACTATGTAACGTTGTTGGGATGTTGATTGGCCTCCCTTAAAACAACTGGTGTAACCTCGAGAATGAGAAGAACTCACCCAGGACGTTCCGTTAAGCCTACTTTCGTCCCTTCTCCTGTTCATGACTCTTTGATGAGCTGTAAGATATTCATCCGATTGTGGATCCCAAATCAAATAATCTATCCATCGTTCTTGTTTTCTTCTACGACGTCCGCTGTCAGATTCGCTATCACGTTTCGCGGTAGGGTTATTTGAGGGATCTTGGAAGAGATAAGATGGTAATTCAAATGGGGTACTCTGGCATTGATTGTAGGGGTGAGGGTGTGTTGGCACAACAGGTTTAGCTTATAATAAGTCCACATTGCTATAGTAGGATGTCTCGTGACTAAAGAGAGACACTGGATATGACTTACTTCTCTCGTCCATTCCAAATTCGATATGATATTTTCTGCAAAAATTCGACCGAAAAACAGAACTTCATTCGATGAAGTAGCTGCTTTTCTCGAAACTTCATATTGTTCTTTCAATGATACTGAAAATTCACCAGGATATGTATTTGGACTGAGGAAGTTTACGGGTCTTAACCACATTTCTCTTGCACCATCTATTGCAGCATCGCTGAAGTTATCTGGTTCAAGTACAAGTAAAGCTTCTCCATCTTTTGGATTTCCTTTTGAGCGTTGTTTTTGATTTGATGTACTAACAATGAAAGAATTTGGATGTTTTATAATAGCAATTTGAACACAAGTTACCCAACCGAATTGTTCATTTTTTTCATCAATTGATAATTTTCTTGCTATTTCCCATATAATCCAAAATAAATTTTCTGATGTTGAAATCCATAAAGTTTTTTCATCTTCCCAAATACCTTCTTTAATTTCTTCTATACTTGATAATTCTTTTAAACAAGTTTGTTTTGTTTTATTTAAAATATGATCAACTATTGTATGTCTTAAATAATCTCCTATTTTAATTAATTCATAATTATTTGATATTAATCGAGTTTTATTTTTTTCATCTTCTTCTTTCTGCTTCCTTTTTTCATCTTCTACTAATTCTTCTTCTTTTTCCCTTTGATGATTATCTTCAATAATTTTGTCCCTCAAAGAAGAATTAGAAAAAGAAGGATTATAAGAATAAAATGAAATATATGATTTTGGTGTTAAATAACTTAAATGTGAATTTGGTGAACTAAATCCAGATGTCTTCAATGATCCTGTCCATAGCAATGGTGAATTTGAAGTTGGTGTATGTAATCTGAATAAAACTTGTTTGGATTGTGCTAAAAAAAGTAGATTTGATAATGTTGGTGGATCGTCCAATTTATATTCTTCCTCTTGCATGGTGCTATTCACTGATTTCATCATGAACGCACACTATAGGTCAAGGAGTAGGCTAATCAATGATTAAGCCAGGTCTGAGCAGATCTTGTCAACAACTAAAATCAGTGTATGTCAATATTACTTGATATATGTTCAGATGGGAAGAGAAGATGATGTAAAGAAGGAAGAGGAAGGTGTAAGAGAAAAGGTGCCTCATGAGTTGTTTTCCTCCTTGTACAGCTTCGGAGCCAGAATGATGGAAGATGGCTCGTGCGTTATGGTCAGAAGAAGCTGCAATCCAACTAGAATAATCGTATATAATTCGCTATTTCGAATTAGTAATACCCAAGTCAGATACAGTCTCTGATAAGGGTAAAGAAGTCGAATGAAGAAATTCCGATCAAGTAACTCCAACGCCATTGCCAAAACTCCACTAGACTGTATATCAAATTTGTTGCATGTTTGCCAACACCTTTTTCCCTCCTATCCACCACTTCATCAATGGTTACCTCTCTGATTAAGTTGATCAATATATATGACGTCCTGACTGGGAACATCACTTCTGCTAAAAATCCCAAATGATCGTTAAGCACTTTTTACTTCCCATTAACATCCAAACTCAATTTAGGTTTTTCCCTTAAACCACCAAAACCAGTACCTGGGCCACCACCTGATATAGGTACTTGAGCATGATGCGAATTACTTGAATATTGATTTATGTTTGGACTTGCTCTACCCGAAGTCGAATTACTACTTGTGGTACCATATCCACCACCTAAATAGGGTGTACCAGGTGCGGAAACAGAATAACCTGAACCTGAAGTCGATGTAAACCCTAATTGACTTTGTGAAGCTTGGGACCGCAAGTCAGTCGAAGATGGTTTTCTTGAATTAGCATTTGACGATAGTCCTAATAAATTGATAACACTAGATGTTCTAGACGGTCTTTCAGGTTCACCTAAAATTGGTGCAGATGTTGTTATAGGCGATCCAGGTGCTACCGCTACTGTAGTTCTTGACGATTGTTGTTGTGGCGTTCCAGGTGAATTATACATATACGTAGCGGCTAATACAATTGTTGATCCAGTAACAAATGCCAACGTAATCGGATAAGAGAAAAGCGCTACAGATGCAAGGAAAGATATGACGATTGATAGTGAGGTTGCGAATCCTTTCCTAAAAGCAAAGAAAACCTATATTAGGATAATCTTCTCAATTATCCTAATAGACCACTTACATGATATTATCACTATATCTTATGACTAGAGCAGTGATCAATCCACCAAAGGTTTGAGTCAAGACAGTTCCAATAGCCCATCCGTTGAAATTACTAAAAGCTGACATAACCCTTCCAATATAACCCATCCCATCAGGACCAGAAGGAGCAACAATTATAGGTACTATAGCTGGAACAAGGGAGAATAGTGAAAGTTGAGTATTTCGTACCCATAAATCAGGTGGAGGTGCATTACCAGAAGAAGATTTTAAGATGAATTCAAAGTATACACCAGCTAAACCTGAGGTCAAACATGCTAAAGTGACAGCTATAAAACCCTTGAATGGATGCATCACTCTTTCTGATGACATGATACTGTCTACTGGATTAGGTGTGGTTGGTATTTCAGATCTAAGCTGGTGTTCACCATGATGAGCTGTTGCTGTAGCTATAGGTGAAGCTATAGGTGTAGCTGAATGTGAAGGTGCTGAGGTAGATTGCATTTGTACTATTCCGACTCCAATAGCAAGCATCACCAACGATGCCCATTTCAATTTACTTAATCTCTTTCCAAGCATTAAAACTGAGAAGAAAGCCGTTGTAAGGATTTTCATTTGATATGTTACTTGAAAAGTTGCTACATCAAGATTTGACGCAGCAACGTATTGAAGGTTATTTTGAATGACGTAAAGGATAGCTGGTACGGATAATTTGTAACAATCTGGGGAAAGAACCGCTTTTCTCAACGCAGTGAGTCGAGATGTCTGAAACATTGAAAAGGCTGATGGAGGTGATCGTCGATCAGAGTTTCTCGAGCTCGATTTTTCGGAATATACAGGTGGAGGTGCTGAGTTCAACATATTTGTATCAATCCTTTTGAGCGCTATTATTACTGATATTGATCCTTTCAATAGCTCATTTAATAATACTGCTGTAGCTGCAGAATATGTTTTCCCCGGTGCAGTGGATATCCGAGAGTAGTGCATAATGATAGTGAGAAAGGCATTTTGAAGGGCGAGGGTGATAAGGCTGTACATCAAATCTGGAAGTGAGTTTCTGCATATCACTTTATAGCTATAATGACTTACGAGATCCACTTCAACTCTATACCGAACAAGGTAGGCGGACCTTCTTTATCCCTACTGGCAGCTGCCATTTGGGTGGCATAACCGACCATTCCAACCTTTTCATCCAGTCTAGGGGGGTTCGAACGATTATAAGAAGTTTGATGATGCAATGTCGAATGTACCTGTTCATGTTTGTGATTCTGCATAGCCTGGTATGTGGAGTGGGGGTGCGAGACTTTCGGCGAAGCAGGAGGTGAATTGTGTGAATTAGTTGACATAGCTCTGTTGTTGGGGCCAGGAAAGAATGGATGTGGTTGAGTAGGTAAACTTCGTTGTCAGTCAGTGAACTATGAGCCTTTATTTACACGAAACAGCCCAGAGAGGATTGGAGAACGGGAGCAATAAAAAAATTAGGGACGTATCGCAAAACCACGATTTGTAGGAGTGAGATATGAGTCGTACAAAAATTAATATGAGGAGTTTTTGAAAATTCACAATTTTGTGATTTTTAGAGAGAGGTATGAAAGCAGTGTGAGACGTAGACAAGTAAGGGATAGTTGGGAGCGGGAGGTGTGGACGATCAAAAGGTCTGTGCTGCGTCGGATTTGCTGCTTCTTGGCGCATTGACATACATCCAAATCATGAAATCTGGCATAAGATTACTTGAAGTTGAATTTACTCACCTACTCAGACGCCTTTTCGGCTTGGTCACCCCAGAGCTGACTCCACCAGCTTTACCCATACTACCATGTTGATCTGATCTGTCTTTCTCTCTCATCGTCAAACCTCTATCTTCATCACTATTATTCACTGCAGTTGAAACGCGTCGGTTCGCATTGGTAGTGTGTGGAGAGCCAATGATACCTGAGGTGCCGGTATGAGAATTGGAGCGATCCATTGTCGGTCGTATCAACCCGTTGGATGATGTTGAAGTTGAAGAAGTGGAAGCCATGCAAGTGAGGGGTGTGGACAGACAAGAAGTGAGTGAATGAGCTGATGGTTTTGCACAGTAGACTACTTCGGTTTTATTGACATCCGTGAAAACCAGATAGATAAGCCGACGTTTGTAGGGTTTCAATTACACCTATATCACTACTGTTGTATTGTTCTTTGTATGCACGTGAGGATGTCTGCAACACGTTGTAGCTCCATAGACTTTAGCGGATTGCTGGTCTTGTAAAATCCTAGGTGAAATAAAGTAAACTTTCGGACCTTCTGCTACTTACTTGACGAAGAGCCGCAAGTGAGGAGTGGGTATGGTATTGTAGAGTTATGGGTATTATTGGTATATATTGCTATGGATACGGAGGTGAAGAAGAGAAGGACGTGTATATATATGTATATACAAAAAAGTATAATTCACGTTGAAATTATTAGAAAGTATAGACATGTGTTCAGAGTGGTTGTATGTAGATGTTATGTATTTTAAGGTGGTTGTTACTGAATTAGAGGGTCCAAGCGTCGGTGGTTCCTTACAACTCCGTGTTTAGATGATCGACTGCGCATTTTGGGTTAAATTACGCTATAATACTCGAATTCCTACACTAGCTTTTCTCCCCTACGTGCTTGCAACGCAATAGGCGTTTGTTGCAGCTTGAACCACTACTATGCGTCGTAACACATCATGCTTATGCAATAGAGGTAGCTGCTTGCAGACGGTAACAGCCTTGTGATTAATGCAACAACGCCAATACCATATCATGCACGATTGACTTTGGTATGGATCTCACCCCATATCGAACGGGATGAGTAGTAAAGGGCTATATCTAACTCAGGGTATTGCGGTAACGAACTCGATAAACAGGCAATTCCTTTTGTGGGTCACCGTGGATTCGTTGACGTGTAACCGTTAGTAAACGTGGGTTGCTGAGATCGTTAGCAGAATCAGCATTGGAAGCAGTAGATACATATACTGTAGAACGAGTAATTCTTACCATCTTCTTGCAAAGTATCAGATTCTTCGCTGTCAAGGACTGTCAAGTCTGAATGAATTCGTTTCTGTTTGTCACTAAATTGGAGATGCAGAAGTAGTCCTAACGTATAATCTCAAGTTTTGTACTGTACGTTGCGCAAAGTGTTTCCTGGTCTCATCATGCTACCACAGTCTTGTCGCTATCTCATCTCATCACATCAGTATTCATGCCTCCTAATCGTTCTTCACCTATCTTTCCAGGTGAGCTTCTACCAACCACTTGCTTTTCTAGCTTCTCTTCATATATATGCAATATAATGTTTTCCTGGCGGAGGTATCCGCTTTGTACTGTACATTTAATCAACGTTCCTTTGGCATTTAGCTTTCTAAGCTAAGGCAGAATAACACGATTAATTATCGTCCCTGAATCAGACTGTGACTTTTTTTTTTCTAAAGTCTGTATGCACGGTTCGGTAATCAACCATCGTAAATCATATCAGTATCATCGTACCATAATAAATTCCTCTCATGGTCGTACATTTCAAACAGACCGATTTTTAGCTCTTTAGTCAATAGTGTCAATAGTAGCGTAGCTAATTGCTGGAAAAGTCTTTTCTCTCAAGACGCCAATCCTCACACTAATTTTAACGAAAAATAAAAGGATCGATACAATCCAAACGTTCGATCATTCCCCTCAACTTCGATCATCGATAATAAGGAAAATCAAGTACAAGTAAAATCAGAATTTAATCGTCAAGTGTATAATATCAACATTATCGAGCAGGATTATACACATTCATAGCTTCTTGTATTTAATCCGTGAACACTATATAATTCAGCCAAAATGAAGATCACAGAGAAATTGGAGAAAGCAGAAAAGGAAGGTAGAACCTTTTGGAGTTTCGAATTCTTCCCTCCAAGGACTGCTCAGGTATGTCAAATCATATCGTGTCGGTGTGCCATTCACATCTATCTCACAGTGACCCAATTGCAATTCCCTTTTTTTCGGTTCTTTCATTGTTATGTACTGATGTCTTTTAAATGAATAGGGTTTACAAAATCTTTATGATCGAATCGAACGTATGCGTAATTTAGGGCCAGAATTTATCGATATTACTTGGTATGTCAGCTTGATCAAAGGTATCTTCGGTCTTGTGCGATCACGAGCATAAGCTGATCTTCAATGTGTTTACAGGGGTGCTGGAGGAAAAAACGCAGATTTGACCAGTTCTTTGGTAGAAGTATGCCAAGAAACGATTGGTATAGAAACATGTATGCACTTGTGTTGTACCGAAAGTGAGTAATCTTTATGCCGTATTGAATGAAGAAAGCTCGAAAATTGGAGCTGACGAATCACGTAGTGCCGAAGGAAAAGGTAGAATGGGCTTTAGCAGTATGTTATCGGAAGATCAGTCGTTTAAATCGTGGATAGTTGTGCTAATATCTCCCCCCTATTTTTAGAAAGCTAAAGAACACGGATGTCAAAATATTCTTGCGTTAAGAGGTGATCCAGTAGCAGGTACAACTAAATGGGAACCCACACCTGGAGGATTCAACAATGCAGTTGATTTAGTCAAACATATCCATAAACATTATCCTGGAGATTTCTGTGTAGCTGTTGCTGGATTTCCGCAAGGTCATCCAGAAACACCTGAAGGTGCTGATGCATTAGAACAAGAAATGAAATGGTTAAAAGAAAAAGTTGATGCTGGAGCAGATTTCATATTTACACAATTATTTTATGATGTTGAAATATTTTTTGAATGGGTTAAAAAAGTCAGATCTGTCGGTATCACCATACCAATTATACCTGGTATTATGCCAATTCAAAATTGGGAAAAGTTTGAAAAATGGGTTCAACGTGAAAATATTAAAGTTCCACAACACTTCTATGATCAATTGAAACCTGTTAAAGGTGATGATGAAAAAGTTAGACAAGTTGGTACAAAATTAGTTGCAGAAATGTGTAAGAAGATTTTAGAAAATAAAGAAGCTGGTATCAAAGGTTTACATATTTATACATTAAATTTAGAAAAAGGTGCAAGAATGTTATTAAATGAATTAGGTTTAGAAGGTAGAAGAGAACAAATCGCTCCTTTACCTTGGAGACCTTCTTTAACACCTCATAGAAGAGCTGAAACTATTAGACCTATTTTCTGGTAAGTTCCTTTTGTGTCGACATCCAACTGGAGCAAGGCGCGATTTAGCTTGTAGAGGATCTATGACTAAGCTGACCATCCTGTATCTATAGGGCCAATCGAGTCCAATCATACTTGTCGAGAACTGATGAATGGGATGAATTCCCTAATGGTAGATGGGGAGATTCGCGCTCTCCTGCATATGGTGATTTAGATGGTTATCCGGTATCTATCGGTATCAACGTAAGTTTTCTATTGGTTTCATTCAGCTATCAAGGTTCTTCCCAAAACTAATTTGCTTGTATACGTCCAGGCAAATGACGCTTATGAATTATGGGGACATCCTACCACTTTCACTGAAATTTGTAATTTATTTGCAAAATTCTGTCGAGGTGAATTAACAAAACTTCCTTGGTCCACTCAACCTGCTGCATCCGAAACTTCCGTCATCAATCAACAATTAGCTAAAATGAACGAGATGGGCTATCTTACAATTAATTCTCAACCTGCTGTCGATGGTGCTCCAAGTGATGATAAGATACATGGTTGGGGACCAGCGGGTGGTTATGTATACCAAAAAGTAAGATTTTCTAGCCAATCTTCACCTTCCTTCGAGGAATGTTGTAGTTGACGTGTCCGTTCTTGCTTCTAGGCATACTTGGAATTCTTTGTTTCACCTGAATTACTCCAACCTCTCATTCGACGAATCGAACGTGATCCTCGAATAACCTACTATGCTGTTAACAAGCAAGGCGATTTGAAGACAAATACGCATAGTGAAGGTCCTAACGCTCTTACATGGGGTGTGTTCCCTGGTAAAGAGATTGTGCAACCTACTATCGTTGAGGCTGTATCTTTCATTGCTTGGAAGTGAGTTCTCCTCTTGCATTATATTCGATATATGAACTGTCTGCACAATAACTCTAACTGAATTCCTTGACCCCTGTAATAGAGACGAAGCATTCGAACTCGGTTTACAATGGGCCAACTTGTATCCACCTGAATCGGAATCAAGGACATTGATCCAGCAGACGATGAACAACTCTTACTTGGTCAACATCGTAGCTAACGATTTCAGAGATGGAATGTCAATCTTCCAACCTTTCTTACTTGATCAGCAACAACAAATAAATGTGGGGAAATTAGTGGGTAATGCTCAAGAAACCATCAATGGTGTATATGAAAATGTTAAAGATGGTTTGAACGGTGTCGCTGAATCAGTCAAAAATGTAGTTGGTGTTAATGGTAATGGTACACCTAATGGTGTTGCTGTAAATGGTCACTAAATACTCTCAACCAAATTATTTACGACCTTTCACTTTCCATTTATGGGTTCTTTCTTTTCGTCTTTCCATCAACAAAGTCTTCAACGGACTTTTGTTTGAGGAGTATACTGAAACGTTCAACTCGTTTTTCTATCTCTTCTGTTTTCCCTTGCCCCTTCTTTCCTCTTTTTTATCGCTTTATTCCTTTCCGTTTTTGATTGCTCTTCATACATAAACTTACGAAAATATCCCCCGCATCGCATTTCAACATACATTAAATATATACCCACAAATCATACATTCTCCTTATCTTTCTAGGGTTGTACAACTATCTATATAAAAAGGACAACGCATATACTGTAAAACAGATAACAAACAACCAATTTTGTATAGAATTACTAGATGGGAGAGCGTTCAACACCGCATATTATTATATTTTACATACACATATATAACAATCTACATGCATAAATAATAATATATAACATTCTTGTAGCTTTCTCAATTGTCATATAGAATAAAGCACTGCATTATGTTATGATAGCTTGAGGTCATTCCGTTTCCATCGGAAGTAAGTTGTTACGAACATTCTGTTATCCCTCCACCTTTCAACTGCATAAGCACATGCATAATAGCTCAAAGAAAGTGGATTACAACCCCCTCATTACACCTCTAACAGACGCTTTCACAAAGTATAGTGTAGCAACGCAGAAAAAGTTCAACAATACCTTTAGTAAATGCCCAAAACTTCTCGAACCAAAGTGATCCTACAAACTGAAAAATGGCAATAGTTGAAGAAATACCTTCATCACCTAATCCAACTTCAGCTTCAACTTCAACAGCAAGACAACGTAAAAACAAAAAGAACAATAAGAGTAAAAATGCCAAAGCGACAAATACTGTTGATCCAGATGACATTCCTTTGAAGCGGCCTTCTGAGATATCTGAAGATTTCAAGTATAATAATGAGACCTCCAGTAATGGAAATAGAAAAAAACCATTAATAGATATGGATTTACCTGAAAATTCAAATTTATTCACTTTAAATCCTGGTGAAACTATATCTGAAGATCATTTAAATGGTAACGATAAAAATGGACAAGAAGAAGAAGAAGTATCGCAAGTAACAGAAGAAGAAGAGGAAGAAGACGAGATTTTTAATACTTTAATTGTTGCTGTACCATTTACGTTCTTATACTTGTTATTAGATATTTTGGTTCATTTACAATATAATCATAGACCTACAACTGAAGGTTTAGTTAAAGGTTGTTTGACTGCTTTACCAAGTAAGTTTATCATAAACCGTATTAATGGACGATCAATCCATCCTATCTACCTATACATAACATGGATCTAGATGAATGATAGTATAATTACTGATTGATCGTTCTCGTCATCACCGTCATCGTCTCCTTGTTTTTCTTCTTGCAGCCCTTTATATGATTATACTATATAGTAAGTCTGCACCTTTAAGCTCATATTTAGCTTTCTTAATTATTATAAAACTCGAAGATTTATTGTTATTCATGATTGGAGACTGAGCGGACACTGACGAATAACACATATTATAGCTAATCGATATTCAGATCATTGGATAACAAATTCTTTTTTAATGTCATCCTCAATTATAGCAGGATGTAGGATGATTTGGTTAGTAAATAAATCAAGTTGGAGTGTAGTTACTTCACAAGTGAGTTTCAAATATAATGCATTTATAAATTCAAATACATATACATATAATGTATTACAATACACATTCCTTCTTCATGTGCCCTTCTTCTGAATCCTCTTCGTCCTGTTCATTCGAGATCCTTGGCGGTTTGTATTGTAGTCTTCTAAAAAGATAGAAAAGCTAATTTGAAATCGATTGATCATAAAAGGCTCCTCCAATGGGAACTTTATGGATTTTAACAATAGTCCAATTACCTCTATCAAGAGCTGTATTAGCTTTACTCTTCGTCGGTGTTTGGATTTGGTGGAAAGGTATGAAATTCATGCCTTAGAATGCTTTAGACAATTCACACAACATGAATACAGATGAAAGTGTAAATATCAAGCAGTTGATCACAGATACGTGTGTCGCAGCATTCAGCGATAACATTCGATGTTATCTCAAGCAATGACTTAAGTGTTCCATGATGTAGTGATTACATTTCTTTTCGATTATACAAATCGCTACAACATGATACGGTAGACTATGAGGATACACAAGTATAAGAGTTATACAACTTTATTTGAGATACGATTTTTGATTGTTTAGATATTTACCGAACCTTCTCGTTTGACACCATTACTAATACCGTTAAATGGACCAGGAGTAGTAGATTGACCAGGTTTCTTTTGATATTTTCTCTTTTGAGCTAATTGACTTGAAGTTAAAGATGATGCATTTGAATTAGATCTAGGTTGGATTGAATTTGGATCACGATCACGATTCAATTTCCAACCTTTTTGTGGACCTGGTTTTCGTTTTTCACCTTTTTCTTTTAACATTCTGTCATTGTTATTAATTGGTCTACCTCGCTTTCTGTTTCTTCCTCCATCGTCTTCACCACCTGATCTTTTGTTGTTTGATGCTGACCCATTTTGTTGATCATCCAGGCCAAGATAATCATTACCAACGGTTTCGACCAAATCGTTTAGATTAGGATTAGCGATTCTACGATGTTGCTTCAAAATTTCAGACATGTAGACCATATGATCAAATCTTTCTAAATATTTTAGATAACTCGGTGTAGTTAACCTATGTCTTATAACTTCGAATGATAATGGAACGGGTAAAGGTGCTGAAGAGGGTGTAGGACGTAGTGGTGGGATTGGTCGACAAAGATCCGCAAGGAATTCGACTACCATATCCTCCATATAATCCACAGTATCTATATCTGGTTCAGGAACATCGCCTGCACCATACATTAAACGAGCAACTATAAGGAACGTCAAGTCAGCTCCTGAACTTTTGTAGTGCGAAACCAAAGCTGACTCACTCTCATGCCTCATCGACCCCCTCATACCTTCTTGCCTTCTACTCCTGCTTTCAGTGGCAGTAGCAGTGGCAGAAGCTGTTGTTTTAGGATCGACGGCCCTTACTTCTGTGGACTTGGTAGCAGTATCTTTATCTTCTTTGTCCTTCAAAGGATCTTTAGATTTGTCATCTTTTTTACCGTCTTTACCAGTAACCGATGTGGTTACGTCCTTATCTGTCGATGTTGAAGGGGCAGCAGAGAAGACACCAGCGTCAGGGTCACCATTTTGAGCGGCGGCAGCAGCTTCGGCAGCAGCTTTTGCGGCTTTATCTGCAGCAACTTTTCGACGACGAGCTTCAGCACGTTTAGCTTTTTCTTCTTCCGTTCTTGGTTTCTTGGGTTTAACAGGTTTATCAGCGGTAGGTGTGGCTGCGGTACTGTCGGTTTTATCTTTTTCTTTTCCTTTCTCTTTAGTTTTATCTTTATCTTTATCCTTATCTTCACCACCTCCTTTGTCTTTATCTTTATCCTTATCCTTTTCTATATCTTTATTCTCTTCTTTGCTCTTATCTTTCTTCTTCTTCTTTGGCTTTTCTTTATTAGCTTCAGGTCTATCTGCATCTTTCTCGGCTTTATTGACCTCTTTCTCTTTCTCTTGATCATCTTCTTTCTTCTCTTTCTTTTTCTTGGCTGGTTTCTTCTTCTTCTCTTTCTCGTCTTTCTTCTCTTCCTTCTTTTCGGTGCCATCTTCTTTGTCCTTATCCTTTTTGTCGGAAGCAGGTTGGTCATCGACTTTGGCAGAAACAGTAGCGGAAGCCGTAGCACCAGGTACAAGATTGAAGGTTTGAGTAAGAGGTATGGAAGCGCTGGGTAAACCATTGACAGGTTGAGGGGGAGATAAAGAGGTCAGATTGGGGTTCATGGTCAATTGAGAACTGGAGATAGTATTCTGAGCGATTTTGGCGGCATTAAGAAGAGCAGGATTAAAGGCGGAATTCTGATTAATAGGAATCGATTGTTGTAGAGTTTGAGGTGTAATCGTTTGGTGGCCAAGCTGCAACTGAGACGCTTGAATAGGATTCTGAAGTTGAGATGGCGTTATAGATTGATTGTTACTCTGCAAAAATTGCTGTAAGGCATTTTGCTGTTGAACTTGTATTCTTTGTTGTAGAATCTGTTGCATAGCTTGTAGATTCTGTGCAGATTGACCTTGACCTGGAACTTGCCCTTGAGCCCTCTGTTGTGCTTGTGCTTGTTGGACAGCTAGCAGAGCTTGCTGACGTTGGTGGAAATCAGTCAAAGAGGCTAATTGTGAAGCGTTGAACTGATGAGGTCTATTCGGCGTTGGTGAAGCAGCAGGAGAATTGAAGTTCTGCAATGCTGATGGTCGTATACTACCCATCATGGGTGAGGGTGTATTGATATTAGGATTAGGTGATCCAGTAGCATTTATATTGCTGTTGTTCAGATTCATATTGGGTCTTGCTTGCGCTTGAGCTAAGAAAGCTTGCGGATTGAACCCATTTGGAAATTGCGACATCTTGAATCACTTTCCGTTTGGATCGCTCGTAGTGAGTCTATATGCAATACAATATTGTAGTGAAGTCAATATATGCATACATGAATTGGTTATTGAACAAACAAAAACGATTGTCAAGAATGATGGGATCATAGTAGCGTTATAAGCTTGCTTTGACCTCTCTTTCCAGCTCTCACAACATACACTTTGATCATAAATGATTCTCACAAAACGTGAAAAACCAATCATCACAAAGCCTAATTACGAGTCATCAAAAATAATATCACCTCGTCATCGCGCGACACAGTATAGTCGGACCACGACTTTCCTCCACAAGGAAGTAATCGACTTGATTAGACATATACAGACGGGCTGGAGATGAATAGTGATGAGTACGTGTGAGAAGAAGGAAATTGAGGAAAGTCAGAGAATGGATTGAGCTAAAGTTGAATCATTTCAAGTGAGGTAAATATTGTAATGAATGTAGATAGGGTTTTAAAGAAGTATAAAAACAACAAGAGCTATGTACGCAGATGAGAAAATCACTTACGTCCTAGAGTTTCGTGCCTTTGGGGTGTGAGAACCCGATGAGAGATTGTAAGAAACCTGATGGGCGCAACGTCAAGTTAGCTTAAGACTTCTACTTGCACCTTTAAATCGTTCATGGATAGATTTTATATGTTAAATGGGTATCAGATATTGTTTTTTGGTATATAGTTGTTGTCGCTCACGAACACTCGGTAGCAGAACTGAGTTATACATCATGGAAAAGTGTAGGTATTTTGGAGAGATAGGAGTAATGTGAAGGAGGTAATGAGAGAATTGTGAGTTTTAGGAAAGGATAGACTTACTGTGTAAGCTTTGTAACGAACTTGACTTTACAGAAGATCACAATTAAGGACTCTGCTTGTCGTCTTTGGTTTGTTTATTGCTATATCATGTTGATCTGAGGAGATGAAGAAGAAGTAAAATCAACAGTAAGACAATTGCAGCATCATCTAATTTATAGTCAACAAAACCTCCCCTCAGCTCAGTTTATAGTTCATGTCGTTTTGGCGTTTGGTGAAAAGTTGTATTCCATAATTCCGTAATATTCCCCGTAATGTGGCATTCCAAACACGTTATTTTGTATTTTGCCACCCAACCTCCTTCGAACTGACATAAACGTAAGATAAAATAGATAAGAAAGTGTCAAACCGTTTGCAAATGGTGCTTTTGATATCTGCATTTGCCATCTGTGATTTGTATAACCGTAAATACAGCTGTCACCTTCTCTTACTGGTCTAAATCATTATAGCGAAAATCATATAAGATGGGTGCCGATGGTGGATCTATCCCAGACAGAAGGGATTTAGTCAAAACAAAGGCTCAAGCAGGTCAAACAGATAAATCCTTATTGAGAGAATTATACATTCTCTGTGCACTTAGTAAGGTTAGTTTAATTTCGGTTTTCAACTAAATGGATGAATGTTCCACGTCGAAGCTGAATATATACTATGCGAAACTTTCCAGAAACCTCTCAGTAAACCAGTAGTATTAGATCCAATAGGTAAACTATATAACAAGGATGCCATCTTAGAGTATTTCCTTGACAAATCTAAGTATGGAGATGGTGAACAGATATGCGGACATTTGAAAGGGTTCAAGGTGAGTAAATATATTGAATATAGTAGAGTTTTCAGCGCACGTTGGTCCACATAACGAAAATAGGCTTTCAGCTAAATCAGCACTACCTATTATAGGATCTCCTTACACTTAACCTAACCTCAAATCCAGAATATTCACCGCCTACAGCAACATCAGTATCACAATATACTAAAACACCATTTGTTTGTCCATTATCGTTAAGAGAAATGTCAGGTGTAATACCGTTTATAGCGTTAAAATCATGTGGATGTGTATTTTCAGATGCAGCCATAAGAGGTATAATACCAAGTTTGACTAAAGGCCCAATATCGATCAAAGATTTGACTCCAGAACAAGCTAAACCTGTCACCTCAATAGAGAAGACACAAGTCGGATGCCCAAATTGTGGTAAAGAATTTGATCCAACTTTACAATCATCAATTATACCTATAAATCCACCAAAAGAGATTCAAGATCAACTACTAGAAACCCTATTAATGGTTAGAGCTCAAGCTAAATCATCCAAAAAACGTAAAAATGTAGATAAAATCGATAGTGGTAATAACACAGCATCTGAACCAGTATCAAAAGTATCTAAAACAATTACTAGCTCGGGAACAACAACACCCATACCGAGGATCAACTCACCATCAATCAATGGAAATGGAAATGGAAATGGAGGTAAAGGTATAACAAAATCGGTTCAAGATAAATTAGCTGAACAAGAAAGAATAAGATTAAAAGCTCAAGAAGGTATGAGTGAAGCTGTAAAAGCTATGTTTAAACCTAAAGATAATGGAGGTAAGAAAAGTGGTGCAGATGAATTCTTTGGAAGGACATTTACCAGAGTAAGTTGTTAGAGCTCGCTTGTGATATATTGGCATCGCGGAAGTACTGGACTGACTCTTGTTATTTCTCAGTATGCCGCTTAGTCGAATGTTACATCATATCCATCAAGGTTTGAAGGGAGTACTGTCACTACATTGGAGTGTATTTTTACTCATATGTGCAATCACTTGTAAGAAAATGTTGTATCCTGTATCACATGTATGCATAGATCAAAATGATCGATCACGACATAAACAAACGGGACTGGGTCGAGAGGGTTGACTAGCCTATCTTGGAATGGCATGTAGGGCGCGCACTCAGGTTGACTGGACTATCACATTGCAAGTGACGCACGGATATTCAAAGTTATCCACCTGAGTCAACCTCGATCTCATGCTTTTCTACCAATATTATCATTTCTTCAACATTCATTGTTCCAATTCTCTATTATTATTCCGTTACTAAATTGCAGCTCGTCTATATGAAGGTGTAAAATCTCATTCAACATAGATAGCATCCTCACTCTTTTCTTTGTTTATCGATAATCTGGATCGATTTGTGACGGTCAATATGCCGCCTTCTTCACCTACACCGCATAGAAACTTGATATCCCTTATTCCCTCTTCACCTCCGAGTGCAGACCAATGGCGGAAAGGTCAATTGCGGTCTAGTTCAACAGATACAATTATAAAGGGGTTATCAAATTGGAAAAGACAAGCTAAACTAATATCACAATCCACAACAACCATTTCGAAGCGATCTAGGCAAATCGATAGTCCTGCTAAGTCCGATGACGGAGATGATCAAGCTCAAGGTCATGGAGGGAAGAATGTTTATAAGTCAAGGAAAATATCGTATTCGAAATCTACTTCAAATGGTTTAGGTTTAGGAATGGGTATGAGAGGTACACCTGCTAAAAGAGTCAAAAGGAATAGTAAAGCTGTAAGTAATGAAAACTGGGACTCTCGGAAAAGCAGCTGAATAAATGGTTTTTCGCAACTACAGAGCATCGGTGCTAGTTCCACACCACTTGCACGCAAAAAAATATCGACTCAAACTTTTGGTTCACCCTCAGGTCACGCTTCATCCTTTGCCAATTCTACCTTACCACTCTCATCAGCTGAAGAGATTAGTTCACCCAGTATCTCAGATCCTGGAACTTCACCTATACCGCCGCCACCACCAAAGGTATTGCAGAAACCACAATTCGACGATCTTCTCGACGACGTATTCAACGATCCTACTATTTCGGCAGATAATACTAGAAGGCAAGAAATGCTCTTTCCTGCTCGAGAAGATTTGGTGGTACCCATACATCCAGTATCATATTCGCAATACGATGCGTCATCCAGCTCCAAGGCAAATACACCTAAAACAACTACAACCAAACACATTGTCGCTTTGCCGATTGATCAGGATGATGGATGGGAGTTCTCGATACCTCTCAATGATGTTTCTCAGCCTTCCCAATCAACTAGAAAGCAAAGGATGCCTCGATCATCTGATGGGTCGAGTAAAATCAAAGAAAGGCGATCAACTCCTCGGAAATTACAAGGGATGGATAAAACACCTTCGATATCTGATATTTCGGATAGTTACCAAGATACAACCCCGAAGGTCGCACCACAACTGACACACGAAAACTTACCGCAAAGCCCTCAGCATAATCTTTCCCCAGAAACTGCTCGAGCGTACACTGCCAATAGATTACGATCACCTCTACGGATTTCAAGCTTGGCTGAAGATTCTACACTCAATGAGTCTCATGTTGGTCATGACTTCGACCAACACCTGGACACAGTTCCAATCGAGTTTAGTCCTCAACTAGCGGGGCACGAGTTCAGCGTTTCTGATGAGATTGGAATGCAGGTATCGCCAGATCTCACAAGAATTATCACTGGATCTCGGACAATCAATGTTTATCCGTCCAGTACGAAAGATGCCTATGGCTTTGAATGGATGCAGGATTATTTGCGAGGTAAGTTTCGTAGATGTGATCAAGAGTGAGTTGACGATTTACGTATATAGACAAAATCCCTCAACCATTTTGTCCATCCTCCGAAGATAGTACCCCTGTTAGACTGTCATCACCTTCGCCTATTTCATTTTCGTCAATAACAACTATATCTGTTCCGCCTAATTCACCAAGCTTGAACATTGTTGAAACAGTCACAATGACTCGTAAAGCGGGTAGATGGCAAGGTGCTAAGCTGATGAAGCGAATTGAGGCTACGGAAATATTCGAAGATGAGGGTGTGGATATGCGTGATGATGTTGACGATGAATATGAACATGATGTCAGGAATAGTCGGACTGAGGATAGGACTCAACGTCGCAAATCCAGTCGTCAAAAGAAGGATGATCGAGCAGAGCTGATACCAGTTAGTCGTTTGTCGTGATCACTGTTTACGATATCGAATGGGTCAACACTGATGAACTTTTTACAGGAGGCAAAGCAAGCTCGAGAAGCCCGTTTAGCGCATTATATTGATTTGGCGAACAATTATCAACTCCATGTAGAATATGTCCTTGGTTAACAAAGTCTCTTCATGTATGCGAATGGAAAAGGTCACAGAGAATTATTTGAGCTACACGACTGTTTTGGAGACTCGGTAACTCGGTTTGAAGCGGAATTATAGACGGTGTCTTAACTAATCGGCCGATTTTTCCATAAAAATCGGCCGACACGGATTTGACCGATTCGATATTTTGCCTCTTGTGATGAAATCTCATGTTTTTCTATTTTCGTGATGTGATATGTGATTTTGGCGAGATTCGTTTGGACGGTGTTCTGAGTCGAAAGTTTCATCGTCATGGACCATGCACATTGAGTACATGATATTTTTATAGCGATAACAACTTGTCAGATCCTTGAATTATTGATTACTTCGGAACACTACCAGTGAATTGAGAAACACCAAATGACAATATAGAGAAGAGTTTTCGTTACTCACAAGACCGGTTTTACGTTAAGATGAGCACGAAGAATCAACCACCAGCACACGCTGGTCCATCTAGGATACCACAATATACACAAGGCTCAACACAGCAATCACCTCTTGAAAGATCTGGGAGTCGAATATCAAATGCATTAAGTAGAATACAAAGTACAGAAGCATATCCACCACAAGATAGAAGTACTTCTCCGCCTAATATCATCGAAGCTGTTCCGATAGATAGAGGACCTGAAACAGCCACAGAAAAAGATACGGATGAAGAAGATAAAGATGTTAAAGACAAAGTAAATGGATTGGATATAAAAGGGAAAGGAAAAGCAATTAATATTGATATCGAACATGTACCTGTTGAAGATGACCCAAGAGATTGGTCAAATAGTAAAAAGTGGTTTGCTCTTTTAGTCGTTACAGCTGGGTTGGTAAGTGAAACATTTTAAAAATATATCAGCATCATCACCGACATTTTTATAGTGTTGTATGAAAAGGATATGCAAATTGTGAACGTGGTTGCTCACTATTTTGTAAATGATGCTCCCCTTACTTAGCTTGGTCCAGTTATGGCTGCAAGCATATATAATCCAGTAATCAATGAATTATCTGAAGAATTAAATGCCAGTCAAGCTGAAACTGGATTAAGTCTGAGTATGTATATATTGTAAGTTGTTAATGTCAAAATGAAGAATCGATTTTTTCGAAGTAGAAGGAAAATCGCAGATCAAGAAAGAATGTTAACCTGATCGACCGTTGATTCTTAGGTTTCAAGGTTGGACACCTGTAGTTTGGGCTGCTATATCAGAGGTGTGTTAACAATTTTCTCTGATAATTCAATTATATCCCACCTCATTTGCGTTACGTGATCATAAGCTGATTGTCGTTCGTATTGTTTCATAGGTTACCGGTCGAAAAGTATGTTCTACTGTATTCTCTGAGTGACGTTCATGATGGTACCATGAGAGATAGCTGATATTGACATTTTAATGGTGCGAACACAGCCTGTATACTTGATTTCTTTCGCTGTAAGTTCAATGTGGCAGGAAAAATCGGAGGTGGCGGTCTCACTTACGAATCTTAATTTTCCGCAACTAGATCTACATCGTCGCTTTGATCGTAGCTTCAAGAGCGAATTCAATGCCTTTGTTAATTGTAATGAGAGCTTTACAAGCTGTAGGTTCAGGTGCTGTGACTGCATTAGGAGCAGGTAGTTTAGCAGATATGTACGAGATGCATGAAAGAGGTACGAAAGTGAGTCCGATTTAACATTTTCCCACACATCTCCTCATCGGCTTGCTCTTGCAAATTAGAAACTGATTATTTCTTTCTCTTCTTTCCTTTTTTCAGATGGGTATTTATTATGGCTTGCCCATGCTTGGGCCAGGAGCTGCACCAATCGTTGGGGGGATCTTAGGGCAGGCCTTTGGATGGAGGAGTGTCTTCTACTTTTTAGCTGCTTATGCAGGTATAATGATGGTCGCTTTTGTGTTTTTCCCCGATTCTTGGAGAAGAGAGGTGAGTTTTTGGGGGCTTTTGGACGGTTCTGAATCAATATGCTTCACTCCAACATGATTTACGATAGTAACAGTGACTGATGATGATTGTATAAACTAGCGTTCAAGGGTATATCAAAAAGCCATCTCAAATGCAACGAAAAGAGCCGAAGTTCAATTAGCCAAAAAAGCTGAAAGACAAGAGAAGAAGAGATTAAGAAACGCGAAAGTGAAAGTGGCTAAAGGTTCAGATCAATTAGAAGATATACCTGCCACACCAAATGAATCACCTTCGATATCAAGAAGACCAAGTCAAGATGATCAAGATCAAGATCAAGATGATGTACATGGAAATTCTCAAAATAACAAGCATTCTATACCTATCTCTATTAAAGGAGGACCAATTACTTTAGAAGTCGATATTGAAAAACAACCTGGTTTCACAGAAAAAGGTGAAGTTAAAGTTAAATCAAAATCGCGATCAAAACGAAATTGGTATGGTAAAAGAATAAGTACAGATAATGAGCAAGAAAAAAACGAATCTGTCAAATTAAGTTTTAGAGATTTGAATCCTTTGCCTACCATGATAAGTGTACTTAGAAAACCTACAAATACAATCCTATTAACTGCGTCTGGTAAGTACATCATTCTGCAAGTGATCTGGGTATATCACTGATCACTTCTATCTATGATAGGTATTCTTTTCGCTGCTCAATATACCATAGTGTACACAGCATCAATAACATTAGGTAATGCACCTTATGATTATAATGCTTTAAAAATTGGTTTGGTATTATTAGCCTTTGGTATAGGTAATATATTAGCAAGTATATTAGGTGGTAGATATAGTGATTTAATTTTAAAGAAAATGAAAAAATCAAATGGTGGAATTATGGTTGCTGAGGTGAATAACAATCTCTCGATCCCCACAATTGAGTATACAAGACAATCAGGTAAATAGTCCATGATATTGATATTCTTGTACTTCGTATTCCAATAGATGCGTCTCAAAGCTACTTTCGTAGCTATGCCTTCATTAGTTTTAGGTTTTTTAGCATATGCTTGGATAGCAGAAGAAAAAGTTCATATAGCAGCTATCGTAGTTGCTTTAGTAATTTCTGGATTTTCATTATTGTACGTTGAGTTTTCCAGATTATTATCCCAAACTAAATGGTATATACACAATATGATATTGGTGAAGCTAATTTCACATTATCGGATCATTTTAGATGGATATACTCATCAACATTAGCATATTTAGTTGATGCAAATCCAGGTATATCAAGTTCGGCAGTATCTTTAAATTCATTATTTAGAGGTGTAATGGCATGTATAATGTCACAAATTGCTGTACCAATTAGAAATGGTATTGGTGATGGTGGTTTATATACTTTGTTTTCTGGTTTATTAGCTTTAAGTTGTGCTTGTTTGGTTTTACTTGCTTGTAAGTGAAAAATTCATAATAAGAGATGAAAGTGAAGTCTTGATAAAAAGTAGGTTTGGAAAAGCACTAACGAAGTCATATTCATACGATTTAGTCAAAGGTGAGAAATGGAGAATGAAAGAGAATGAAAATAGTCTATCTCGGAAGGAGAATCATAGAGACAAAGATAAACAGAAGAACTAGATAATTTGCGTTAATCTGCTTTCGTGCTTCTATAGACCAGATGGGAGTAATAGACCTCGGAAACAAGGGTACTATCGGAAATGACATAACAACTATTCGGGCTATTGTTTTATCAATGTATTGGGCTTTCATTATCGCTGTGCATCAATGTAAACTAATTCATACAATATATAAATAACCAAGTATAATACATGATATTCATGAAATGTTGTACAGTAGAGTGATGTAGCTTATATGGCCGTATGCAATAATATAATAGTTACTCGACGCGTCAAAAACAAGGTTAAATTACGAAAACGTCATATTTTCTATTTCAGGATAGTTATCAATTGGAAACGGAATGTGCCACTTGAAGTAATTTCCCTTTACGGTAATTTACTTTACGGTGTACCTGTAACCTGTAACCTGTAACATACATCTCTCAGCGAATAACCTGTCAACATCTGATCCAGAGAAGATATTCGATAACTTGATTGTATACATTATATATTATAATATCTATACATATTGAGGTCCTTTCGAAACTATCTTCAATTAGACATTATAATCATCATGCTCAGCCTCATTAGACCTACCTTGATGGGGGCAACTGCCCCAATAGCATCTACTCGAATCGTTGCTCGAAATTTCAGTGGTTCTATAGTAGCTGCTAAGAAGAAGGTTATTGGTGAGTGAACGTACCTTAAGGATCAAGTAGAACAAGGTGGACGATATCGATAGTCGTCGACCAAAAAGGGTTTGAAAATCATCTGGCTTCAATGCTTTACACAGATATGAGGGACAGAATGATACCATCAATATCGCAAGATTTAACGTGTATCCTACTGGGATGTGTGTGACCCGAATCTAACGGACTATCAGATAGCCATTAGCTCTATATGTAACGAATAGCTTATTGAAGTAGAGACATATCAACCGAGCTGAAAATGGGGCGTAGAAGAAATAAGTACTAATAATTATCTTTCTTTTCTCGTGTTCAGATTCAACATTACCTGTACCACCTAAACAACCAGCATCAGCTTATACATTATTTTTTAAAGAATATGTATTAGATACATCAAACCAAAATGAAAGTGACGTTAGAAATGAACAAGGTAAATTAATAATGAAAAATTTAGCTAAAAATGCAGGTAAAAAATGGTCAACTTTAAATGATTCAGAAAAAGAATTATATGAAAATGAATCAAAAAAATTAAGAAAAAATTTTGAATCTGAATATAAAACATTTTGGAATTCAACAACAGAATCAATTAGAAAAGATATTGAATTATCAACGGGAAAAAAATTAAAACCACCTGGAGGTAAAAAATCTTATAATAAATCATTTGATCAAAATTTAGGTAATCCAGGTAAACCTTTAACAGCATATTTAGCTTTTGCAAAAGAAATTAGAGATGAAAATAAAATTGAAATTCCAAAAGATTTACAAGCAACTCAAAAAATTACTTATATAGCTAAAGAAACAAGTAAATTATGGAAAGAATTAGGTGAAGATGCTCAAAAAGTATGTCTAATCTCTTATCTCTTAATAAATCTTTAATCCTCAAATTGGATCTACAATCTGCGATCCAGAGATCGCCTGTCTTATTTAGAAGTTTTCCTTTGTTCTATATTATATCGATAGTAGTAAATTTATATAGTTCGCTGACATCATTACCCATTTTGTAACTTCCATTACAGACATACAAAGACGCTTATGCAACTGCTAAAGCAAAATGGGAAGAATGGAAACTTACTCAAAAACCTTAAGAAGAAGTTGCGCATCGAGTAATTTTTCGAACTTGAAAGTGAATTCAAGGCAGAAGAAGAAGAAGTGGGGATTGCAGGATACCCTTGTTTACATTACCCGTTTCAATAGCTTTGAAAAGTACTTCTATCGAATGAAATATTTACCTAAATATGGTGAGATTTTTGGGTTGATAAAATGGATTTTTTGGTATACCAATACAATATATAATTTTAAGTATTTGGCTTGACCCCGTAATAAGATCAATTATAAGTTTATACCACTCCCCTCTCATATGAATAGCTTATAACCACAGGAGATCAGATTTGCTTATACCATCAGTTGTACAGTAAGAATAATACACAAATTTCGAACACAACAAACAGCAACAATGCGGTGCACGTTGACCAACTTGCATATTTCTTCACGCGTTGCCACACTTGGTTTGCCAAACATTGAATTCGGGTCAAGGAATGCACATCATAATGAGCTCAAGCTAAATCTGATTTCATCCGAGATATATTGTTTTTGCATAACATTTTTTAGGTATTTCATCTATTTACAAAAGGCATTTTTTGACTTTTTAGTCTAGAGTAAGTAATATGAAAAAGTCCTAAAAGATGCATTTAATGGTGGTGACCATCACCGTGGAGAAGAGCTTCATCACCTTGGAAGTTAAGGGTGTAGACTATTAAAGAATAGAATTAATATCAGTTAAGTTAGCGATTTAAATGACAATGAATAACAAAGTCAAAGAGCTTAAACTCGAAATGGATAATCCATATTGAGAAAGATTCAAGGAGAATATAACTTACCACATCCACATTCTGGACATCGGTGGTTTTTGAGTTCGTGGTTAACGTTGAGCCAAATAGTATCGTGTGAATCGGCTGGGTAACCAGTGCAACCGACTTGTCTTTCTGGGTACTGCAAAGACGAAAAACAGTGATAAGTTTGTTATTTGACAAGGTGTATGCTTTGATCCGAAAATCAATCATCTTTCGCATGGTCAATGCACTGCACCCTGTTCCTTCCCAATACATCTCTTTTTTTCGTTGTTATCTTTATATCTATCCCTCACACCCTTCTCTCCAATAACGTTGAAATCGTCCCAAACCTCCCAGCTTTCCTTACACTACCATCACATTTATAAAGACAAATTGAAACCTTTCACACTCACCAATGAGTAAACAGCAATAGGATCGTTAACAGTACCTAATCTAGTAACTTCAAGTGGTTTCATGTCGAAAACATCAACACCTTCAAGTTTACCGAGAAGTTCGAATCTTTCAATACCGGTTGCTTGAGCTTCACTATTTGGTGTTATGGAGTTATATCAAAGTTGATTATTGAGATATACGTAAAGTGCAAATACGAGATGTGAGGTGAATAGCAATATTGAATGGAAAAACAATATTATATCAGTATCTATTCGCATGTTACGACAAAAGTCCTTTTGTATTTCTTCATTATCCTTCTAATGATGATAAAATAGCATTCTCTCTACTTCATCTTTTCCGTTGCACTCGATACTCACTCGGATGGAACTTCACCAGCTTTAGCACCTGGACCAAGTAATTGAGGTGGACCACCATGACCAGCTAATTTTGATAATGAGACTGAGAAAGATCTAATTGGTTGTTTTGAAACGACCACAGGTCTTCTAAGTGCTGGTGAGATAGCTTTGAATGATCTTAATACAGAGGCCATTTTGGTTGAGAATTGAGTGGTGAGTAGGTTAAGATGTATGTATGATAGGATATATATAGATATATATATATATATATATATAAAGATATTGAATTCAAATATGCAAAGCTCAGAGCACCACTTGGCTATTCGCAACAAAGCTAGCAAGTAAGCATACCTGAATATGTTGAAGCAATAAACTTGCTAACGTGGTTTCTTGCTTAAAGTTTACGCAAATAGGAGCATGAGAATTATACTCTTCTTACCATCTCCGCGTTCTACCGAATTCCTATAATCTCCTTTAACACAACCTATGTATACAACCAAAATTAGTTCCGCGGAATTTATCAATGTGGCAATTTGTTATGGTGTCGAGCCTTGAACCGTGCGTGACTTTGTGTAAGAGTAGCACGCGTCATGAGTTGAAATATAATGAAACATTACAGAAACTCAATCTTTGATCATCATCGACTACTCAAGAGTACGTTTAACTACAGTCAACCTTATTGTATCTCTTCATCAGATATATGATATAATTTACTAATATATCACCAACTATCACTGGAAGCGACAGATTGACTCTTCTCAGTATACAGCAGATAGTCTCTCATGTCAAGTCAACATTATCGGTATACAACCCGCTAGGACGCGGTAGGTTATAAGACCGCATTGATCACAAGGTATTTATAGAACAAGTTTCAAGGTCAATTCTCTCTTTTTTCTTTCAAGATGTCACGTCCAACGCCAATATCATCATATCAACCAGACCCAAATGGATGGATCAACACGGCAACATCTTCTTCTTCTTCATCATCAGCACGTAAATCAAGTCAAAGACCATTAATCGCATTTAATCACGGTATAGCTACACCTTTGAGTTCAGGATTCAAGAAATCATTATCAAATGTCAACAATGGTGTAGGAGGGGGACCTGGACCTACATCATCTTTGAATATGAGAAAGAGGTTATATGAGAATGATAAAACACCTACTTCTTCAACACTAAATAAACAAAGTAAAGATAGTAAACAAGGTAATTTGAATGGATTTTTACAAAATACCCCTTCTTCAAACCATGGTCCAAAATTTAACAATAGAAGTAAATTGGGGAAGAAAGATAACAATGATGTAAACAATGAAAGTAGAATACCCTTACATGATAGATCTGCCAGTAGTCCAATACCTCCTTTAACGAAAAATGGTTTAATATTTGGTGGCGGTAATGGTAACAAGAAGAAAGATACGATAACAAAAGGCAGTAAATTGAAAATATATCAAGATGATTTTTGGGGATCTGGTTCTGAAAATGATGAAAGTGAAGGGGAAGAAGAAGATCTATCAAATAAGAAGATGGCTAGGACGATGAAAACTACTTTGTCATCAAATACCAGTCAGAGGAAGAAAGAAAAAGAGAAAGAACAAAAGGATAGCTCTGTAGCAGTGGGACATTCCAACAAAAAACGAGAAAGACTTCGGGTATCGTCAATCTCACCTATTAAACGCAAGATATCGGATATACAAGAAGTATCACCACAGAAATTATCACAAAGATTGAAAACACCACCTATCTCTCTACCTCCACCTGCACATTCAACTAGATCGCACGATAAACTACCAACAACAACAACAACTCAGCAACTTACTGTACCATCGGCTTTAACGAATACTATAAATAGGAAATCATCATATTCACCTTCTCTACCGCCACTAACCCCTTCGTCATCACTTGAAACAGAAGCTACTCAACCTCGTGAACCTTCTTTATCACCCGGTCCATATGATCGTTTACCAATAAATAACCAATCACATCAAACTCCTTTACCTCCTCCAAATCGTCAAAAGGGCAATACTCCGAAAGATTCATCTTCGTCACCTCCACCACCAATTACACCTGTACCAGAATATATACTACATAACCATAAACAGATATGTGGTAGAAACCCATCACAATTAGCTGCCATACCTTCACCTTGGAGGAAAAGGACTAAGCCCCAACTAAAACCAGATGAACAGGATCATAATGATGGTGGTGAACCCGTTGGAGATTTGATTGGATCACAAAGCAAGAAAAGGAAAGTGAATAGTAGAGAAGGAGATATGAGTAAAAGGAAAGACGATATCGATAGAAGGGTCTGGAATAAAGGACATCAGGAAAGGCATAAAACTCCACCTCCTTCTTCACCAAACGTAACCAGTTGCATCATCCGGAGAGAGAAACAGAAAAATTTAGTTGAATTATCTTCTTCTTCTAATCCTTCTTCCGATCCTGTACCACCAGAAGATCAGCATAATGACAACAATGAAAACAATTTTATTGATGATCTACCTACTTCTGATCCGTCAATAATCGAAACTCCTTCCAAAAAGAAAGACATTGCTAGTCCCAAATCGATCAGAAAAGCTTTAACGCCTATCAAGTCTAATTTGTTATCCAGATGTACGATAAGCTCTTCAAATATAGGTAGAAACAGGAAATCACCTAAGAAATCACCTTTAACTACACCTCGTAGGAGGAAGATTGGAACACAAGTGGTTGTATCACCTTTACCTAGAACATCAATAATGCAAAGAGACCGAAGTTCTCAAAGAGAAATGGAGCTTGAAAGGGAAAGATCCATATCACCTTCACCTGTTAAAGCTAGCTCAAAAGCTTTTCCTAGATTATCTGGATCTCCTTTATCATCACCTACAAAATTTGAAAATCGTCAACATCCAACTAAATCACCTAAACCTCTACACCACGATCATCAATCAATTCCAAGGACACCTGAAAAAGCTAGCCCCAAGAAACATTATCAAATCACACCGCCTAAATCTTCCAATAAGAGACCAAAATTATCAGAAAGACAAGAAACCTTGTTTGTTTTGCCTGATCCACCAATCCAACCTAATTTCTCAAGTTCGTTACCACGTAGCAAAGACACGGGTCCGAGAGAATGGAAAGTAGCTGAAATGGAACCTGAAACTTTGCTAGATTGGGGCTTAGAATCAGACGATAATGATGATCAAGCTGTAGAGGGGCATGAAGATGGAGAGTTTATTGATCGGCAACCATATCCAGATGAGATTCACGACGGTCCACTTGAGATGCCATCACCTGAATTGGCACCCGAAAGGACAGGAAGACGTCAGTCAAGTCAGTTCCCAGAACCACCCTTGTTCAGTCCACATGAATCTCCGTTGCAAGCTCCCGAGGAACGACCAAGTCTCGAAAATAAATGGTCAAGTAAGAGTGTAAGTCCATCATACGGTTGTTGTTGG
This sequence comes from Kwoniella dendrophila CBS 6074, assembly GCF_036810415.1. NCBI lineage: Eukaryota > Fungi > Basidiomycota > Tremellomycetes > Tremellales > Cryptococcaceae > Kwoniella > Kwoniella dendrophila. The sequence goes on from NC_089480.1 coordinate 549,446, forward strand.
TCTAGAATGAGAAACAACTAAGCTGATGACATAAACGATCTTTTAGATCGAACCGACTGCACTTTCACAAGATTTCCCCAGATTGATCTCATCTTCACCTTCGCTTGGGAAAAAGGAATCACCAATATCATCTTCTTCTCCGCCACGACCTGCTCCAGCTGATATTGCACAAGATAATGAACAAAATAAGGCGAATCCCGCTCATACCACACCACGGGCAAGTTCGTCTGTAACGGGTAAATCAAAGTGGGATCATTTACAAAGGGGTATACTTTCAACTCATACTCCTACATCTTCAACTTCATCTGGAGCTGTCAAAGGTAAAGAGGGGAGACATACTCCACCAACTTCACAAAAGGGATCAAAGAGAAAAGCTCGTTCTTCTTCAGATCAGAACGAACAAAGTAAACTTGCCTCGTTTGGGTTTTTCAATGATAAACCAAACAAAAAGCTAAAGCGGGATTTTGAAAATAAATGGGAAGATGAAGATGATTTACAAATACCTGAAGATGAAGATGGAGATAGAGATGAACGAAATTGTATTTTATCCAATCGGATTACTCAAGATAATCAAGGAAATAAGAAATTGGGTAAAGTACCTAATGCACCATATCATCCATCTTTAAGACCTGCTGGTATAAGAGAATTAGAAAGAAGAACGAGATTAGATGATAAATCTGTTAGTGAAGAAGGAATGAAAAAATCAAATTTTAAAACACCCCCATTGAACCGTAAATCATTAGCTTTACCGAAAATAAATGGTGACAATGCTGCTGAAGAAGTAGAAGTGGAGGAAGAGGAATCACCATCACTTTTTGATAATAATAATAATTACAATAGCAAAAATGATAGTCATTCAAGTAGTTCACAATCTGATTTATCATCATCAACATTTCAAACTCCAGGTTCAACAAAAGAATGGTGGGATAAGTTAGGTGATAGAAGAACTAGTGAATTTGGTACGATGGAATAGGGATACAAGTCACAACATGATTCATTAAGATAGCCTGATAGTCAAAATCACGATCTGTATATACACAATATGCTACCTAACGCAAGAAGATTTGTTGTTTGTTGGAATTATAATTTATATCATACTCAATGCTACATGTACGAGTATATATCTTCTTATTGACTCATTTACTAGCTAACAGCCGAAGTACATACCAGGCTATGGAATGTATGTCAAGCGCCTGTTTCCTATCTTATCTGTATCAAAGCGCCTATATTCGTTTGTTAAAACAATTGAAGGCATTGAGGGGATGTGCCTTCAACTCGAGCCTGTTGTAACCTTGTCATCTTGCCTGGTGATACCTGCCTGTTACACTCCAGCATGCATTCTGTACAGCAAGTAGTGGATATCTGAATATTCAGCGTGAAATTATCTGTACAGTACGGGTCACGAGTACCAATACCAATACCAATACCAATACCAATGACCTGTTTACGGAATTGCCGCTAGAGTTTGTACGCTACGAAAGCGCTTCGCTTGGCAACTAGATTATTATTGAATATAATGGAGAAAACGCGGGTCACCATAATAAGCTTTGTTACGTAAATATAGATATGGTATGATGTAAGAGGGTTATTAGATCCGGGTAAAGATGAGATGAGATGTTTTGAGGATGCGGCTACGGTTAACAAGTTGAACAAGAAAAAAAAGTTAACTGACTTTTTGATAGGTATATATCTATCTATCTATCTAGTTAGCGAAGACAATCTCTTTACTTACTTTACATCATCCATAACTTGTTCTGCACTATTAAAAAAGAGCTCAATAATCAAATAAATCGTCATTTACAACGATATTATAACACATTATTATTGTTGTAAGTGTTTTAAAATCGTTGATCATTTGAACTGGTCGGTCTGCTCGAATATCTCGGAAACGATTATTTGAATTGACGCCTGAACTTTATCTCACTCCTTTGTCCTCTTTGAAATACTTTATAGATTTTCAGATATATAAGAGCTCATTCATAGAGATCATATCTGATTAAAACAAAGTAACAAATCAATTCGAATTTCTATTCATATTTCATTCATAAGTAATAAACTACCAACGACAATGTCACCAGTAGCTACAAACACTACAAACGTATCTGCTCCTGCTCAACCAGTAGGAGGTAAAGCAAAATATTCAACTAAAGAAATTATAAATCTTGAACATGAATATTCAGCGTAAGTATCTCTTTTTTCCTCCTCAAGGTATTCTAGCTACAATGGAAATATCAGACTGATCATTCTTATTTCGCTTAGACACAACTATCACCCATTACCTGTGTAAGTTATCTTTGAAGTTGTCAAGATCCTGAGGCATTGAGGAGATTGTTGACCCCCCTTTGAGGTTAATTTCGCAAATTGCTGATCATGGATGATTCTATTCTTATAGCTGTTTCGAACGAGGAGAAGGTGCTCATGTATGGGATCCAGAGGGTAATGAATACCTTGATTTCTTGGCTGCCTATTCGTGAGTGAATTTTGGCTTTATCTATTGATATCTTATACTGATGTATGAATGATTCACTCGTAGAGCTGTTAACCAAGGTCACTGTCACCCGGATATTTGTGAGTATTCACATCTTGAAATCCTTCTGAAACTGAACATTCACGCTAACATCAATTCAATGCAGTAAACACACTAATAACACAAGCATCTAAACTCACATTATCATCAAGAGCATTTTATTCATCAAATTTAGGACCATTTGCTAAAAAAATAACTGAAATGTTTGGATTTGATATGGTATTACCTATGAATACAGGTGCAGAAGCAGTTGAAACAGCTATTAAATTAGCAAGAAAATGGGGTTACGAAAAGAAAGGAATTAAAGAAGGTAAAGCAAAAGTTTTAAGTGTTGATGGAAATTTTCATGGTAGAACAATTGGTATAATTTCAATGTCAACTGATCCAGAATCAAGAAATGGTTTTGGTCCCTTTTTAGATAATGTTGGTCCACAATGGGAACATACAGGTTTAATCAGATATAATCATCCGGAAGATTTAGAAAAAACTTTAGAAAAATACGGTGAAGAAGTTGCTGCCTTTTTAGTTGAACCTATTCAAGGTGAAGCTGGGTGAGTTTTCTTACTAGAAGACATGTCTTTAGGTGAATATGAGACTTACTTTTGTTCCTTATTACTCAAAACAGTATCTACGTACCAGATGATGGATACCTTGCCAAGATCCACGAAATCTGTAAAAAACACAATGTTCTATTAATTTGTGATGAAATTCAAACAGGATTAGCAAGAACAGGAAAAATGTTATGTTATGAATGGGATAACATTAAACCTGATATGGTAATTTTAGGTAAAGCATTATCTGGAGGAATGTATCCCGTTTCATGTGTAATGGCAAATAAAGAAATTATGTTATGTATTAAACCTGGAGAACATGGTTCAACATATGGTGGTAATCCTTTAGGATGTGCAGTAGCAATGACTGCCTTAGACGTATTGGTAAAAGAAAATTTAGTTGAAAGATCTCAGAAATTAGGTGAAATCTTTAGATCAGAATTGAAAAAAATAAATTCACCATTCATCAAAATTATTAGAGGTAGAGGTTTATTCAACGGTGTAGTTATAGATGAAAAAGTTTCTAAAAAAGGTAGAACTGCTTGGCAATTATGTTTATTGATGAAATCTAAAGGTTTATTGGCTAAACCAACTCATGTTAACATGTAAGATAAATCTTTTCTTTTCTTTATGAAGAAAGATTCCGTACTGATAATACTTGCACTTCATTAAATTAGTATCCGATTCGCTCCTCCTCTTGTAATTTCTGAAGAAGATGTTTACAAAGCTACTAGAATTATCGCTGAATCTTTAGAGGAATTCGATGTCGTAAGTATCTAGAGTCTTTCCGCCAAGTCGGTCATAATCAAGGCAAATCGCTAATATCAGCTTCTATAATCGATAGATTGACAAGATCCCCGGAGATGAAGGAGAAGAACACGATACCGTTATTGAACTTGAAGATTAGGTTAAGCATGTATAATAGGATACGCCGGATATAGTACGCATTGTTGAGAAAGACAAAGAATGGTTTTCATTGCAACTTGTAGTTTCATGCATTGTGATTTTGTGATGATTCACCAAAGCTTCGGCTTCATCATATGCGAGTCAAGTTATCTTTGTATGCATGTGAAAAAGACCCACTACCTCTATTGTGTTTTCCTTTCCACTGTTTTGACATTACGTCTATTAGGTCCAAAGAAGAATAATCCACCTAAAATCAAAATATGTCCAAACATCAATAAACTTGAGGAAATCGGTGTTGCAGGTGTAATTTCCCATGCGAACTCAATGATACACCAAATGAAAACGCTAAAATGGGATATCGGTGACATAAGAAATTAGCATTCAAGGTACTATTATTAACAGAGTCATCCGAGGTATATTCAAGAGTATAATGAGTTTGACTTAAACTCACCCTAAAGGTAAATTACCCCATGATCCACCAGAATAAAGTAAGAATGGTAATTGATGGAAATACCATGATTGAAATTGATAATGTAATGATCTAGCAAATAATATACCTATTAAATTGGAAGTGAATAATGTTAAAGGGATATCTGAATTATCGAATATCAAGTTTCGCATATCAGCTCATTATCAACCTTTACGATATATCAGATTTTATAATGATTTTGACAAACTAACGATACGAAGGTAATTGACCTTTGATTACAGCTGGATTTGACCATTTGGTTAAACCATTTTTTAGTACTGTTAATGTCCCACCAGGTATAGGTGACCATTTGAAAGCAGCGAATAGTACAATGATACCCAACTATCAATCGACATAGGTTCATCAGCATTTCACAAAACGTCTAACAGGAATGCCAAATCAACATGCTAAACTTACATGTCCAGCTAGAAGTAAAATAGCTCTTTCCCTACTCAAGAAAAGCTTTTCATCTATAAATCTCCAATTTACAGTCCATTCATACAAGAATTGTCGGGAGAAATCAAATGCTGAAGTGAAATATGATTTTGCAAGGTATGTGGAAGAGAGGAAATAAGGTGATGGAAGTAATACCTAATTAGTAATGCAAATTTCGTCAGTCTTAACGGGGCACAAATGATAAGTGTCAAATGGATGTGGAAATATATAGATACTATATGTATTTGAGGAAGAAGATTTATACTTTTGACTCACTTGTATAGCCGAGATCAATACTATACCTTCAATTGTGCCATATAATCCCCTATATTGGAATAGCAACACCAATAAACCAGGTAAAAAAAGTAAGATGTTCATTTTAACACCTAATGCTAAACTGTTAACAGTAGTAGATGAATGGAAATAATCAACTAAATTTCACTCAATTAGGCGAGAACGAAGTAGCTCACCTGAATAAAGTACAACCTATTCTCCAACCGTAATTACCACCAATCATCATAAATACTACACTAAGATAAAAAATCATCATAGCTATAGGATCATTAAATAATCTTAATAGGTAGATTGAATGTGATCTTTTTGATAAGACTAAAGGTATAAGTAAAATCTGAGGATACCTGTTGGTGATCGAGTTGGATTTTCCAGATGAATAGTTTATTATAGATACTAGTAGTAAAGTAATCAAGTAAAAACCTAAGAAAATGTATTGTGCTGGTCTTATATCTTCGATTGATGGTAGATATTTATAAAATGCTGTATATATGTAAAGATGTAATGCTGGATATCTATCGATATCGAAAATTGGTGAGCTTTAGACTCTGCGAGTTACTGGAAATCACTTCCATACGTGAAAGTTAAGAGGGATAACTCACACTAAAGGTCCGGTTTCACCTTCTATCCTAGAATAGTCTCTTTCCCCATTTATGAACATTTCAACTTGTTGCATATAAGCAGGCCAATCGATCTTCGTATCTATCATCGGTCGTTCATTGGGGTCAGTCTCACTCATGCATTTGAATGCCGTTTGAAATCAAGAGAGATCAACTTACAAGGTATTTTCCATATTATCAATATCCCCAATAAAGCTTCACCAAGTAAGAGTAAAGTTACAAATGGCCAATACCATTTTCTATCGAATAATATCGCTCGAACAAGGTTGATTCCTTTCGAGACTATGCTGTCGTTCTTGAAAGACGACATCCTTCTTGTAGCTACCACCGACTGCGAGTGACAATTGATCCAGTTTGTGTAAATATCAAGTCAGAGATATGTGAATTGAATGAGGAGACACGGGCAAACCACAGCGAGGAGACATGACGGTATATCCTGTTTCCGTCGGAAGCACCCTCATGATCATCTATATATAATGATATAATGCTCGGCTTGGCGTCTATAGCGCTCGGATGATCCGGAATAACATGATCACTTTGTTCAATATATGTATATGTTTTTGAGTATCTATATCTATACAAACATATACAAAGGATGTGATCATACACAGCTTCTTCGTGTTACCTGTCCCAATGTAGTACTCTGTATTACTGCACTAGATCAATTGGATTATCTTTGTTATCTATCATAAATGAATGATTCAGCTTCAATGACCGAAAGATCATGACCAACTCGACAGCTAGTAATGATAGTACCCTCGTTCGTTTCATCGACAAGTTCAAGAAGCGTTTTAGCAGGGAAGTGGACAAGGAGACCAACGTAGCTAAGAATGAAGCTGCCATTGGAAAGAAAGAGATCACTCCTATAGGTAGATTACTTGCTCAGGAGGAATACACTACGCTAGCGGAAAATGTTTTACTTTACTTGGATACCCAAAGTCTGGTTAGATGTGCATCAGTATGTACCCTTTCTTTAGGCATACCTCCAAGGAAAATTAAGGCTGAAATCTCTAATTTTGTTATGGTTTATTTATAGGTCTGTAAACAATTAAATCAAATCATATCCAACTCTTCAATTATACAACTTAAATTACGTTACGTGTATCATCAACATCCCTTACCTACATTTAATGATGAATATTCAACGACAAAATCAGAATTACAAAATATAAGCTCAACAGAAAGGAATATACATAATCTATCTCCTGAATCAGCCATTTCATTTCCAGTTGATATTGGCTTATGGTCAATGTTATACCAAAATAAATTGTTTACTGGATTCGCAGGTACTTCTGAATTTGCAAATTCTCTTGTGATGAAACCTCCAGATCATTGGACAATGTATAATCTTCCCAGCAACAATAAAGATCAAGATAAAGATAAGCCTAGTATGCTAGAGAAAGCTATATATGCACCTTATGACGAAGATGTAACGAATAGAATAGTAGTTCCAAAATATGATTTAATGGCTTATATAACTAAAACGTGAGTTTTCCAAACCTCAACAGGTATTGAAACTCATTGCGGAGGACGAAGTAAAGTTGTAATGTGGCTAATCTTGCAAATACAATTTGTAGACCAACTGCTGAACTCGATCTCCTAAACCCTCATACCGATTCAATCCGAATATCTTTTTATCGCTTGAACCCTCATGACAACGATAATTCGCCAAGTTCCACGTCCACTCCCACTGAATGGGAACCAATACCTCATCCAGATGCAAAACATCCCTATCTGGATATAGGTTCTTTCCCACAAGAAGAAGATTATTCTGTAGGCATGATTGCCACTGGATCTAGGGATACTTTACTTTTCTTTGTCGGTAGGAACAATGGTCCACCTTATTCATGGACTGGTATTTTGGATTGGCGTAAAGGTCTATTCTGCGGCGTAAGTCAATTCTGGCAACCGTTTTGTCATACATTTGCAGGCAATCTACGAAACACTCAGCTATACTAGTTGATTACTGAATTGACTGAATATATAGGGTATTTCTACACCTGGTCGGATATTTGAGATTGGTTATCTGGATGAAAATACACTTATAAGTTGTTCAGCTGAAATATTAGCTCAAGAAATACCTGTAGGAATGATAGAGAAATATTTTACAGCAAAACCAGTGAATCAACCTTGTTTCATGCTATGGAATGCCATAGCGGACAACGATAACTCACTCGATCCAGATATGATAAGATGGCGATATAATAAAATACCAAAATGTGATTTGCTTTCAGCTTTTGTAATACCTACATCAAAATCTAGAAGATACACAGCTGTAAGAAAAGGTGCAGAAGAATGTCTCTTTGTCATGAATTATGCCGAGATCAAATCACGTTGTACATTCATCCCTAACCTTGATCAATGTAATGATCCATCAATGAATCCTGTGAAATCATCACATTCACATAGCAAATCAAGATTTGTGAATGATAATGATTATTATGAAGAAGGAGGTATAATAGGTATAAATATAATTGGTGAAATCTGGACCAATAGTAACCCAACTTCTTTACAAGAATACGTTTACGTTAATATCATATTAGATTCTAAAGGGATTTTATCCGTTTTGAAAAAAGGAAAACAAAATCAAATGGAACCTGAATGTTTACATTATCATTCATGGAGAAAATATTCAATGATTTGGTATGATTATTCATATGAAAATAGATTTTTTGATATTTCAGGTTGGAAATCTGTTTCGATTGAATTTGGTCAAACCCCTTTAGTTGCTCAAATACAACTTGGGAAAAGCAAAAATAAAAATACAATCATAAAAAAAGGTAAAATAAATATAAGGGATTTTCATCCTAAATCAATTATGAAACAAACTAGATTGTTAAATCAAGTTAATACTTCATCATTTCATGAATTACCTATTGGTACAATAAATTCATTATATCAATATCATTCTGAATTTGAATTTGAACCTGAACAAGATGGAAATTTACCTGTTCATAGTACTAGTAGTACTGGTAATGATAGTTTAACGAGTAATCAATCTTTATATCATACTTTACCTGAATTAACAGGGGATGAAAGTTCAGTACGTATAAAACCAGATTCTCCATCTCGTTATGTGGTTTTATCAAAAGATGTGAATAATGATATACCTAAACATGAAAAAGAACATTTATCATATACGGAAATTTCTGGTGAAATTGAAATTGATATGGAATTAGATGATACTAATAATGGTAAAGAAAAGCCAATTCAATTCTTTTATTGGGATGGTAAGAGAATTTTGATACATCAAGTAAGTTGCCAACCTTTCATTCGTCATCCATCAGCTCTACCTCTAAGGTCAAAGTATTGAGAGAGCACGTAGCTAATATAATATCATTGCCAAAAAAGAGCGGAAGAATCGACCTTATCTCGTTTTAGGGACTTTTTGCTCGCCCAAATCGGCCCATTTGGTCTCGACCTTGCAAATTTTGTTCCTACAGTATCTCTTGTACAGCTTGAAGACTGTACATTATACATTATCACATATATAGCTTGGCGACTTATAGGCTGGTTCTATTCACATGGGATATCGTATTCTGCACAGTATATGAAGGTTTGCTTCACAGTCATATGCAGCGATGAGCTTGTATGTTACCACAATAAGAGTACTCTATCTCAATAACCGAACAATTCATCGGTTAGATCTAAGGAAGCAAAAAGCAAAAGTGAACAGTGACGCGCCACGATACCACGATGCATCTAATGAGCGGGACCATGCATACTCTATACTTTGATATTTACATACGCTCAGCTCAGCCTTTTGAGGTCTATACTTCTTATACAATCAATCCTATTCATCATCATCCTGTCAAGAGCTCGTATCGTTTTAGCTGTCCGGGAAAGATTAGGGCTGTTCTGCGATTATTAGACAAGGAGTTGTAGCTCAATTCAATCTAGAACGGTTGATCTTAGACACATTCACTTCCTCGCTTTTCGCCTAAAATCATGGCCTCCATTTTACGTCCACAATCTTCTGGATCATTGAAAAGAAGATCACCACCACCTTCAAGATCAGAATCACCAAAACCCAGCTCAAATATAATGTCTTTACCACCTATCAATAATGGTGGTGCATCAGCTTCATCATATGGATTACCTGGAAGAGGATCATCAAATCCGATATCAAGAAATGGTGGTGGATATGGTAATATTGGATTAGGACAAAGTGGTGTTGGTAATAACAGCAGAGACGATGATTATGATCCTACACTGGGTGGATTGGTTGATGAACCTGGAAGTATGTTATCTGATTCACCTACTAGTGGAAGTGGAACTGGAAATGGTGGATATGCATATTCAACTACTTTAAGAAGACAAGTTTCAGTTACAGAAGGATTTCCACATTTTCCACACTCTTCTCATCATCATCATTCACCTAGAACAAATACAACATCATTAAGAAAAGATTCATTAACAAATAACAATAACAATAATTCATTAGCTTCTTCCCCATATAGAAGTACACATTTCCCTTTATCAAATGGTGGTAGTAGTGGTGATGGTGGAGGATTATATTACGAAGATCAAGATCAAAGTTTAGAATATGAGGAAAGCTATTTAAATAAAGTTATTGGAATAGGTAAGAAGATAATGGGTAAAAAAGATTATGAAGAATTGAAACAAGAAGAAGAAAATAAAAGACAACAAACTGAAAGAAGACAAAGAGAAACTCCAAGTTCAATATTTGCACATAAAACTATTGATGTAAGTCTTTCGATGGTTTTAAATGATTTTAAATATATATATCAATACTAATCCAGTTGAAATGTCCATAAATATCAATTTAGGAAACGATACAAATGTTATCTTCACACCCGACTCAAGGTTTGCCGACATCATCTTTATCAGCTTTATTAGCAAGATATGGTCCAAATGAATTCGAATTACCACCTGAAGATCCATTATTCCTTAAATTCGCTAAACAAATTTATGAAAATCCTTTGATATTATTGTTACTTGGAAGTAGTGTAGTTAGTGCTTTAATGGGAAATTATGATGATGCTGCTTGTGTAGTTGTAGCTGTAGGAATCGTTTTGACTGGTAAGTTTTAAACACCTATCATAAATCCGTATTGTGCATCCAATCAAAAGGAAGAGAGCTAAATTCGATATAGTCGGTTTTGTGCAAGAGCAAAGATCAGAGAAATCATTAGAAGCTCTAAACAAGGTGAGCTATATAATGTCACAACTCTTTTTACAAAGATTCAAGCTAATCGAATATCTTCAAATCAGCTCGTACCGCATTACTGTCATCTTATAAGAAATGGACATCCCCTTACACCACTTGCCAATACACTTCTACCAGGTGACTTGGTAACTTTCACTGTTGGTGATCGAATTCCAGCAGATATTAGATTGATTTCTGCTGTATCATTAGAAATTGATGAATCTGCTTTAACAGGAGAAACTAGACCTGCAAGGAAAAATATAGAGATTTGTGAAAGAGGTGAAGGTGAAGATACACATGGTGAAGGTGGTGGTAAAGCTTTAGGGGAAAGACATTGCATGGCTTTTATGGGTACTTTAGTTAGAAGTGGTAAGTCAAATCCGTATCAACACGGAATTCGTGAAATCACCTGACATATATGATACAGGGCACGGATCAGGTATAGTAGTTGGAACTGGAAAAGATACAGAATTTGGTGTAATCTTCTCAATGATGCAAGATGTAAGTTAGGCATTTCGTTCCTCAGTCGGGTTTAGCTGATCTTTGACCACTTCGGTACAGGTTGAGGAGAAACGAACACCGTTACAACTGGATATGGATGATTTGGCTAAACAGCTTTCAATCTTCTCTTTTGGTGTCATCGGTGTAATCTTCCTTATTGGTGTACTGCAGAAACGAGATTGGTTGGAAATGTTCACGATAGGAGGTAAGCTTTTCTTCCACCCTAATACCACTGGAAATTCAGCTCATGAATATCATAGTCTCCCTTGCTGTTGCTGCGATCCCTGAGGGTCTTCCGATCGTCACTACAGTCACTCTCGCTTTAGGTGTATTGAGAATGTCCAAGCGAAAGGCCATTGTCAAAAAACTGCATAGTGTGGAAGCATTAGGCAGTGTGAGCGTAATCTGTTCAGACAAAACAGGTAAGCTACGATTTCCGGATTTAGGTCAAATACATTCAACTGACAGTGACTGATTTAGGTACATTAACGAAAAATGAGATGACCGTCACACATATGTATGCTGTTGATGATATTGTCGATCTTGGACCGCTTCTCGACGTAACGTCTCCTTTTGGACCAAAGCGACCTGATCAACCTGAACTAGCTCACTCTCAGGCTTTGAAGAAGACCGCCTTGGTTGGAAGTATATGTAATAATGCATTCAAGAATGAACAGGGAGTCAATGTCGGCCAAGCAACGGAAGTAGCGTTATTAAACGTGCTACCGGTAATTGGCGCAGATGACCAAAGAAAGGTAAGCTGAACTGTCTGCTGAATAGAATGGCGACCGCTAATCCTGTTCGCAAAAATGCAGAACTTTACACGCAAAAACGAAACACCTTTCAGCTCCGAAACTAAATTCATGAGTGTCACTGGATCGCTAAATGGAGGATCGGATATGGTCTACCTTAAAGGAGCAGTCGAGCAAGTCATTCAAAAATGTCGATATTACTATGTCACCGATTCTTCCACCCCATCGCTTGACCCTACGACGCAGAAGACTATTCTTGACAGAGCCACCGAGATCTCGTCCAGAGGGTTAAGGGTTATTGCAATGGCTTATGGATTCGCCAAGGGAGACGGAAATGATCTAGTCTTTGTTGGATTTCAAGCTATGATGGATCCACCACGAAAAGGCGTATCTCATGCTATTTCATCCTTGCACAGTGCCGGCGTTCAAGTGGTTATGATCACTGGAGATGCTGAACCAACCGCTTTAGCAATAGCAAGACAATTAGGATTGAAGGTGAATCTCTCTTCAGGAAGTCATGGTGAATCTATTGCTGGAGCATCAAGTTGTATGTTAGGAAGTCAAGTGGATCAATTAACAGAAAGAGAATTGATTGAGAGGGTACCTAGCGTATCAGTCTATGCAAGAACTACACCAAGGCATAAAATGGCTATAGTCAAAGCATGGCAAATGCGTGGAGCAGTAGTAGCAATGACTGGTGATGGAGTGAATGATTCACCTGCATTAAAAATGGCCGATATTGGAATATCGATGGGAAAAAGTGGTACAGATGTAGCTAAAGAAGCTGCAGATGTTATATTAGTTGATGATGATTTTTCATCAATTTTACCTGCTGTTGAAGAAGGTAAATCGATTTTTTACAATATTCAAAATTTCCTAAGTTTTCAATTATCAACTGCAGTTGCTGCTTTATCATTAATCACATTATCAACTTTATTCAAATTATCAAATCCATTAAACGCAATGCAAATTCTATTCATAAACATTCTAATGGATGGTCCACCTGCACAAGCTTTAGGTGTTGATCCAATAAATAAACAAGTAATGAAAAAACCACCAAGAAAGAAAAATGAACATGTTTTAAATAGAAGAATAATTTATAGAGTCGCTTTTTCAGCTACAATGATTGTTTTAGGTACTTTATATATCTATTTAAAAGAAATCAGTGATGGTAGTATGAGTAAAAGGGATCAAACTATGGTGAGTTCTGATCGTGGGAACGGAAAGAGGTCCAGAAGGAGATTAACCTAATTCTAATTTCGATTTGTGACGGTTTATTATAGTCATTTACAGGATTCGTTTTCTTAGATTTAGTTTCAGCAATACAAAATAGAGGATTAACATGTAAAATCACAAAGAATAAAATGTTATTTTTAACAATATCAATTAGTTTTTTAGTTCAATTATTATTAATTTATTTACCTTTATTACAATCTATATTTCAAACTGAATCTTTATCTTTAAGAGATTTATTTACATTAATTTTAATTGCTTCAACAAGTTTTGGTTTACATGAATTAAGAAGATGGTATGAAAAGAATCTAAATAGGAATGAAATTTTAGAAGATCAAGGTGGATTAAATAGGTTAGTGTAGATTAAGGTGGTTTATTGCAAATGATCAAAATATATATATATATATATATATATATCGATATTTGTGGATAGAATACATAGTTGGAATTTAAAGGTCATCAATCACAGGTAGAATAACCGAAGAAAAGATCAGAAATCCAAATGATGAGTCGGTTTATATCATGTGTTAGATAGGGTAAAGGAGTGAAGATTATACATCAAAAAGAAGATAGTAGAGACGAGAAATCGGCGATGATAATCGTGATGTATTTGACTGTCACAGAGATTGTCGAATACCATCATACATACTGTTTGTTTCTACGTAGATGCTATATACGATTTAATGCCAGCGATCACGAATGCTCAATGCTTCATATCGCGCTTTATCATTTCACTTTATTCATGCAACTCGTAAAAACAACAACGTCGAGGTGAATGAAGGCGGTCGGGGTGTCTAATTGAAAATCTCTAGTTAACGCATTGATTCACTAAAACACCTCAACACCTTGGATCTGAAACACCCAAGATAAGGAAAAGGTCATCTGTGCGTTGCTGATTGTGATGAACCCCATGTCATGTTTCAAGGTATTTTGTGAACAGTGAATAAACACGATTCTCGAAAAAGATACATAGATACGGGAAACAAATATACGGAACGAAAGAAGCTCTATAAAAATATGGTCAAGCACGTGGCGCTACAACCCAAACATTGCCTAACAAAATCGTTGTACCAACGAAATAATTCAAAGTTTTTTTTTGTTGTCTATAAGTGGGGAAGTGAAATATCGAGAACCTTCGTTCTCTGTACACAGAGGTAAGCGATTATGATATTATCGATAAACTTTAATCTAGTATATCCGTTAACGCTTCTTTTCGTGATCGGCCCCTTTTTCTCTACGCTGATTTTAATCTTTGAAAGGGCAGGTTGAGTTGGAGAATTATTACCTGTTGCGTATTCATCTTTTTCACCTAAATCTTTATTTTGACCTAAAGCAATTTCTTTCGCTTTTGCTTCTTCTGCATCTGCGATATCAGCGGGAATTTGACCTGGTGTAGTATTGACTAACATTAAAATAGTTGGAATTGCTGCACCCATTAAAACAAAAGTAACGATAAAACCAATTAAAGGTGAAGTTTTTGTTCTTGTATTCATTGCAAAAGCAATTGCTGAACCAACACATTCTATTGATCTAAATCCTGCACCATTTCTGACATTTGATTGTGCATCTTTACCAAATGATGATAATAACCAATACATATATGATTGTGATGATGGTCCAGTTGTTTGAACAAAGAAATATGGTAAAAATGATTTAGCATATAATGAATCATCCCAATCAATTTTACCTGGATTGTGTTTCTTGAATTTAACTTGCATTATAATGGTCCAAATGTAAACACCTAAATTCAAAACAACGATTAAGATTAAACCTAATTGGGCTCTTCTTCTTTGTGAAAGTCTTTTAGAATCTAATAAGAAACCAAGACCGAAACATCCGACACTGGCGGTACAAGAATAGCGTCAATCAGCAAAATTCATTAAAGACGACTTGCCCAAAAAGTTAAGATGATTTCACACTTCCACATGGTGAAGGAAAACCTTCCGATACTTACATACAGAAAAAGGGTGAAATTAAAGAAGATAACGCTCTAGCTCTAACGGAGAAGTATGTACCTGGAAAATAACAAAGATTGTATCAGCAAAAAATGTTTAAACAGACCGGGTTTTGCGAATAACTCACCCAAGTAAGTTGAATAAGTACCGCCGTAGAAGAAAGACCAGAAAGCCCATGGAGCAGAATACAAGATGAGTTTTGATGACATGGTTTTCTTGATTAAAGCAAATTCTTTTCTTGTAGAAATTGGTTCAGCAAACCTAATTCTGGTACCATCTGATCTGATGACATTTTTAAGTGGAAGAATGAAGAAAGCGAATGGAAGGCTACAGTATAATGATTATCAGGATTAGCCTAAAAGGTCCACAACTTTTTTTGGATGAAATTCAGTCAATTACGAAAACGTATTAAGCTCACGCTAAACATTCTATAATCAAGAAAGCAATGTATGTATCAGGTGTAATACCACCTTTTTGTCCTTTGATGTGGTTTTTGGATAAACTAAACCAATAAACAAAGTGTGAGTATCGTCAGTTAGGGGTCAACTTCCTAACGATTTCATGTAAAACTCACTTGATAGCACCACCGATCAACTGTCCTAAATTTCTTGAAACAATCCATAATGCTAAGTATTTTCCACGAGCACCACTTGGAGCAATTGACATGATTGTACCCGATTCAGCAACATACCAACAACCAGTTCCAGTACCAGTGATAAAAGCACCCATAATTAAGTACTGTATACGAAAATGAGACTTCTTCGTTAGCAAAGTTCTCCCATGTGTACATGCCGATGCGATTCGAGAGATGTAATGGATCACCAAGACTTACCCATTGAGTACCAAATTTACTATTACAGTAGTATGAAGATCCCCTGATAGGGAAAGAAGCAGCACCAATAACCAAAGCCCATTGTGTACCAAGACGATTAACGATCGGTCCACCGAATAAACAAGCTTTAAATAAAGGCAAAATCACCTTGTAAGCGAAAACCTCATTATGAATGAGCTGCAAGATGTACTTACTGATGGCTAAACAGGCGTAACTGATAGAAGAACTACAATAATTTGAAAAATGGACAAACGGTCAACACTGATTCGTGGCGGATAATTGTATGTAAAGTAATTGAGGTATGTCGACTCACGCAATATTTGAAGTTTGAGGAGTAGCTAAACCACCACCACCTAAACCACCAATAGCATCACCCATAGCAGGACCACAAAAAGC
Source organism: Kwoniella dendrophila CBS 6074 (assembly GCF_036810415.1). Taxonomy (NCBI): domain Eukaryota; kingdom Fungi; phylum Basidiomycota; class Tremellomycetes; order Tremellales; family Cryptococcaceae; genus Kwoniella; species Kwoniella dendrophila. Next base: position 566,083 of record NC_089480.1, read on the forward strand.
TTGAATTGAAATCAAAAACATTTGTGTTAAACTATGATTCATAATTCTTTTCCATCTTGGTGTATCCCTTTGATAAGCTGCCATATCAAATTCTTCAACGTTTTTTGGGTCATCAGATAAAACTGGATTAACAGCGTTTTCATCTTTAAATCCTGCTGGTACACCTTCTTCTGCACTGTGAATTTCGATTGGTGTTTGAGCTGACATCGTGAATACTTGTGGCTTTTTTCCGATTTACTCTGCTTTTAGAGATGTCGTTTCCTTTTTTTACGCTGAAAGTGGCGGTAAGCTCTAATGTACAGTTGTGTGTCACCAACTGTTTCGCTTGACTCAGGAGTTGTACAGTTGTTGCTGACCCCTCTCAGCTTTTATATACCTACTCAAGTTTGAGTGAGTCCGTTGAAAAGCTCTGGTATGGTCTTACGGAAGAAAAACCTTCAGACCCGTTGACCTTTCTTTAGTCTTTATATACCGTCCAATGCCGCTGAGATTTATCTAGTCTTTTGACCTCGGATGTAAGTCGGAGATCACGATGGAAGTCGACATCCATGTTATACAGATATCTTATCACTTTCTCTTCATTGTCAATGTGATCACGATTCATTAGATCAATTTTACGAGGGGAATCCGCGAAATCGGAAAGAGGGCAAGACCCGGATGAAAGTCGAGCATCTTATAGAAACTCTGGAAAAGAAGAACAGTGGTAGCAAGGGGAGACAGTGCAATCTAGCGCAGATGTGGGTTCTGTTATAGTCAGGTGGTAATTTCAAAAAGTTCAATGTTGTTCACATATTATTATTAACGGTAATTCTCCGAATAGACTGCGGACTTCAAAGCTCAAAGTCAGATAATGGAAATAAGCATACTTTGTTGACTTGCATACTACTGTTTTATTGGCTTAAAAGAGCTTATCAAGTATACTTTAGGAGAAGGCCGAGGTATATAGTTGTGTAGATAGCGTTAAACTCGTAAGTTTGCTAAATAATATGAATTTGATTTTCGCCACAAGGGATCAGAAAGTCGCCATCGAACATCATCCAGGAACGAAATCATGACATATTATGTGATTTAATTTAACTCGTCTTTTCTGTGGCTTATTTTCCTCAAGATTACAGAATTAAAGTTTCCAGCTAATGATTTAGTCTTGATGACGTGAACTTGTTTGATAAGTTACCACAACTTTGAATCTCAAATACATGAAGGGCTTAAAGATTCGCTGTCGGCAAGTGAACCATGTAGGTGGAAAACATCGGCTAAGCAAGTACGATACTATTTTCAGCGATGAGCAACAAGGATCTTCTCGGCAGTCACACAATTCTCGAGCGATAACATAACGAGTACGACTTACCAAATGATCTAATAGATAGGTTATTTGATAAAAATAGGAATTCAGAAGGAGTCAAAGCTCAGCAGAAGAGGGTGACCGAAACAAAACATGCATTTTCGATTGAGGACGGAAATATCTGATCAAGCAGAAGAAGTCGGTTTTACAGTGTCCAAAATCGCTTCAACCAGTGATTTGTCCAAGTTATACCGCCGCTTATCGCCGCTGCAATATCATCTGTCAAGCAGTCTGGATTATCAAGCTTGTAAAAAGATATTCAAGCTGAATCAGTCGGATATTGCTCTTGAAACCCGCCAGCGATTTTTCGATAACTGGCTAAGCAGACATTTTCCGTTCTGATCAGCACGGTAGCTGTAATGGTCAATCAAGGACCGAATAAATCCTTACTATCCTCGCCCATTCCTCGGTCAGACCGCTGCTTCATCTGAGTCCTACAGCAGTTGAGAAGAATAACGCTTTCGTGCTGTGAGCGACGAGGAGAAGAAGGTCATCTTTGAGTAACTAGCTGAACGCTAATATACTATGCTGGTCAAACGACTGAATCAAAACCCAATATCTCGCTCAACGTCAAAACGGAATGTCCACCTGAGTGATTGAAGTTGTTTGCAAATAACTTGGCATTTCTCCGATAACTAGATGAATACTTCCTGACATCGTCTACTTTGCCGAATGATATTGATTGATTCACTGATGTGCAACGACATCTTTTACACTATAGTCCCTGCAAGAATTGAATTACCTTCTGAAAGGTAAACAGTGTTGTTCTCGCTAGATAAATCTATTCAATATCTCAACAGGATTCACCTGAAAGGATGAAGGGAGGGTGGGCCAGATAAGATAAGCGCCACAGGGGGATAGAGTAAGGTAATAAAAAGCGGGACCGTGGGAGAACTGGCCAGTGAAGGTTACAGACGGCGATCACCGCTAACAGCATTGCATGGATGATGACTGAATCAATTGATCCGAGCCATCGAATGTGACGTTGACAAGTCAATACTCTAACAACAGGTCCTATATATCTTGTAGATACACAAAGGAGAATATCTTGATTATATATCATCTACCACTCGAATCCCTCAAGGAAGTATTCATTCAAAATGAATCAGACGCCAGATATAGCAGCAAATCTTCTTGCCAATCCACCTCCCGAACTTCAACGGATACTTGACGATCCTCGTACAACAGATGAAGCTCGACAAGCCGTAAAAGACGTATCGGTAGTATCACCACCACCGGTACATAATAGCTTAGCATCTACTAAAAAACAGAATGGTGATACGAATAATGCCGGAGAAGGTAGATTACAAATCGTCAATGAACATCAAGAATTCACGTAAGTCTTTCTTATTTCCACAATTTGATGATATACAGGAAAGGAGTCGGGCAAGAAAGCTAATAAAGTCTATCATGTTCTTCGTTCATATACATATATAGTAAAGAGCTTTCACCATATCTTGCAAAATGGGGATTATTAGATAAAGGATTTGCATATGATGTAGTCAGTGTATTTGGATCACAATCAACTGGAAAATCAACTTTATTAAATAGATTATTTGGTACAAGTTTCGATGTGATGGATGAAACGAAAAGACAACAAACAACAAAAGGTATTTGGATGTGTCCATCAATATATGGAAATACTTTAGTCATGGATGTTGAAGGTACAGATGGTAGAGAACGAGGTGAAGATCAAGATTTTGAAAGAAAATCTGCTTTATTCAGTTTAGCTAGTACTGAAGTTTTAATTGTAAATCTTTGGTATGTGAATTGAGCTATGCTCAAACGCTATGATGGCTGAACGCTTTAACTCGTACAGGGAACACCAAATCGGTTTATACAATGGTGCAAATATGGGTTTACTGAAAACTGTGTTTGAGGTCAATCTAGGTCTTTTCGGCGGAGGCGGTGACAGTTCCAAGCCAAAGTAAGCTATGCGCTTGATTAGTTCCTTGCTTAACTGAGCTTATAAGATATTTTGGTAGGCCACAAGAAAAGACTTTGATACTATTCGTCATTCGAGATCACGTCGGCGCTACTCCAGTTAGCAATCTTACCGCTACCTTAACGCAGGATATGGAGAAAATATGGGCTAGTTTGTCGAAAGTGAGTAGAGTGTTTTGATGTCGAGACAGGTCGATATACAGATGACCATACCTGACTAACGCTCTTGTACCTCTAGCCCTCTCACCTCGCCGATGCAACCCTTTCATCATACTTTGACCTTTCATTCGCTACATTACCTCATAAAGTCCTTATGCCTGAGAAATTCGAATCAGAAGTCGTAGAGTTACGAAAGCGATTCACAGATAGATCCAGACCAGATTATGTTTTCCAACCTAGTTACCATAAAAGAATTCCCGCAGATGGTGTAGGCTTTTACATGGAAGGTATTTGGGTGAGTCGAAGAGACAGCTCGCTAGGGCGCGATCTTGGGATTCGAGCTGATGAATATCGTAGCAACAAGTATTGACGAACAAAGATCTTGATCTACCCACTCAACAAGAATTACTCGCTCAATTTAGATGTGACGAACTATCTGCTGCCGTCACGGAAGCTTTCTTGGCTAGTTCGAAAGCTGTAAGAAGACCTGTAGAAGCCGGTCAAGTGGTTGATGGATTAGGGGCCTTGATGAAAGACTGGCTTGAAACTGCATTGGGTGAGCCAGCTGCGTGATCACTCTAGCAATCGTATATTCGGAAGCTGATGATATTTCGATGATAGGTAAATTCGATCGCGATGCATCAAGGTATCATGCTGGAGTTTATCAACGTAAACGATCAGATCTCTTGGCAGGATTACATGCTTCTTTATCATCTTTGTTCCTGGGACAGTTGAAAAATTTACATAAAATAGAAACAGCAAAATTCTCCAAAGATATCGTAAAAGGAACTAAAGAAGTTGGATATGACTTCGCAAAAGTCGTTACGGAAGGTAAAGAACAAGCAAGAGAAAGATTCTTAGAAGGAGCTAAAGAAGTCAAGATAGATGGAACAGATTGGGAATATGAACATGAATTAGCACTTTTGGACGAGGATCTTAAGGTTATCGCTGATAGATGTCGAGCTGATGAGACAAAGAAAATGGTCAACACTATCGAGGTGAGCGAACGATTATGATTTTGATCCACCGTTATGCGGACATAGCGACTGACATTGGCTTTGATAAAACAGCGGAACATTAAAAGGCAATTGCTTGAACCTGTCGAAGTTGCCCTTTCGCAACCTTCTCCCAAGATGTGGGATACTGTACTGAAGACGTATCAGAGCGTCAGCGAAGATGCCGAAGAATCATATCTCACTAAAGCCAAAGGTAAGTTTCAAGTTTCAATGCAGAATTCACGTCAGCTGCTAAGATCCTATGACTGAGATTTCTAAGCTGACATCACCTTTCAGCGTACAACTGCTCTGAAGAAGAAAATGAACATGCTCTTGCATCCCTACGTGCTAGAGCTTGGTTGTCTCTGCGAAGAAAATTGGAGGAACAAACGTCTGATGCAACTATTTTAGCGACTTTGCGAAGCACCTTCGAAGAGCGGTTTAGATACGACGAAGCTGGTGTACCTAGAGTATGGAAGCCTGAGGATGATATAGAAAGTGCTTTCACCAAAGCCAAGGAAGAAGTAAGTCACGGATGCCCCCCATTGAAGCTCAGCTGACCTCAAATCTAATGATGCTTTTCCTATTAGACCCTAGCCCTCTTGCCATTATTTGCAACTGTATCACCTACTACATCAAGCTTACTACCTAAATTACCTTCCCCTGAAACATCGTTCGATGCTGAATCTGATCCTATACCGTTTGACCCATCCACAGCATTTGTGCTATTATCGCCTACCAAGTTACTATCCTTAGAAACTAGATTCAAGAGAGAAGCTGATGCTGCTTATGTTGAAGCTAAAAGATCAATGGTGTCTTCAGTCGCTCAAGTACCATTATGGATGTATGGTATTCTAGTGGTTTTAGGTTGGAACGAAGCTATGGCTGTTTTGTTCAATCCTCTATACTTTGCTATGTTATTGGTATTGGGCGCTTCTGGGTGAGTAACCTACTCTTAAAGTATCCACTTTGGTCACAAGACTGACATGTTTTTCTGTATTTTAGATATATAATCCTCCAGCTGGGATTAGCAGGACCACTATTACAAGTTATCCGAACTGTTCTCAATGAAGTTAAGAGAATTGCAACTGAAAGGTTGAGAGAAGCATTCAAAGAAGTACCTGAAGCTCAAAGAATACTAAACCAACCATATCTTGCTAGTAACAATAGTTCCACAAGTCACGGTAACGATGGTTTGAGGAGTGAGGAGAGGAAGAAGGGTGTTTTATTATCTGAAAAAATGGTTGAAAAATAGACGAAAGGCGAAGAAAGAGCATGTCCTTGTTAAATGATGATAAATGCATATTACCAATAAATTTTATGCATGTGAAAAAGCTTGTACTCTTTCTGCATTGAATATTGTTGAGGAGTTGTTCTCAATATGCTCAATTATCTTTGCATGATTATGATTATCGACATTGATAGTCGTTTAAAACATTACGCCACATAAAAACGCGTCTGTACGCGCAGAAAATAAAAATTACATTAAATGTTTGAATTTATTCATTGCGATCTAAATTTACTATCGTCAATATTTTGATCTTTCATTTTCAATTCTTCATTTCATAGCTCGTATCTCGTCAATATCGATCCTTCACACTTTAAGACCAGTCCCTTGCATATGGATGTTATGGTAGACTTCGAAATATGACAAACCCACAATCAAAATCAACAACAGTGGTCAACGGTAATAACAAACCTATATCAAGTAAATCAATGGTATCGGATTTAAGCAGTTTATCGTCTTCCGATAAGGATAAAGATGTTCCAGACGAACGATTAATTGGTAAAGGAAAGAAAAGAGCTAGAGCAAGCGAACCAATGGTTAATGGAACTGCCCTTTCAAATGATTCGCCTGGTAAATCGTCATCGGAATTATCAGATCTAGATATTCAACGACCACCAAAGAAGAAGAGAGGTAGACCATCTAGAATATCTAATAGTATCAACACTCCATCAAAACTGGAAGATAATAATGATTCACCTAAGAAAAAGAGAGGAAGACCATCCAAGGTCAATGGTGATACAGGAACTCCAAAGGTGATATCAAAAACAAAAGCGGAAGTTGAAGTAGTGAAAGATGATAGTCATGATGATGAGATAGTGGTAGCTACAGATTCTAGGAATACATCTGAAATGACAGATTTAACAGAATTAGAATTAGAGTCTGGTGAAACGAAGAAGAAAAGGGGTAGACCTTCATTAAAAGCAAAAGCGAAAGCAGGAATTAGTCCAACGAAAAAGGCTAAGAAAGTTGACGATGAGAATGATAATGCTCAAACACCTAAGAAGAAAAGAGGTAGACCATCAAAGCTAAATGGAGACGAAATTATGATCAATCAAAGAGAATCAATTGTAGCTACAACACCCAAAGAAAAGAAATCAAAATTAGAAACCTCTACACCTAAAGGTATTACAAAAGATGGTAAACCTAAGAAGAAAACAGGACCAAAACCTAAAAATATACCTGTAGTTGAAATTGAAAAGAAGAAAAAAGGAAATATAAATAAGGAAGATTTAAAAGAAAAAGGTAGTAAAAATCATGATCTTTCAACAAAAAAGAAGAAGAAAACCGTTAAAGATGATAAGGCTAAAGAAAAAGGGAAAGAAATGGAGAAGAAAATAAAGTTAAAATTGAAAAAACCTGAAATTATACCTGAAACACCAATTTTCGAAAAAGTTTATACTAAGTTAGGTAAAGAAGAAGCTGAACAAAGAATTATGGTAAGTCTTGTTCATCGATTAATCAATTATTTATAACAATCACTAAAGGACTTACGACACATATACATTCTCCTTCGCCTGCTGAAATTCTCAAATTAGCTACGAGAATATCTATTCAGATTCAGAGCAACATTATCGTTCTCTGAAAGAGCATTACCTGCTATAGATGATTTTGACAGGCCACTGACAGAAGCCAGTGTTCGGCTATTTGCCGGTTCAATGTTAGATATGATCAAAGATGAATTACAGAGTACAGAAAATCAAGACGTGAGCTCAGTTCTTCCGTATTGTCTTTACATCGATACAAATCTGATTCACGATTACCCGTTAGCTTGTTAACACATTGTTCAATGTTCGTGAGGAATTAAGATATTATGCGGATCTAGCAAGATTTCAAGGCATTTACAATTTACTTTCTGAACCTTTAAGCTTGAAACTACCACCGCCAATCATAGATCATAGAGCAGAAGCGAATAATACAGCTTTACGTGAAATTTTGGATCTTAGTGATAATCAACCTTCACCAACTTGGGCCACTGAGTCTGGACCATTAAAGAGGACTGGAGCATCAAGAATACCACAACCCTATGAAATAATTAGAATGTTACTTGGTTTAGCTGAAAGAACTTTAACTACACCTAAAATCAAGAATGATATGGAATATTTAGTACCTGAGAACGATTTTAGGAGAAAACATAATTCAGCTATCAAAAAAGAATTGTTAGATATAGAATCAAAAAAGAAGAAGCTTAATGAAACGATACTAAAATCCAAATCTCCTGCTGAGACTAAAACCAACAAGGAACAGGTGAGTTTATCCATATATCCTGGTCGTTACAATCTGTCATATGACATCTGCATTCCCCTTATCAGAAAGTATCCTGAATTGGTCGCTGATGTTTCTCATACCTACTACAGTTCAACAAAGAAATGCATGAACATAAAATGCGTTTAGATCTCATCAACGTTAATCTCGAAGCGCAATTAGCAAGAAGAGCATTAAGACATGAACCATTAGGTAGAGATTTAAATGGTAGGATATATTACGTTTTATCACCTAGATTAGTTGAAGATGATGTTAAACCACCTTTAGCGTGGGCATCAGGTTTATTAGTATGGGGTAAAGGTGTTGAACCTAAAATAAATGAATCAACATCTACAACTACAAATGGAAATGCAAATGGAGTAAATCCAATATCGAACAACATTGATATTGAATATGAAGTTGAGAAATGGTATCATTTCGGTAAATCGAAGAATGTTAAATTGTTGATTGATTGGTTAGAGTATAAATTCAAGAAACATATCGAATCTCTCAAACCTTCAAAAACACCTATAAAAACAAAATCCACTATTGCATCTACACCATCCAAAAAATCTTCCAAGAATGAAACTCCCTCAAAATCAAAATTGAAACAGAAGACATTATTAGAGGTTGTCATACCTATTTCATCGTCAAGGAAAAATTTGATGAATAATGTCAATGGTAGTGGTAGTGGTAGTACTCCATTGTCAGCTAAAGTCAAAGCTTTGGGTGAAGGTGAAAATGATAATAATATTAATATCGATGACGGTGACGATGATCTTGATAAATCTTCTACCTCATCTGGACTAACACCACCTCCAAGATCGTCAAAAGAAGAATTACTATCTTCATTAAATCCACCAAAAGATTACAAACCTTCTACAGAACTGTTAGAAGAAAATCATAAAATCCTAATTGAGAATCTCAGAAACGTACATAGATGGTTAGAAGTTTTAGAATGGCAAGGATTTGGTGAAGTAGGATATGAAAAATAAATGGTTCTCAATAGGAAATAGTAATGTTATACAACACACTTAATACGTTGAGGTATTTAATCAGATATATAATACACAAAAAACAGACTCTGTAATAGGAACAATGTAATTATTTCACATAATGCATAATCACATCATCGCATCAATATGCAATTCACCAGTTTACTGAAATTTTTCACGTTGTTACATGGCACTCTTTTTTTTTGGTTTTCTTCTTGAATTCCTGCATGAACAGATATTTGCAAGAAGTTTTCAGTATCGGCAGCGCGTATTGTTACCAACCAAGATCGCCAATTTTGTTTCTTTTGTTTTTCTTTTGTTCTACGTTGAGAATCAAATGGTTCTCCAGATTGAATTTCAGTTTAATTATTTGTCCACATTTTGAAATCTCTAAAATATGTATATTGATCTTTCGGACTTGCCCAATCTGGATCATGACCACCAAAGAATGTTGAAAAAAATAGACCTATAAAACCTACTCCACAACCATCACCATTACCATTACCACTACTTTTGTTTTTTGAACTGGTACTTATATCATCGGATGATACTGATGGTGATTGAGAAGACTGACTTTGAGTTTGGGAATTAGAAGGTGATTGTATGATTATAGGTTGATTGTTATTCAGTTGTGATTGTGATTGTGGATCTTGAGATTGATACGATTGTGAGATGATAGGTGATGATTGATCTGAAGAAGATGATTCTTGTGAAAGTGAATCTGCAGATGAAGCTTGATTATCGTCTTCCTGAGGATTGATCAAAATACCTTTATTCAATTGAGTGTCTGATCCAGATGAGGCTACAGAAGCAGTGGCAGTAGTAGTAGGTACAGGTACTTGATCTGATTCGGTTATATAGACAGTATTTGTAACAGTATTTACTGATGCAGAAGGTGTAATTGTAACTTGGACTTCACTTGTAATTGTATCTGTAGCTGTAGCTGTAGCCATCATGGTTATAGGTACAGTGATAAATTCTGTAGCTGTTGGTGTAGTAGTTGTAGTTACTGTAGCTATTGAATCGGTTATAGGAATTGTAATTACCATTTCACGTTGATTTGCGATATCCGATGGTGTTAACATGTCATCACGTTTTTGCGGACCAGACACGGTAGCTGAAGCAGAGGAAGTTATAGTTGAAGTTGCAGCTGAACTTGATCCGCTTGAGGATGAGGAAATTATTGATGTGATGATATTTGAAGAAGCTGACACAGAAGGTTGAGTATATGATGTGGCATAAGCTGATATTTTAGGCATAGTAGAAGTTACTGTTGTCGTTGAAACAATACTTTGGATTGTACTTGTACTTGTGCTCTGATCTGGGAGTACACTACTACTAGTGTTGAAAGCTTGTTCAGATACTTGCCAATCTTCATTATTGATTAGAGAAGTATTTTGACCAGGTTGACCGAAACCAATCGTATTGATCATTGCTGATGAAATATCTCCACTACTTGAAGCAGTATTATCTTCTTGAGAGGATTCAGGCTTTAGACAAGTATTTAAATTTTCTCTGTATCTAACTTTATTTGAATTTAAAATTAATTTACCATTAACCCAAATATTGAATCCACCATCATTTTCACCTGGTGTATTTAACCATATATCTTGTCTAATTGTTGTCCAATCACCTAAAGCAAATTTCCATGATCCTCTACCTATAGATAATCCATATGCTGCATCACAAATTGATTTCGGTCCCGTTTGACATAATGATGGATCCTGTTTATCTTTTGGTGCATACTGGATAGATGAAACAGGATGGAAAAGAGGAAGGATCAGTATAATTCACTTGGCATGAAATAAAATAATTGGAGCCCGATTTGACTTACCAAATATAATTCACCTTGACCACCTGCTCTCCACATCAATCGAGTACTGAAACAACTGAAAACAGAGGGAAAAAATCAGTGTCAGTTCAAGCAAATCATCGATATATGTATAGGAAGGCTTTGGCTTACTCTTCAGCTGCGTTACCACCTGAACAGCCTTTATGACCACCATATAAACCAGGTAATTTACCACCCCTTACAAAGTCGAAATCGGGTGGAAAGTAAATACTGTATTCTAAACTTGCATTAGTTGATTTAGTTATATCTAAAGGTTGTGCATAAAATTCTGATCCACCTTGAGGTGAATTTCCAGGATTGACTGATCCACTAGGATATAGAATTTGTAATGCATTTTTTGTTGTATCCCAAGGTTCTCCTGTAGTAGTAGTAGGTTGTTCACCATCTGCAGTCGTATTTGAGGAATTATATGGTGCAGGTGAACCTTGTAAAATTGCCATATTATGTTTACCTGCTGCATACGTCTTCACTTGAAAGGGGGACATATCAGAAAATGCTGGTGGTAATGCCCATCCAGAAGTTGAAGTTGGGCCAAGGGCATATGCATCGTTGGATGTGTCTCCAGGTTGGATGATCACAGGAACCATCGAAGAGTCCGAAGAAGTCTCATCAAGTTGTGTTGGAAAGGCTGTAGGATACGTGTTCCAATTAGAATCGGCTGAAGCTGTATCAAAAGAACCGACAGTAGCTGTAGCCGTAGCTGTAGGAATAGCTGTGATACCTGTGAGAAGTTCAGAATTATATCCAGCAGTAGCTGCCTCTGCTATTACTGTATAAGGTATGATAAGGGTTGGAAGAGTCGCAGGAGATGAATCAGCTGGAAGAGGTGCTGTCGCCACTAAAGGAGCTAAGAGTAGAGGTAAAGTCGTGATCCATCGACTAGGTGACGAGAGGTTCGAAGCTGACATAGTGTCGAATCCTTTTTTCGAATTTTGGGATGCTTGGATAGAAGTACGAACGCACAGCGATCGCTTTTTTGTTAGATAGGAGATGGGGTGATCGACCTATTCAATAGGATATGAGAGAGGAAGAGGTGGATAGAAAAAGAGGTAATAATATGATATTCTTGGCATTATTACAGTACTTTTATCTATGTATAGAGGGTCAGTGAGCGATATACAATTATCTTACGTCGACATTTCAAGTTGAGAACACTGCAAGTATTGGTCAAAGTCAGTAAGCCGAAGGTCATTACCCGCAAGACATCCAGACATCAGTCTAAGATACCTGGAAAGGCTGTAAATATCTAGGCCTATTTGTAATGATAAGCTTATTCACCACAATCGATTTTACATTTTTGCCTGTTTATCTAAAACATTCCAGCCAGCTAACATGTCTAAGTCCAGAAATTCTCCGAGATAAGACTGAAGCTGGTAAACGTATAGATTGAGTCGGAAATCAAGAGGAAGGGTCGATTACTTTCATATCGAATGTCACTAAGTTGAGATTATCTGTTCATTGTTTGCAGTTAGCTCGAAGCGGGCACAAGGTCTTGGGAGCGAGCTCACATCCGACATAATCCCCTAACCAACCTTCTTCTGGGTTGTCTGGTCCAATATAGCGACTGAACAGTTAGCGCTGGCTCAGAATTGGAGTACTTACAACATGACTATCCGCAACATCAATGTCAGCCAACGATCACATAAGTATATATGATAATACTGCACTAACCATTCTCTAACATTCTGCCATCGGGCTTCAGGATTGTTAGCACTGACACTTTATTTGGTCAACTCACCAAATGCATATTATAGTACTGAGTAAGTATGTCAGCTGTAGAACTCTTCTCGAACAGAAATCGTAGTTCACCTTGATATTGCTGTTTGCGGAGATATCAGCATCATTCAATTGACCTCTGCTGGGCGTTATCATGAATGACTTACTCTACAGGCGGATATCTCGAAGCAGTAAACATAGATAAAGTTTCCACGTTTCTTCCAGGTTCTGGGAACCACCAAGCTGTTAGACCATTTATTGTCAGACATCTATAATCATTAGAGGATACGTCGAGTGTTGACTGACTATCTCTGTACCAATAGCATTGTGAATGCAAGCAGGAATGTAGCAAGAAAGAGCTATCCGGAACATTAGCCGATCAGCTTTTTTTTTTGGTTTTCAAGTTAAGTAATTTGATCGAGAAAACAGATTTCCAGCTTACTGATAATAGATATTCCATCTTTCATCCATATCACCCACATCAGCAGCTATGGCACCTGCATATTGTTGACGATCTGCAATTTGACTTTGATTTTGGTTATTTTCGCCTCTTTTTTTAGTCAACATCGTTCAATATGATAATTTTTTTTGGGATTTTGTTATTTTGGTTATATTACCGGAAAAAGGAACGATGGAAAAACATCAAAAAGTTAGTTGACTTATATATATAATTTCGTGAAACTTAATTGTCTGTGTTTCAACTAATTAAATATGTATTGGGATAGATTTTAAGGGAAGACAAAGCGATAAATCGTTGTTTCGGGGGTAATGAACGATGACAACATCCAAAAAACGTTTCATGGCTAGTATAGATGGATGGAAAAACTCAAATCGTAACTATGAAGATACTCTTTAACTCACGTATTTGATTCGTAGGGTGAAACATAATCCTATTTGATCAAGATGACCAATAGTATGAAGATATTAGCGAGAACGATCTGATTTCTAGGCTTACAAGATAGTTCGATAGAGGGTTAAGAATTAGTGTTAGGTAGACCTTTCCTTGTCCATTTAGTAAAATTGACATGAAGGTCGTGTTTTCGAAATGATCGTAGGACTGCCAATCCAGGAAGTAGGGAGTAGTGAAACATGAGGTAAACACGACAATAAGGAAAATCTTACTTACTCCTGATGGTGGGCTATCTTCACCTTCGTCGCCTACTGGTGGCATATACGATAATAAACCAGGTTGAGGTGGTGGCGCTTGATTATCGTAATGTCCTTGAGGCTGTTCATATTGCTGAACATCACCTTGACCACGACTTTGTCGAGACCTAGTTCAAGATAGTTGAATGCGACATAGTTGAGTAAGGAAATGGATTTGACCGAGAGATTGAGCAATAAGGGTTGAAAGATAAATGATATACGTTAGCGCAAAAAACTGTTGTAAAACCACTAGCGTAAAAAATCGGAATGATGGTACCTTTTTTCTAGAAAAGTTTAGACCAAAGGAGGGGGTTAAGAACAAAAGAATGATTATAGCGAAGAAGGAATGGAAAGAGGGTTCGTGGCACGTTGCATGACCGAGAATTCAACAAAAAGCGGTGTGATATCGATTGAGAACGAATAGCACCTTGAAAAGGGATATAGATAGCTGAGAAAAAGAAATAGCAATGAAATGCTGACTTACCGATTAAAGAATGGTATTCTAGGTGCCATATTTTGGCTTCTTCACCTTATTAAATCTTGAGAAAGTCGGCTAAAGTAGTAGGTCTCTTCCGGTTCGACCTGATTTGCAAGCAGCTTGTCCAGGTACTGATTCCCAGTAGCTACCTAGCTAACACAACTTAGAAGTAAATATTCACAGTGATTGGTTTATTGAAAGATGTAGATCAATAACTAAAGAAACAGAATATTTCCAAGATATTCTAAATTCGATGAAGTTGGGTTTATGCTTTTATATACATTTTATATGTTTTTCCATTTATAACAAATGATTCTTGTCATCTGTATTATACAGAAGTGTCAGCTTACTCTTGATGATCCTACTCACCCTGTTTCTTCTTTTCTACAAATCTAAATTATGTCTAATCACCTTATTTCACCCTAGTTCAGAATACTTCAGGCCCTGCCCGAGCGAATGCGGGACGGGAGGTTGTCAAAAAAGAAGGTCAAGATCAAAGGAATGATGAATGTAGATTGAACCTAGAGTATCAGGAAGCAAATCCTATTTCTACATCCGATCGGTATTAACGCTTGACGGCAGATTCGAATCTAGAACATTATTTCAGGTTTCAGCTGCGGCTGTAAGCGAACATCTCTATACATCTTAAGTCTTAAGCTGCAGAAAGCACTGATCATACTGATAGGTTGATATCCAATAGACCGAGTAAAGTAAGGGTTTATGATTTGATCTTAAGCCACCATCAATCTCTTGAACACCCTTGCGTTTGTTTGTCAGGCTTACATAAGCATACGTATTTTAAGCTGGAATGAGATGATAAAAGAATGAGGGATTGAACCCTTTTGGTCCGTTTGTAGCGGAGTGGATCCATGATGTTGTAGTCGAGGCCAAATTACCGAGAATTAGTACTGTTTTAAGATGGTCTAAGAAGATGATGGTCTGTGTGGAAAATCAATGATGAATGAATGTGAGATGGCTTGCATGATAAGATCCATTTACAAAGTTTGTGTTTCGTGGAATCTATCTTGAATCCATGATCCGATTGTGTATACAGTACAAGCTAAAAGCGAATCGATATTGATGTATCTAGTAAGCTGATGATCATATTTATGACGCAATCTGAATACCAGATAAGTCTAATGTGATCATTGCTTGAGGAAAATGATTATCATCATTTCTAACAACATCAACGATCTATACTAGATTGAAACCTTGATAACCAATCCCCGTCCCAAGGAAATATTGACCGAGTTAACTGATTAACATTTAACGAGATCCGAGGGTAGTCGATGACTGAGAGGATCGATTTCAAGATTTTGCGATTGATTTACGCTCGAATATACGCCTTTGTGTGTTTGGATCTTTACTACATAAGGCACCTTGATCAAGCGGGTCAATGATTGGTAGAAAAGAAGGAAAGAAAGAAAGAAGGAGGAAGAAAGATAAAGTTAGATCATCACAATGTTTACAACAGGGTATTATCTTACAATCAACGGAAGCAAATCTCAAAACAATAGTACTAGTCCGATGGTATCGGAGAATGCCGAGACGAGGACAAGGGTGTAGCTGCAACAACAATGATAGAGACGTGGATAAATTCATATCCTGATGTGTTTCTCGAATGTAGTTTACACATCACCTTCTGCCAGATGAGCCTTCGCTGATGCTCTCAAGGCTGTCAGCGAGATGCGTGGACGTTCTCTTGGGTCCTACATCTACGCCTTGATATCTCTCATAGCTCAGGCACAGGCCAGTGGTACCAATCCGACCGTTTCGACAACCTCTGTAATAGCCGACGATCCCAACGCTGATTTCACTTCAGCTACCGATGTCAAGCAGGATGATATTGCCTTCAGCTCTGAACATGAAACAACCAAATTAGACGTTTGGTCCAGCTTTCGACAATCAGCTGAAGTCTGCAGCTTGGATGATGATAGAGATCTGGAACTTCAACCTCAACCGGAATCACTACCTACTTTATCTTCTGATAGTACCGCTATTCCTGAAGCGATCGAAACTCCTGAACCATTCATCAGCTTTGAAGAATGGAAGAAGATTAAGCAAGCAGAGGAAGATGAAAGAGATTCTCAAGAGGCTGAAGGGGCTTCTGAAACTCAGATAGAGGAGGATAGTTCTTCTACGAGCCTTGGGATTGTGGATTCGCCTACCGAGGTAGCACCTGATGAACCCAAAAGAAACCATTCTTCAAAGTCGTCATCAAACTCATCGGTCGCTTCTCAGCATTCCAAGGTAAAAGGAAAGAACGATAGTAATACTTCTACCAGTTTGAACTCATCTCAGCAGACCACATCATCACCGCCAATTTCTTCATCTTCTCCTGCTGCAGTAGTATATCATCATAATCGATATAATTACGCTTCACCTGATTGTTCAGCACGTATACATTCATCTTCACCACAAACACAACATGCATCATCATTATTACATAAATCAAGAGATAGATATATGTTAACACCATGTAAATCGAAAGAGCATTGGGTTATAATTGAATTATGTGATGAAATTAGAATTGAAGCGGTAGAATTATCAATTTGGGAATTTTTTAGTGGTGTAGTAAGAGAAATTAGAATTAGTGTAGGTGGTGAAGATGATGAAGAATTTGAAGATGATCCAAAAGATGATGTTAATGGTAGAAGTCCAAAATGGAAAGAAGTTGGGAGTTTTGTAGGTAAAAATGTTAGAGGTGTTCAAGTGAGTATATTTTTTGCTACACACGGGCTAAAACCTGGGAATAACTCAAATGTATGACTGGATCTCATCATTGAAATCATAGACTTTCACTTTATCTCAACCCACATCATTTCATCGATTTATACGATTAGATTTCCCTTCTTATTACGGTACAGAGTACTATTGTCCTGTATCACAAGCAAAAGTATATGGTATGAATCAAATGGAAGCTTTTAAATGGGAACAAAAGAGGTTAAGTGCTGCTTCAAAAGGTAGAAATGAAGCAAAGGAGAAAGAAGCTGAAGAGAAGAGGATCAAAGAAAGGGAAGAGAAAGAGAAGAAGGAAAATGATGAAAAGATGAAACAGCATGAAAGGGAGAAAGAATTAGATGCATTAGAAAAACTTTTACATGAACAAGCGGGTAGAACAGTTCCTGATATCTTGACGGCGACAGCTATTTTATCAAAGTTTGAGGAAACTGTCAAAACCAAGTCATCAATTTCAGCACCATCTAGTACTATATCCACCGCTTTAATCAATAAAATGGCTTCCGCATCGAATGCTTCATCTCAGGCCTCTGGTTCTGCTTCAGATCACAGATCAGCCAATAGTACTACTTCCAGCTCCCCGCCAACCGTCCAAGCTACTACTAAGATCGCAGGGGAGTCTAGTGTCTCGTCATCACCTTCGTCCACCTCATCAACTACCTCGTCTACCTACTCGCGAAGTCCGCCGCCTCGTTCCGACTCTTCCGAATCTATCTATGCGTTCATAATACGTCGTCTCAACGATTTAGAAGGTAATTCTACTCTGGTAGCTCGATATATAGAAGAACAAGCGAAAGTCATGAGACATATGTTGACTCGCGTAGAAAAAGGATGGGAAGACTGGAAGGGAGATTGGGAAGGTGAAGATAGAGGTAGATGGGAACAAGAGGTGAGCTTATTTTTTGTTAGTCCATGATAGACAATGTTAAGCTGACATTTTTGGAAGCGCATGAGACAAGAAGATAGATTAGGTAAAATCATATCTCAGCTTGAACAACAGAGATCATCATTTGAGGAAGAAAGAAAGATTTTACAATCTCAGATGAGAGGATTAGCTGAAGAAGTGAGTTATGACTATCTACCTCATCATCGAGAATAATGCTCATCACAGATGAATAGCTCGGATACGAACGGCGACGTGGTTTGGCACAATTATTCGTTATGTTTATCATCATAATACTTGGAGTGATTAGTCGAAGTTCAACGATTGATGCTGTACTCAAACCATTATTAGCAGAAGCTAAAAGACGTAGAAGTATATATGGTAGAAAGAGCTTTTCTGGACCTTTAACAGGATTAAAAATTGATATGGGAATAGGTAGACCACCTGCTATTATAGGTCAAGGTAGACCTAAGAGTCTTTCAGATATAAATGATATACTTCGTCAAACTCATCAATATAATGGTTTCGATAGAGCAAATTCCCCTACTTCCCCTACTCCAACGAATAACACTGCTACTTCTTCAAATACTCCAACGAATAAAACTCGATCACATAATAAATCAAATTCAAACTATGGTAGCCCTAGAAGATCTGGTACACCAACTTCATCTTCTTTAAGACAACGAAGATTTCCCCCTGGTATAACAAACAACAATATCCGCTCAGTCTCAGCAACAGATCAAATTCCATTATCTTCCTCTACATCATCTACTTCAATCAGATCGCCTATACCAAATGGACATATACATTCGAATTTGCTAAATCCGAGACAAATGGGGTCCTCATCGTTATTATCCTCATCAAATCCTACTCCGATGGGTAAACCTAATGCAGGTGGTGGTGGTGGTGGTGGTGGTGGTAATGGACATAATGGATCAATGAGAAAGTTAGCAAAAAGCTCTCATTTACATATAATTGATACAACCGATAAACAGAGAAAATCAAAATCATCACCAAAACCTCAATACGATCATGTTAGTTACAGTAGTAATTCTCAAAATCCCAGAAGGTCCAGTCAAGTCTTTCATAATGGACATTTATTATCCTCTTCACCTCCAACAGATGAGGTTTCACCTTTTACGACCGACGATTATCAGATCCAACTACCAGATCAACCTTCATTAGATCATCCTAGTACAAGTATAAATAGTGATTGGGCAACTGACCTAGACGTTGATACGGAAAATGATACTGAAGCCAGTGTATCAGAAGTCGAAGATAACATTGAAGACAGTCAAAATAACGAATTCGCAACTATAAATGCAAATTTGAAAGCAAGGAATGGTAGTGAATCAGATGAGATGATTAAAAACGAATTAAAAGAAATTTGGAATCCCTCTCCTAATACTATAGATATAGACAAATCAAATTCGAACAATAAACAATAATAGACTTAATCCTCACCTGCATTATATACCTTGCACCATCAACATATGTCTTCTCTGAGTGATTTATCTTATATTCTGAATTTGTACAAAATAAATGTTGTAATTTATAATGCATAATGATCATCTATATGACAAATAGTGACGAGGCAATGTACTTGAATAGTCAACGAACGAACGAAATAGCCCAAAAGTTATCGAATGAATGTCCATTGTCATTCATTTCAGATTTTAATATCTATAAACTTCGCCTACATCATCAGCACCATTAATTTTCATTGCTATATATCTATAAATTGCTGTTGATAAAGCAGCAAATAAAAAAGTAATATCAAATAATCTACCAAAAACTCTAAAATCAGGTAAACTTGATAATAATGAATGATCAGTTTGTTGTTGTTGTTGTTGTTGCGCATGAGACTGATCAAAATGTGTAGAAGGATTAATATTGATGTTCAAGTCTTCTGGTGGTAATGAGGTTCTCAATTGAACAAGAAGTGAGATAACATATGTTGCCTATACGATCAAAATCAGAATGGATTATGATCAGTTTCGGTACACTACCTTTCCTTCATATAGGTAGGTATAAAGAATTGCTTGCAGATTGAATGTTACCTACGAATAATTGACCTAAACTTAATAACAAAAAACCCGCACCAACGGATTTAGATGTTAATCTTAAAACCTTATTTAAATTTCTCATGACTTGAGCTAAAGAAGATAAAATCAAAACACCAGTTAAAATAATGGAAATTGATCTTGACCAAGAAGGTACATCTATATCAATTGATCCAGCAGGTAACTTTGATATAGCTAAAGCTAATAAGAATGATATCCAATCACCATTCGTATTTCCTTTACCTTCTTCTATTACATCTTCTGATGCTTTTTGTGAACTTGTTAATGGTGCAAAGAATAATGAAGGTAAACACTGAAAAATTTTATTATCATCATTTTATGATATCTTCGTTATTGAATCGAGTCTCTCACTTACCATTATCAAACGAGCTGCACAATATATAGCAAAGACATATCCAAACAAATTGTAAAATTGTCCACGTAAAGTTTGTCCAAAATCTTGATGTTTCTATAAAAAGATCATATCAACAACAAAATCGCCAAAGAACCATACAATATTTTACGCATTCACTCACCTTTCGAATTTTCATAGCTTTAAGCGATTTTGAAACTTGATGTTCCATTGTTTTCAGTCCGCTCAATTCAGCCTGTAAAGATATTGCCTCTAAGCAGGATCATTCATCAGCTCGAAAGAGATGATCAACGCACATCAAAAAGGTTTGGACTCACCCTGATTCTGACTGCCAAACATTCTGCCCATCCAACCTCCTCTTACAGGTGTACTTATACCTGAAGCGTCTGCTACACGAGCTATTTCTTCTCTTTTAGTCACTAAATCATGCCTTACGCGATACAAAGATCTTTCAGCTTGTAATATATCATTATCCGTAAGAGATCGACTGGTTTAAAGAGAATCAAAATATATCTCAGTTTGTTCCGTTCAAAAGGGTAAAGTAAGCAGAGAAAGCAACTTACCTTCCTGTACCTATGGTATGTTCAAAGAAATTCCAAGCTGATCTTACAGCACCGAAACCTGACAAACTACCTAGAACCAATACACCTAACACGACCACTCTACCTAGACTTGGAGCTAACCATCCACCTTGTTCCCAGCCTTCTGGACCTGATGTTGACCACTGTACAATCGCTTCGTCAATCGTACCAGCTGTAGAAGATGGTTCATTTACTTCAAGTACTGGGGTAGGTAAGATGGGCACAGGCGTTATAGGTATAGCTGTAATGTAGGGTGGAATTCTGGTGAAGAGGAATATGTACAGAGTAAAGGGAATAAGGGAAATGAGGAAACGAGAAGTAAATGAGATAGAAGAGGATCTCGAAGGAGTTGTGGATAATGATGAGGTATCTAAAGACGAAAGTCAGCTGATATTTGCATATGGAACTATGAAAGCTTACCTCTTGATCTATATGTAAGCAACAAGCATTGGACTAGAGGAACTACCAGTAATATTATCGCCAAGATGACATGTAAAGATACTGAGAAGTTGACTCTTCTTGATCTGTAAAAAGGGTAGTAAGGTTAATAGGAAGTAACAACCATCCACTCAGAGAAAGAGAAATAGTCTGACTGACCTGGAATGTAATATACCAATAGCATGAAAGATGACCAAAGTAAGTAAATTACAACCTTCTGCAAAACAAATTCCAAATAAAATCCTTGAAAATCTATGTAATCCTTTTGTTGCTTTTTTATTTGCTTTACCTATTCCTTGTAAATTATTATTCCTATTCCTACTACTATTACTACTATTAGAGTTCCCATGAGATAATTGTAAGACCTTTTTGGATACAGTTGAACCTGCATCTTTCAATTTTTGTCCTAATTGTTGTAGTTCTATATCATTATCTTTTGGTATATATGGTAATGATCCTGATCCTGATTCTAGACCACCATTATTACTATTATTATCATTCAGATCCAAACTTGATTCATTGTTACTATGAAGTCCTAAGCCTAAACCTAAACCTGATCCTGTATTCGATGATGAACCTAAGTAAGGTTCAGGTCTAGGATAGTAGTTCTTCGAGCTAGAACCGTTACTGCCGCTATTATTATTATTGTTATTTAGTTCAGGTAAATTAATGTTGGAATCTTTACGTATTGGTGTACCGGGATAAGAGGATAATGGAGTATCTAGACCATCTCCTAATAAAGCTTCATCTTCTGTATCTAAATCTGATTCTGCTGTTATACCACCATCCAAGCCTACCACTCTACTTCCTCTCCTTGGTGTATTTAGATTGGAAGGCTTTGAGATCGATGTTGATGGTAATAATTGTTCAGGAGCTGATATATTTCTTAATCTTGGATTTACAGCAGCTAATAGAAACTTTCTAGATAAGAAGAAATATACTATTCGAAGTACTAGAAGTACTAATGTATCGAGAAGTATAGGTGAAGGAGCTGATGTGAGAGGTTGTATTAGAGGAGCAGGAGTGGTTTCCCCTTCCATCTTTAGGTAATATGAATGTTCAGTGAAAAGGCTGAGTATTGTTTCGGCTAATTGTTTGATCAATGTCCAAGTCAAGAGAATTGAGACATCTTTGTACTATCATAATTGGAATCAAAGACAAGAAAAACGAAGATCAATGATATAAAATGGCTAGCTTGAATGCTGAGTCTCATGAATTTGTCCTGTTTTAACTTTGATGGGTAATATGTGATTTTAAGGGTAAATCTGTATAGTATGGGGAACGCGTCGCACTTCTCCTTCAACATCAACAAACTAAGTCACTTGTACCTTTTCCCGGCGGTAAGAACCTTGCTGCGCTTGACGAAAAAGTGAGCAAGAAGGAAGAAGGAAGCAGAAGAGCATGAGCGAGACAGGACTACGATGCAGATGCATTATACAATGGATACAAGATAAGTATGCTTGTTGATGCATTTTGCTTAGCTTTACATACATCTCTTATATCAGGACGCAACCTACAACAGCGTGGCTGTGAAAGTCATCAATCACCTCGGTTAGCTCGTGGACCGAGCTGCATTCTTAAATATAAATCTTTTGAGGAGATTATTTCTGATCTTATGCTAACCTTTGTGTTTCACCGGCACAGCCTTTAACCATTGTCCTTCCAGCTGTTCACCACTACTATCAGCACTACCTGTTTGACGGGGAATTGCAGAACGACGAGCTTTACAAGTTTTACTTGTACCACCGTATACTTGATATAGTGTATTACCGTCTATCACTGTAAATGCAGATGTATAACCCTGTTTATCGGAAGCAAGTGGTTGGTCGTATATGGTAGTAGTCATGGTGATCAAATGACTGATTGTGGACGTACTGGGGTTCGGAGAAGGGGGAGGATCTGTAGGTGAAGGAACATCAGTCAATGGAGGAGACGGCGTATCACTTGAAGAGGTCTCGACGGCGTTGACGCTAGATGAGGTGTATGTATCGATTATATCGGTGAAGATGATATCGGAGGTTGTTTGTATGGCTTGTACACTTTTTGGTGGTTCTGGAGTATTTTCCGCTGTAGGTGTAGATTCAGCTGCAGAGGTAGTATCGGATTCAGTTCGAGTAGATGTTTCTGTTGATGAAGTGGCAAGGTTGGTGGATATCGCTTTTGATGTTAACTCTGAAGCGACATTATAAGTAGAAGTGGAAGGTGGTATCGAAGTAATCATTTGAACAGCGTTCAGAGCTGATTCCGGAGGATCTTCTGTTGCTTCTGGTATTGTAAGCTCTGTAGCTGTTGTACCAGGCTTCTCATTATCTGTACTGGGAGCGGTGTAAGTATCAATCTCGTCTTCTGAGCTGACATGCGTCTTAGCCTTCATGGAGGTTGTTGATGGGGTATGTCCGGTAGTCGTCAAGATGAAGTCTCTTGTAGTCATAGTAGAGTCTGAATTATGGGTGGTTGAGAGCGTCTTGAAAGTAGCCGCACCATCTATAACAGGAGGGGCACTGGTAGAAACACCCAATGCTCCCAAGGCTAAGGCGAAAAGTACAGCAAATTGTCGGTGGAAATGCCTCATTTCTGACAAAGAGGAGTCGGTATTGAGAGAGATATTGCTATGTTGTGCTTGAGAGTCCCAATTGCTTGATCCAGTTTGGATATTTATATTCCTTATGTATATGATTTCGGTGGTATCCGTGTGCTCTGTATAACTATACGGTGGAAATTGTACTGATTCGCGAGGTATATTGAAGAGTCTTTAGTTACTGTTTGAGTCGATAAACACTTTGTGATTAATCCAATCTTGTAAAACCACGAGTACAATAGACAACGCTAGTTCACCTGAATTTGTAGAAATCAACAACATAATGATGGGTCTAGTAACATCAGTTGAGCTGAAACAATGTTGGAAAAAAGGTTCAGTCGTTTCTAATCAACATTGTTATGACTACCTTTGATTATTCATCCCTGCAGTCAACCTTTCTCCGTGTTACCGATACTATACTGTCATAAGTTTCAGTATGCTTGTCTTTTGATACTGACGATAGATGCACCTGGTATATCAGTGTGCTAAACCAATCATGAGCCCTACGAGATACTCTTGCTTGATGAATAATTGAAATGAATGCCAAATGTTGAAGTCATTGGCATTTCTGGATCAATGAAAGGGAGATGAGGTTAGGAACGGTGTTTTATATCTTTAATTCTAGTCAGCAATATGCATGACCGTACATAAGTAATAATCAAGTCAAATTAAAGTAACATCGATGAAGAGTATCTGCGAACTGAATACATCATATTTATATTTATATTTGACGTGGTTTTCAATGATCCAGATGACCGGGATGATGCTGTGCCTTAGCTCGATTCGCGCGGCTGTGTTTCAGGGATTACGTTATTATAAGAACAAGTCGTCCAAGGACATGACACGGTTGTACGGGTACTCTGACTGTACTTATAATCGGTTCATCATTTTTAACCTGAAACACAGATAAAAGGTTAATCCTATAAATGCTAAACACGTTCCTTTCCTATGATCAAACAACCTATCCCAAAATGACTTAGCTTTAACTCGAATTCATCGAATTTAGTTAGCGTTATCATATGTAATGATGGCGTGAATCATAAATTGTTACTTTCGCTCATGGTATGATCATGTTAGATGTAATGTTTGTAGTCGTAATGAGATGAACACAATGGAATCAGCAGATATATGCATGATATTATGACACGTACTCTACTTCCAAGAGATGATACACGTACTTGAGTACTTTTTAACAAGAAGATGTGATCATCAAATCAACGTTAAAAAACGCCAAGCCACGCGAACGCGAATAACTTTTTTTTCTTTAAGATTACTTTGTTTCCTTGTTTTCCTTGTTCCCATCGGTCAACGAAATTGATCATCGTAAATCTTGTCGTACTATGCAAAGCGGCAAAATCCGTTCGAATGCCGGGTAAGGTACTAGTACAGGACAACGAATGTCTTGTCATCAAGACAACGAAACAACGTTGATCGATAATCCCCATTATATATCTATATATTATATTGTATTGTATTTTGTATTGTATATCTTTTCCCGCTAAATAGGACCGTGCGTTCTTATTATAGTACAACATACAACATGATACCTTAGATCAATAACGATAATAATATAGTCCTATAATAATAACCTATTTTCTATAATCCTTAATCACGGTTCTTTCCTTTTTTTTCCCTTTCAGCTTCCATTCAGTCTATCTTAAACTACTTTGTATAATTTTTCGGGTTTTCTATCAATCTATTTTTCACTCAAAACTTATCATCATCATCATTATTGTTATCACCACTACTGCTTTGTCTTACTTTAGTCTAATTGATCACATCCAATAATACCATTACTACCTTTCATCTTCCATTATCTAATATCCTTTCTTCAAAGGCTTCTTTTCCTTTCCAATAATCGTTTCATCGGGTTTCATAGCGACAACGACGCTTCTATCTTAGTTTTTTTTTTTCACACGCTACAGCATTGTCATATTACATCAAAATCAACATCACGTTTCACTCACTCACTCATTCGTTAATCATATCTCCTATCGGTTTAACATATACACATAACAGCATCATCACAATAATATCATCAGCATCAGCATCAGCATCAACATCAGTATCGCATTGCACAATTCCGTCTTCCTTTCTTTCTTGTTCACAGAATAATTTTCTATATTTCACGTGTTTCGGTCATCGGTATATATATATCGATCTTCACTACCATTGTCTATCCCTCACCGACATTCTCGCAGCAGCATACATAATTAGCATCAAGACGTAAAGGATAACGCATAGACTATTTTTCTTTTTGGTTTGAGCATCAAGATTATTGTCAAAGTTCCTTTAGCTGCAGTACAATATTGCCAACTACATCAAATCCTTTGTCCTTCCTTTTCCAGTATCCTCACTTCAATCTATTCGCCAGTCGTTCGAAAGCTTGTACACAATATATTAACAATAATTCATAAAAAGACAAAATCGTAGTCGTAGGCATATTCAGCACATTGGTTTTCTGGTAAAAAGAAGAATTGAAAATGGCAGACGCAACTAAATATGGGAATGCTATAGATTTCGATGTTGATTTACACTCCATTTACGCTGCTTATCTGTGAGTGCTGATAAAACGCTAGAATATGATGTTATATCAACTGAGCTGATGACGGTAACAGAGGACTATTCGAATCTTCGAATACCGATTGGTGGGATAAATCATGGGGAGGCTATTTTACCACTTTCAATGATTTCTTGGGATTTGGCTGGGAAGTTATGGGTAAGTCCTCTTTCCTCTGTTCTCGAGTGATTAGGCTGATATTTTATCACATGCTGTAGTGGTTGTGGATAGTAATACGGGGAAACCACACATAGCTGTGAGGAGGGAACAAATCGCATTGTTCGCTAAGATGATCAGAACTCGGTAAGCTTGTGCTCATTTCGCTTTCTGGATGACCGTAAGCTAAATAATTACTCTTGCTCGCAGATTCGGAGAATCCTTACCTAAAGATCCACCTACTACACTACCATTAAATCCTGTACCGACCCGTAGTTTATCCTTAAGACGACTAATAACGATTAAAGATCTCGCATCATACAAGAAATTGGCACAAACATTACCGGCAGCTGAGCTTTCCTATTTACGGACTCGTGTCCGGGCGGGAGAAGTTGGCGTAGCCGAACAGCTATTTTATGCCGGAGGAAGCAGTGGAGAACGGGATACAGGTGGTGTGGGTGTAAGGGATAATGGAGTAGGCTACACGTTCGCTTGTGTGAAATCTACTTGGTGGGAAAAAGGTGGTTCTCCTTATGGGCTTATTCCTGGTACAGGTCGGACTCAAGGATCCAGTAATGCACAGAATGGAAAAGGTTTGGTCTTAGAAGTGGGAGTAGCTACGCTCAGATGCGCGAATCTGAGAGCTGTTGTGAGTATCTTCTTCCTCACTCAAAGACCATTCATCGTTCTCGTTTGCTTATTCATGACCACCTATATAGAATGTTTGGCCGCCTATACCAGACGAGAACTATCGCAAATCCCATTATATAGTGGAGGAGTGGGTCGACAAGGTGAGTTTCATGTTTTCACTCTATTGTCAGATCGTCGCTGATTTCCCCTTAGCGAGCTAACGCCAATCCGCCAAACTATCCTCGAGCGTATGCCTTTGGAAGCAGTCGATTTGTCGCAGAAAAGGATTTGTCAAAGATTCTGGAGTGGGTTTAACGTTTCAGCAGCATCAAAATCTAACTGACCATTATATAGTGCAAACGTTGGTGCTCTCGCATCACAGGAAGGCGACAGTCATGCGAATACCCTTGTTCTTCTAACGCTTGGCGAACCTGCACCTCTTCCCCTGCCGGCGTCATCCACATTACCTTCCAACATCTTACACCTTGATGTTTTGGCTTTGGAGCTCAATCTTTTGCGCCGAGCACAAAGTCAAGGTGTTCCAGGAATACCCGATCGACATGTCCCCCTCACCTCACTTGGCGCACTTCTTCAGACTCTCCAAATACCTATCGCACCATTTGCTCCATTAGGTAATGCCGGTAACGAAGCGTATTACACATTATTGGCTTTCCAGAAGCTTATGATGGGAGAAACTCGACTACCTGAATTGCTCTTTCAACAACCAGAGTCCTACATGAACGGTATGAATTATCCCGCCTATTCACCATTCCCAACATCCGGCAGTATGCATATGCAACAGTACTCCCCTCTGCCGATGCCAGTCATGCCAGCTGCCGGTAGAAGCAGAAGGGATTCTAGTGGAAGTGGCAGAAGAACTGAATTCGCTCCACCTTCCTTTCCCTCATCGCCATCAAGCGCATATGCCAGAAGATCAAGTGATCAAGCGAGACCTAGACCAGCATCTATGAGCAACCCTCCCACAGCATCAGGTATGGCGAATATGGCCGGTCGACCTACAACTCCAGATAGACAAGATACACAACAAGGAGGCTCTGCTCCTAATACGGTCAGACCCGAAAGAAAATCAATGGCGAGATCACAAACTGTTTTCTGGGACGAATCAAGCTATGCAAATTCACCACCTCCTGATCACACATCAAGAGAAAAGGAAAGACGAAGGGAAAGTAGCAACAGCAGTTTCAAGATTCCTGTCAGACCCAATCTAACAGGTAATTCTTCCGGATCTGAAAATCATCGTGGTAGAAGTCACCATAATAGCAATTCACAATTACCTCCATCAGCTTTAAAGAGTGGTATGACACCTTCTGGAAGTTCTAGATCTATATCTTGGGAGGGTACGACAAGTGGAAGTAATACCAATGCTAATGGATCGAGAGCTTCTAGTATACATGGATTACCTATATCCAATTCGCGTGGAATGATTAACGGCAACGGTACCAGTAACGGTGGTATGAGAGCTTCAGGAAGTTCTTCAACTAATTTAGCTAGAGGTAATTCCAACTTGAACAATACTATCACTTCTGGAGGTGGTTCACATGGTTCAACAGGTACAGGAAGTTCAACAAAATTAAGTATTGATTCAAGTGGTGAAAATAGAAAATCTAATTTGAAAGGTTCAAATAATCAACAACCACCATCTTTACAACATAAAAGCATATCTTCATCTGAAGACGAAATTCAAGTTAACACTAATGGTAAAAAATCAAAAGATAAAGGTGGGAAAAGTAAGATGAAATCTGATAAAAGTGTTAAAGATATAGCCGGGGCTTTGGCTAGATTCTGGGTTGGTTAATTAGTCAGTTTGGCCATTAGTCATCTATAACCAAGAAAGGCAAAATAGGGATCAGCATGAGAAGAAAGTTTCAGGTTGAGCATTAGATGCGCAGTACATTTCGAGAAGAGAATGGTAATGTTCTCGTTAGGTTGTTATTTCAGTCACACTATAATATTAATTCTATTAGTTATTTGGACAATTCTCTGTTTCGTGCTTGACTGTTACATATGTGATCATTATTACCAACTTTTACCGAACGAGGCTTTTTTATAAGCAGCATGACAGCATTTAGCAAATGATGATGATGGTCTATATGTCTCGAACTATCTGACGCCAAGAACAGCCTGACCACGTGATGAAACGATGAACATGAAACGCGTGTGAGGTAGGAGGCGCTGTATGATACTGCTCGGAAGGTAGATAGATATCGTTGAACCTTGAACACTATCTATCCAAAATATCTCTCAAATATACATCAACCCAATTATTGTATACAATTTGGCCTAATGTTCGAACTTCAACGGTGAACACGCTAATCACACGACCCTCGACAAGCGTGACGACCGTCATTTACTCTCCATCTATCTTCTTTCTTTTCAGCCTGTGGGATTGTAGGACTGTTGGATAACAATATGGCCGGTGTATCTGTGTTTGTAGCTATTTTGGTTGGATTGGTATCATCATTTGTGCAATCTCTAGGTGAGTGAAGCGACTTGCTTTATTTTCTAACTATTTATCAATTATGGTATGGTCCATTCGAAGGATAGCAATCTAACGTTTTTTACTTAATCAAAACATAGGATTAACCATTCAACGTAAATCACATTTAATTGAATCTTCATTACCTTTAGAACAACGTAAAAAACCTTTGAAAAGACCATTATGGTTATTAGGATTTGGCATTTATATTATATCAAATATATTTTCAACAATATTTCAATTAGATTCATTACCTATAGTAATTTTAGCACCATTAGGTGCAATTTCTTTAGTGTATAATGCAATTTTAGCTAGATTAATGTTAGGTGATAAATTTGGTAAAATTTGGTTAATTGGTACATTTTTAATTTCTTTAGGTGCAGTTTTAATTGCTATTTTTGGTGTTGTAAAAGAAGAACATCATAATTTAAATGAAATTTTAAAATTATTTAAAAGAAATAGTTTTATTGCTTTTTTCACTATAATTAGTTTCTTAACTGCTTCTGTCATTATTATCGTGAGTGTAACTAACTACCCATCGTTCTCTATATCTACAAACCATTAAACATGGATCATTTTTAAGTTGCAACATCTGCTTGGCTGATCATTAACTGCTACTGTTTTGACAGTCACATATAATATCATATCAAGTTCATCGTCAGGTGTCTAAAATCCAGTTGCCGTCAGATTCAGGTAGATCAACCCCCATTTCAATCGTTCCAAGTAATTATGCATCACCTCATCCTACTTCACCCGCTATACCTTTCAAATCACGATCAACCGGTAATAATCAGAATATGCAACGAATAAATTCAATATCTTCAGTTGATCAACCACTTATCAGCAATCCTGGAGTAGGTATATTTAATATAGATGATAATGATGGAAAAAAATCAAGACAAAAGAAGCATAACTTATCATCATTAGAAATATCTTCTTCTTCTGAAAATCAAATAGCCAATTCAAATGATGGATTGGATGAGAAACAAAAAAGGAGATTATTTTTATGTGGATTAGGTTTTGCTTGTGCCTCAGGAACATTATCAGGAATGTGCTTGGTTTTAGCTAAAGCCGCTGTCGAACTATTAGTTTTGACGCTGAATTACTTTACAACAGGAAAAGGTGAAAATGAGTTCAAGAAGATACAAACTTGGTTTTTGGTTTTCGGTTTGATTATTTGTGCTATCTTACAATTGGTCTATTTGAATTATAGTTTGACTTTCGCTTCTCCTGCTATTATTGCTCCATTGGCTTTTTGTTTCTTTAATTTAAGCAGTATTTTCGGTAAGTCATTTGTCGCTACTCTTCATTCCTTTTAGTCTTCAATCAACATTATCGAAGCCGTATAAACTTAAGAGTGTTTAGGATTTATGTCTAATATACATGAGTATAAGCTGACCAATCATGTTTCCCTCCATAGACGGCTTAGTATTCTATGATCAATTCTCCAGATTATCGACTCTACAAATAACATTCGTTTCTCTTGGTGTAGCGATTTTATTACTAGGAGTATGGGTAGTATCGGCCGTTCAACCTGATCAGGGAGTTGACATGGGTACCTGGGTAGAAGAAGAATCAGACACAGAGTCGATCATAGATGAAGATCCAATAGAGAGTATGTTCCCAAATGGATCTCAAGCCGAATCACCAACGGGAATGCAAAACGAGAATGATCGGGTTGATTCGTTGTCAGGTACTATGAACCAAAATGATCAAGATCGAATGACAAGATCATATCCACAGCTACAACTTTCTATGACACCAGAAATACTTGACAGATCAGTATTTTCTAATCCTGAATATCCTTCGACACCAACATCACCCATGTCACCTACGACCAGACGAAGGCATTATCATCATAGAATGAGATATGGTTCTTTAATACCTGATGTTTTACCTCAAGGTGCTCCAACAGGTTTCTCCATTGGTTTAGGTGCTGCTTCACCTGGTTTCGCATTAAGATCAGGTAGCTTTTCGATTGATGGCAATTTCCATCCTCATCATGGCAATATCACTTCCACTTCAAATTCTCCTTTAATAGGAGGACAAGGTGAACATGGCCGTCATGTAAAGGGACACTTGAAAAGATTTTCATGGAGTCATTCTAAATTCAGAGATCAACAAAGTATAGATTCAGCAATTATCAATGGTCAAGATGATCAAGGATATGAAGCCAGAACAGAAGAAGAAGAAGAACAAGATCCACTGAATTCAAGACGTATTGAAGACGAAGGGGAACATCCGAATGAAGTCGACGAAAATAGGGTAGAAGGTGAATTGAGGGAATGGACAGAACAAGATGAAAATGGAAATCAGAGGAGAAAAGCTTGGTGGGAAAAGTTGTTTGGTAGACTACCTATAAATCAGCAGCAAGGTAGAGTTAGGTTAGAAGGCGATGAGCGGATATAAAGGAAATAATTTGCATATCGAGGAAATTTGTAACCCATTGATAATGCCAAGGGATCAATCATTATTGCTATACATATATGTATTTCTGTGTGTAAATTCTGTTTCATAATAAGCTTTCCTTCCAGTACTATAGGTACATGTTCTACCACGATGGAATCCGCCTAAGATCTATCTCGATTGTCAAAGCATGAAAACGGAAAGTAGTAGTTAACATACATATGGCTACTATGTAAGGAGAGAACCCATACGACGCGACGCGTTTGAACATGAGATTTAAGAGACGCGCTGCGAAATTACTTTACTTTTTCTCGAGCTGAAAGTCCGTACAGCGTGCTATGAAAATTATAAGTCAAATGATTCGTCATTTGTGGATGTATGAAACTCTTTAGTGTGACCTTTCTATCATCGCCCTTGCTAATAATTCTTACTTTTCAACGCAATGTCAATATCAGCTCCTTCTGCCAAACGAGCTAAAACTCAAATCCAGAACCAAACTTCGGTATCACCTGAGATATCATTATTCAATGAACGATTGAATAATTTATCTCATGATCAACTTAAAGAAATAGTAAAATCGATTATACCTTGTAATCCAACTTTATTAAATCAATTTAACGTTATATATCAAATAAATCAAGATGAATTAGCTGAAAAAAGAAGGAAAGCACCTCCCAAAAATTTCGATTATTTAAGTAAATCATGTTGGAAAGAATTAAATATTACATATAAAAAATTAAGAGATTCACACACAACGATATGAAATTTCTGGACAAGTTTCAAATACGATATTAGATTCAGTCAAAATTATAAAGAAAGGATTAAAAGAATCAAATAATTATAATAATTATGAAACTAAATTATCAGCTTTAGAAACATTGAAAAAATAAGTAAAATCAATTCTTTATTATGTGATTTACAACAAATTGGAAAATGTATTATGAATGATTATCAAACTCCAAACGAAATTTCAAATCTCATAATTGATATTTTTAAGAATATGAACCAAGATGAAATGGACGATTTTAAAGCTAAAGAAAAAGATATTATTCATGGATTAAAATGGGTTATAAATGAGTTTAATGCTTATAGTATAGATTGTTTTTTACCAATTTTACAATTCATAGAATGATTAGAATGATACCGCTATATGTATAACTTAGCATCAGAGTTTCCTTGAGTAGAGGGAGAATGGGCATTGGCACCTTATACTAGCTCACGGGGACGAATGATCAAGTCAAGTACTAAGCTCCCTAATTTCCTGCGTTTAACCGATGCGATTTGCCTTAATTTCATTGATAACGACCAATCTACATTTCGATAATACTAGCAATACAACAAAAATCCTTCCTATAGCTAATATTACAATCCGATCCGTATTCCGCCGATTGTGGTCACTAATCCGCATTTCTCAATTCCGGAGGAACGTATCTTAGTCCCAAAAATTGAAATATATCTCTTTCAGTCTCTAGGTATACTTCATCGCCTGTTGACATCTCGAGCAGACCCGCTCGAAATTTGAAACCACGACTGGGAATACAAAAAACAAATTGATAAATCAGCCTATCATACTTCCTTCACTTGAATCTACAAATCAATGAAAGCTTACACGTTTTCTGTATATCTCCTGGCAGATGATACAATACAGTCATATTAGCTGTGTCATATTTCATTCAATTCCCTTTGGATTTTCTTTTTTCTCGATTGTAGATTTAGATCAAACTGATCACTCACTTCAAATCTCGCTCAAACATCATACTACCTGACCAACTGAGAACAGCTGCAGAGTATCTATCAGCTGGAGAAGATATCAAATCTACTCTTCTATGTAATCGACCTGGACCAGGTAATTTAAGGATAACGAATGCTTTATCCAGATTATCAAAGTTTTGTGAGGAAGCGTGTATTGGTGTATTTGCATCGCGATGAGTGACATCTAAACATACCTTCAAAGTCAGTGTATGTCGAATTGTTAAATGTAAAAAGTGATTTACGAAGAACGTGAGTTATTATTCCTAAATCTGACATTCTCATATATAGATCCCTTAACAAGCCTATATCCTGATCTACGCCAGGTGGAGCAAATACTATGTCAACATCATTTGATTCAGATTTGCCTCTTCGGTATCTGTCCAGAAAACGTATTTCATCAATCAGCTTATTGAAAAGTAACAAAGAACGAAGTAAGAGATGATGTCGACTTACCCTCCACAGATTGTATACTGGCATCCAGGTACATAGGCATCAAGATGTTCCATCACACAAGCAGCTATCTCTTCTACTTCTTCACGAGGTATCCTAGATAGATCAGAACAATCAAACCTTAGCGAAAGATTGTATTTGAAATTATATTTCGCGGAAGCATGAAATGAATCGAAAAGCGAAATCTTGAACTCACTTTTGATCTAATTCATCTTTTAACTTTATCCATTCTTCAACAATTTCAACTTGTTTCATTCTACCTTTTCTTCTCCTTCTTAATTTATCTTTTAATCTAACTTCTGGTGATTCTTCTTCAATAGCTTCAAAATGATTTTTAACATCTGCTAATGTTCTACAATAATGATTATCGTATAATTCTTTAGCTTTGAAATTTCCTATTGTATATACAGATGAGAATAATTTTAATGATTGAAATCTAGATGATGATAGTATTTTAAACGATTCTTCGATTTTACCAGTCTGAAGATATTCATCAACCTATCAAAAAACACAAAAAAAACCAATGTCAATAAGATTTCCACTAGTCTGGCAGATGATCGATTGGGCTTTGACTCACCCTCTGTGCAACTTTGTCTCCTACTCCAAGCAACTTCATAGCTTCTTTACCTGATCTTATAGGTCTAGGTACAGCTATGAAGTTAAATATCCAATGAGTGAATATTCCATATTTGATAGTCAAATCGCAAGGCTTACCCTTCATAATCTGTGTAGTTTTTTCCTCTACTGTTCAGCATTTGACATCTCATCTCGGCGAATCCGATGCATCAAAACAAAACTTACACTCAAACTCCTCCTATAACTCAATACATTCGAATTTTTCTGCTGGTTTTCCTCAAACTCCCTTTCTTCGAATATAGGACGGATTGCATCTAACTATCTTTCGAGTAAGCTTAGCTACTTATTTTGCTTCCTCCTAGTCATGTGAGATGACCTACCATGTTCTGATTTACACATTTTAGAGGACTTCCCCTGTGTATGCACAAAGCAGGTATATCTTCGAATTTTGTATCTTCTGAAACCAATGTCATATCGGACATCAGATCTAGCTGTGCAGAACTGTTCTTATCATGACCATCATGATTAATCTGTGGCTTGATACCAGGTTTTTCATCTATCTCTTGTTGAGCAATTTTTCGTTTCTTCATCGGTGGTCTCATATCCTCCTCCTCCTCCGCTTCCTCCTCTAGTTTAACATCTCTGATCTCTCTTTTCACATATATTGGTGAGTGAAAGATGGGCGTCACAATTCTTAGACCATGACTAATTATATATTTTGATCTGTCAGGTAATTTAGGTGGATGTAGTGGATCAATTTGAGTAGCATATGTTAAAGCATTTGTATAGGCATCAGATATATATTCAGGTGTTAAAATTGTTTTTTTATCCTACTATGATCAAAGGCGCATCTCTATATCCATCAATATAAATATAACAATACAACTTTGCCAAGTAAGAACTTAAAATTACGATAGAAAAAGACTTACAAACCATTCACCTAAACTTCTTATTAATCTAGGTTTACCTTTAATAGCACTTATAATAAGTTTACAATCTTCAATTCTAACTGATTTACCACCTAATTCATCTATACAAGAATATATTTTGGTTAATTCATTTTCTAATTTTGCTGTTATAATATGAAATGTTAAATTTGAAAATAATTTATATAAAGGTATAGATGGATCATAATGATGTTGTTGACGTTGTTGTATTGATGATGATGATGAAGATGGAAGTGGTTGAACTGGTGGTCTAGTTGGCATGATCAATATATCCCGGAGGAAAAATTAGAAATTCCTCCATCAAGATATACAAGATTGAGATTACGTTCACTTATATCGATAAATGATGACTGCAATCTTAGATTGTTTCGTATATGAAAGCTTGTAGACATCCATTCCTCCCAAACAGCCAAATACAAATATGAGAGATTAATATTGGTCTAAGTTAATGACGACATTTACTTGTTTAGATTCGCTGGAATGAAAGATTCGTGCCTGGAAAATCAATGTTTTCATTGGGTGACTTACTCGCAAAAAAGTCAATGCATATTGATTGTTATCTCGCCG
Source organism: Kwoniella dendrophila CBS 6074 (assembly GCF_036810415.1). Taxonomy (NCBI): domain Eukaryota; kingdom Fungi; phylum Basidiomycota; class Tremellomycetes; order Tremellales; family Cryptococcaceae; genus Kwoniella; species Kwoniella dendrophila. The sequence goes on from NC_089480.1 coordinate 602,435, forward strand.
CATTCTGGAACAAGAGCAGTGATCAAAAGCGACACAACAGCGCGAAACAGAATGAAATCCAAATGCATATGAGTCGAAAATCAAGATACGAGACCCTTCCATATGCTATCTGTATGATGAAAGCTGGACTACTTTATCCTTTTACTACCCAGATGCACAGTACATATTTTGTTACAACCTTTGATCTAGTCGTGGAGGAAATCCGATTCTTTCCTTTGAGAGCAAGTAATAAATCTTCTGGAATATTGGTTTGATATAGCTTACAATCTTGCGGATTTAGCTTTCAAGTGATGAGGTTTAACTAAATCTTCAACCTTTAAAATTTGTCTTTTACCTGCTCTTACATCAGCACCACCTTCAGAAGTTTGAGGTTCTTCTTTCGATACATCTGAAACAGCAGCTTTTGAACCTTCTCTTTTAATTGTTTTTGCCGTATAATTGAATCCCCATTTTTCAGCATATTCAGGTGATGGATTTCTTTCAATTACTTTTAAAATTTCTCTACCAATATTAGGTGTAAATTTAAATCCATGTCCTGAATCACCTGATGCAATTATTAAATTTTCAAAATCTGGATGATAATCTATTAACCAATCTCCTGTTACACTATCACAATACCAACATAATCTTGTTGAATAGAAATCTTTATTAGCTAATCCTGGATAAACTTGTCTTAATCCATCTCTCAATATCTTCAAATTGGCTAACGGAATTGCACCATCTTCACCACCTGGAGTTAACTTAGTTCTTGGAATGGAAACTCCATTTTCTTGTGGATTCAATACACCTGCACCGTGAATAGCCATTTTCATAAGACCCTCGGGATTAGGTGGGAAGACGTACCAACCGTCATCGAGGTTGAATACCTAGAAATAGGCCAAAGTCAGCAATGGGAACCCCAGATCTACAACTTATAGAGAAACACAGGACTTTGAACTCACGACAGGAACAGAGCTGTACTGTACGTGCTCTTCTGGTGTGAGCTGAATGATGGCAACACTTTGACTATATGTGAGATACAGGTAAGCTTTGTCTCCACGAGTTGATCACAATTCTGCTTACCCAGTAGCAACAACTTCTGGAAGACGAGCATTTACTCCTGGTAAAGCACATAAAGCGGGTGTCCTATAATATGGTATTTAAATCAGTTTTGGTCTGTTTGAAATACTATCGATGGAAAACTTACCAAGCACCAGCGGCGATAAGGACTAAATCACCTAAAATTTGTTCACCAGATTTTAATTGAACACCTTTAACTTTTTTACCATTTTTAACTAATGCATTTACTTCAGCACCTGGTCTAATTTCACCACCTAATTTTCTAACTCTTTTTAAACCAACTTCTAATGCTCTACCAGATTCTGCCCATCCACCAATTGGATTTAAATAACCTTCTCTACCACCGAAATTACCTGTAGGTATTCTTCTATCAAAAGTTCTTTTAACTTGTTCAGTTGTTTTTAATGATTCAATTGCAATACCTAAATTTTTACTATTTTCTTCTGCTTTTGAAACAAATTCTTGTCCTGCTTTTTCACCTGCTGCTGATAATACCATAACACCGGATCTAAGATAAGGGATTTATAACTCAGTTCATATTCTTCGAGGTAGTACAATTACCTGCTAGTAAGAAAGGATTCGTTCAGGATAGTGTAACTCACTCATGGTAAGTGTTTTCCCATTCTGGTTTTCTCCAGAAATCTACTGCTTCAAGAGCGAGACTAGCAAGATTAGGATCGGCGTAATCAGAAGATCGAATGATTTTGTTAAGATCTGTCAATACAAATGTTTTAGCAAGTTGAAATCATCATATATTCGCTTTGCTGCAAAAGCATTTTCGACTTACCAGTACTGGCAGCATCAGGAGCTGGTAAGATACCACATTTATCTAACATTGTCACAGTGTATTTACCGGATTCCAACATCCATAAAGCTGTTGACATACCGTAGATACCTTAGTGATTATCAAAATTCTGTAGGTCAGCTCCTTTTCCAATCCACTTGGAAGCTCTTTAATGACTTACCGGCACCGACGATGACTACGTGCGTCTTTTGTTGAGACATTTTGGATGATATGCTTGGATAGTAGATTCGGGTTCAGAGATGTTTGTTATTGAGTTATTTTAAATGACTATCGAAAAGACAAGTGATATGAAGAGTCAATACACATCAAACTTCAAATATCGTCGTATGCTTATTTCTATTTTTCTGAGTATCCAGAGATTTCGATGTTTGAGTTGTGAAGAAAGACCATTCACTGATCTCAGAAACCGATGTATCGGGTGAAGTTGCACTTGACTAACACTTACCAATCAGGTCCAATCTGTTTTATGAAGATCTTGTCTAGTCAATGGAGATGCGTTGGTTTGAAGCGCGTTTATCAGTTGAATTGAATAACACACAGTCGCGAGTTACAAGTATAGAGAATGTAAAGTCGTCTTTATGATTTATCTTTTTTTTTCGTTATCAAGTTTTTTATACAAATTTCTGAATCTGCATCCCATCTAAGCGATAATTATAAGATTAATAGTTCCACTTATTATTATGGGACAGCAGTTAGCAGTTCAGTCCGAATTTGCCGATGCGGTTCCTAGCGGGTTTTATTCCACCATACAAGTGCAAGTCGTGCCTTGATGCAAGTCTAAAATAGGTAAAACAACTCCTCCAAACAGGGAAATGAGCATGATACCGTAAATATCCGTGATCACCCATCAAATCAACATACTCTGTATCATCAAACCATCAAACAGCGCGGCTTTGCCGGTAAGATAGTTGTATGATTTATACGCGCTTGTATTGATAAGGATTGTGAATCGAATGCTATGATAGGATACATGTTTATGCATTGATGGACCTTCTTGAAACACTACGAATTATATATTCAAAGGTCTCGCTCTATCAAGATGTTTCTTCCATCTTGGAATCATCTGATCGTTAAAACAACACAACTATTTGATACCTCGTTGATCATGCTCAGACCTTGATACACTCTATATGCAGCAGACCCAATATCTCGCCTAAATCAAATCATGAAGATCAACAATATCGTTCATCTTCCGGTACATTGCTGATTCTTTAACCGACTGTCCACTTGGTCGATAAGAACCGATACGACCCGTAATTTGCTTATCTTCTTTCTCATGATGGTCATCTTCTTCTTCTGAATTGACTTCAAGTAACGATGAATCATCGGTTGATCCGATTTCGGTACTGAGTTTATGAACTTGGCGTTGACGTAAACCTTTGATAGCCGAAGGAGCAGTAGAAGGAGGCCATGAGGATTCCCAGCTATAATTAAGAGTAATGCCGGTTAGATGAGCTAGCTTGATACCTGATATTGAAGAGCCCGAGGGGTAGATGCACTCACTCATGAATAGGTTGAGCTTCCCATGTCGTGGTCGGAAGGATCTTTCGTTTCATATGGTTTAAGGCAGTTTGCCAATCGTCTTTTCGGGGATCCCATCGGAGCCTACCTAGCCAACCTGGTAAATGACTATCGGAATGAATATGCGAAGGTTTCCAGAACCTGGATGGCAATTTGAATGGGAGGTACTGTATGATGTAAACGATCAGCATTTATCCTTGAAGTGAGAAAGTGTAGGTATTGATTTCCACGATCCATTCATCCTGGACCAACGAGTAGATAAAATGATAAGGTAAAAGATTAACAGAAACCTTGCACTCACATCCACAGTAAAACTCCAATCCGCCTTAATATTCTGACTGAATATCCTACCATAATAAAGAATTTCAAGACTATGTTTAGCTTTTGATTGAGCTTGTGAAATCATCTTTATTCTATTTTGAGTCAAATTCCACGGTTCTTTGATTTGTAATCTATGGTATGGATTTACTTTCTTCTCTCGAAAAATACTGTTAACACTAGGTCTTGAATCTATAATTGATAGGTTGACCTTGAATTCATTTTTAGATTTATCTTTACCTTGTCTATCATCATTATCATGCTTACTTATCAACCTTTTGGAAATTTCATATATTGCCCAGTCTAGACCTTTCGTAGTGGATATCCAACATCCTGTATCATTTGAATGATTTATATCTTCATGATATTGATCAAGGGATTGTACATTAAAATTTGAATATTCTAGTTGTTTCATCTTTTCCCATTTTAGATCAAATCTAGGTCTAGCTAAAATATGATCAATCATGATATCATGCATCAATCTACCTTTTAGCCAATTTTCACCACCTACTAAACAAAAGAAATCTCGACTTTGACCCATATCTTTTATGTATTCTTCATTTTTGAATTGGTTTTTGAATAAAACTTGATACGATTTTGGCGTTAAATGTTTAAACGTATTTGATGTGGCGAAAAATCCTGATGTTTTTGCATTTCCTGTCCAAATTAATGGCGAAGCAGATGTAGAATCATGTACTCTGAATACTATGTCTTCTCGATATGATCTATCACATAATGATAAGTAGGTGAAATATGTTGACGCGCTATGTTTATTGTAATCAAATCTTAAAGGTTGTTTTGGTTTTGGTTTAAGTGTTTGTGGGTAATTAGGTAAACTCCTTTGAGTTTCTGGTTGTTGAGCGTACATATTGGACGAGTTGATATATTTAGGATGGAAAATGGGTTGCGTGCCATTCATTTGATGAAGATTGGAATGTTGAAGCTCAAAATACCGATTATCTACTTGCCATCCTCCTTGGTTGGTTGTCAATAAAGGAGGAAGGACAGCTGAAGGTAAGTCACCATTATCATAACTCGCTAAATGTTGAGGTTGAACGAATCGATTTGGTACCAAAGCTCTTTCTTTAGTATTGATCAAAGCAGGATCTTGTATTTTGATCTTTCTGGAGTTCCAGGGTTCGTTCGCTCGGTGATCAGGTGGACCATTATATTTATTGTCGTTAATCACCTGTAAAGATCCATTAAAAACTTGGTTCACCTCTTTGGGAGTCGATTTAACGCTTGCTTGGTGAGCAACATTTCTTGTATGATAAATAGGCTGAATAACATTTTGTGGATTTTGAGGAAATTTATTAGCACCACTCTTTGAAGTTTGGTAGACTCTGAACTGATGATTAACAGGATATCTTTGGTTCTGTACAATCGGCTTTGAGATTAGTACTGGTTTAGGAGGTAATCTCAAATCTAGTTTATTTTCAGGTCCTCGAGCTGAGGTTGCTGTTCTATAATTCCCATAATTACTATCTAAAGCTGGTGATACAATTTTCAACTTACTTGTAAATGATTTTGATATCGATTTCGATTTTGGTTTTTCTTTTGACCTTCCTTGAACGTATTTATCTGAGTTAGACATGATGGATGATGAGATACTGTAACTATCCACTCTTAATATAAAGGCTTGAGCAAACGAGGGGAGTTACCAAAATTCAGTTGAGGTAGGCTTGATAGTAACTTATGAATCGTGGTTGAGGAAAAGGATGATCAAGAAAATATCGGGTTTACCTGTTTTACTGTACTACCGTAGAAGTAGAATTGAGCAAGTGGGAAAGACAAGGTGATCAGTTGTAGTCAATTGTAACAAGTCCTTCCTCGATCAAAGTGGTCAAGGGTGAGCCTTGTGTCAGGTATTATAGCCTCAAGATCATCAGATATTCCAACATGAGGAGCGCTTCCTTCTATTTGTAAGGGTTATCCGACATCGGCAGGCCGCAAAAGGACTGATGAAGAAACTTACCAAGATATTTGAGGCGCTTCTTCACTCTTCTCTTCAGAAAATACGAGGCTTCAAGAAGACAAGGTAAGTGGACTCTGATAAACAGAAAAGAACAATATGCAGAAAATTGAAATGACAAAGCTGAAATCCTTTGCTTGCTTCAGATGCGGCTCTGAAGGTTAATCTGTAAGAGCTGTCAAATTTCAATTCAGTAAAGGAACTGTCTGTGCGTATTCGAATATGGCCTATGCGATATGTTGATGCTTGCTTCTTTGCCCACTACAATCATTGTCCTTCATCTGCACCTACTCTTCTATAGAGCTCGATGTTATACACAAAAAACATGTTTTTGCATAGTCGATTAGACGAAGGATGATATAAGTAATAAGATCACAATAGATTGATAAATTGACTTCCTTCATTTTTCACATGATAGCGTAATCTTCGGGATTGCTCATTCGGAGTTCAACGAAATTCACTTATCGTCACATCGATGAGCGTTCCAGAACTTGCTCATCGCGATAGCAGACCGCTTGAACTGTGAGTTGTTGGTTTGGTATTAGCCTTTTGATCTTCAAAATCACTACTGTAGTGGGACTTACTGTCCTCTCGAGTGTTGGACTGTCAATGCAAGAGTCAGCTGGCATCTTCTTATCAACTGAAACAAGCGTGACTTACCTATTGAAGTCAACGTATTGGGTGCCTACATTATACAGACATAATAACTCAGCGATATTCCGTATCTCGAATACCATATATTGGAGTTGATACACTTGGCAAGACTTACCGAATCTTACAGCAAACCCATTCTGCCATTCAAACTAATTCACGTCATTGAGTTACAGTTGTTAGCCATATACAATCTTCGCATGTGATCCTGTGAATGTGAGGATAAAATAGTACTAACGCTACAAGACACCAGTATTAGCTTTGATCAGTCAAAATAACATATATGACACTAACTTATCAACCAAACTCCAAGCAAAAGTTCCTCTGACATCCGTACCATCTTCATATATAGCCTTTAGCACTTCACCAAGGTAACTCATCATGTAAAGTTCTCTCTTAGTATCTGTGATAGCTATATATTTGTATAATTGTCTATAAATTTCACACTTTAGCGCTTCATATTGATGGTCTTCACAACACATGAAGGGAAAACCCAAATTACAATACTCACTCATTTTCTTCAGGTTCAGCAAATCCAAATTCGCTCAAATATATCCCGCCTTTTGTAGGATATCGCTCCACCAGGCCTTTTAAAGCACCTCTGAGGAATCTCCATGTATTTTGAAGCCAAGGAACCCGTGGATCGGCAAAATCGGCTAATCCCCATTCGTATGGTGTGGACTCGAAGAAGCTGAAAAATACAGGAATATCCATTAATGAAGCTAAAAATTTCAAAAAAGGTTTGAGCGATTACTCACTTGACTTGATTGCAAGTTGGCCAAAGAGGATCTGATATATTGGCGATACAAGCTTCGAAACCAGCTGGAGGAGCAGTGACATAACCGACTCGATAGCCCTAATAGAAAAGAGATTAAACGTTATGATGTTGTATCTCTGCCAAATAGCATTGTTGACTTACATCAATAGCGAAGAAATCAGCTGTACCTTTGATCATCTCCTTCTGTTCTTCAGTGAATCGAGGTAGAATTTCAGGGGAAAGGTCGTCTTTCAATATTTGTGGCCAATCCTGTAATTATTCTGTCAACTTTTTGTAATTCCGTAGCCTGCAAACAGAAATACTTGCTCCGGTATTATAGATTGGCTCAGCGAAAACACCAATTTGATATGCCTTTAATAGATTACAAAACAGCAATCAGCCATGCCTACAACAAAGAGTAAATATGCTACTTACGCCATGCCTTTCTACAGCTCTGATATCATTTGGATTACCTTCTCTCCAGGGTACACCTCTATAAATATGTCAGCGAAACAACCTGACAGTGTTCATGAATGATCCAAGAACAAACTTGACTTACACGAAGTTATCGGATTTGAAAGCGATTTCCCCCTCTATGGTATATACAGTATGTTAGCAGATCGGCTCGTTCTATAATGATTAGAGCTCACGGATGTTCAGTTCTCTGAATCTTTGAACAGCCTTGGCGTGTGCAAGGGTAACATGATAGCTGCAGGTATAAGGATAAACAGTGGTATTGAGACCATTAGAAAAGGTTTGCTACAGGTAACGCTGTCAGTCAAGGATAAGGTCGAATGGCGATCAGAAAACAAGCTTACATTGATTGGGTATTGCCCCTACGACGAGCAAATTGTCAGTGTTATCTTTGAGCAGACCTTCCTTCCCATAACTCACTTGACTACAAAAGACCACAGGTTCATTAAATGTCACCCATCTATGGACGGTTCCGTTGTATTGCCGGAAAACAGTTTCCTAATATTTCATAAAGTCAGGTCACTTGCTAAGCTACAATGGCATGAAGACACAAAATATCTTACAGCATAATTAACGAAATCATCAATGATACTCTCATTTGAGAATCCACCGTATTTGAGCTGTAAAGCGAGAGGAGTATCCCAATGGAACAAGGTACTGTGTGGGTGAGAACAGAGTAGTTAGCAGACATTTTTGTACTTGAATGTGATGTAAACTAAAAGATAGTTGTTGTTACCTCACACAACAGGCTCGACACCTTGATGCCAGCAATAATTAATCAAATTTCTATAGAAGTCTATTCCTTCCTGGTTTACAGGCGAATCCGCTGAACCAAAAGGATATATCCTAGTCCAGAACATTGAAAAGGAGTATACGTTTCCACCCAATGCAGCTAAACGAGCAATGTCTGCCTCGCACTGCATATCAGCTTTGATACTTTGTGTCTAAATCTCTAAATCATACCTTGTTTGTAAAGGTAATAACCAAGATCTCCAACATCTGTACACAGCGGTGAGGTTAGCTCGGAATCTGCTTTTTCGTCATTTTTGGCTGAGTAACGTGCTTACCAGAAGGTGTGTTATCAGCGATAAATCCAGGAAATCTAGCTGTCCAGTCCTGTAAAGTGATCATAAGTGCGTCAATTCAGTATTTACGTATGGGTAGAAAGTGATCGATAATATTGATGTAAGTCATTTCAGGTTTACACTACTCTATTTAAAGATGAACGCGTAACTCACCCAAACGGTAGGACCTTTTCCACCATCTTTTACAGCACCTTCCCATTGTTGAGCAGCAGTAGCCCAACCAAATAAGAAATCTTTAGGGAATTTATATTGTGTCAAGATTTTTTCCGGGCAGGTATAAAGATATTCAGGTAATAAGATTGGTGGATCTTCAGGTAATGGATATGGTTGAGGTGGTAATGGAACTGTTCTAAATGGTGGTTCTTGAACTGAACCAATCTACAATATGGAAAAAAATTATTATGGGTATCGTCAGCTTGGTTATTGATATACACCAGAAAGGATACAGTATAAACGATAATAATGGTATGTTAATTCTGGCTACAGTATATTGAGAATAGGAATCGACGGAAGGTGAAAGGATCATTTCCTTCAACCAACTCACATAATCATCCCAGAACCTGTTTAAAGTCTGATCAGAATAATCATCAAATTCAATTGAAGTTGGTTTCCCACCAGTTGAAGTAGTTTTAGTTGGGACAATAGCATTTTTATTTGTTGTTGCTAATGGAGTAGGTGAAGGGTTTACTGTGGTTGGGATCCAACCTAAATCATCCGTACCGCTTCCTATTGAAGTCGATAAGTTTGAATCTGAGGAAACGATACCAGTTGACGCTGATTTAGCTGGAGATGCAGTTATAGTAGATTTCTGAATGTTTGATGACCCATCATTGGAGGTACCTTCAGAAGCGCCTCGATTGGCTGCTGTTGAAGAAATTCCAGCTCTAGTCTTGGTTGAGGTAAGACTGATCGCAGTGTTTGTACTTGATGGAGTTGAGCCATTAATATTTCCACCAATTATTGAAGAACCACCATCTACGATGACTGATGAAGCACTGGTGTTATCATTTTGACGAGGAAGGAGAATTCCGCCCTGGACCACAATCAAGAGTGGTAATACGTTCAATATGGTAGTCAACTTCATAATGTTTGATCGAATCAATCAATATTCAATCTATCAGGATTACGGATAAGGAATATTCATAGAGGAGAAAATATACTTGTTAATACATATATGTACCATTAATTTGATTCTACTATTCAACCATCATGTATGTGATGACATCTCACATCAAATATTGACCATGCGGTAACCTTTCCCCAAGAGAATATCGTAAGTCAGACTAGCACATGCGACACAATAGTTGGTGCAGCATGATGTACGTATGCATGTTGCTATGAATTCGTCGGGAAGCTAGACAAGCGTTTCGTTGATCATACTCAAAAGGAAATGATTGAAAATCAATTTGTTGACATCGAAAAGAAGCTAATAATTTGAAGTGGAATGTTCACATGATTGTTTACTCTGAATAACGCTAAAAGCTATAGGCCAAAAACCATACCGTATTCAATCCCGCCGGACCCAAATTCTAAAATGTCAGCAGGTCAAATTCCATTGCCTTCCCGTATAGTTCGCAGACCATATATGCCCATAGTTGTCTAGAAGTTGCAAGTTTGCAAACTGAAAGAATAAGCAGCGTTATACTGTTGTTCCTTCTTCTTCACTTTAAATTTGGGCGTGACAGCTTAGAAAATCAAAATGATGTCCTAAATACTACGCGTAACTATCTCGGCTGAATTGGTCAACTCTCCTACACAATCGATCACCATTTGATGGAATTGATGAAATGACGAATTGATTTTGGTTTTTTGGCTTTTGTGCAAGGCATTTCATCACGTATACTGAATCGCAAGCAATAAAAGTCCATATCATCAATCATAAGAGTTATTCAAGTTTATCGTACATAATTCTACCTAATCCTGTTCTGCTCGTAACATTACATCATAAATCAAGGGAGATTAACCATTTTACCATCTATTTACTTGTTCTACCCATGATGAAAACACCTAAAATCACTACACCTAAGAAACCAATAGCAGCAGGTAAAGCCATTTCTTTAGGTAAAACACCACCTATTAATTCTGGACCTGCACCTGGTGTACCTGGACTTGGTCCTTTTGAATGTACGATACCTTCTTGATTGTATGTTGGTTCAGTTGAGGGTTTAACATCAGGTTCTTCCATTTTCTTTTCAACATCTTCAACTAGTTTAATATCTTTTTCAACTTCTTTTAATTCTTCCACAGCTTTTTCACCACCTAAATCTCTAGCTGCTTCCTCCCAGACTTTACCACCATCAATTAACAATACAACTCTATCAGATTTCTGTCCTCTAGCGATTCTAACTGCATCTGCTACATCTCCATCTGCAGTCATAGTTACTAAATCACCTTCATCATCTGTATAATGTAATGTAAAATTGTTAGGATCAGGTAAATGTACCTCTTGTCCTTCTTTAGCTCCTTCAGCGGTGAAGAAAGGATCTGTTAAAAGTTTACCAGCAACAATGTCCCGAAGTAATTCGTATGAATCGTGTCGAGCTTGGAATCGGTGAGTTCGACCAGAAGGTGTTCGGAATTTGAAGACGTATGTTCCATCGTCTACTGGGACAGGGTTTGGAGCGACTGAAGATGTAGCCCCACGTTTTTCGAATTCTGATGCGTTATCATCCACAGCGGAAGCTGAATCATTGGGCATAACTTCGGAGATAGGGGAAGTCATAGATGATAGACCACGTCCGTGGGTAGGTCGAGAGGGTGTATCGGGTCGATCGGAAGCAGATACGACGGAGATGGAATCGTCATCACCACCAGCACCAGGTAAGGTTTCGAAGAATTTGCCCCACATAGGTCCTGTCTCGTTGTTTCGGTCTTCATTCATGGATTCAATCTGTGAAATCAGTCAGCTTCTACATCCCTCAAGTCCTAAAGCGTTTCAGCTTACTTGTTCAAGAGTAGCATAAGTAAGCTTGAGTACGTCCACTATACCGATAAGTCGGCCATCAGATTCAACAACCGGAAGATTCAAGTAATGACCATCTACCGAATAGAGTTAGTTTTCGCTTCTTGCGGCAGATTCCTCCCACTCACTGTGCATTTTCTTGAGAGCGTCTTGAACAACCATTGTAGGAGGAGCAGTATCAGGATGAGGTGTCATCACTCTTACTACACTACATCTTGAGGCATCGAGACCAGCAGCAATGACTCGAAGAACGATATCTTTAGAAGTAAAAATACCGGCAATCTTAGGGATATTGTTACCACCACTAACGCCTGAAATAGCCGATGTTCCAGGATTGGTTTCCATAACACAGACAGCGGTTGTTCTTCTTTCTTTCATAAGTTTAGCTGCTTCTCGAACAGAGGTTCTTGGAGTTACAGTAGCAGGTGAAACCCGAGCATCAACTACTGTGGTCAGATCTGGAAGAGCCATTTTATCTTTAAGAGCATCGACGTAAGCCATCATGGCAGCTGCTTGTGGGTTTGAAGCAAGACCAGGGCCTAATTCTGATTGCACACCGGCGAGCGCAGCGTGTAATTGGGATGTGGCAGAAGAACCTCTTTCAACTTTGGCGAGAGCTTCGTGAAATACCTTGGTAATATCAAGTAGACCAACAACATCACCGTCTTCGTTACAAACGGGCTGCAGAGACAAGATTAGCTGTTGAGATTTGTCCCGCATTTGGCAGCTAACTCACTAAGTGTCTGAATCCTTTGCTAACCATCAATTGCAAAGCTTCAGTAGCGGAAGTGGTATCTCGAGTGACCATAGGGTTTTTAGTCATGATGTGGGCGACAGTGGTAAGACGTGGATCAAGACCTTCAGCAGTTACCTAAAGCCAAAGAAACGCAAAAATTAGCCGGACTTCATTTCGACAATAACTTGACATGAGTCGAGCTTACTCTGAAAGCCAAATCCTTAGCGGTAAAGATACCACTCAAACCCTCTTCATCATCTACGACAAGCACGCAATCTGCTCTTTTTGCTGCACAAAGTTGAGAAGCATCTGCGACACTCATTCCTTCTGGTACAGTTAAAGCTGGACTTGGTCTTAAACCAGCTACGGTGCCTTTTTGAGGTTTTTTATTACTTCTTCTACCTGAGGTTGATTGACCACCACCTGCTGAAGGTGCACCTGATCCAGGTCTTTTACGTGACAGTTCACTTTCAATCTTCTTTCTCAATGACTGTAATTTGCCAGCAAACCCAGAAGATGATTGCGAACGTGATAGAGTGGAATGATATCGTGGACGTTGTGGTATTGAGTTTTCGTCAGGTGGAGTTTCGGATTCAGGTGTAGATGGTAATTGTGAATGTGAATGTGATGGAGTATTGGACCCAGATGAAGGACCAGATGGGAATGGTGTAGATTTGGATTTATGTTTGAATGGATTCGATATTGATCGATTATGTTTAGGTGGAACAGGTTTTGAGGTGGACGCAGATGAATGTGATACGGTTGGTGGTACGCCCATTATATCGTTAGCAGTTATAGCAGGTGCAAGTGAGGGTGTTGATGAGGATGAGTGAGGTATCGGAGGTCGTTCCATTGTTGTTGATGAATTGGATGAGCGTATAGAGGAGGGTGGTGTATCCAGTGGGATTTGGGTAGTTGTTGGAGCCGGTATGTTATAGCCAGATTGAGGGCGTGACATTTTCGATTGATTATTATTGGTTGTAAGGGTTGATGATGCGGATGAAAGGATTGTCTGAGTAAGAAAACCGATACCAGGGATATATATGAGTCAAGATAATGAAAGCAAAGATGAAAACAAAGATAAGATGCAAATTAGAAGGAATGTGATGAAAAACGGATGCGGACGCAGACGGACGTATATGTTCGTGCGAACAAAGTATAGATGATAGATGAGTGAAGAAAGGAAGAAGGAAAATTGACGAAAGAAGAAAGAGATGAAAGAGAGATGAATGGTTGTTTAGGTCGGGTCAATTCGCTCAGGGGTAAATAAATGAGGTAAAAAGCAAAACAAAAGTCAAAAAATCAAAACAACTCGCGTCCTAAGCCAAAAATCAACTTCCAACCGGAAATCCGTTTCAAGAAGCGGTCCGAATTTCTACTTGATAGTGAGGAATGATGCATTGGTTCGAAATAGGTGATGAAGAACTATGCAACGATAGCGAGGTGATTATGAGATGAAATATGAATGAACGAATTAAAATGATTGGAAACGATGTTTATGGTCAAAGCGTTGAAATACACTAATGGCCACACACATAACCCCGCACTCCCTTGAAAAAAGGACTTCTGAAAAGGATCATGTTATAGAACGAGGATTGTATCCATCCCAAATGTAATAGCATGCAAAGACGACAAAGATGATCGAAGAGAATATAGTGTCAGCAAATCGACTCACCTCATCCCTCTTACTAGTCTTCTTTCTAGTATCTGATGCTGGTGAATGAGTATTCATACTTGATCTAGGTCTAGTTGGTCTTGGACTTGATGTATTATTACTATTATATTCTGGGTTGATAGCTGATTCATATGTTGAATGTGGTAATTGATGATGTAGACCTCCGTTTGGCACTGGTATACGTGACATGAGATCGTCGAATGATCAATGATGATATGGGATAATGGTAGATTGGATTGGTAACAAATAATTATCGATTGAACCTCACGGAGAGAGAGTTTACAGTTACGTTTGGAATGAACTATGAAAGTGAGACAACCAGTTGAAAATATCCATCCGACGCGACGACGCGTGAACTTGCCGCTAAACTATGGAATTACCGGGAGATACAAGATTACATAAAGATACATAAATATGACGTGGGTTATAGCTAATGCTAGCTATGCTGGCTATGGCTATACGGGTAATAACGGATTCAATTTTATCGCTCCTGTTGATCCCCTTCAATGAGTCGGTCTCGAGCTCGAGTGTTCTCAAGAGGTGTATGAACATTACATCAGTAGTATTTTTAGATGCATAACGTCGGTTGCGTGATCTATTTATATACTGTCAAACATATCAAACCATACGAAAGGAATCGGCAATGAGTTTAGTGAGTCAGCTAATCTCCACCTAGCCTTAAGGAGATTTATGGAGATAAGCCGCTGATTTCGTGTTCCAGCTACCACCCGAAGATGAAGGAGATGGAGTGGAGGTTGCCTGGGGTGAGTGGATATTCAAGTGTTTATACTGTGAGAGGCAGATTGATACTCATTCGACTTCAACTTTTGATAGAGGATCAACAGCGTATAAATACTTTCTCAAAATTGAATAATCGATTAACCGATATACAGGATTTACTCAAAGTCAAGAATGTACGTTATCATGACTAGTTTGACAACCGTAAAGTGGCAAAATAGATTAGATATTCTCGAATGCTAATTTTGAAGTATAATGTATCGTTTATAGGAAGAGAAAGAATATTATGATGATTTATCAACAGAATTAGAATTAGCTGATGAAGATGATAATCAACCTATATTATATAAATTAGGTGATTCATTCTTTCATTTAAATTTGAAAGATGCAAGAAGACAATTGAAATCGGATTTAAAGAAATATGATTCAGAAATTGAACAGCTAGAAAATAAGAAAACAGATTGTGAAAAAGGTATGAAAGATTTGAAAGTACAATTGTGAGTTATAATATATTATAACTTATACTTGATCACTATCGTCATTTATTTAGCGAGAAGCTAATCAATGATGATTCTATCATACAGATATGCAAAATTCGGAAAACAAATTAACCTCGAAACTGGACCATAAGTTTTAAGCTATGATTGAACGAAAGGAATGAACCTGTGTTAAAGAATAGATTATCATGTATCAACATCATGCATTATTATACCCTTGTATTCTCAGATATCGAGCTATCGTTAACAACTTTAGGTTCCTCTTTAACACTTGTACTAACAGTCTCGCCTAATTCATCATTACTGTCAATTTCCTCTTCGTTGGATTCTTCACCTTTTTTACCATACTTTTTCTTTGATTTTTTAGCTCTATTCAATTTCCTTCTTCTTTCTTTTTCAGCTTTAATCTCTTTTTTCGTATATGAACCACTTAAAACTTTTTCTTCTTGTTTTTGTAATTGTTTTTTACTTTTCTTTTTCGTTATTAATCCATCTTCAGTATTTTCCTGATCTTGAGGGATAAGATCAATAATTTTATTAGTCAAATCATATCCTGGTAATTGACCTGTAGTTCTTAAAACTTCTAAACGTTCACTTAAAATCCTTCTTGCAACTTTACGATTTTCTTCTCTTGATCTTGTAGGTTGTGATTGAATTCTTATACCAGTGGGTATATGTATTAGAGATACTGAAGAATTGGTTTTGTTTATTGCTTGTCCACCTGGACCTCTACCTATATTTCAAGCCACAAATAACCTTGCGATATCAGTCTTCTACTTTTCCTTCTTCGCAGATCATATAGGTAGTCACACTTACCCCTTACAAACTTTTCATCTAGTTCAGATTCAGGTATTTCCACTTGCCTTTGACGCGATAAGATCCTGTTCAGGCGTTTTATAGATCCTGGAAGTTTCGGTCGATGAAGTAATTGATCTTTGGTAGTTGAGCCTTGCACATCGTTCTGACCACAGATTCCAATCAATTCAGCAGACGTTCTCATGTATCGCAATTGTAAAGCAGATCAGTGATTTTGATACATACCGATATTGAAGACTCGTCCTTTGGTTCTACTTGATCGATTTCCACTCCATCTTCAATGACATTTGCGGTAGGATAATTCAGCTTTGTGTCTGCCTCACCGAAGAGATCCTCATCTTCAAACACTATATCCTGCTTAGATTGTCTTGTCGCAAAACGCCTAGTTACCCAATAACTACAACCGACTGCCGGGCTGGAATATGTCACCGGACTGTGAAGAGCTGGAGAAGGTAAAGTCTTAAGTATAGCTCGTATACTGTACATTTCGGGATGGATGCTGTGTAGCTAGATAGAGGCGGTTTGTACGTATGCGGGTGAATATGGGTTAATATATATTCTCAAGACATTTGTTGTATTGCTTATTGTTGCTTTATGCATGAGAATACCAGGACGTGAAGAGCGGTCGACTTGAGTGGAGGTAAGACGCATGAAATGTGCCACACTGGCGCACAAATCGGCGTTTTGCGAAACTTGACCAGCGAGAGAGGATGTTAGTAGAGAGAATGGACTTTTATTTCATTGTTCTTGCTTGAAAGTGTTAAAGTTGATTTTGAAACAAAAATATCTTATATTCGAACAAAAGGTTTTTGCTTTCAGTAGATATAACTCATCTTCGACCAGACCAAACCTCTTGATCGGAGCAGAATCAACTGAGCTATCTTGTATAGAAAAACGAAAAAGAGGGGATATAATACTCAAAATGGCCGACCCAACAGCATTTTACGAACCTGAAGAAGATGAATTGTTATCATCTTTATCTGTACCTGTACAATCATACAATCCTGACTCAAATGAAGATGAATATAGAAGATTACAAGAATTAGAACAACATGCTTATGCGCAACAACAATTAATGGTTGCTGAACAAGAACAAGAACAATTACAAGCTTTAGAACAAGTTCCAGAAGATGTTAAAAGATTCCTTGTACTTTTCCATCAAGCTATTCTTGAAAATGATCTTCCAACAATTACAACCATGTATGAAAGTGGATGGAACAAATTGACTCAAGCTCATTATTCTCAAACTGAATGGCCTGAAGCTGAATTAATTTCTCCTTTAGTTGGAAATGATCAAGTTTTTTTAACTCTTTACAGAGAACTTTATTTCCGACATGTTTATGCTAAACTTCAACCTACAATTGATGATAGATTTCAATCTTATGAAAATATTTGTGAACTTTTCAATTATCTTTTAAATTCTGAAGGACCTGTACCACTCGATTTACCAATTCAATGGGTTTGGGATATGTTAGATGAATTTGTTTATCAATTTTCAAGTTTCGCTTCATGGAGAGCTAATCCAAAAAATAAAAATGAAGAAGAATTAGAAGCTTTATCTGAAGCACAACATATTTGGTCATGTTATTCAGTTTTAAATGTTTTATATTCTTTAGTTCAAAAATCACAAATAAATGAACAATTAAAAGCTGAAAAACAAGGAAATAAAACTCCAGAAGAATTACAAGAATTAGCTGGTGAATATGGTTCAAAACCTTTATATAGAAATTTAGGTTATTTCTCTTTGATTTGTTTATTGAGAGTTCATGTTTTGTTAGGTGATCCAACTTGTAAGTCAAACTCGGATTTTAATTCTTTAACTCATCTATTGCTCTTATCGTCAAAAGAGCTTAATACTGATGTTAACTTTTCGATCTAAAATATAGTGGCCCTTCAAACAATGGAACATGTTGATCTTTCCGGCGGTGCTTTCTTGACTAGAATTACAGCTTGTCATGTCACTACCTACTACCATGTTGGATGTGCTTATATGGCTTTAGGAAGATGGCCAGATGCTATCAAGACCTTTATCTCCGTGTTGATATTCTTCATTAGAATGAAACAATACCACACTCGATCATACCAATACGGTTCTGTAAGTCATTCAGAATATCTTCATCAAACAAGATCTATTAGAAGCTGACACTAATTTTCCATTGGATAGATCACCAAGCAATGTGAACGAATGTACGCTCTTCTTGCTATTTGCACCACCCTCTCCCCAGGTCCTTCCGATGAAAGTATAATGAGTATCGTAAAAGAACACTATGCCGATCAATTAGCTGTTTTACAACGAGGAGGGTGAGTAGTTGTCTAACTATAAAATGATAATTAAAGTGAACTGAGGCGAGGTAGTATAACATGCTGATCTCCCTCTTGGTCCCTGATATAGTGATGAAGCCCTTGAAACGTTTAAAGATTTATTCCTTTCAGCTTCACCAAAATACTTGAATGTCAACCCACCACCATATGAAGATCCTACAGCTTTAGAATCTTACTTATCTAATCCACCTATCGATGCTACACAAAGACATTTGGATTTATTCTTAAGTGATGTTAAAGCTATAAAATCTGTATCAAATATTAGAAATTTATTAAAATTATATACATCAATTGACGCTTCCAAATTAGTTACTTTCTCACAAGGTGAAAATGATAATAATGAAGAAGAAATTTTACAGCAATTAATGGTTTTAAAATCCGCTTCAAGAACTTATGCTAAACCTCAACACTCAGAAACGGAAAGAGAAATTTCATTATTAGATGGTGAAAGAATTGTTACTAATAATTTAGATTTCACAATCGATGGGGTGAGTTTAAAATCTAATTTTAATTGCATAACGAACAAGGAAGGAAAACTAATCACATCTTATCTGCGTAATGAATAGTCAATGGTACATGTCGAAGAAACTACATCACACAGACGATTTGCAGGATTTTTCATCAGGTAAATTTCTCCAAATTTTCCTCACCAAAGGAAAAAATCTTACTGACGTTCCTTTCCTCTTTTTCTTTTTGCAGAAACGCTGAACATGCTCAAAGAGTATTCAACACAATCAAATCATCACCTTTACCAATTCAACGTAAACCAACAAGTACAACAGCTCCAACAACAGGTGGACAAGATAAGAACGAACCCAAAAAAGCTGGTGGTGCTTGGCAACCTAAAAGAGCAAGAGTTGCTGCTCAATAGATAATTTGGAATAGCAAGAAAATTAAAAAAGCTCAAAACCAAAAAGTCGATGATACTCATCATCTTAAGTGCATCGCCATATCTGTAATCTCATAGATTTCTGTCATCATGCATTATTACTTGCATTTTTGCATATAAACAAACCATGACATGTTGCAATCCTTCGTTGCAGATTATGTGAGGTGTATTTGTACGTTTATGATAAATGGTAATATTACATTAGTTGCATCATTTCGTTAAGGTGTATGTATATGTGCAAATCTAAGTTATATAAGAGATAACTCTTTCAATATTCTAGAAGGTGGTGAGGGTATTTCAGTGGTCCCGAAAGAGGGGCTTATAGCAGATCTATAAACGTGATAGTAAAATAGACAATTAGCGAAGTGATTTTGAATAGTTTGACCAGTAAGGTAGAAAAAGGATAAAAAAAAAACTTACGAAGCGAAACCTCTTCTTTCTACTCTATTATGTTTCTTTGCTGTTGATGCATTCGTTTGTGTTCTTTGACCTCGTACTGGATATCCTGCTGCGTGTCTAAAGAATAGGTGAAAATGCATTTTGAAAACGAGATTAGCGATTGACTTCTGCGAATGGGTTCTATGTTCAAATTCGTATTTTCCTCATTATTGCTTCAAAACATTCCTTGTCCAAAAGAATTGTGCTTGAATTCGTTGCTACTGGTTGAAATCTATGGTGATTATATTCCATTTGAGAGATCCCCGAATATATCACATATTGAGACTGATTTGACGATATCTCAAGAACTCACCTTTTACCACGATATGTACCAACCATTCTTAGATGCGCAATATCAGCTTGCATTGATCTTCTAGCTTCAGTTTCTAATTTTAATTCATCTAATGGATCTTCCTTTTCTGTTGATGTTGCTTTTGATTTACCTTTATTACTATTACCTAATCCTAATGAAAATATAGTTTGATTTCCTTTAGGTAATAATGACGATGATGAAGAAGAAGAAGAATTTGTATTCGTATTTGTAGGTGGAGATAATTTGATTGTTACATCTTTTGATTTTAATGTAGTTGATGGAGAAGATAAATAAGCTGATAATGAAGTTAATTGAGGTTCAGTTAAATCTGAAACTAAAGCTTCTGAATGTATAGATAATCTTGCTAATAATCTTAATGCAATTGGATGAGAAATTCCATAAAATGTTAAAAGGGCGATCTGGAAAAAGAAGTAATAAAATTGATATCGAGATCAGCTTTCCGAGTTACAATATCAATTTTAAATTCTTGTGGTTCATCGATCGATAACCCCTTTGAAGTGATTAAAAGATCATGCTATGTGATCTACTCGAGAAAAACTCACTTTGAGAGGTTTGTGATCTGGTAAATTATGTCCTAGTAGATGCATTTTGACTAAATTTCACGATGTTTCGATGAAAAGACAATGTTCCAAATAAAGGTTTTTTGAGGAGGTCTAGGTTCTCGATATATTTTTTGTTAAAAGTTGTGTATGATATTGAACTGAAGTTCGCTATCAATGTAAATTGTATATAGATGAACAAAATAACAAGCAAGCAAGCATGAAGACATTTCATTCGAAAAAGTCAGAACTACCTGCTTCCTTTATCTTTACGGTGTGCCACATCTAACCGGAAAATAACGGAGTTAGTTTTACTTCACCGTACGCACCGTTCAAGTCAAGTTATCGAATTGAGATTTCATCTTTCGACTTTCTATGTCTTTTAGATGAGGACACTTTTACAGCCTTGAACTCTTTTGTACTAACTCAATGAGTATGAACACTTGATATCTATCTTGACTTAACATCCCCGGAAACATCACTATCTAAAATGTCTCTCACACCATCAACAAACCAACTTCCAACAGCTTTTCGAATAGTACGACAAATCTTATCAAATTCTTCTGCAGCTGAAGGTTTAACAACTAAAGAATTAGTTAAAGAAGCTTTAAAGTTATATCAATCTGAAAATCCAAATTCATCTTCTTCCTCTATTGCATCTTCATCTTCATCTTCATCTCAACAAGAATCGATCAATGTTAAAGGAAAAGGAAAGAACGTCGTAACATCTACAAAGAAAGATAAAGGTATAAATGTTATTCCTGATGGACATCCATTCATCTCAACATCGTAAGTTTGGTTCAATGTATCAAGCCAATACCTTTTATAACAAGACTGTGATTCACATTATATGTAGAAGCAAACATAACATTGAGACATCTAAATCTTGAATATTGCCAAGCTAATTAACTGCTCATCTCTGTTGATTCCTTGATCATAGTTACTTGAAATCAAGAATATTATCAAGACTTGAATCACAAGATTTACTAATCAAAGTACCTAAAAAAACACAAACTTCCTCTACTTCTTCATCCTCTATTTCATCTAATTCAACATCTTCTTCATCAAGTGGTACTGGTAGTGGTGGTGGAAAACAAATATTCGTTTGGAAGATAAATGAACCTAAACAATCAAATTTAAATACACCTAAATGGAATTTCCCTGAACATTGGAATAAATTAATAGAAGGTACATCAACACCAGGTCAATTATATTTTGAATATCAACAAAATTTAATTGCAAGAAAAGAAGAAGAAAAACAAAGAGGTTTAGATAGTGGGAAAGTTTTAAGAACAGAAAAACAAATTTGGGAAAATGAAAATAGATTACCAATTTTAACTACAAATTTAGAAAGATTACATTTGAATAAAAGAAAATCTTTATCAAGACCTAAAAAGGAAAGAAAGAGATTAGAATTATTTCAATCTGTTCCTTTGATTAATGAAGGTCAATCTACAAGTACGGCTCAAGCTGCTTAAGAATGGAGAATATAAGAATTCGCATCGTTAATAGGTGGACACATCATACATGCATCGTATATGATCAAACTTATCATGGGATTTTAGAAAGACTCGTGCAAATAGATATAGCCGAATCGTCACTGTGCTAAATAGCTTTGACATGAACATGACATATGCATAAACTATCGTTAATCTATCAATTGGAGTTCCTATTCTCATTTACACCAACTTCATTGTGCAAATGCCAAAAATCGTTGATCTTGTCAAATTCTGAATTAGATTCATTACTTTACACCCAACAATTCTTTCAAATCTTCAAACCTGGCTTCTTTCTTTGTCATTTTACTTTCTTTGCTAGACTTTTCAAAAGCCTGTTTTAATGAAATATATGAATGAATAAGCTAATGGACTACTGCTAGTGGTTCAAAGAATCCCGAAGCTTACCTTAGCTACGACAGCATCTTTTCTTTTCTCTGCGATTGGTGTGAAAAATGTCAGCTTTTCAACATGGTCCGGTCGAACTTAGTCAAGCAAATCCAATGGTGGTAGATGTAAAGCTCACGGATATCTAAAACAGCAGATTCTATCGTATCCTCAGCAATCAATTGGAAGACTCTCACTTCCTTCTTCTGACCCATCTGCGAGATTCATGTAATGTCAGCAGGCTGCGAGACAGCATTGAAGGCCAGGTGTAATCTGGCTTACCCTATGTACTCTATCAATAGCTTGAGCTTCTATAGCACTTTGCCACCAAGGATCGCACTAATCAAAAGTCATATTAGCTTGCCAGATCGAAAAAAGAGAAGGTTAACGATATTGAAGCTAACTTACCAAGAATACATTTGATGCAGCAGTTAAGTTCAAGCCTACTGCACCTGATTTTAAGGAGATCAGCATTACTTTAGGGCTTGAAGCGGCATTTTTGGGTGTAAGGGGTCTTTGGAACTCGCTTATAACTTGTTGACGCTAAGCAAATATATCAGCTATCTTTGCGTTGGCAAGGGAGGTAGCTGGATTATAGGTTGTCGGCTCACCTTAGTAGCATTCATCCTTCCATCGAATCTTGTCCAGCTCATACCTTCTTCTTTCAATCTCAATGCTACTTGATCTAGGAAACTAGTAAATTGACTAAAGACTAGGGTCTTTTCATCTCCAGGGAAAACCTTGAGATATTTCACCAACTCATCAATCTTTGCTGATTTGACAGGTAAAAGCGTTTTCGCTTGTGATGAATCCAGTGGATCATTGTATTCTGGTACTTCGTCCGGAGGTAGTTCCAAAATTGAAGGTAATCCTATAGGATGTCGATCCATTGGACATAAAGGTGCAGTAAGAAGTACTCTTTCAATACACGGATAACAGACTATACAGGCAATAAGTCAGCTGTTACTGAGACACTAGCTCGACAGAAGATACTTACAAGCATGTCCACAATCTGTGATACATGGTCTCTTGGTAAATTCAGTCTCGTCATAACACACACCACATTCTGTGTCCTCTTCAACATAATGTCGAAGTTTAGCGATGAGGTCTTCTTTCTTTTCAGGTGTCAAAGAGGAGATAGATATAGCTGGACCGACTGAAGCTTTCGGGATAGGTCGACGCAAATCGTCCAGAAAAGACTGAGGCACGAGTTGAGCCGAAAGACACAGTTGACGCACTGTGAACTCATCATATTAGCTAATACGTACTTCCGCAGGTTCCAGCTAACTCACTTCTTGTCAACATGCTCAACACATTCGCAGTGCCCTAATTGATGGGCTCTCATTCAGCTGTGCACTCTCAATGCAGAAAAACTTGACCTCGCCGCTCACCTGACCAGTCTCCATAGCTTGCTGGAACCTTTGCCTACTGCCCTCAAATACCTCATCATAGACATTTCTGGTCTCTTCATCAAGCTTGACCCCAACTCGGAAATATTCGATACTTGGCAGTGCAATCAATTTCTTTCCTTGTTTATCCCTAGAATCCTTTGTTCGACGAAGTAGCACCTCGCCCACCAAAGCTTGCAGTAATCTGGCTGCGACTGGATCTCCCCGTTTGAGTGGACGGAGGAGCAAGGTTTTGAAGTATTCCGGTTGATCAAGAGGTTTACATATTTGCAAACATGTAAGCAGAGAGCCAAGATCACCTGTTGATAGATCGTCAGCCACATTCCTGTGGGAAAAAGCGAACCAAGGTGCGTACTAGGAGAATTTACAATTGGTGTTCCTACGGCTCAGCTGTCAGCTGTGATACCACAGTTTCCTCAGGTTATAAAGCAGCTCACCGGTACAAATCCATCTTTTCTCAGCCTGCAACATTGCGAATCCTTGTGTCACTAGAGATCTCGCAATATCAGCTTCGATGTGCTGAATTGAGAGTTACGAGTATACTTACTCTTCGCTTTCGGATTTCTCAATATATGACCCTCATCAGCTACTATTCTTTTCCATTTAACCTTAAATAACGGTCCGGCAGAAGTGGAGACTTTTGCTTTCTTGGCTTGTGTGGCTTTCATGGGGCTTTTTGGTCCGGATAGATCAATGGGTGCTTCAGCAGCTATAGCATTATAAGTTGTAATGATCACCTATATCTTGAATTTCAGCTTGATCTTCGTACGATTAGGTGAAGCATCTTACATCATATTTCTCCAGTGTTTTCGCCGTGACACTTTTTGATGCTCCGTGATATGTATAATGAGTCATTTGACCTTGTGAGATATGATCTCCTATCTGTTTTTCCCAATTACTTAAGACCGAAAGAGGGCAGACTGATCGGGACAAACAGGTCAGCTGGAATTGAACAAGTAGTATGATTCCTGCTCACCAATCAACGTTGCATTTCCGAAATTGCCCGAGCCTTGATCTTTTTTAGTTGCAAGTACCAAAGACAACATAAGTAGCGTTTTACCTATTTACAAAATGATGTCAGCTTCTATGGCGCATATCCCTACAAAGGTAAACAACCAGGAAGCTCACCTAAACCCATTCCATCTACAATAATACCACCTCTACCCAGAGTGGGCGGATCATACTGAGGTGTTCTAGTTGCAACATTCAAGAAATAGTCTTTGTGATTGCCTTTCTGTTTAATCCAAAATTGTACCTGTTTATCAGACACTGTTTGGGGAAGTTGAGGGTTTTCTCGGTCGATCATCCACTACATTGTGCAAGTCAGCTGTATGTGAAAGAGATATAAACATAGAGTCAACTTGCCTTCAGAGCTTGTGATTGATGAGGTAGTATGTCTGTGCTTAATTGCCCATTTGCAATGCCAGGTGGATCAGGGTGCAGAGGTAATTTGGATACGTCAATATCGGAGGTCAGTGAATCCTAATTATCCAAGATATACCTAGTCAGCCGGTTGAAACCTAATACGCTTGCGTTTAATCAAGTTACCATAACAGTATCAGCATGTTTCTGATCTCCTCCCACTTGTGTCAAGCCTTCTAACAATTTCTTCATTGTTTTTTCATCCTCACTGGGCAAACCAGTACCCGAATTACCATGACCTTTGACACCTGAGATCGATATGTGAGCTGTAGGGGGAGGAGGTTTGACTTGAGTTTCATTCAAAGCCCATGCTAGTTCGGGTTGCAAAACTTCCTTCAATGAAGGTTTAGCATAAATTGATAAATCCCTATATGCACATGAAACGGTAAAGAATAAGCTACTACGTTTTATATCAGACAGGCTTACGCAGCTTACATTCCCATTTTATAGTGTTTTGCACCATCAAGATTCTGTCCTACCATTCTACCTTCGACCGAAATCAAAGCATGATCCATCAATTCAGCAAGTTTTCCTGCTACAGCTCTAGGTATATGTCCAACTTGATTGCCTGAAGCATTTATAACCTATAACACAATAACGATCAGCTATTTTCCAGCCCGAACGTGGTTGACATTAACTCACCTGTACGGCGTTCGGATCAAATTTATTTTGCGGTTCTCTACGAAGTATTACATATTCTCCTTTTCCTACCAATCCTCGATAATATTGAACACCGACAACATCTGTTCGAAAAGTCACGAGATGCTAATTTAATACGATAAGAAAGATATAAGCTCCATATCCTTTTCAGATATACAAGAGCTCTAGCAGCTTACCTCATCCATTTCTGGTAAAGGAGGATTAACATCTTCTTCTCGCTTCACCGGTTTACTCTCTTCTCGAGGTCGCTTTGAGGGAGTGGATTTAGCTGGTCTGCTGGATGGGCCTGCCTGAGCATTTTGATGTGATGAAGATCCTTGAGACATGAAGTTTTCCATCTTGATATGACGTTCAATTGTTGATTGTTGTAGTCCTCAAAGGAAACCTGTAGGACGCTATAGCAGTCCAGTCAACCAGATCATATGATGAGAAGGGTGAAAATAGCCTAGCCTATCCGCCAAGCTCGGTCACAAAGTAGACCTTCGTTAAGAAGTTGTGGACAGCTATGCCTTTAGTCTTCCAAATAGAGCAAGATCTGCGTGGGCCGATTAGCAGCTGTACCAACTGGGCAGACTGTATCCGAAAAGAAAGACAAGATCAAATACCAAAACCTAAAGATTATCTACCGCTGGTCGACCAAAAGTAATGTTGATGAGATAGTGAAAGGATGGGGCACCGTACAAGTACCGAGATAAAAGTGTATCTTTAATTACGGTCCCCAGATATAACCGAAACATTACGTTTGTTCACTTCTGAAATTCGCCATCAACAAGCAGTATAAACGTATAAACTTAGCATTTCACTGACTTCCTAAGGATATTTAGAATAACGATTTTACAACAAGCATCGAAAATACCAATAGCTCACGATACTTTTGTAGAGAGTACTGCAATTCCATCGACAAGTAATTCATCACACTTGTAATGCCTCGCTCACCTTCACCCCGTCGTTCACGTTCTCGTTCACCTCCACCTCGACAATCCTCCTCACATACAAAAAGACCTAAAGAGTTATCATTTTACAAAAAGTCTTCAACATCTATAGGATCATTATCGAATCGTAGAGATCCATTAGCAGGCGATGATGAACCAACAGCGAAAGAAAGAGCAGAAAGAAGAGAAAGAGGTGAAGTACCTCAACGATTTGGTGGGACTAGAGAACAAGGTGTAAGGAATACTATGGGTAATGTTGGTACCAGCACAAGTTTAGGTAGTTTAGGTAGAAAAGAAGATCCTTTAGATAGAATTGGTGTAAAAGGTGATAAAAGACCTCAAGATAAAGATAGTGACGATTACAGTAGGAGAGATAGGGATAGAGATGATTATAGTAGACGAGATAGAGATGATAGAAGGGATAGAGATAGACGAGATAGAGATAGAGACAGAGATGATAGACGCGACAGAGATAGGCGAGATAGAGATAGAGATAGATATGGTGACGATAGGAGAGATAGAGGCAGTCATAGAGATGAGCGAAGAGAAGATAGAAGGGAACCTCCATCGGGGCCTTCTGGATCAGGCGGACCTCCCGTCAGACCACCTGCACCTGCACCATCGGCACCATCTTTGTAAGTCAAGAACATCATCATGACTTCGACAATCCTGTACTTCCCTTGACTTTCGCTACTTTTCAAAATCCACTTCTTGCTGACTACGAAAGTTTTCCTTCCCTTTTAGAGCTTCAATGCGTTTCATAGAAGTCATAGCGAACGATCGAATGGGCCGTAAAGGTGAGTTACCTTCAATACCCTGTTCTATCTCCAAGAGGCATCGCTAAACTATCATTTTCTTTGTTGCTTCTCGTAGTCCGCGTAAAATGCCTTGCAACGGATACTGTAGGAGATTTAAAGAAATTGATTGCTGCTCAGACTGGTACTACTGCACAAAAGATACAGTTGAAGAAATGGTACACGAATTTTAAAGATCATGTATCTTTACAGGATTACGAAATTAACGATGGTATGGTGAGTAATTTTTATCCTCATGATTGATCATATATTGGTTTGTCAGCTAATCTTGTTCATCTTCTTGTCAATTGCAGAGTTTAGAAATGTACTAAAACCGATATCGAAATATCAAGAATTCACATAAATAATCCTCTGATCATATTAACCCGTCACTTTGTAACAAAATGCATCATATCATACAGCATCGATATCACTTGAGCCTAATTCGATTATAATTTTCCTTTATCTTGATTTTCACTTGCTTTACCGAACAATTCCTCAAATACCGGTCCAACTAAATCAACAAGATCACCAGTAACCATACTTCTACCCTTTTGTTCGAAACCTCTTTTAGATACTGTTCTATTGAATGTCGATGCACCATAAGCAGCTAAAAGTGGAATATTTTCTGCTATTCCTTTGTCTTTTGGTGGTGGATGTCCAACATGACTACCGAGAAAAAAAAGAGGATGCAAACGCATAATCACTGTTCAGCGTCTGTGTGAATCAACTTGGACATATCACAAGACTTACGAGTAAGAACCCCTAACCCATTCACTTCCCCAAGCCATTAAAACACCTGTACTTCCAGATAGGATATCACCTTGACCTCCAACTCTTTTTAATCCACCTTCAATTTCATTTTCTAAAATATCACGTTGACCACCTTGTTTATCGTCAGATCCTTCTGATTGCAAAGCAGAAGGTATTTGTAAACCATTGGAAATAATATCAGTTGCGCCTTTTTGTATTATAGTGACATTTCCTAAAGCTTTGGCTAATTTCGGACATAATGTTTCTGGCGATGAAGATGGGTCAATTTGCTATAGAAGTAAGACGAATGAGCTATAGATCGCTATCTGTATAAAACAGTGGTGGAACGGACTGAGACTAGCAAAAGCAACTGACCAATTTTTCACATAATCTCTTGAATTCCATTACATTAGGAGTGAGAATGACACGAGGTACGCCTGGCCAGTCCATGACTACTTGAGGTTCATTCTGTAGGAGACAACCAAAAATGGACGACGATTTGTCGGTATCAGTTCGTATATACTATGAGCAGCTAGAAAGCTGGCAGTCCATGTCACTTACCTGGACAAGCCACAATCCATCTGCATCGACCACTACACCCATTTGATCATTCTCTCTAGCGATCTCGAAAGCTAATTTAGCACAGTTCTGCATGTGTTCTGAACGACCAAGTCCAGGTCCGACAATAAGAACGTGCTGAATAGAAATAAAGCAAGTGAATACTTATTCTCATACCGTTGTCTCAACAAAGACTACATACCAATCTAGCCAGAATACCTTTCAATTCTTCCTTGATTTGATCCATGGATTTTGTTGGATCCAATACACCATGAACGATAAGATCAGGTGAACTAAGATGTCGGTTCAGCTATTACGATCCGCCCTTCAAAGGGGAAGGCTACTCACTAAGTTTTAATAACAGCTCCAGCACCAGGCTCACAAATAACATGAGCTAAATCAGCCCCGAATCTCATTGCTCCTGCTGAAGAGAAATATGGTGCTCCTGAATAACTATATAAAAGGTAAATATTACAGCTACTGTTTCATTCGCCATATCTACACTTACTCTCCTGATCCACCAAGGACACCGATTCTTCCTGTAGGAGAAAGTATCATGTATAAGTACTCTATCTACCTAGATTCATATGAATGATGTCTGTGCTCACCCGCTTGACCTTTATGTAATTTTGGTGAAAGTGGTGGAATCATAGTCTTCACCAAAGAGAGTAAATGAGCATGTTGCTTTGTCGCCATTGTGATTTTATTGGTATAAATTCTTAGGTTTTGATTAATTTGAACTGTTTGATATCAAGCGATGAATTCAGTTATAAGCATCAACAGATGTGATGGCCTAGAAACATCTTGAGATTCCAGTGAAGTTGACAGTAGTATAGTGTCAATTTTCGTTTCCCTTTTTTACCAGGTTTACCAAGCTGGTTGTTGCATAAAAACGACTATGACGTTGTGTCAAAGTGGGGCACCGTTTGCAATTGTGATTAGAAGATGATTAGGAAACATTTGTAATAAAAGTTAGCTCTACTCGTAATTGGGCTAAGTATCGGGATATTAACGGTGCCTTAAAAGCTACATATACGATAAAACATCAAGATTTACATAAAAAATGTTTGCCGATAACCCATATTAAAAATAGCCCTATCCAGTCATCCGTCGTAAGCGTTTATCTTTCGATATATCTACTACTCATATATCCTCGTGTCATACCAAGCTTATCCCTTACATTCCAGCAATCTACTTTCTCACTTATCTTGACTCGAATTTATCTTCAATAATAGCGGTGTGTCAGCTTAAGAATAAATTCATATCTAATCTACACTTCAACACAATACGTCAAATGTCAATGCTATAAACAATATGTTCACCATCCGCCGACCAAGAATTTCACGCTCGTTCTCACGGGTCGTGATACAGGCCAACCCCATTGTTCCCACCCCATTTCTTCCTACCAGCACAGCCTCATTCTCGTCAGTGTCTATCTCCTCGACCCCAGTGGCTTCATCTTCGAAAACACCTTATCGATCACGCCCATATGGCTCAAAACCTGATGTTAAGGGCAAAGGGCGGGCTATAGAAGATGATTTACCTCAAACATTCGCGTCATTGCGAAACACCCGCTTCTTACTCAACAACACGCAAAACCAATATGGTCAACGACTCTCTGTTCAGCGTCGAAGATTTCATGCTACACAAAGACGAGATGCAATACCGCTACTACCTGCTTCTATAGCGATTCTCAAGGT
Organism: Kwoniella dendrophila CBS 6074; assembly: GCF_036810415.1. Taxonomy (NCBI): domain Eukaryota; kingdom Fungi; phylum Basidiomycota; class Tremellomycetes; order Tremellales; family Cryptococcaceae; genus Kwoniella; species Kwoniella dendrophila. The sequence continues at coordinate 633,134 of NC_089480.1, forward strand.
AAGTTGCTCAACACTGACATGTTAACAGGATGTCTTAACTAATGTCACACGCTATTCGTAGGGTACATCTATTCTGACGGCTGCTACAGCAGTCTCGCGTATAATCATATCTTTCCTACCTATAGGAACGATAGCGGCCTTTAGAATGGCTAGTGCGGGTAAATGGTTAGAAAGAGAAGGGACTGAACCCGAGGTTAGTGAGGAAGCCAGAGAGTTTTGGAAAATGTGGTGTGAAGGTGAAAAATGGATACCCTTGACGAAAGAAGATGCGGAAAGTTTCTGGGATTCAGATTATGATGATGAGAAATTGAATGGTGGAATGATGAATGCCAAAGGACAAATCGCATATCCTGTACCATTTCCATCAAGATTTAGTAAAAGAAGACATAGAGCTCAGATAAAGAATGAATTCAGTAATCAAAATGGAAAGAAAAATAATGAGATAAATGCAATGTCACCTAAAGCATTAAGAGAAATGCATAATGATAAAAGTAAAAATCATGTTTTATCATGGATTAGAAGAGGTAATTTTTTTATACCTGAATTACCTTCTGCATCGTTAAATCAATGGCAGAACACATTAAACGAAAAAGAAAGGTTACAAGTTAATTCATTGAGAAGATATTGGATCGGATTAAAAGTTTTCAAAAATTGGTATAAGAAATCAAGGTGGTTAATGGGTGTTATATTTGGTTTACCTTTTTTAATTTTAACATCAGTTTATCTAGCTGGTTTAGAAAGAGTTCCATTAACGGGTAGAATGAGATTAATCTTATTGACTCCAGAAGAAGAAGATCAAATTTCAATCAGTCTTTCAGGTACAAATTGGTTTAAATCTGTAATTAACCTTTTGACTACAGCAGAAAAACCTGCTCCGCCAATTGTAAACCCAAATGATTGGAGATGGGTTTGGGTACAAAATACTTTATCAAATTTAGAAAAAGGTATTTTGAGAGAATGCTCGCTAAACACAAATGTTACTATCGATGGAAGTGGTACTTTCAGCCTTGACGGAAAACAGGCTCCTATTTCCAAGGATCTCATCGATAGCACTAATAACACTTCAAACTTAGTGATTATACCTCCACCTGCTGGTCATCCAATAAAACCCAGACCGAGAGTTTCTTCGCTTTTACATTCATGTTTACCTGGTGCGGTCGAGAATTCAGGTAAAGAACATTTAGAAATTGGTCCACCATATAATCTCATGCTGATGGATAAAAATGAAGAAAATGCTTTCTCATACGGTTTTGGTGGTAAAAGAGCAGGAGGTATAGTTGTTTTTACTGGTTTGTTAGATAGCATCTTGCGTGAGAAGCCATCAAGTCCTCAAAATGAACCATCGGTTACAGCGTCATCATCCGCATCCAAAGGATTGTTCTCGTTCCTTTTCAGTTCTGGTTCTAGTACTTCTGTAACGCGGAGAAATCCAACTCAACCAACGGAAGAACAAACTTTACAATTAGCTTGTGTATTAGCTCATGAGATGGGTCATCTACTACTGAGTCATCATTTGGAGACTTTATCACAGCAACAAGTACTTTGGCCAAGTGTTTTAGGATTGAGTATGGATTTGATCAGAGCTTTTATATGGCCTTTTACGTGAGTTTCCGTCAAAGGTTTGGGTTTTACTCGTAACTCATTTTTCTTTTCCCTACTTTGTAGCTGGATTCTTGGTCCAACTGTAAATGATGCTTTAGCAAACATGGGTAGAACCAGTACAGATGAATTAGCAGATAAATATGGTGAAATTGGATTTCAATTTGTACATGAATACGAAGCTGATTTAGCTGGTTTGAGGTGAGTAAACGTATCTTTTTTCCCCCTATTGATAATCAAAGGTTATGTATAAATTGGCGACTGATTGATCTTCATTTAAAAACAGGATACTGGCTTTAGCGGGATATGATCCATATAAAGCATTAACATATTTTTCAACTTCGGTAGCAGAATTACATGAGATTAAACCAATTGATAAAGATAAAAATAAAAAAGATAATTCATGGACTGGATCATTATTTAAATTATGGACGAGAAAAACACATCCTACACCTGAAAAAAGGTTAGAAGCTATTAAAGATGAATTAGATAGATGGGAAAAGGAAAGGGAATTGAGTGAAAATAAGAAGAATGAAATTGATATATAGTTGTTGATACTTTAACTATTGTACGACAAGGGTACTTGTTAACTCTCATTCTCTCCACCAACATAGACAACATACGATGTAGTGTCACTAGTACAAGTATAATATTATACCCTCAACGCACAATGGGTTCATGTAAATCCCAGGTTTTTTGTATAATATGCACTGAACAATCTCACCTCATAGATAAGTTTTTTCTGTTTCTGGTCTGATCCTCAAGGTATAACAACAGCCACCGCATTACAATCAGTTTTAGCAATGGACATGAGAACATGGGAGATACATGACATGATAATGACATACTGAACGTTAAGTGATGAGGAGAAAGTATACAACTATTATAAGTAGACATAATACGGTAGACTAATATATATCAACTGATGCGCAGAAGTCGTCCGATGGATGATTTTGTTTCTTCACATTCTTGATCTAAGTCAAGGAGTTCGGACTGCTATATCGACTATTCACATAACGTTACACTATCTCGGTTGTTGATGTAAATCATCTAATTTAGGTATATTCACAATATAGCCTTTACCGATTTTTTCAGATAATACAGAATGACCATGTCCACGTCCGTGTTTGCTACAGTCTGTCTCATGATCTTCAGATCCTGTCGAATTGGTCCAAGATGAAGTTGAAGTTTCACTGATATTATCTTCATTTCCCTTCACACGTTCATTATATAGATGACTGCTTCTGAACTTCTCTTGTTGGATATTATTGTTTTGTGGGGTTTTAAGAACATCATTGCTTTCCGTTTTGACTCGTTCTACAGGTTCCCATTTCATACTTTGTCCTCCATGAGATGAAAATTGATTGATATCTTGATTTGATTGCTTAGTTCTCTTGAAAGATGGAACAGACGATAAAACCCTTTTAAATGTTTCCTCAAACCATGATTTTATACCTAACCCAATTGTTGTTGTTGTTAAACCTTCTCTTGATGATGAGATCGATATATGTAAGTAAAGTCGATGTACTAAGAATAATCCAAGAAGCGTAGTAAGTGTACCAAATGCTAAGATCGTTGTCACGAATAAAACTGGTGCGAGTAACGCAGCTATACAAGGAATAGTCAGCTTGTTACACGGGATACACGTAAACACACACATATATATATATTATAGAGCTGACATACCTCCGAAAATGATGGTACCAATTAGTGCGGCAGCTGTGTAAATCCTTTCGTAAGCTTATATAGCGAACTTTTCTAATTATCAGGAAACTTACCTCCTGTTAAGATTGCTCCAATGAGGATAAGAGCAGAAAAGAAAATGGCGGTAGATACGATGAAGACGGTAGAAGCGAGAGCGAAACCACTGAAGATACTAATGAGATTAGCTTTCTTTCAAACAAAAAATTTGAAGAACGAATCGATCATAGCTCACAGAAACATGAGGATAGGTATTGAACTGAACACAACCCAAAGAGCGATGAAAGTCTGGCAATACGCGTCAGCTGAATTGTGCTATCTTCTGAAAGATTAGCAAGCTGACATACAAAGAGTACAGGATTCGTTTCAGCAAAGGTTCTAGTTCTATCTGCATAAGGTTGAGCGGCTGATTGGAGTCTAACCGTGAAGTTTGTGCAATCAGCTCTGTAGGTTGTAGACTTGGTTAACCAGTTCGCTCCGAAGAAACTAGGGATTGACCTACTTATCAGATTGTTGCCTTACTCTTCTTACAGTATCTTCAACTACTCCATGAACATCCTTCAATACTTGTGAGTCAGATTTGACTTCCTTCTTAATTGGATTGGGAAATCTTTGAGATTCCTTCAAATCGAATTTAATATGTTGCTGGTGGGCAGGTTTGCTAGGGGTTGAAGGGATAGTAGGTTTAATATCTGTTTCGATGGTGGGTAATATAGCTTGAGATACATGATGTGCCGATGATCCATGTACATTCGATGAGCGATCTGAAGCCACTGATGCAGATGAAGAATTTTCGGCCTTGATGGTTTGCTCATTTATCGGATCACGTGAAAATAGACTTGCTGAAGATGATGGAGGTGATACTTTGACGATATCTGTGAAATCATCTTCTGTCAAGGGGTTCGTCATTGTGAATCAACTTTCTCGGTTTGTTGGTCTGTTCTCTACCTTGTTGTGTTTAAGATCCGATGTTAAGGACGGTGCTCAAGCGGTATGCTGAATATAGAAGATCATAAAGGTCGAATAAGGAAGTTTCAATTCATGCGAAATATTATTCACATATCATGAATCGTTATCCGTTGGTGATGCAATAATCGAAGGAATCTAACTTATTACTCTTGGTACCTGAACTTAATCATTTAACACGTCCACCATATATTACGTAATGAAGTATGGTGTCTTGTCCGAGGTCACGTGAAACGTTGCATTTCCGACCGGTCGCTCGGTATCTTCGTCGACTCAAAATTCGGAATCTCGCTTGACCTGGGTATCGATGACATGGAGAAAGCTATCTCTTCTCTTATTGCTCGACTCACCTCGTAATCCAACTTTAGCATCTTATCCCTCTCCTACTCTTGGTCAAATACTCTAGGAAGACCAGAAATATATCACATTTCAAGATGTCTTCATCCTCTGGAAACCCCTTTGCAGCTTTGATTCAGCAGAATACGACAACAGTCCCATCATTCACTCTAGAATCAGGGGTCAAATTAACCAATGTACCTGTAGCATACAAAACATGGGGTAAATTGAATGACAACTGCGATAATTGTATTGTCATTTGTCATGCTCTGACCGGTAGTGCAGATGTAGAGGATTGGTAAGTAGTATATGTTAGCGGAATCATTTCTACCTCTATCACACCTTAATAGAATCACATGGTTCACAATTGATGTATTCATCCGGGGCGAGCATAAAAGCTAATCATGACTGATTTTGCTACAGGTGGGGACCTCTCTTAGGACCTGATAGAGCTTTCGACCCTACAAGATTCTTCATTTTCTGTGCCAATGTTATCGGTTCTCCTTATGGTACCATATCAAGTGCAATGATAAATCCTGAAACTGGAAAACCATTCGGACCAGAAATGCCTGGAAGTAGTCCAAAAGATGACGTTAGGTGAGTCGTGATCTCCCATTCACTGCTAAGAAGTATACTCATATCGATTGACCTTTCGTAATATATCAGATTACATTATACCGTTTTAAAATCACTTGGAGTGAAATCAGTGGCATGCGTTGTAGGTGGATCAATGGGTGGTATGACATGTTTGGAATGGCCATTAAATTCACCACCTGGATTTGTCAAGACGATTGTACCTTTAGCAACATCAGCTAGACATTCAGCATGGTGTATATCATGGGGTGAAGCACAAAGGCAATCGATTTATTCTGATCCGGATTATAAAGATGGATATTATTTTGAAAAAGATTCACGTGAAGGAGAATTTGATTTATTACAACAACCTTCAAGAGGATTAGCTGCAGCAAGAATGGCAGCATTATTAACTTATAGATCAAGAGATTCATTTGAATCTAGATTTGGTAGAAGATCAAATAGTACTAATTCTTCAAATAAATCAAAAGTACCAAAAGGTGGTGTGAGAATTATGGGTGGTGAAAAGACAACAAATCCATTTTCACCTTCAGATTCAGATGTTTTAAAAAATCCAAATTCAGATAGAATGCAATCGTTGAGAGAAATTGCATGGAGAGAACACAACGATGGACATAGATCTTCAACTGCAACTTCAAATAAATCATCAAGAAGAAATTCTGAATCAGGTAAATCAAGTAATCAAGATTCTTCAGCAAGTAATATACAGACTCCAGACCAAGAAAAGAAGATTATATTAGGTGAAAATGATAAAATTGGTCAAGGTGTTGCTTTAGGTTCAGCTGCTGCTTTAGGTAATCAACAGCAACAACAAACAGATAGTAAATCAGGTTCGGGGGGAGATAGAAAGATATTCAGTGCTCAGAGTTATTTAAGGTATCAAGGAGATAAAGTGAGTCTCGAGATGTCCTGTTCAGTCGGATAGAGAAGAAGGACACTGATTTCATATATTTTGCTACGAAGTTTACAAGTCGATTCGACGCCAATTGTTATATACATATCACTCGTAAATTGGATACACATGATTTATCAATGCCTTCAAGAGATAAATCTCTGGATTCTTTATCCTCAAATCTACCAACACATCAAGCTATCAATGAATTAGAAGATCCACCTTCAGATGAGGAATTAGAAAAATTATTAGCATCTGCTTTAGGATTAGAACCTCCAGCGTTAGTTATTGGAATAGAATCTGATGGATTATTCACGACCACAGAACAAAAAGAAATAGCAAATTATATACCTGATGCAGAATTAGTTTTGATTCCATCACCTGATGGACATGATGGATTTTTATTAGAATTTCAAGCTATAAATGGTTGGATTGATGGTTTTTTGAAGAGAAAAATGCCTCAATTCTTTACTGAACAAAGAGTTATTCCTTTAGATCAATATGAAAAAGATAAAAAAGGGGATTCCTTTGAAGTTAAGAAAGAATCTGTATTTGGTGAAGCTGAAGCTGATGTGACAAGATGGTAGAGATGTTACCGTTAAGAAGTTTGAATTGTAAAATGAATGAAAAACAAATGGATATAATCAAAATCATCGAACAAAATACCGACTAGTCGGGTAAAAAATGTAGAAATGTAGTTTAATTGCCTTTTTGGAATAGATATTTAGTATATTTACGTATCGGAAACATATATTATAAGTCAACTGATTATCCATTTGCAACTGACCATCCGTTAAAGATCTAAACGCTTAACATTTGCGAAAATCCATCACTTATTCTGCTTTTATTGCCCACCAATAGCCCCACGGAGTCAATACTCCTTGAGCACCTAATGGACCAGCAGTACCACTTGATCTACCATACACCTCTTCTGATACTCCCACTATCAACTGATCAAATTGATCTTCATCAATAACTCCAGCTTCTAGCATTATCAGTCGAGTGGCATACAGAAAGGCAATCGTACTTGCAGCTTCGTTTTGACCTTGTTCTGCAATTGACAAATTTGGAAAGAAATCAGCATTTTCTTCAACACTATTTTTTTTTGTTGGAAGATGAAAATCCTGGACAGCCGACTAAGCTATCACAAAGAGACTAACCGCTAGCGGGATCATCATGACACCCTTGTCTATAATGATAGTAGGTATCGATTGTATCCCCTTGAAATCCTACATTCCTTAGAAGTTCTTCCATCCTACTAAACAGCGTTGTACTGTTCAGATGTCACCTTCATTAGCAACAAGACTGGCGTCATCCTTTAGGTAGCAGGACTCACTCGATACCTCGATGCTGATGAGCGGCTCGAAGGTGTATGGACATCTACATCAAGAAACATGAAAATCAGTCTTAGAGGTATTCTTCAGCTCACTACACAGTGGAGATTACAACTTACTTGAGTGTGGCAAGGGGATAGCTCGTGTATATCGAAGCCCTCCCAAGCACAGTGTAGTTGCATTTGAGCCTCATGAACAAGTAATATACCATGAGGTCGAAGGAGGGGGTAAGCCATTGACAAAATCTCTGCATACTCGTCCGTCTGGTTTAACCACCTTTTGTCAAGTATTATCACAGCAGATACCGTAATGAAGTGACCATAATGTACTTACAGAATGCAGCATTCCCCGTATATGAATAACGTCAAATGACTTTTCACCTAGAAATCGCAGACCGGATGGAGCGTGTACTTGCATGAATGTGCAATTCCGGAATTGAGCACTGCAAGATGAGTTGCCGGATTCAGATTTTGATTTTGTGCTGCGTAAGGAAAAACTCTTAGATGAATCACTTACTCATGCTGCAAAGGTGTGATATCTGATATGCTATTAATTTGCATTCCTCCTCATTTGGTATGGCCGACACTTACCTATTCCTACACAATCAACATCAGGAAACAGTTCTGCCATTTCTTGTAACCTTGCATTAAATAGCTTGTCCATTAGCTGACTCGTCCTGGTATGAAGTGGACTTTTGGTATTGACAATAATTACCAAATTCCAGTGCCGCAACCAATGTCCAGAAGTCGCCTTTTTTGACCTTCTTTCTGAAGTATCTCTTCGACTGGACCTCGGTACAATCCTGGTAAAGCAGATAACATCTATCGTGATGTTAACCAGATTGTAGCTTGTAGCTTGCATTATCCATCTATGCTTCACAAGACTTACTACATAATGCTGACGATCTTGTCGCTAACAGCCAAGTGCGAGTTGTTTCAGTCAGCTTTGAAAAGACTGCTACAAATTTTTATGTGGACTTACCATAACTTCTTCCTGGTCAACTGGTAATCGATAAACCCATGACGAACTGTTGCTACGTTCACAGAGAAGCCATCAGCACCGTTTGGCATCACAGCAGCCGCAAGGTATTCTGGTATGAGCTTACTAGGTTCGCTCAGCTTCCACAAAGTAATCCGCCTCGAATATTCCATGACGCTGTCCAGAATGCCCAGAATCGATGTCATCACTACCAGTGGTGTAGATTATTTCTGTCAGTGCCACAATGTTTGTCGATCAGTTTACAGTATAAACCTTGGCTGATCATGAGTAAAGCTGTGGCTTACCTTGAGATCCTCTGTTACTACTCGAATATGGACTACTTGTATCACTTGTATTCATCCTTATCTCTGCCTTGTGAGAAGATTGATCTTTGATCTCCTTTATCGATGTGTTGTGGAAATGGGCGGTCGCACAATACGATGTGATTCTCACCTATCGTAATCTAGCTTCTAAATCTCAAACCTTACTATATTGTTTATCGGTCGATCTTCGGTTTTTCTTGTTGGATTGATTAACAATCTATTGGTTCTCTTGGGCAGTACTAATGTTCAACATGATTGCCTCTTTAACAAGGTTATTAGACCAAACAGAGTGATCTTCTTGCCCGTTTAGACTGTCTTACTACTCCTCTAGCCATAGTCATCACGATTAGGTTGATCTGGGCGCATTTTGATGGTGCTAATAAAGTTGATCAAAAGGTAGGGATGTGTTTGTGTGTGTACGCTTGTATCATTGTGAATCGCTGTGCCAAAGGACCCGTTATCAATGTTGTGCCAAGTCAATCATAAAGTAAGCCCGTGACTATACAACGATCCGACTGCGCCTTACACTGATTAGGAGATGGGAAAGTCATCTACTCTCGCTACCATCCGAACCTGAAAACCAGCTTCCCATCAATGCATGTACACACAAAGGATCCCCTTTTCCCATATACAGTGAGCATAGCTGTTCATATGTTTACATCAAAATGCAGTATCCAAACTTTAATCCCCGAAGAATTTGACTTCGACTCTGACTACCCGAAATCTCTTCGGGCGATATCTCTCCGGATTCCTAAAAACCCGGATCCTTTCAGGCTGTGCAAGTTGATCGCAGATGAACGATCATCTGGCAGTCGATAAACACAATCATACAATCAACTCTGTTCACCCTTCGATCAAATTGCAAAATGGGGGTTGATGACTAGCGTTGTGCTGATGCGATGTTTTGATATGATCGGGTTTATAAAGCGATGATGGATATAGACAGGATTGTTCTGTATATTTTTGATGGTGTATACAGATGCATGGTCAATGATTATTTAGGATATATAGATACAATCATACGTGTTATTGTTCTTACAACTGGGCTAATATAGTCTTATCATACAACTAAGATCATTATTATATGGTGCCCTTCTTTCTCTTTGAAGCCGAAAACCTTCATTGTCCCAATCGCTTTTCCAACTCCTTTACTCTTTCTTCTAATTCTTTGTTCTTGTCCTGTAGAGTCCTTATGGTAGTTCTCATCCCTTTCTTCATCTGTTCCGAAGCGCGAAGCAACCTATCTTGACGATGAAGATGTTCTGACAGCTGTTCAAGGGATGATAAGGTCGGAGAAAGGATAGAATGAGGTGGTGATCTAGGTGTTGTAGGTGATGAGATGAATGGATTTGGCTATGGTTTAAACAAAATCAGCTCAGCGCATCATAACCATATGTATAGACGAATCGCTTACATCGTTGGCAGACCTTTTCGGCGTTCTATCCACTTCTTGAGAATCCTCATCTTCCCGCCTCCTTTTACCTAACCCATCATCGACCGCATTTTTCAATCTATCAGTGAACGATACGCCTCCACTAGGCGTGATAGATGTAGGCGTTTGTTGGCTTGTGGTACGCTGTGATGATCCAGGTGTACTTGCGATCGCTTCCCGCTCAATTTCTTCTGCATCGACTTTATCCCAATCTATTTCCTCCATCTCGTCCTCCTCAGTATTTAGCTCTTCATCATCATCCTCAATCGTTACGATCTCTGTTGGTCGAGCGGGTATATTATTGTTAGGAGGATAAGTGCTTGTGGAAGCTGAACCTAATGGTCGGCCATATCGAGCTGTTGGTGATTGACCAAGTGTCTGATTGGTCTTTTGCACTAGTTGGGAAGCTCTAGTGGATCCTGAAGGTGTCGATGGTCCGGCTCCATGATTTGAAGACAAGGGAAACAGTTCGTCGTGCCATTTGAAGAATTTACATCGTTTTGGATCTTCACGAGGTAAAGGACAACAGTAGAAGGCCCTACAAAAAGTCTAATAAGCTTTTGTTGCATAATTAAGCTAGAAAATCCAATAGCTTACCTCCCCGCATTTTTTGTGGTTGGTCCGGCTCTAAGCTTTGGACATATCATTTGATGACCCTACGATCAACTAAAGGAGTCAGTTAGAATAACTGTATTGTAAGTGATGTTATTAATTTACAGTACATTTCACTTCTCCTGATTCATCTATCGGCGTTCCAGGCTGAAGTTGCGTTCTGGTTGGGTTTTGTACCCGAGTGCTTCCAGATGTTCTCGTCCGTGTTGACATGATGTTTTGATTATTTATGCATTATTCTCTTACCCATAGAACGTAATATTGACTTTACCTGCAAATAAAATCGATGATGATAAAAGGTTGAAAGATGAATTACCTCCACCATGTAAACAATTGACTGACTTGAGTTAATTGACAACATGAGGAGGTATAAATGCCACACTGATTTATAGATCGGAGATATACGTTGTATGGGTGACGGGATTAAATATTCTCGCGAGGTATTCCGATTTCTGAGTGCTGGGATTGGCCATGCTTTTTTGATATTCACCATTATAGCGTATAGCTTTGACGAATTCGAGGTTTAATGGCTATCGACGAGTATTGGTAGTGTTAATAGTGATTATATCGATCACAAAACAGTTTATAGAATTGGATTCTCCTTATCCTTCTTTAATATCATCATCATCGTTTCTTCCTCACTCTTCTCACGATGTACTCACTCGCCAAATTACCAAAAGGTCAATCAGCCCTTAAAACAGCTTTGAGAAGATCAATCACCTCAAAAGCTTCTTCAGCAGGTGGTGTTAGTGTAATTGGTTTTGAAAACAAAGGTCCAGCAGCTACTTCAAGTTTAACAGTTGCTGTCAAAGCTGGTTCAAGATTTGAAAACACACCTGGTGTAGCTCATGTCTTGAAAAACTTTGCTTTCAAGGTGCGTTTCGATTATCGGTGCTTTTACTGTAACTGGATTTATCGTTGCATGTCAACAAGAAAAGATTAGGTGTTATAAGGAATAAAAGTGGATCAGAAAATGTAGTAATGATAATTGAAAACTAGAATGTAGAAATTTAGGAATACATCACGAGAAATGCAAAAGGGCTGCTGGCTACAAACAGGCTTCAACCAGTAGTTTGGCTAACACGTTCATGTTTAACTCTTTTAGGCTACTGCCAGTGCTTCATCATTGAGAACAGCTAGAGAAACAGAATTATACGGTGGTGTTTTATCTGCTGGTCTCACTAGAGAACACCTTTACCTCACTGCTGAGTTCCTCCGAGGTGATGAGTGAGTTATTGGGGTATCCGTAGTTTTCTCGATCGGAACAACTAATCTTGTATCATTAAATAGGGAACATTTCCTTTCTGTCCTTACCTCCGTCCTCTCTTCATCTCATTTCCACCCTTACGAGCTTAAAGAACTCGTTCTCCCTGTTGTACAAGCTGAATCCGTTGCCGCTCAATCTACACCTGCCACTTACGCTCTCGATGTAGCACATCAACTCGCTTTCAGAAAAGGATTGGGTAACTCACTTTACGCTTCACCACATTACCCAGTAACAATTGATGATGTTAAAACATTTGCTCAAGGTGCATTTTCAAAATCTAACTTGGCTGTTATCGGATCTGGTATTTCAACAGAATCATTATCACAAGTTGTTTCATCTGCTTTCGGTTCAGGATCATCAGCACCTGGATCATCTGGATTAAATACACAATCAACTTCATATTACGGTGGTGAAGCTAGAATTCCATTAGATATTCATGCACCAGCAACATCAACACCAACTTTAGTTATTGCTTATGGACAATCATCAAAAGCTGGACCAGAATTAAAAGTTTTGAAACACTTATTAGGTGGTGAATCTTCATTAAAATGGACACCTGGTTCTTCACCTTTATCACAAGTAGCAGAAAAAGTTCCAGGTGCTTCAGCAAAAGCTTTCCTTTTACCTTATTCAGATGCTTCCCTTTTCGGTGTTGTAGTCTCTGCTCCAACTTCACCTCAATTAGCTGGTTTAGCTAAAGAAGTCGCTCAAGTACTTAAATCTGCAGGTCAATCAGTTAAAGATGAAGAAGTTAAGAGAGCCGTAGCAAAAGCTACTTTTGCTGATGCTTCAGCATCTGAAACCCTCCAAGGTCTTGTTGCCAATGTTGGTCCAGCAGTAAGTTCTACTTTTTCACAATATAACAACAATTTTCCTCACATTTTGCTGACAACACATATCTAGCTCTTCGCCGGTGGTGAAGTCAAATCTGAATCGTTCTCCGGTGTTTCCGCTTCCTCCATTCAAAAGGTAAGCAACTTGTTTCCCGTCTGCTTTCAATTAGTCGCTGATAACATCGCTCTCCAGGCTGCTTCCGAATTACTCAAAGCTAAACCAACCGTCGTTGCTGTCGGTAACGTAAATGTTTTACCATATGCGTAAGTATAAAGCAAATTGTATGATATTCTTTTGAAACCTTGTATATTGACTTGTTTTTCGGTACAACAGTGACGAACTCAACTTATAAACAAAAATACATTGATTGTGTAGAAGGATTATGATGCAAAAACATTACACTTAGCGTTCACCAGGCTCGATTTTCCTTGGGAAGGAATCCACTTATACAGTACATGTTGCTTGATGCCAGGATTTATTACCCTAGGAAAAGAATCATATAAAACATTATGGGATGGATTATCGTATAAGATACATACAGTCTACCACTGAAGAAGGCGATACAAACATATCAAGGGAGTGCCGAATTGAACATGAGAAGTTAATTTTACACTTGGGAACCACAATTACCGATATAAGATCGGACACTTGCTCATGCCGGAACGGAATAAGATCTAGCTTTGTATGCTCTAACTACTCCTTGCTCGACCCTGTCTCATCACAAAAATCAATTAGCTATTAGCAATATTTGATTTTTTCTGGTTGTCACTAACCTTTGTTTGACCAACATCATCACACCCTGTTGAACGATACCTTTAACCAGTTGACCCTCTAAACCCGTATACAAAGTTCTGATCCCACCTCTTCTGATAATTCTGATTAAAGTACCTATCATTCCCACTTTATGTTTATCTTTACCCTTTTCTTTACCTGATTGACTCATTACCTTAATGAGTACCAAGGGATATAGTGGTAATGTAGCTAAAGCATTTGATAAAGCACCTAAAGCAAAAGTCCATAACGCTGGAGGGTTTTTCCGATGTCTTGCAGGTAATAATAATCTGATCAATAAAGAATGTATATATAATGTCAAAGAAGGTAATAAAGTTAATGGTATTGTAGGTTTGAAACCTGAAAATAAACCTTGATAACCTGATTCTTTATAGATTGCCTTTAAGCTCTCAATCAATGTTACTTCTCTTTCTTCACTGTTGGATTTTAAGTCTAAGTCATCATGATCATGATCGTTTTCGAGTTGCTGTCTAACACAAACTGTTGATATAGGTAAACTTATACCTTTTGAAATTAATCCACTTAAGATACCAATTAATAATTCTTCTATTGGACTTGGAGAATTTGTTTTAGGTAATATTTCAGATGCTTTACTTGACAATCCACCTATACCTGCTGGTGAAGACGAAATACTTCCTTTTAAATTTTCATCATGATTTTGAGGTATATATGGATGTCGAGTATGATAAATATGTAGTCCTTTCTGTAGTGATGTGTAACTATAGAAGTAAAAGAAATTCGATAGTAGTGTAGATAATGTATCTGTTTCGATACCTGAATAAAGCTCTTTCAAGTAATTTCGTTTTGATAGTAAGTGACTAAGTGTATCTCTCAGATTTACTACATCAAATCATACAGCGTCAGCTGGCTAGCCTATAATCATACGGTACTGGCAGCTTACATCTTTCATAATGTGGTTTCCTCGCATTATTTTGCATTCGAGTGGTAGCTACATCCAAAGGGTAGACTATAGCATTAGCTACTGCTGAGCTGTGGAAGTTGACGTGATCAGCTGATTTGAGGTCATCCCTTATATCTCAGCTCACCCTAAAGCTCCTGAAGTAGCCTGTAAGAAAGGCGGCAAGGTTGTATTCATCTTGTATGGCTTCTCGTTTGGTTGAGATCACAGAGAAAACAAAGATAGATGTTGGTTCTATTTGATGAACCCCACAGGTGTCGAACTTCCGGTCATAGCTGTATAACCGGGTGAAAGCTAGAGCATACTCTCGGTGATCGCCGCCTTGGTCTCCTTCAACGCGTCACCGAAAGCTTAACAATAACAATAACAAAAAATTGTTGATATTCTCTTTAGATCGTTCTTTACATATACCCTCAAGCCAATCCAATGGTAGATATATGACCCAAGATGCCGCCTTCTCCAAACAAGGACAAGGGCAAGGAAAAGGTGGTAGAAATGTCAGAGGAGGAACGACAAGCGGCTATAGCTGCTGCAGAAGCTAGACAAAGAAGTTTTGAGAGAAGTTTCGCTGGTCCTAGTGTTGGTAAAGCGGGTAAGCACATATAACCAATTCATACATCGTAGCAAAAGGTAATGATACTTATATGAATGCGACAGGTCTTATGAGAGATCAAACAGGTTAGCTACATGTCCGCTTGTGAACCTTCATACATCTTGACTAATTGTTATCATTTGGGAATCGATCAGATATTAATAGGATTATCGCGGAAGCATCAAAAGTGGGTTATAATGTTCTGACGTTCATCTCGGCTACAAGGATTTATCGCTGATCCACTTCTTCCTCTAGGGCTCTAAGTGAGTAACAATAGCCAGTATTCTTTTGGCTTACAACTAATTACACATTACTACAGATACTATCTAAATCAAGTGAGGAAAGATAAAGAGCTCACGGAAAAGATTGAATGGTATCAAGCGAAGGTTAGTCAGTGATAATTGCCAGCTCTTTGTGAAAAAAGGCTAACTGAGCGTCTCACAGCGAGATGAACTCATGAAGATGGCCAATATACCTAGACTGGAAAGTGAGGCTGAACGTATAGAAAGTATTCTGTAACCTTGGATTTCCCCTTTCTATTCTGCTAATACTTCATATGCAGCTGCTTGAGGTCGAAACCATTAGGGATATGTCGCAAGTGATAGTGCACGTAGATATGGATGCTTTCGTGAGCTCTCTTGATTATTGTTGACTGAGATACGTCAGCTGATCTTAGTTATATAGTACGCCTCTGTAGAAGTTCAACGTGATCCGACTCTCAAAGGAAAGGCTTTCGGAGTCGGTCAAGGTGTCTTGACTACAGCTTCAGTAAGTTCAATCTACCTCGGCTAGGATCATTGAGCACTGATCCATCTTCTTTGCTAGTATGAAGCTAGAAAATACGGTTGTAGATCCGGTATGGCAGGTTTCATAGCCAAGAAGCTATGTCCGCATATAATCTTGTGAGCCTTCTAAATCCAGATCCAGATTGTTGGTTTCACTCATACATATGCTCATCGCCAGAACAAAAATGCATTTTGACTTGTACATCGCTGCTTCGAAAGCTGTACGAGAGGTCCTGTTGCAGGTAAGCTATCTTTGGAACGATTTGTCAGAGCAGTTGGCTAACCTCACCTGTTTTAGTATGACGAAAATCTCATGATGGCAAGTCTCGACGAGGGATACCTGAAGTAAGTCTCGCCTTGTCAGAACTTCACTTACAGATGTCCTGCACAGTATCACGCCATACATGTCTACGCATAACATGACTGCTGCCGATGTAGTATCACAATTACGAGCGGAAGTACAAGCCAAAACACAACTTACGATGTCAGCCGGTATAGCGCCAAATCGAATGCTAGCGAAGATATGCTCGGACAAGAACAAACCTAACGGCCAATACGAGATGGAATTTGATAGAACGGTAGTAACCAAATTCATGAGAGATCTACCGGTCAGGTAAGTGTCATATGAGGAAGAGGGGCTATCTGCAGCTAAAACCAATTGTTGCATTCTATAGGAAGATACCAGGATTCGGCAGAGTAACAGAAAGATGTTTAGAGGGGTTGGGAGTTGAAGTGAGTAATCTGACATGATAATGAGTTGCAAATTTGCTTACATACTATAGACTTGCGGCGATATATACTCTCATCGAGCTGAGTTGCTAGTCATGGATCATTGGTTTGGATTTCGAGGTCTTTGGTAAGTCGGCTGCAATTAAGCTGTCCATAGATAGCTGATGTACTGTGTAGTAAAGCGTACTTGGGTATAGCGGACAACAGCGTTGCTCCTGGGAAGCGAGAGGAACGCAAAAGTGTAGGAGTGGAAAGGTTAGCTGCCATCGTCATCTTCATTTCCAACCCAGCTGAATGAAAGATTCTTCCAGGACCTTCCGTGAAAAGACCAACGACGAAGATATTCTGAATGAGCTTGCTAGCATTGCCGAGGAGCTGGAAAAAGATCTTGATAGGCTGCAGTACGCCGGGAAGACTGTGACTGTCAAGTACAAGGTAAGTTTAACTGATAAGGCAACGGAACATTGTGCTAATCTCTGTTCCTTAATATAGCTTCATACTTACGAGAGTGAGTTGTTTTTTAAACATCGATTGCCAGTACTGTAGCCGACTCGCTGTTCGCTTGACAGACAAAACACGAGCTAGGTCGGTAGGAAAGTATATATCTAGTAGTAAGGATATATTACCTATTGCCTTGGAATTGATGAAGAGGGAGCTACCGGTTCGAATACGGCTGTTGGGATTGCGTCTATCCACGCTGAAAGATTTGACGGTAGCAGATAAAGGAATCAAAGGGGTATGTTAGCGACAAGCACACATCCCTGATTGGACTGACATGTATCGACCACAGTTTTTCACCTCGCCTAGCAAGAAGCGAGCCACATCAACAGAAGCTGGCCCATCTCGGTCTATAACTCCGATACCGATTGATGACGATGACGACATTCCTGAGCTATTACGAATGGAAGAAGAGGACGAAGCTGAGGTATTAGATATGACGAATGATGATAATGATGTGGTAGACTCACCGATACCGTACGATAATGGCACGCCTCCGCCAACCTCGACATTGGGTAAACGGAAATCCTTGGAAGTGGACAAGCCATCACATTTGCTGGGACCAGTTTGTCCGATATGTAATAAAGCGTTAGGACCTGGGACCTCGAATACAGGTTTGAATGAACATATAGACTGGTGTCTCAATAAAGATGCGATCAGTGAAGCTAGTAAGAGATCACCTGTGAAGAAAATAAAAACGGATAATAAAGTTGGAAATCGTAATATCCCAAAAAAGGGCAAAGATGGGAAAGGGACAATGTTGAGTTGGCTAAAGAAACCTTAGAGAGCGATAGTATACTGTATTTTCAAGTTGTATTGTATTCAAATATTATCATTGCTTAACGCACCTTGTTGTATCACTCTACTACCACCATCTACCTCGATGCATATTTCCCAGTTTCATACTATTACGTAAATACACGTTGTATAACCGAACCGCGGGGTCTCCACTCGGCTTAAGCTATGTTTACAACTTCTCTTGGCGGTGCAATGTTCATCAATCCTTTGTTTCTGATGCGACTTCTAGTCACAACATTTCAGTCAGCATTCGGCTGTGAAATCGGTAAGATCGATCTGAAGGCTGGGATATCACCTCGAGATGATACGCTTGAACGCTGTAGGCCTAAGCCGAGTGCGTAGACCTTCAGGCAGTCTCACATACGGGCAAAATAGGTCAATCAACGTTCTACCTTCAAATATTTCGAGGAATCCTATCATCCCTTTACATCAGCGAATCCTCTTCCTTCGAGCCCGAGCATTATCAACCACTCCAGTACGACTGAACATACCTCAATGGCCTAATCCACCTGTTCCTCAACCGCCTGTAGGGCCATCAGATAACCTCACTAATACCCAATTCAACGGCGAATCCGAAAAAGAATCATTTTGGAGAAAATGGTCTTCCAGTGCATCATTTCAAGCTGCTTTGACTACAGTTGTAGGATTAGGTATGGTCTTTGCTGCTGGTGTAGGATATTTAGAATGGTATAAATCACATGTGTTACATAGGGTAAGTTCAAACATATAGTGGTCACCCTGATATCAGCTAATACTCGTTGAATTGTGATTAGATTATGCGAGCTTTTGAACCTGGATATGTGAGTTGCTCTTTCTCAGTTGACAGATACAGAGTAAATTATATCTGAACGTCTAATGCACAGGATCCAGCCTTGGAGTTATCTACATTACACGCACCTAATTCATCTCATATACATCGAAGAGAACAACCTTTGATAGATAGGATAGTTAGTGGGGTAGAAAAAGGAGGATATTATCTTATAATCGGGTCAAAAGGGACAGGGAAGGGAACTATGATTCTAGAGTAAGCTGCAGATTCTACGCTGACGAACGAAATGGCAGCTGATATTGCTATTTAATATTTCAGTGCTATGAGGAAGATCAACGCGGATGGTGTTTCTTTCTGCGAAGGTATGTAAATCAGCTTTCATTATCACGTTGAGATTAATTTACATTATTGATGACGATTTATTTGCTGCCTTAGCTCATCCTGATCTCGAAGTATTCAGATTACGTTTAGGAAAAGCCTTAGATTTTGATTTTTATGAGGATTGGCAAGGATCTTTATTCTCTAGAGCTGATCCTAGAAATGGTGGACCTGCTTTGGATGTTGAAAGAGCATTGAATAAACTTGAGAAAGTTGCGTTGAGATATGCTAGAAAGAATGGTAGACCCCTAGTTTTGGCTTTCAACAGTAAGTTCCCTCTCTGCGCCCTAGAACAAATCTGTAAGACAGCTGACTATGTATTCTGATTAGATATTCATCTCTTCCCAAACACGCCTGAAGGTCATGGCTTGCTGCATCAGTTGCAGCAGAGAGCAGAAGCATGGGCTGAAGGAGTAAGCTGAAGGTAACCTGGAACTAGGGATCAGGGCAGCTTACTGATATCGATGTTAGGGTATATTGACGATGATCTTCTCCACTGATGATTTCTGTAAGCCTTTCTAACTTACCAATCTGCATACGCTGACAAATGTCGCTTAGGGTGTCTCGACACGATGAAGAAAAATGCATCACGTATGCGTATACTTAGTGTATATGATCTCTCAGCCTCAGAATCATTCAGCGCCTTGAAGCATCTCCGTAGACAGGCTTTAGCCAATCGAGGCTTACAACGGGATATCGAAGAAGACGGTATTCTTCAGCGAGTTTATGAACTCGTTGGAGGTCGAACAAGTTATTTGGCCAGGGTCGCTAGAGCAGACGACATGTTGGGTAAGCTACAGTATGGCATACGGAGTGGACCAAGCTGACTCGGCGCATTATAGAGGAAGCGGAACAAATGATCGAAGGAGAGAAACAGTGGTTGCTATCAAAGTAAGTCACCTCGCTGGCGGAACGAGCGTAATCAGCTGATGTTTGGTTTAGAATTGGTCTCATTCCTGAACATGATGATGATGTGATGTAAGTGATGAATTTTACGAGAACTGACAAGCCAGACAGCTAATCATATATCGCTTTCTCACAGGGACGAGCAGAAGTCAGTATAATTTTCGTTTTGTTGGTTTGTTTTTGGCGACGCGTTATTAATATGTAGTCATTGTTACCCTGACGCAGATGGGCAAGGTGAGTAGATTTCATCTAACGAGGTGATGTATCTGACAATCGATCACAGTTGTTCATGGTTACTCCTCCGACATTTGGCCAATATGTTACCTCCTCTTTCGGATTACCCGGTAGTCGAGTCTAATGATAGTACCTCGAACAACAATGAACTTCCTGTGGTAGAAGAGCCTCCAGCAGATGAAACATCGAACAGTAGTGTCAATGTGACACCTCCTCCCAAGGAACCCTCTAGTGCAGATATTCACTTACCGCACGTTACATATGAAGCTGCTAGAAGGATCATGACACGAACTGATTTCTTGATGGATCTCGATCACTACCATGTAAGTCGTTTGGTCTTCGCATAATGATCGGACCAAATCACTGACAATCTCTGTATAGGTTGTATCAATTGATGTAAGTTGCAACTTGAAACGCAAAGTGGTCATACTGCTAATTCAGAACAGCTCAACCACCATGTCCGACCCGATTCCTTACTGTTGCTGAGAGCCGCTCAACAAGTCGTAGCGGAAGAAAGCTTTGACGAAGACTTGGATACCACGCGTTATCGAGTTGATCAAATTGAAGGTGAGTTTGACAGCGCTCGAGCCTTTGTGCCTTCCGCAGAACACTGCTTTTTCCCGGAATTCCTTACTAATGACGGGATGTCACTCGCACAGGTCTTCATCGACAAAGTGAATTGACCATAAAGGAACCTTTCAAGGTGACGTTTGACAAGATTGATGGAAAAGGAGTGTGGGAAGTGATTGGTTTAGGGGATAGTTTTGTTCCTGCCACAGAAGATGAGGAGGAAGAAAGATTAGTATGATGTGCGTTTCATCTTGCGTTGTCAGCCATTTCTGCCCAGCTATGCATACGTTGCAGGAGGTCAACAATGTAGGCGAAACACGAAATAAACAAGTTTTACATGTATGAAGTTGGTTGATTGAGAACGATCAAACACCATCAATTGAATTACACAGACATTACAATTGTTGTATACTAAATTAGGGTTAAAGGGGGGTCCTTTGATTTGATTTTTGGGTTTGAGGGGATACACCTACACGACTACGGGTTAGTACGTATGACTAGATTACACGCATATTCGGGAGTACATTACTAAATTGTAATGATTCTGAATTGAAGGTGGGTTCACCCTGAACATGTTTACGTTTCTTACGTGTTAACCCTGAAATTGGTATGGAGCAAATCATTAAATCATAATCCATCTGATGGAACATATCCTCATTGGTCATTGATTTTCCATGATTTCTTTTCTCACTCGATTTCACCTTTTAGGGTAATTTTCTTGGAAAACCAGTTTAATTTTTGACGCGTGTAGCTTTCTTTTTCTTTTTTACTTTGTGCTCTAGTCTGAATACTCTACCTGTATGGTGTGTAAGATAAAAAGGTCTAGACACATAAGACACGTTATGCATGATGTTATGCGGTAGATTTGTGACAAAAGAGCAAAAGTCAAAAGATGATGCACAGATCGTGACTTTCTTTCTTTGAGTGTTATAGCATTTTATATTGAATTTTAGCAATGTTCGTTTCTTTTGCGATTGATTTATTATAGTAACATTACATTTTAAACTTCAAACACTTCAATCTTCGTCATCCTTTTTTTGATCTTTGATTGATTGATCATCTCTTGATTCTCTTGTCATCTTCTTTTCTTCACTGGTGCTTGTTCATATATACCCCTTTATAACCCACTATATTGTTTATCCTTCTTGGATTGTTCTTGATATCCATCCATTCAACCATAACCGTATCGGAACATTACGTTTCTTCATTTCCTGTAAATCTCAATTAAATTCAGTTTTCTCATGACAACTCCTGATCTTGACAACGCAACGCGTCCAAGTTGATTTCATTCTGTCCACTCCACACAGCCTCTTCAATCACTTTTGCTCTATCAAGTTCATCCATTTTAGAATCATAATCTATTATTTACCCAACAAATATTGTACACAATGGCCTCATCACATCCTTCTTTACCTTCTCCAGAAGAGGATAAAGAAAACATGAAATTCACTTTACCTCCAATTCGTGATATTCACGCTACACCAAAGACTACTACGCATTTACCACCTACACCTTCCACTATTCCACCCATATATACTGGACAGGATCTCAATCTTACCACACCAGTCCAACCCCGAATGCGTCA
The DNA here is from genome assembly GCF_036810415.1 of Kwoniella dendrophila CBS 6074. Lineage (NCBI taxonomy): Eukaryota > Fungi > Basidiomycota > Tremellomycetes > Tremellales > Cryptococcaceae > Kwoniella > Kwoniella dendrophila. The sequence continues at coordinate 655,557 of NC_089480.1, forward strand.
GCCACTTCAATCTCTTCCAGGAAGTAGTAACAATAACCAGCTCGGGTCACTCACCTCCCACCCGATCTTCACTGCTCCTCAATCTCGTATGATGATGACACCTCAGACCAATGGAGTATCATCACATCAGCATCATCAAGGTATGAAAAATGGTAATCTACCTTCATCGGGATTAGCGTTTGAGGAGAAGCACCAGAAAGAGACTACTCAAATTCAAGGTCAATCCCGCTTACACCAAACTCCCTGTCCTAGACCTTCTGGCTCTACAACCTTGTCATCGGCAGCTAGAAAGAAAATTCATCCTCCTCCTACCAATACTCCTTTCGATACACCAAGCAATAATACTTTCAACATTGGCCATTCAAACGCGTCTGGTATAACCCATTTGAAAGCACCTGTTTCAGCGTTATCAACGCGTACCATGGGTAGATCCATTTCTACACCGACTCTACAAATGAATAATATACCCAAAGCTAGTACTTACACCATTTCTAATCGATCAGTCGCTAGTACTCAATACTCACCATCAGCAGAATCGAATCGATCTTCTTCCGTTTCTCGCGCAGGACCCAAAAGTCGCGCTAGATTATCATTTTCACCTTCTCCTGAGCCGTCATCACCTTTACCGATTGATCTTTCGGGGATTCAACCTCCTGCACCTTTCCCTGGACCTTATCCCACAGCTTATACACGTAAAGATCCGGTTCCATCTGATGAAGGTGAACCAGAATCAGAGAACAAAAGAAGTGGTCGTCAAGGTGCTCCAAGTTGGAACCCCTGGGATTATGTTCTAGGTGAAGTACCTGGAGGAGAACAAGGTCCGAATCAAACTCCGGTCAAAGACGATGATGGAAAAGGTAATAAAATTAGAAGGAGGTTTACAAAAAGAGAATTAGAAGCTTTAGAAGTTCTTTGGAGTATCTCCAAAAGTCCAAGTAAATACGAAAGACAAAGGTTAGGAGCATGGTTAGGTGTCAAGACGAAGCACATTACTGTTTGGGTAAGTTAAAAAAATCATATTTGTGTACTGTCATGGACTAAACTCTTTTATCTTGGTAGTTCCAAAACAGACGTCAAGAAGAGAAGCGTTACCTTCGAGAAGGGGCTCCAGTCGAACCTCCCCCTCCTTCTCGATCCAACCGAGGCACTTTTGATCCTGTTACCGGTAAATGGCGACCAGTACCTTTATCCTGCATTTCCGGCCTTCAGCCACCTCCCGAAGAGAAGTCTTCCATTGTCCGATCAATCAGTGTTGGCGACCTTACTCGGGATTTGTATTTCTCTCAACATCCTGAACTCCAAGCCCATGCCCTAACACCAACCCCATCGGGTCGAATGTATACATCCCAAGAGGCTGTTACTCCTTTACCTAAACGTGGTATGAGTACTTCACTCGACAACGTCCTTCGAGCCAGAGAAAGCGGCTTTGGTGAAAATAAGCCACGACCACATCGAAGAGGAAGTGGGGAAGCTTTGATCAAAGGTGAAGGTCAAGAGAGAATAAGGGAGATTCTCGCTCTCATGCCAAGTGATCCTCCCTCTATGGATTTATCCGAAATCGCAGCCGACGATGAAAGCGAAACCGACGAGAATGATAACCTTCAATCGCCAAAGCGAACTCCACTTGGTACCAGTAAAGGGGCTATGGGTCTTGATAGAATGCTCAACGGTCCTTCAAATGGTATTTTAGGTCGAGCTACCTCTCTTGATATCCTTGCATCCGCACCAAGAACAAAGGGCAAATACTGGTCATCCAGATCTAGCAATAACGGGAATATCTTCCAATCTCGTTCCATCAACGGATCGCCGGGTGTACTTGGAGCTATCAACCCTAATATACCTCAAGAAAGACAGCAAATTACTCCTGCTAAGCCTTCACTCAAACATCCATTACCTTCATCAACACACTCTGTATCCAAGCGAGCCCGCATGGACAACCCTCGCCAACGACCTGTACCTACATTCAAGCACAAAGATTCATTTTCACGATCAACAAGTGCTGCAGTACTTGAAACACCCGCCGCACCAAAGAAAGATGAAAATGATAAAGAACGTGGTGAGATGAAAACCCCGGGATTTGCAAGAAGTTTCTCCTTTTCTTCCAATATGAGTGAAGGTGTACCGCCTACACCTGATAACGTCGTGTTACCCAAAAAGCAAAATGGTCAAGTCAGGAAAGAGAAAAAACCTGAAGAGAAAGATGCTGATGTTCTTGGTGCTGCTGATGTTTTATTAAAACTTCTTGGAGGAGCTTAGTTTGATGTAATAATGATATGACTACGATTGACAAACGACAGAAATAAAAATGAATAGTTGAAACTGCTTGATGCGGTCAGGTAACTCTAGAAACAAGAAACAATACATACATATGCGAACGATAATTTTGAACGAAAAAGAAAAAGCACATCCCATGAGGTACAAACACATAGGTTATCACAATCTTGAATTTTGGTCTTTATAGCTTAGCATTATACATACAAATCTCTTTCTCTTGGTGCATATATTTATATTTATATACAGATTATATGTATAATATGACATGTTCTTGTCTGCCCGTCGTCGTCTTTCGTAATGTGAAGCACAAAGATGATCCAGGTTTCCAGGGACGAAAAACTCAGGATAAGGCCAGACGCGGTTTATGAGCACCGGTGATAAGGTATTTGTATGCCGGCGGATCTGGGTTATGACGCATATCTCACCACAAATCACTCTGAATTCAGTTTTCATTTCCATTACTCGTCATATTTTGTTCTTCGTTTTACCACCTAGACTGAAGCTAATAATCTTTAAAAAGCTGACACCAATTCCACAATATCTGTTGATCAGTATCAGGATTGTCTTCTATAGAGATAGCTTAACAAAATGGGGTTCTTTTCAGCTATTCTCTCTTGGTTCCAATTCCACTTGAATGTAATTCTTCATGCCGGTCTTCCACTTGTTTTTTGGGTTCAACCTAAATGGTCAATTGATCATGATGTACCTGATCAAAGTGGTAAAGTGAGTAGAACTAGACACTTTCTCTTTCGAATCTTTGCATCTCTAAGTGTGAATGTTAAACAGCTATTTAATCCTTGCATAGGTCATACTAGTTACAGGTGGAAATTCTGGTACAGGATATTCAACAGCGTTATCATTATATAATGCTGGAGCAAAAGTTTATATAGCGTGTAGAAATCAACAAAAAGCAAAAGAGGCTATCAAGAATATCCAAAATAATAATATAATGACATTAGATGGATCATTTAAGCCTAATCCTGGTAAAAATAGTAATATCAAAACAGGAACAATCGAATTCATCAAATTAGATTTGACAGACTTGGCAAGCGTTGATGAATGTGCTCAGGAATTCTTAAAGTGAGTTTGATAATAGTATTCCACCCGTATCGGATAGAAACAGTTCAGCAAGCTAATAATGACCACATGTACACCGCTCTAGAAAAGAACAAAAACTAGATGTTTTGTTTGCTAATGCTGGTGTTATGGCGTCGTGAGTCGTAACACAATCAACACGAGATGAGTATTGAAAATGAGCTGACAAGTGGGTATCCTTCAGGCCCGAAGGAATATATACTAAGCAAGGCTATACTTTACAATTTGGCACCAATGTAAGCACAACTTCTTATCGCCTCCGAAATATGGATCAATATTTTCGCTGCGGACAGCTGACTGCCTTGGTCGGTTAGGTGCTCGGTCATCAACGATTAATTTCACTCTTATTACCCTTACTGTTGTCATCACCACCTACAAATCCAAGTCGTGTAATTCTGACTTCATCTGCAGGTCATGCGGGTGCACCAAAAGGTGGGATTGATTTCAAGTCAGTCGTCCGAGATCCCTCCGAAGGATCTATCTCAACACAAAATGAAAATCCAAAACAGGGTAAATCAGAAAAGCCGAAATGGGTTGAATATGGTCAATCGAAATGGGGCAATATAGCTTTAGCAAAATATTTATATAACGAATATGGTAGAAAAGGTAGATTGATCAGTGTGGCTGTTCATCCAGGTAAGTCTTCATGTTTGCATTTCTGTGATTTTCACATGATCTGATTAAAAGCAATGCTGGTCTCTATCATTGTGAAGGTATGATTGCGACAAATCTAGCTCAACATCTTTCTTTGACACCTTATGTTATTAAATATGCCCCATGGCTTGCTGTGAGTGGTTGTTGGGAAGTATCATCTTAAAAGAGACTAACCGATTCTGCCACCAGCCAATAATCACTCGGACACCAAACATAGGTGCTGTCAATCAAGTTTGGGCAGCAACCATTTCGGATCACGATGCTAGATGGATAGACGGACAATACATCGTTCCTTATAGAAAGGTCGGAATTTCGCGCCCTGATTTGAAAGATGATGAAAAGATTGACGAAGTCTGGAATTGGTGCGAAGAGCAAGGCAAGAAATGGGCATAAATGACTAAATCAAATAAGCTGGTTCGAAAAATGAGATATCTCTAGCTATCATCGCAATAGCTTTCTTTCGTCGTGACTGGGTAAGATACTATAATGCATTCAACGTAAACTTGATTCTACAATATCCTGTACCCTCGTTGCAATATATTCGAAATCTTCACACGCTCCTTGTATATATTCTGGATCATTTTCGTCATCCATATGCCCTGAAGCTAGTGTGTCAGCTCGATCAAGTTTGACCAAAGACAAAATACCGCTCACCTTCCAGCACTTCCATCGTGAAAGAATGAGCATATTCTTCGAAATGATCGTGATGAGGTATAGGTGTTTCGGAATTCATGGGTCGATCAAGCTTATCATGTACAAGAAATCAGTCATCTCGCCTAACACGCGACGTCCATCTGGTTGTGTCAAGGAGACTCACCACAGCAGCAGTGACCGAAGCCCATGCTCTAGCTGTATTAGGATGATTGTAACCCCCTCCACCTGTTATGATAGTTTTCTTTCCCCATTTTTTGACTTGCTGTATACACCACTTCATACCACCTTCACCTTCTACAGACCAATTACCATATTGACCCACTCTATCACCTGGTAGACCATCAGAACCTAATTGAACTATGATGAAATCTGGATCCCACGATTTGACTATAGGTTCAACACAACCTTCCCATATTGTTTTATATGTTTTCGATGAAGTATACGCTCTTAATGGTACAGCCAAAGAGAATGGAGTTGGTAACCAAGGATTTGTCAGTTCTGACCAAGGTGTAGCAGGTGGATAAAAGCCTGGAGCCAAATGATGGATTGAAAACGTCATAACAGAAGGTGGTTTTGGTGGTTTCTGTTTCGGCATAGGATCAGGATAAACTTTAGTTGAATGAAAAGCTGAAGATACTCCATCTGAATAATGTAAATCTAAATCTAGGTATAATATTCTAGGCGGTCTGCTTTTCATCCTCTTATTCCCATTTGTACCGTGTTCCTGTCCTTCAGAATTATAATCCATTTTTATTCTACCTTCTTTAGACAGCAGTAATAAACCTAAAACTAAATCATTAACATAACAAAATCCACCAGCTTCACTTTTTTTAGCATGATGTCTTCCGCCATCCCAGCAAAGGACAAAATCAGCTTCGTCTCGTAGTAGCAGCCTACATGCTGTTAAAGTTGATGCAGCTACCAAGGAAACGTATTTCGGTAACGTTGTGAAAATCGGATTATCATGTGTTAAGTTGAATCCGTCTAACTCTTGAATTTCCTTCGCGCTGGATCCATCAAGCCTTGCTCTCTTGGCTGGTCTTGAAGAAGATGAAGCCGGCTCTTGTGGCGCAGTAGGATCATAATCAGGCGATGAATCTGGCCGCTGTTCCGATAATGCATCTACGGAAAATTAGCAACTTTTCAAGTTGAATGATGACAAAGAATTGGGATTTACCTATATATTCTTTATCGTGATATTTCAGCAAGCAATCTCCGGTACCCAAGTCTTCATCAGGAGCAACAACTTGAGCTCTGGGATGATTGTCGATGTGCGCTTTATCTTCAATAATCTCATCCAACAATTCTAAAGCTTTGATCAACCCATGAACCATGCTCGATCGTCCGATGTTGGAAGGAAGATCATCCGATACATCTTGAAGTTCTTGTGACCATATATAGGACACTCTGGGTGTAGTAGGCGGGGTCATAGCGTGTTGCTAATGAAAGTCTTGATTAGAGAATGCTTATGTACCATATGATAAACTATGTGAGAATGACTTGTTCATTGCATAAGGACTCGATATACGGTAAGTTGCTTCGACCAAAATTGAGGTAATGTTGATCTTGCGACGCGACTGTCATTCAGTAACTTAACGGGTTGATATGAAGTCATCGTCAACCAAGTCGCGCTGATTACAAAGTCATTACCAATATTACAAAAGCTTTCTGGATTTGATGGTTAAATCTCTAATCAATCCTAATCGACGTTAGTCTGAGTCCAAAGGTTATCGGGTATACCCCAATTCCCGGATGATCCGGCCGGTAGTTAACTGAAACACCATCATAGCAAAAGGTATGGATGGTCATGAGATCAACATGATTGTTTTGATTTTCGACCACATGCATAAGCATGCGTTTGCTTTTCAAATGACTGTTGGGGTCGATACAGTCTCCATTCCATCACAAGCGATTCTGAATATATAATCATGTAGTTCAATCTACTTTTCACCAGAATAATTGAAATTATCTACAATGATACGTTCGATACGTCCTTTAGCTGCCTTAAGCACAAGAATACCCACGGGAACGATAAGATCGATCAGACGGTATGCTGCTCAAGCTGAATCAGCGAATGGATCAAGCGACGATCCGAAATCTCCCTCATTTCGCCAATCGAGATCAGCTCCAACTATACAGCCTCCTGCTGCAACGACAGAGGAGCCTTCTTTAGGAGAAAGTCCGTTGTTCCTTCATACCACGGAAACGGTTAGTCGTTCCTACCTCGCTCTATTAATTTAGGCAGTGCCCTCTTTCTAAATGAGTCGCTCACCATCGCTTCCCCTAATTGCTGTTGCTAATCATTCTTATAGGCGCTTTCCACTCCCGGAATACGGTTTACGGATGGACATGGACTAAAAGGCCCAACTGGTAAAGGTAGACAAACTAGGCGGATGAACTTATACCAAGCTATACGGGATGCTTTAGGGTGAGTTGCCTGTCATAACAATGGAATGGCTGTAGCTTACATCGAATGTAGCACGGCTTTGGCCACGAACCCCAAATCTTTCGTGTTTGGTGAAGATGTTCAAACAGGTGTATTTAGATGTACAACTGGATTAGTCGATGAATTCGGTAAGTCACATGGTATGGGCGTGCAATGAGCTTTTGTTTTGGCTGATTGAGTCAACAAATTTGCAGGTAAGAAGCGAGTTTTCAACACACCACTCACGGAGCAGGGTATAGCGGGGTTTGCTATTGGATTAGCGAGTGTTGGGGCAACAGCGATTGCAGAGATTCAGTTCGGTGACTATGTACGTATTTTCAGTCTGGGTCGAGGCATTCTCTGACGTTTTTACAGATCTTCCCAGCATTCGATCAACTGGTCAATGAAGCTGCAAAACAGAGATACGCGAGTGGTGGAGCTTATCCACTGGAAGGTGGATCATTGACTATCAGAGCACCGATAGGAAGTGTAGGACATGGTGGTTTATACCATTCTCAATCACCAGAAGTAAATAAAGGTTCAGGACTTTTTGCACAGGAGGTAGCTGATACAACTGCTAGGGATACTTTCTTGGTGCCGCAGGGCTGAAGGTTGTTATCCCAAGATCACCTATTCAAGCTAAAGGTCTATTGCTGGCTGCTATCAGAGATCCTAATCCAGTTTTGGTCTTCGAGCCAAAGATACTGTATAGGGCAGCTGTAGAAGAGGTTCCAACGGACGATTATACTTTACCTATTGGTCAGCCTGAAATAGTGAGAGAAGGAACAGACTTGACAGTGGTTTCTTACGGTACACCATTACATATTTGTCGTAAGTGGGATAACATTCATCACGAGCTGTTTAGCTAAGATGATTCAGACCGAGCAATCGAATTGCTCAAATCGCCACCTCCATCTCTCATCCCGTTCCTCCCTGAGGCCCTTCGTCCGCCAAATCCTGCTCCAGCAATCCAGCTTATCGATCTTCGAACTATCTCGCCAATGCCGCTAGGTGCGATGACAGAAGCGGTAAAGAAAACCGGTCGAATGGTGATTGTCCATGAAGCTGGTAAAGCAGGTAGTGTAGGAAATGATCTAGCTGGCGAAGTTGGTCGAAGAGCTTTTGAATATCTGGAAGCGCCTATTGGCCTTGTTAGTGGTTGGGAGTAAGTTAGACTTTGCAAAAATGCTGCCCATTCAGCTAACACCTTCTAACAGTACGCCCGTCCCGTTAACATTCGAGAAGTTTTACCAACCAGATGTTATTAGAGTATTTGATAAATTAGTCGAAACTTTAGCATATTAGAAGCATTCAGCATATTTTCACTTTCATCATATTCGGATAGGAGAAAACAGCTGTACTATACACATAAATCCATGCACATGTAATCTACAATCATGTACAAAGATGATATTTACAATAAACTCATAATGCAATGCAATGCAGACCGGAACAGAACAGGAGGAGAAATGATATATCAAAAGACTACAACAAGGAATGGTTAGCCTCAATAAGTATAAGGGGAACTGGAAGAACCTACTAGCGTGAACAGCTTCTGAAGCAATAGCACTACCTGCTCCGAAACCAATACCAGTTGTGAAAGCATTACCAAGCTATACCAGATGAATGTCAGCGTGATAATTTGGAACAACCACACCCAAGGTTCGCTTACCTGGCCACCAATTTTACCAAATTTGTTCTCTTTTGGAGGTTCTTGTACTACTACACTACCTTGCACTTGTTGTTGTGGCGGCATCATTTGCATATGGCCAGGAGGCGGACCTTTCTGATCGTAGTATGATTGAGCAGAACCTTGATATGGTACCATCATTTGATGAGGGGCTTGTTGCATTGGCGGTGGAGGTGGAGGGGAACTATAATACGAAGTGGGTGGCCTATTCTGCTTGTAAGCTATCGGTAGATATATGCAGAGCGTTCGAAGGCTTACAATTTCTCGATGTAGTTCGAAGGGAAAAGACCTGACTTAGGAAGAGGAACAGTGTGACCGTTCGGAATAACTCTTCCTCGGTACCATTGTTCGTTGACTATATGAATGGGTTAGTCTTGCGAATCTATCAAAATCGGATATTCATGCTCACCTTCTTCATCAACTACGATGGTATCGCCACTCCTAAATTGCAGATCGTCCCCTTCCTATACACGGGAGTTAGCTCAAGAATGCGTTCTCACACAATGCTTGAATACTTACGGTTCCACTGAAATCCCATAAGGCTTTAGCTCTGACTTCTGGTCTACCTCTTGGCGGTAAACTTGGCGCAGGAGGTTGAACATGTGGCTGTTGAGGGGCAGGGGGCTGGATTTGTTGTTGTTGTTGAGGTGGGGAGTGAACAGACTCTTCTCTAGCATGTCGAATGGTCCATGATGCTTGAGGTGATTGGGTTTGAGATATTTGAAGACCGGCAAAAGATGATGTAGGAGATGGAGGAGCTAAAGATGGGAATGGTCCAGTCGGAGAAGGTAATTTCTGTCTGATCAAGGACGCATCAGCTGAATTGATGATCGATAATGATTCGAGTAGAGCTATCGAAGAGAGTGTCTGATTGATCAAGTGAGAAGCGAAGGCCTGTGCGGGTTGTTGAGTCATGCCGGCGGTTCTTCCTTCTTGGTGTATGACCAGTAATCAGAAATGGAAAAGAAAGAAGAGGCTGTCGATGCTAAACTGTTGACTTATATTCGATTTTTTATATAGATGTTTAGGTGAACACGATGAGGATGAAAAGATCAAGGATGATTGAGATTTGATAGGTTGAAAGGTATCTATCTCTGTATAACACACAGATCATATAACCAAGCACACGCATTCTAGAGCTAGATTAGTTATTATATATTATATGTATTGTTCATGTCACAACAATAACACTCTGATCACGTGGTACGAAAGTTCTTCCGCTGGAAGCGACCGACTAGGAGATGGAGATTGTGTATACCTCCGTATCATTGTTGTTTTTCCAATGATGATAAAAGTTGGAAATCATAACGGACAAATAATCAAATCGCTATTCCGATCCCCCACAATTCAGTTCTACTCAAGAATAGAGATAAAAAGATCGCCTTATCTTGCAAGCTTATCTCATCATATTGCCATCCTATCGTTCACTCCATCAGACTCAATTAAATCATGCTTAGAATAACAGCTTCATCCTCTTCTTCAGCAAGTCGGATCATCGCTGGGCCATCTGTTCGACGCGGTCTTGCCACTGCCGTATCTACACCACCTTCATCATCAACAGAGAATACTGCCGCTCCTGTACGACGTAAACGATTCGAGAAACTTGACGATGGTCTTACATTCGATGATTTTGTATCTGGAGAAGAGTTACCTCCCTCTGGTGACAGAGTAGTTTTGGGTAATACATCACAGTATGTCAATATCGTTATCAATGATACTGTAATTAAGCTAATTTATAATCGTTTATCGTCAGACCTCGTTTGCCATCCTTTTTGAAACACCCTATACCTACTGGAGCTTCATATAGTAGTATTAAGAAAGAATTACGAGGGTTGAATCTGCACACTGTCTGTGAAGAGGCAAAATGCCCTAATATAGGTGAATGTTGGGGAGGTGGAAAAGGGAATGCCACTGCAACTATTATGGTAAGTCCACGTTGTGTAAGCTATCAACCAACAGCCAGAACTAAATTATAATTGCACTTCCAGCTTATGGGTGATCAATGCACTCGAGGTTGCCGATTCTGTTCAGTCAAGACATCTAGAGCACCACCCCCGCTAGATGTCCATGAACCTGAAAATACCGCCGAAGCTATAAGTAGATGGGGTTTAGGATATATCGTATTGACAAGTGTAGACAGAGATGGTGAGTGGTTAATCTAGCTTCTGATTACTCACACACGGTCTTGCTGACGAATGATCTTCCCATCTACCAGACCTCGTAGATGGTGGAGCAGCACACATAGCATCAACCATTTCAAAAATCAAACAAAAAGCGCCAAAAATTTTAGTAGAAGCTCTGACACCTGATTTCGCAAATAAAGGAGTGAATACGATACATACAGTCGCATCTTCTGGATTAGATGTGTTCGCACACAACGTAGAAACTGTCGAGAGATGTACACCATTCGTAAGAGATAGAAGAGCAGGTTTCCAACAATCCTTGAAGGTGTTAGAACAAGCTAAAATTGGTGCTAAGAATGCCGGTAAAGAAATTTTGACGAAGACTAGTATAATGTTAGGTGTTGGTGAAAGAGAGGACGAAATCCATGAGACGCTCAAGAGTGAGTTTATCTACTTCCAAATCACGTGTATATACGGAAGCTGACGAAATCATCGAATTTAGGATTGAGACAATCAGACGTAGATGTGGTAACCTTTGGTCAGTATATGAGACCTACGAAGAAACACATGAAAGTCGACAGATATGTACAGCCAGAAGAGTTCGCCAAATGGAAGGAAGTCGCTGAGGGTATGGGCTTCTTGTATGTTGCAAGTGGACCTTTGGTCAGATCGAGTTACAAGGTAAGCTCTCAGTATTCTTTGTTGTGAGCACAGAAGCTGACTCGTTTCTATAATATCAGGCAGGAGAGTTCTTCATTGAAAATGTACTCAAGAAGAGGAGAACGGCAGCTGCTGGACAAGCCGCCGCAGAGCTTTCCACACAACCAGCTGAATCCTCATCTTCTTCTTCTGTATCAAACGCATAATTGTATATTTTGTAATGCATTGTATGTATATATAGTACAGATTCTACCGAGCTTTCCATTCGCCGCCGCCAGGACTACTTCCCCAGGTTGAGGATCTCATCATACCATTACGATCGTCCCGTGAGAAATACCCGCTTCCAGATCTTTCAAATGCTGGCGATCCCGAGGGTAGCGAAGATGGTATATATTCTTTCTCTTTTCCAACGACTGCTTTTGAGACTTCTTTCTGAGCTCGATTGAAGACTCGTAGACCGAACGAAGCTACCGTCCATACTCCCCCTAGAGACGATTTATGCTAGTTAGCCTTATGATTGCTTGCTAAGATCACCGATTATCAACACTTACCTATGACTCCCACTAATCTGATCAAGAATTGATATAGCGATGTTGTACGTTCTCTTACGGTTAAAGCCATAGCTTCAAGATCGTACTTGAAGAAGATACCCGGTACACCTTTCCCATGTTCAAACGATCTGGAATAGTCTGTTACTGCGTATTGAGAAGTAACAAGACGTCTTCGAGAAGCATCAATATATGTTGTTGGAACGACACGCAAGAAATACTGGAATATCGTGAACGCTGTAGTAACATATAATTAGCATCGCCATACTATTCGTGCTGAGTTTTTGGCAACTGACGCTCTTTAGCTATCTCATAGCTCTTATCCAGCGGTTGGGAGATGGCAGGGAAGAAAGGTCCGAACGAGAATTCGTGTACAATATGGGAAAGGTTCATCACTAAGGGGAGTATAGGCAATATGTAAGAACGCACAAACATTGACCATAAGATGTTAGTTGTACTCACATTGATGATCTGTATGCTCAAAACTCATGTAACCGTGACCAAGGGTAGTGATATGTAAATTCGCTGTAACCTTTTTTACTTCGACACTACCGTATATTCTACATGCTGGTCCATCAGGCACACTGTCGTATGTAGGTCTATAAGCGGCTTGAGTTCTCTTCACTCCTTGACGTGAGGGAGGTGAAAAAAGGAGACGCTGAATCCCGGTAAATGTTCTCTTTTGATTTGGTGTACGACGGCGGGAAGAAGAAATGATTTCCGAAGCTGATTGAGCGGTTGGCGAGACGTGTCTATAAAGAACGTCAATATCTCGTTTTATTGTTCACGATAATGAGCACCTACTTCATTGATGTTGATCCAGCTGTACTAAAATGCGTACCATCTTTGACAAAGGAATTACTGAGATGCAATCTATCTCCTACGGCATCTCTTAAATCGATAGTAAGGTCTAGACGACAAATCAGCTAGCTATATGATAAGCATATTGAATTACTTACAATGACATGGCATAGCTACGGTCAGATCGACATTGAGCTGGAGATCCTTCTGTAGCTCATGATCCACGTGAAAGGCATAATCCGGTGCACCATACAGGTATTCTCCCAAGTCGTTCTTAATATTGTCAATTAACCAAATGCAAAAGCGGAAATATATCATTATACTCACCAGTACTAGCAGGAATATTATAGCTCCTACTATGGCAGTCAATACACCTCCTCTTCTGGACTGAACAGTATAAGTGGATTGGACCTGAATTTCAAACTATATTAGCGAATGAGCTTGAAAACTTGACATCTTGACATACCTTTGGGAAAGCATCAAAGCTTTTTATAGGTGCCAGTTTATCCAACTCTTCCAACAAAGACTGACTTTCCCTTCTTGGCCTCGATTGCTCACTTGCATGGTCTATCAAGTGTGGCTCGTACATGTTAGTCAAAGTCAATGGCTCAAGAATGGCTCAAATACGTCAAAAGAGGTGATGTCAATAGTGAAATGTCAAACTCATTCGCCAAGTTAGTTGTAAGTTAGTTGTACTGAACGTGGACGTGGTTTTACAACCACGCGGAATCAAAATACAACCACTCGTCGTTGTCGGCGAGTACCGCGTCTCGACGTGCCTGCTTTGTTTTTGTTGTTTAATTTACCCTGAACTCACCACAGCAGTACCAATTTTGTACGTCAACAACATTCCAGACAATAACAATGAAAATCTCGAATGGGTAGATGTTCATTCAACTTCACTACTTTCAGGTGATCCAATCGCTAAAGCATCTTGAAACAAAGTCAACAATTACTTATAAACAGCTTGGACATTTCTGACCGCTTGCTCACTTCAGCATTCATGTCGGAACATATCCAAATATAACTCAATCAACCTTCTCAGTAGATGTCATTATCCCCTTCCAAACCAAGAACGCTATCTCGTCAGCCCTCCTCTCCATCCCTCGCTGTAGGTTTGCCTCCAGCTTTACCTGAATCCAACATCATGCAACCTTCTTCACCATCGAAAATGCCCAAGTCAAAATCCCGAAAACGTATACATCGAGGTGACGTCTCATCATCAGCAGCTTCTTCCGATAACGAGGAAGAAGATACACTGCAAACAACACCCAAAAGAAAGATTATCAATCCTATAGACTCTCCTTTACCACCTTCAACAGGCAAGAAAACAGTTAAGAAGATGACTCTAGAGGAAAGATTAGCTGCTGCTGCAAGTACAAGTAAAGCTGGAAGCTTAGCTAAAGGTGGCCTAAAAGCAAAAGTGAAAAGTAGCAGAAGTTTAGCAGAATTAAGTAGTTCGATTAGTGAACCAGCAGCTATGGCAGAAAGCTCTTCGTCTGGCTCAACAGTCTTGATGACGCCGCAATCTAGGTCAGAGATAATTGGATCTAGGAGTACAGCTTCAACCTCTAGCAGTGATAAGGTAGTCGTTTGTGTTAGGTTAGTCTCGATTGAAATATACTATCTTATCTCTGAATCACCCGAAAGACAACGCTAAGCCCGATGATTTTTCGCAGAATCAAACCCACTGAGAATCCATTCGCCAACATCGCGTATGAAATGACACCGACTTCCCTGACGTTGTCAGATGAACATCCTGGTGTCAAGAAGAGGGGAGGCAAAGCAGGTAGAGAAGATGGTTATACTTATACTTTTGGTAAGCAGGTTTAGAATATGAGCGCATATCTGATGTTTCCGAACAGACAAACTTCTCCAGTACCCTTCAACTACGCCAGAGCTATATCAACAAAAGATAGCACCTTTGGTGGACAAAGCCATGAATGGGTTTAATAGTACGATTTTCGCGTGAGTTGATGTTCAGCTGCAAAACGTTCATGTCTTGACTTTTCTTTACCTCAGCTATGGTCAAACAGGTAGTGGAAAGTCTTTCACTATGGTATGTCTCTTAGTCTTGATGATGTGTGAGCGAATATACTGATATGTACAACAGACTGGTACATCGGAAGAACTGGGTATAATACCATGCGCAGTTGACGGTGTGTTTGATGCGATTACCGCAGTAAGTATCGCTACTTTCCAAGTATATGACTTGAGCTGAATCTTTGACCAGGATACCGAGCGAGCGTTCCTTTTGCGGGTCTCGTATATTGAGATTTATAACGAGACTTTGCGAGATTTGCTGAACTTCAAGAAAGGTCCTCTGAAAGATGATGAGAAGCCGGCTATCCATTATGCGAAGGTGAGCAGTATAGCGTTTCAGCAAACCCATATAGCTGATCATTATGTGAAATAGGGTAAAGTATATGTTGACCCGTTGTCTGAAGAGATCGTCTCAACACCTCAGGATGTGATAGATTTGCTAGAAAAGGGTAATGCTCAGCGTAGAATAGGTGCAACCGACTGGGTAAGCCTTCCGACCTCGCCAAGTGGTGACATGGCTGACAGGCTTTTAACAGAATGAACGATCATCGAGATCGCATTGCGTCTTCACTATCGTCGTTGAGTCGAGACCAAGGGATGGTGATGGAGATGACGATATTAGATTGTCTCGGTTGGTGAGCGATACATCCGACTATGTATTGTACATAGCTAATATAGTTATTTTTGCAGAATCTTATCGTAAGCCTGCACCTTACCTGTACATGGGATTGCTGCTAAATTCTACCTGTAGGATCTTGCTGGATCTGAGAAAGCTGTTTCAGACTCTGAGAGACGTGGTGAGGGTAAACATATCAACCAGAGGTGAGCCACAGCCAAAGAGTTAGACATGAAGAGCTGATTTGTACTCAGTTTGCTCGCTCTGCGAGAGGTGATCAACAAATTGACCGAAAAGACCAAAGCAACGTAAGTTGGTATCCTTTATCGCTTGATCTATAGTGCTGATTAAAATTCAGTCATGTTCCTTATCGAAATTCGAAACTCACTCATCTGCTTGAGAATGCTCTAGGAGGTGATTCCAACATATGCGTGATATGCACGTGAGTTAATTATTCTGGTTGTTACGAGATGAACTAAAGGTGTTTTCAGCATGTCGGCGGAAGAAGAACACTGCTCGGAAACGCTTGAGACGCTAAAATTCGCTGGACGATGTTCTCAAGTAAAGACGAACGCGAAGAAGAACGTTGTGAGTGGATAAGGGTATTATTCTGTTGAGCGATGCTGATGTGTTTGGCCAGTTACAATCATCGGAACGAGCACTGATCAAAGCCAAAGATCAAGAGATAGAGGAGCTGAAATTGCGGCTAGCGAATTTGACGAAAGGTGAAACCCCAAGAAAAGAGGAACCACAAGAGGATGCAATGTCAAATGTAGGTGCCTATTGTATAGATTGAGGAGGTATGCTGATGACCTACATAGCTCGCTGAATCTGTAGCCGCAATGGAAGCTAGAAAAGCCAAGCTAGCTGCTCAACTTTCGAAGCTGAATGGCGAGATTCTTACTTCTGAATTACCAAGGTCCGGTTCTGGTCTACCGCTCTCGCCGCCCAAACCAAAAAGGCGGCGTATTAGTGATTTCTCTGCCATACTTGCAACTGGATCTGGCAGAATGGGTATAGGTTTGGGTACTCCTAAGAAGACAGTCGATCGAAGAGCTATCAGTGGTATGAGCAGATTAACAGAAGAAAGTGAAGGAATGGCTGGTATCATGAATACTTTAGATCAGGCGGCTGATGGTAGCGTAGCGAAGGTAAGTAACTGAAAGGGACTCGAAAAGCGAAACGCTTATAACTTGAATAGAGTTTCGAACAAGATCGTGCTTTGGCAGCTGCCCGCCGCAACCTTGCAGCCAAAGAAGAAGAACTAGCCCTTGCCAACCGCAATCTTGCGTCTGCCCTTGGTCGAGCCTCTCAATTATCCGAACGTGATGCTAGGATTATTTCACTTGAAGCTGAACTTCGGGAGGCTCTGGATGCGCTTGCTTCCACTCAAGAAACAAAGCAACACACAGAACAGGAATTGGCAGCCACTCGACAAAACCTTCAGTACATCGAGAACGATATGATTGATCGAACCGCTCAGCTCGAGAATACTCGTAATGACCTTGTGGCAACCATTGACGAACGAGCGAAAAAAATAGATGAATTGGAGAACAAGATTATCGATCTTCGAAATAGTAGAGAAGAATTGATCATTGAAGATCAAGGTAGATTGGACGAAATATTAAGACAGGTAGCGGATGTCAAACAAGAGAAAGAAGCATTACTATCGGAGCTTGATGGCTTCAAGACACAACTCGATTCAGCTGAAAGAACAAAGCAAGAGGAGCTGGAAAAAATCAAGTCTGAAATGGAAGTTCTTGTTAAACAACGATCAGATACCCAGGTGGCTTTGGAAGCTGCCACCACACAAAACACAGCTTATGAATCTACCTTGTCAGATTTAAGAGGTCAAATCGACAGTCTCTCATCGGCTCAAGCCTCACGTCAAGCTGAAGTAGCAAACCTACAAACCGAAAAATCCCTCCTTGAACGTCAGACCGAAGAAGCTCGTTCTAATCTCGACCGTTTCCAACGTGAAGTGATGTCAAACGAAGCCACAGTATTAAAAGAATTACGCGAGGAAATTGGTAATTTAAGGAGAGGAAGAGATGAGGATAAAGCAGCTTGGGAGAAGACAAAGATTGAATTGGAAGAAGCAAATCAAGTATTCAGGAAACAGCAAGGGGAATCTCAAGCTGAAGCGGTAAACGTACAAAATGTTATTGTTGAAGCTGAAGAAAGAGAGAAGAAACTGCAAAATCAACTTGCTGAGGCTTTGAGAACGTTAGAAGAAGCTGCTAAAGCGAATGCCAACTTGGAAGTTAGACTCCGTCAAGAGACTGAATCGAAGGTATCTCTTGAGAATGAGAAGGTGGAACTTCTGTCACAATTAACAATTTCAGATCAACAGGTAAACGCAGTTCAGCAAATCAATCGAAACCTAGAAGATCGTTTCCAATCAGAATCTACCTTGAAAATCACCGCTGAGAAAGAGCGAGATGAAGCTCGATCGATGATGTCTGAAGCTGGTGGCATCAAAGAGCAACTACAACTAGAAATCGGAGCTCGACATGAAGCAGAAACTAAACTCATCGACATCACTAAACAGCTTGATTCGCAATGCATCCTAGTCACCAATCTCCAAGCGCAACTCAGTATTCTGCAAGATGTCCAGGACAAATTGTCTGCAGCTCAAACAGATCTTGAAACTCAAGAGAAGCGGTTGGAGATCGAATGTGCCGCTAGACAAGATGCCGAGAACAGATGTGTTGAAATGGCTAAACTTCGAGATCAAGCGGTAGCCGTTGAGAAGGAAAGGGAGATCATGGTGGAAAAGGAGAGCTCGGCTAAACGAGAATTGGAGGATCAAGTTGAAAACCTGTCAAGACAACGAGAAGCCAATCTTGAAGGTGTCAAAGAGATTAGAAGGAAATTAGACATCGAGGTGATAGAAAAAAAAGAGTTGGAGCAACAGTTGGATCAGCTGAAAGCCCGACAAGAAGCTGCGAGTTCAGGGGAGGGGGAAATCAAGGAAGCATTAGCTAAAGAAATTTTAGCAAAGGAAGAAATCTCTCGCCAACTGGTTAAGGTCACCGAAGATTTCCAAATGTCAGTCGAAACTCTAAAGGTGGAACTATCAGCATCACAAAAAGCCACAAGAGAAGCAGAGCAAAGGCTCTCATCCTTATCAGCCCATACTCAATCTATTTCAGATATCCAAAACCAGCTCACAATTGAAATAGCAGCCCGAAATGCCGCCGAATCACACATCTCTGAGATTTCTAGAGAATTGGTGAACAAGCACGAATCTGCTCAACAGATCTTGGAGGAAGAATTGTTATCCGTTCGTGAAACCCTCAAAGCAGCTCAATCAGAAGCATCAGAAGCGCGAATGCAAATCGAAGATCAACGAAACAAGTTGAGTAGATTATCAGCCGAATTAAGTGATATCAAATCAAGATCTGAAGTCACCATAACGACTTCAATCTCTTCTCGTCTTCGACATTCTGCTCCTGGTCCAGGTCATGGTATTGACAAAGATATGTCTTCTACAGCTCTTGATAGCTTGCGATTGAGATCTAGACGAGGTGTTTCGAGTGGTACTGGTACGCTAGAAAGAGATCATTCCTTAGATATGCTTAGAGCAAGAGAAGAAGAGGAAATTGAGCGACTAGAAAAAATCATCGAGGTGCAAAAAGGTATCATCGATGAACAGAGAGAGAAGATAGAGAGATGGGCCAAGGTAAGTTGGAAATTCCGTATATCAAGTATATATTAAGCTAATTTGGCTGCTTGTTTTGATAGGAAATGGAGAAACAGCGAGAAATCGTACGATTGCTTACTAACGACAACTCTGCATCTGTACCTTCGCCTTCACCTGTACCTATCCGAACGGGATCCCCTCGAGGTCATGCCAAATCCCATTCTATCTCCCATTCACCTATGCCTTCGCCGTTGCCAAATGCAAAGGGTTTAGTTTCTACTTTTACTGCTCGGAATCTTGCTTTACCTACAAGCCCATCTCCACTCCCAATGCATCCTTCCCAGTTCAACAATTCTTCATCCAGAAAGAATAGAAGGGTCACCATTGAACATGATATCGACCGATTAGCAGGTAAGTTAATTTCTGTTCAAAGATCGGATCAAGCTGATATTCATCATTTCTAGAAACGAGCAAAGTTAATAAAGCTAAAGCTATATTTGAGTCTCCAGA
Organism: Kwoniella dendrophila CBS 6074; assembly: GCF_036810415.1. NCBI lineage: Eukaryota > Fungi > Basidiomycota > Tremellomycetes > Tremellales > Cryptococcaceae > Kwoniella > Kwoniella dendrophila. Next base: position 675,296 of record NC_089480.1, read on the forward strand.
GAAGAACGCAGTTCCTGCGACTCCACCCAAAGCGCCTCTCAGGGCAGCCCAAAGTATAAGATCAGTTCCCAGACAACGTCGACCGTAGATAAAGCCTGGAGCATCAGTATTGCCTGTCCTAGTCAAAATTCATATTGTCCTGCTGTGCAGGGAGTTTCATACCTTTTTCCTTCTGCTCTTTTCAGTTTATTTCCGGGATGATGTTTTCTTCTTTTTATTGATCGTATATTCCCTGCATGTATATAAGCTATTTGATGGTCGTTGGTTTGAGAATCCATCCATGTTGACTAAAGATGTTAAGGTATAACAAATAACAAAATGCATATAACTTCTTTCTGAAAATTATGACAAAGATGACAACAACCGCCTACATGTTGATGTTTAGAAATCCGTGAAAAAGTGATCGTATGGTCCTGTTCCTGCCTTTCCGTATGCACTGACGTCTGCTTCTTGATATCGGTCAAATCTGAGAAGAATGTAAGTTTTTGGAACAACTACATAGCAGGATGAGATACTTACTGACTCGCATCTCCTTCTCCCTCAATCTTTGGTACGTATGGTGCTGGAATTTCCCTTCGATAAAGTTTATCCCAGTCGACTTCGGCGAACCAGCCGTGAGCGAAGATATCTGATGATCCGGCCCGCAAATTACCATAACGTTTAGTCAAGTCTCCAACCAGAAGGTTCTTGAGCAATTCTTTTGCGAGGGGATCGAAATAGGATGGGTATCGGACTTTTCCAGCAATAATCTACGCTGTCAGCTTGTTCGATGTTACGGAAGACTAACTTTTTCATATAATTTCATTGGATTCCCATCCTCAGTGAAGAAAGGTGGGTAACCGGCCTAGGGAAAGTCAGCTGAATGCTAGGCTGAGAAGGGTGGTGCAACTCACAAGCATTTCAAATATGAGTACACCGAGAGCGTACCAATCGACACTTTTATTGTAACCTTTTGACTGAACAACCTCGGGAGCGACTAAATATCAGCGGAAGTGTCATCATACAATTACTCACGATAATCAGGAGTTCCACATAAAGTCCATGTGATATCCGGGACGTGTTTGGCGAAACCAAAATCTGTTACTTTAACATGACCATCGGCACCAAGCAATAAGTTTTCCGGTTTGAGATCTCGGTAGATGATATCGAGCGAATGGAGGTAATCAAGCGCAAGGGCGACTTCAGCAGCGTAGAATTTGGCAACAGAATTGGGGAATCTTTGACTTTTTCGAAGCAAACTGAACAGTTCTCCACCAGCTACGAAATCCATAACCATATAAAGATTGTTGACATCTTGGAAAGTACCCCAAAGGTTGACAAGGAATGGATGTCGAACTCGGACTAACATTTCACGTTCAGAGTTGGTGTGTTCTACTTGTTTCATTTTGATTACTTTCTCCTTATTTAGAACTTTGACGGCATAGAATCGTCCGTTATGTTTAGATCTGACGAGATGTACACGACCAAAAGATCCTGTACCAAGCCTACAGATATCAGCGGTGATCACACCGGGTAAAACTCACGTTCTTTCGATATAGAAATCGTTAAGAGCATATCGTCCAGCAGTTTTGCGCTGAGCAGGTTGAGCAGGAGTTGGTGTAGGGTTATCTTGAGGAGTGATTGAAACGGTTTCCAGTGCGGCTTGAGTAGCTGCAGCATTGATAGCGGCTACTCGAGCTTGTTGAGCTGCCATTTGAAGGTTGGCTTGAGCAGCAGCAGCCTAAAGCGTGATCAGCTAAATTGCAACGCATGTCACTTACCTGTTCCTGAGCTTCCTTTGCCTTTTCTCTTATCCTCTCTTCATCTGCTCCACTGTCATTACGATTAAGAGGTGGCTGAGGTTCGGAAACGTCGGTCATCTGGATACTCATAGTTCTACTTTCGGAAACGGGTGTTTGATTTTCGGGTATTGATCCGCTGTTATGTACACCAAGAGCTGAAGAGAGCGTACGCGCTTGAGGGGGGACGTTGGACAAAGAAGAGGACGCCGATGATCCAGCAGTAGATTTCACATGGAACGGTGGTGATGGAGAATGACTGTGGGATTAGCTGCAGCCGTTACGAGAAGTACTCACCCTTCGATACCCTCCATTGGGGTGTGAGCCGACTTGGCATCTACTGCCGGGGCGAGGGGTGCTGGAGCAGATGGTGTCGATGGCTGAGAACTTATTGGCACTGTCTTTGAGGAGGCAGAAGGTGATGAGGGATTCGATTTATTAGAGGCAGAAGACTGTTGTTTTCTGTGAAATTTGTCTGACACTTTTTGGAACATGTTGAAGAAGCGAGATGGAGAGGGAAGATGGGCGAAGAGGAAATCTTACACAGACCACCTTTATCGGGAAAGGTATAGGGTAGAACCGCCGGTGCACGGACAGATAGGATCAAGCTATACTGTATATGTGAATATGAAATGTGAATGGAGATTATTGAATTACAGTCTGTTATGAGACCGTGTGTGGGAACTATACCTAGGATTAGTGCTGATCACCTTGAATGGTGTTGTGTTAGCGTATAGTTGCCACGTGATCTGCTATATCTTGTTATCGTGTTTTCACCGAACAAGGTGCAAACCTTAAACTTGCATCTTTAGTGAGTCACCCCTTATCCCCATCACCCACCATAGATCAAATAATCCGCTTAAGGCAATTAACCATACAGTGTTAATACACACCAAACAGCACTACCTATCAAGCCTTTCCATTAACGGCTTCTACCGGAAATAGCATAAAGTGATTGACACGTGGCCCAAAGGGGAGATGATATGATCTCCGCTTCTCCACAAACATACGTAATTCACTCCACTTGAAACGACCAGGTGAATTTGTCAAAATAACATATTAACGACTCTAGCTTAACATTTGGTCCATCATTACCAGTCTATCGTGGTATCAACTATAAACGCTGAGCTATACTAAGAGATGCCTCCCCGGACTAGAGCTGCTGTGGCTTCTGTCACTGCCCAAAATAATCCACTTTCTCGGACTGTTGTCACTATGACGACAAAAGATTCGCCACCTCCCAAGAAGAGACAACGAACGACTCAACTTGTGAATAATCCTACCTCACCGACTTCAAGCATTCTCAAACCTGTTCTTTCAAGGGAGCTACTACCGCCCACTTTATCCTTCTCTCTGAGAGATGCCATAACTCATCTATCCAAGGTAGATCCGCGGTTTACTTTGTTCTTTGAACACTTACCATGTCGACCGTTTGTACACCTTGAAGCTATCGACCCTTTCCGAACACTGGTAACTTCGATCATTGGTCAACAAGTATCTTGGCTAGCTGCTAGGGCTATAAATAACAGATTTAGAGCTTTGTATGGGTTTGATCCAGAGTCGAAAGATGGATTTCCTTCACCCGAAGTGGTAGAAAAAGAGGATGTGATGAGGTTGAAATCTGTTGGGCTGAGTACGAGAAAGGCAGAATACGGCAAGTTCCATGAATCCGTGCACTACATCGCATAAATTTGTACTGAACTGCCTAATAGTGATATCACTCGCTCAGCATTTTACCTCTGGTCAATTATCGAACGAGTTATTGCATTACGGTACAGATGAAGAGATCTCAAAAGCTTTGATAGCAGTACGAGGTATCGGTCAATGGACGGTCGATATGTTCTTGATGTTCTCGTTAAGACGTCCAGATGTTTTAGCTGTTGGGGATCTGGGAGTACAGAAGGGCTTGTTGAGGTGGGCTCTATCAGCTCATGGAGCCCTACTGAAGAAAACTGTTCTTACGTCAAAGAAGGGAAAAGGAAAAGCTAAGGTGGTAGAAACAATCCAAACTGATCTGGACACGGTTGTACGAGAGTCGACTCCAGAGCAGAAGACATCCGATATATTCCCTCCGACGCCATCCACACCTACATCGTCCTCGCATCCAGCTGCGTTAGTAACACCGGACGACTCTGCGCAAACAGTCAAGATACCTCCAACACCGAACTCGCCAATACTGCCATCTGAAACAGCTCGAATCCCTTCGGGTACCCTTCCTACACCTACGCCACAGTCTATGCTTGAACCGCTAAGCGGGAATCCTGATTGGAATCCCAATATAGCGGTACCACTACCGGATGGTCTCACATTGGATGTGCTGAAAGCTAGACTAGCTGGCAAGAAGGTCAAGTAAGTGACAATCCTCCTGTGCCCAACCCAGTATCGCTAATTTTCCTCGCTTCTGCTAGGGGTGGAATGTATCTCACGCCGAAGGAAATGGAGGATCTGACGCAGGGGTGGAGGCCATACCGGTCGCTAGCTGTTTTCTACATGTGGCCAGCCGCCGAAGAATCTTAGGCGTTCGGGATGATGAAATTAATGAAATTGACGAAATTGATAAAATCATGTAGCTAAAGATAGGGATTTACAGTTGTTTATGCATGTGTTAGATCTGCTGTAACAACATTTTGCTTCGACAAGTATGTAAACATCCGGGACCGGTAGAACGCCACTATTGTATGGTCCCAATCAAGCGCATTGGCCAGAACTCCTAGCTACCAGAGAGCCTTTGTCTGACGCACTGACAGTACAGGATGTTCTAAACTATATATGTGAAAGACTTTGCTGTCATTTGATTCAGATTCAAAGCGTCTCCTGATAAATTACACGATCGATCGCCGGTGTCTACGATTATGAGACACTGATGGACGTCATACTCGGCATCGGGAATTGCTTATAAACCACGTGGCTCAGGCGTCAAGTCAGAGGGAAGTCGATACAAAGCTGCTTACAGGAGGATGAGGTTGATCAGCACATTTACGTGAGACCTGCACTAAACTAAATTAAAAACATTCAACATTCCAAGACACGGTTTCCGGCGATTGGTTGTATTTTTTGCGTCAAGAGAGTATAACTGGTTACTACCAACAGGTCGACATTCAGTAGTATTGCTACAGTAAGATAAAATCCCATTCGTGCGAAAATTTCGTTCAACATGCATTCCATTTATCCCATTCTGAAAGGGGATCTTGCATGAAACAAGCTTGATAATATGTATCTCAGCGTAATGCAAGTCTCACAATCGTCATGCATGGTGAGAGGACATGATTCTTCGAGCTCCCCTCTCACCAAAGCGAACAAGTTGCAAAAGATGAAAAAATAGGAAATTGAATATGCGCCCTGAAAAGAGACTGATGCCCGAGTAAAAGAGTAAAAGGAAGCATCCTTTAATCTTACCCTGTGCTTACTGTTGTACCATATTATAAGATACCATCTCGTGTATGGGTTATAGCCAGAGTGGTTAGTCGTAAATCAAATCAAACTAGTAACGACGTACTCCAGTAAATACTTTGTATGTTAATTCCTCCTACTCCACGATTGTCACCTTTCTTCATCGACTTTTTACTTTTTCTCACTTCTTAATTTCGCCTCTTCTTTCAACTGCTTTTGAGGACTTATTAACATATAGCATTGACACATGCAACACAGCTAATCGAAAGATCAAAGCATCAACAGCACAACACAAAGTACCGCAATTGACAGACTTCTGCCTTTAAGCGGCATATTAATTCATTAGAAATTAGAGGTAGAAAAAACCCATACAAACACTGTCCACCCTACACCATGTCTACCAACACTCAAAGACCAGCACCGGCACCTATACATAACCATACAGAAAACAACAATGGACAACCATCCAGCTCTGCTAGCTCTTCCAACATACCACGCAATCAGCAAGCACCACAGAACGCTCAGTCACCGCTAGATTGGGCCAATTTCATGAATTTTCAAACTCCACCTGTCAACAATCAACCCGCCCAGAGTTATCAACATAGGATGCCTTCGCAGGACGACCAGTATAGTAACTTTGCTCACGGCATATCCATGTCACGCCCATCTCCTTCTTCGATAAATTTCCAGCAGCCACTACCTAGAGGCTCAACATCATCAACAGCCTCTTCACATCAAAATCCTAATCGACAATACAGCACGAGTTCGGCATCCTCCCAACCACAAATACCTACCTATCATGTCCCTTCTCAAACACCGCCTAACCCCCAATCGCCTCCCGGGAAAGCCATTGTTGGCAAGGGCAAATCACCAGCTACCAAACCATCAGAAACCCAAGATAACGGACTTTCTCTCGACCCTTCAGCATTCTCTCGTGATATTCGATTTCAAGTGCCTTCTTTCCTTACCAATCAAGTTGGAGGTGCACCAACATTTCCACCAGGTGGTGAGGCATGGAGTGGCTTCACCGGCGCCAATCTGTTTGGATCAGATGTCGGACAACTTACACCTGGAACTATCTTCTCCAATGCGTTCGGCATCACTCATACGGCAACAGATAATCAGCAGCAGTATTGCGATAACAACGGAAATATGCAGAACATGAGTTATGGAAATGATAATGGAGGGTGGGAGCAGTGGAATCACGAACAACAGACTAAGAACGATAACACCCAAAATCATCAAAACAACAACCATCTTAACAGTGCCATGTTTTATGTCAATCCAAATCCCAGTCCCAATATCTTAGCCTCTCGAAATGCTCCTGCTCGTGACCAGTCTCATCGAACTCCTCGGATGCAAATGACTGCTCCAATCAATACCAACGTTCAGAATCAAGGCCAAATGCCCAGTCCGCGTACATCTTATCCACAGTCGTCCACCTCGTCTGGCTCTATGCCGACCTCTGCCATTCTTCCACAGCAGCCAGCATTCCCCCAAGCAGCATTCGCCAATTATGACAATGTCCCCTCTGCATCAGCACCACACAATTCTGCCAGTACCGTCAACATCGCTTCCTCGTCAACTGCACCATATGCACCGCCTTCAAACACGCAGTCTCTTCTCACTGGACCTATGCCCCCTCAACTTGCAGATGGCCCAGGATTATATTCAACGACTGGTTTCGACATGGTCGGTGTTCTCGCTCGAGTAGCTGCTAGACGCGATCCTAGTACTGTCCTCGGACCGGTAGATTTGAGTTGCTCATTCCTAGTCGTCGTAAGTAGATTAGCACAACTTGACTTACCGATGCTGACTATATCGACAGGATATACGTCGATACGATTCACCTATTGTATACGCCTCACCCAGTTTCAGTCAGTTGACTGGCTATGACCTTTCTCAGATCCTTGGTCGAAATTGTCGATTCCTGCAGGGTACGTCTATGCGTTCTTATCTCGTATCACTCGCTGACACCTTGCTACAGCTCCTGATGGCGAAGTTGTCAAGGGATCTAAGCGAAAGTATACAGATAATACCGCTGTAGCTCATCTGAAGAGGATGTTAAATGCTGGTAAAGAATGTCAAGCGTCTCTCATCAACTATCGCCGAGGCGGAGTACCGTTTATCAATTTGGTCACAGTCGTTCCGATTCCTTGGGAAGGTACGGATATAGTGTATCACGTTGGTTTCCAAGTCGATCTCGTGGAACAACCTAATGCTATATTGCGAAACATGCGAGATGGAAGTTATCAAGTTAATTATACCGTCTCCAATCCACCAGAGAAGCCATTGAGGCCACCAGCTAGAGAAATTGGAGGCATCACTGGCCTTAGTGGTGAAGTGATGGAAATTATGGGTCAAAGAGTCAACACGCTAAGTGGTGGATCTGGAGAAGAAGCAGGTCGGATGGAATGGCTGAAAATGGTCTTGGATAATACGGATGGTAGGTCGTTCTATGATCCTCCTTGTCGACGATTGCTGAGTCTTCTTCAGATTTCGTCCATGCTTTATCCCTCAAGGGATTTTTCCAATACGTTTCACCTTCTGTAAGAAGAGTTCTTGAATACGAACCTGAAGAACTGCTTAACAAGAACATATCCGAATTCGCCCATCCATCTGATATCGTACCACTTATGCGAGAACTTAAAGATTCTACACATGCCCCCTCGGATGGGTCATCAGCTCGTCACGTCAACTTAGTCTTCCGGATCCGACGAAAAACTTCGGGTTATATTTGGATTGAAAGTGTCGGTCGACTGGTTGTAGAAGCAGGAAAAGGTAGAAAAGCCGTTATTTTGAGTGGTCGTGCTAGAGCTGTTCCCGCTTTACCTTGGGATTCGATCGCAAAATATGGTGGCTTAGCAGAAAGAGAGTTTTGGGGTAAAATCTCTTTCCAAGGTCTCATACTGAACACCACTCAAGGTGTAGAAGGAGTTCTTGGTCAACCTTCCGATGATCTCATCGGTCAAAGTTTCTTCTCTTTACTGCCTGGCGGCGATAACGGTCCCCCTCCAGCAGCACTTCTTCAAGCAGATCCATCAGCCCCTGTCTCCTCCTTATCTGCTGCCATCCGACGAGTTCTTCATGGCGATACACGTAACGGTGCGGTCTCTATCCAACACAAATTGGTTCACAAATCCGGCAATCAGGTCGATGTCATCACCGTCATCTACGCTCCCCGTCGCTCCATTCCAGATGTTCCCTTAGGTCGAGATGATGAGACTAGCAGCAACGGTGAAAGTGAAACGTCACGAAACTCCAGTCATGATATGGCTTCTATCACAGGTATCCCGCCTACTAGTTTGGTCATCCAAGTCAAACTCGTTGTCTCATCCATATCTGGCAACTCCATTCAAGCCATGACTCGTGCTCGACCTGTAGTACATGCGCCCGTCTCCAACCTGTTTGAGGAACTTGAAACCACTCGGGGCACATCTTGGCAATACGAATTACATCAGCTTCGACTACTCAATCGACGACTCAAGGAAGACATTGCAGCTGCTAAAGCTCGCGGTGCCGGAAAAACCAAAAACAGAAAACGAAAATACGAATCGGGTATAGGCGAGATGGGTCCGCCAGCTCTGCCATATAACAATTTGCATGAGCAATATACAGCTGCTCCACGTCACCAACTAGCACCCGGATTCGGGTTAGTCACACCGGGAATGGGAAATAGTTTCTATTAATGAAAATCAATAGTTGTATGTAAAATAAACCAAACTGTAGTATAGGAACGAAATCTTTTTGGCTTTTGAATGTAGTCATTAATCATATACGCAAATAATTTACTACTATGCATAATTGTAGAAAACCTCTATTTACTCTGTTTCGGTTGATGATGATTCCTTGCCTAGAATCGACCTTTTCCCATGAAATCTTTCTTTCTCTTTTTCCCGGACAGACGGATTCTCTGATGCTCTTCGCATAAATTGGAAAGCGGACAATGGGCTGCCCGTACCGCTGGGAGAGGTCTGGTTTAGGCTCTGTGCAGGCTGGGGTGTATGAGGGCGAGAGACGAGCTTGTAGCTGGTATTCGCTTTTGGGGCTTTCTCCGGAGACAAGTAATCTTGATGGACATTTGGTAAATCAACAACTCTGCTGATTGGTGTTCTATCTGATTTAGATGAGGCAATCGATGCAAGTGAGGAGCTGGACTGCGACGGAGGCAATGGTCTACCTGTATATGAGAGTGAAGCAGATGTGGTGGGGAAGGGTAATTTGGGATTCAAGAGGGAGCTACTTGATGATGAAGTAGACAATGCAGGGCGGATCGATGGACTGCCGACAGATATAGAACCGTTGAATGGTTTTTGCCAAGCCCCAACAGCTTCAGCGAAATGATCTAATAAGAATCTGGCTATCGCATTAGTAAAGTCTAACAGACATTCTAATCTGACTCACTTGGACAATTCCACCCAGCCTCCTCCTACTCGTACCATGACGGTTCTAGATCTCAAAATACGACAAAAGCATAACTTGGCTCTACCCTCCGCGCCTATCCAGTATTGTCCAGACTGGTCTTTCCACTCGTCTGCAGAGTTCAAACCGACAGGACGGACTGGCACATGTACCTACGCGGAATCAGCCTTGAACAACAACGCAGAATACTCACATCTAACTTGTTTACTATTTGCCCTACTGCAATATCGAGCGTGCTCCTTGTGTCAGCCACATATTGCTTCTTCCAGGTCCTCGAGAGGGACTTGCGCATTCGCGACGGTACCACCTGAGTGCTTCCATTCAGCTTTCCTGATAAGGACGATCGAGACGGTCGGGGTAGGGAGGATTGTCTAGGCCAAGTGCTGCTATCGGTGGAAGGTGTCATATTTGTCCCATCGTTGTAAACACTGCTTCCGTTCTTCCGACTGGAAAGACTATATCGGGTAGGGGTATCTGATGCAGCACGTATTCGTGATCCGGATGATTGGATAGCTGTCAGCGTGGGTGACAAAGTTGATACCTCCGTATTTGGGTTTGATGTGGCTCGATTGATAGGGCGAGGGATAGAGCTGGTTAAACGCGGTAGCCGAGATATTGTTCTAGCTCTGCTGGAGTTGATGGCAGGAATGGTGCTCATGACGCTGGGCGATCTCGAGTCAGAATCAGCTTCTTCAGCCGAGCGGATGCGCTCCTCTGCTAGACCTCGTAGATCATCCCAGGCTCGGACAATCCTGTCAACTTCGATTGCTACTTGTTTCACCTCTCCTGCATCATTACTTGACTTTATGACATTCTGTTGGACGCTTGTAGCGATATTCATGGTCAACTGAATCTGTTCTAAGTCACCATCATCAATGGCTTCTAGCAGATCACTAAAAGCGGCGTCACACTGTTTAACAGAGCTGTCGAAATCTGCAAGTTGACGATTTTGCGGGGCCGATTGTCGGTCGATTGCAATGGCATGAGCGGTGTCTTCGTGATCAGGCAATGTCTCGACCCGCTGCAGTTGCAAAGTTGTAGCAGTTGCCTCTGGTATAGCCACAGTTAGCAAAATTTGCGAGCGGGGTGTTCCGTCTGTGTATTCGTTCGATGGACTGGTGCTGCTTCGCAAGTCGATTTGTTCCACTGTCTCTTGCAGTTTACAGTCTGAAGCATCGACACTGGCGTCTAAGACCGCTTGTTCATGAGAAGGTAGAGGACCAAACACATCTCCACTAGGCAACTTATCTTGCACCTCATCCTTTCGCTTACTCGTGCTCTTACATACTAAGGTGTCTAATTTTCGTTTTACATTTTCGACGTCCGAGAATAGGGAAACGACCGAACTTCTCGCAGCATCCACAGACAATGACGATGGATCGATGTCACTAGTAGTTGCTAGGGGTCTTTCTTCTACACTTCTTTCAAGCACTTCCAGTGCAGCTTGACTATCTCGTTCGTACGCAATCAATGGAGAATTAAGTGCCCTTGACAGGTCCCGAGCGGCTGTCTCTATAGCTTCTGTTGCCTTGGCAGATTGTTGACAGGTGTTCAAGCTAGTTTCAAGAGCGGTGATGCGCTGGATGGATTCGGATTGGAAATGTCGATATTCAGAGATGATACCATTAAGGTGCTCCATAGCTGTATGACATCGATTTTTCCATTGTTCGTGAATGCTGCGTAAGTGAGAACATTTACAGTCTGCTATGAGAGCAGCAATTTCCATGGCGATGTCGTTGATATGATTACGGACGACTCTATCGACACATTCACTATCAAAAACTTCGTCGATGATCCTTTCGTTTAAACGGGAGGTGGTACTTGGATGATAGTTTAGTGTCGAATCTGTGGAAGTCACGCCGGTTGTTGAGGTCGAAGAAGTGTCGGTGAGTGGCATGACCTGTTGCGCTACATCTGCGAGAAAAGGGATTCTTTCTACCAAAGTAGACTCCCAAGTCTGATACTCCAACTCCATGTTTTCAATCTGTGTAGATAAAGCATCAGCCTCGAGACCATCAACATTCTGCTTTATGTCTCTTAACCGTCGAAGCCATGAAATTTTATCTTGATCCACCTTGTGAACAGCCTGAGTTTGTCGATACACCCTCCTGAGGAGATCAATCATCTTGTGTAGGTGATTTCCCTTATTCACGACCATGTCTATCCACTCTTGTAGGGATTTTCGCAGCTCTGAGAATCGGGGTTCGTTTATCGTGGAATATAATGGCGGTAATTTTTGCGTCACTTTCTTCGCTATGTCACTTTCTATTTCTTCTAATTTATTGGAAAACCGTGTCACATCTACCATGTCAGATGAAGGCCAGCTGGATTGGCGGATCCCAGCGATAATGTCCGCTTCTAGATGTTGAAGATCTATTCCATTGACTTTGATAGAAGCATCAAGCGGGTACAGCAGAGAGAATACGGCTTGATTAATCTTGATCACCTCGATAAGTTCACAAGTTCTACCGCACCGGTCTTCTAGTTCTTCAAATACTGCTTTGCTTTCAGGGATGAGGTTATCGACATCGGTAATTGAAAACTGTAGATTGATCGGCGGACTTGCAAGAAGATTCTGAAATTTGAGGATAGATAACGAATATTTTGTTGCAACCACCAGCCCTGTCTCCTTCTGCTTTTGGGCCTCACTAAGCTTACTATCAACGTCATCCAACCAAGAACCGTCAGATAGCATCGCGATCTCAAGGTTGCTGAGACTTGAAGAATTGGCATCTAAATCTGACAATGAGTTGAAGGTTTGCTTTAAAGCTCCTAGATTCGTTGTCGCTTGCTGACGCAAATCTGTCATGGCTTCTTTAGCCAAAGCTAGTTTTCCGTACCAATCCGCTCCGAGTTGACAGATCTGCAGAGCATTACGAGCTTGGTCCCGAGCTGAAGTGAGGGCGATGAGGACTTCTGCATTGTGGCGGTCGTTATCAGGATAAGCAGGATGCGAAGGACTTGGGAAATGCTGGTCGATAGGTTCCGGTAAATAGGTACGTGCAGCTTGCAAAGATTTCTTTAGGTCGCTGTGTAATTCATTTGTAATGGGTTGAAGCACGATCCCTTGCAGGGTTTCTTGTAGCTGCTTTGCAAGGTGGATTGTATCCACTGAGGCGTTGAAATGTGTTTCAGACCTATAACTTTATCATAAGCTTTCTTCCCTTTGAACAGAGCGATGAATGACCTACAGTTCCCAATGCGATTCCAAACGCTTACACCAGGCGATCTGATCTCCCAGATTCTTTACGGTTTCTTCAACTGCATCTTGGATATCCAGCATCTCTTCTGGAACCGCACTACCTTGTAGCTTTCCTTGACTATCGGGTGGTCCATCGCTGTCTCCGAGGCCTTTCAACGGTCCGGCCAAATCGATCATCTTGTCCAGTAGAGTACCGCTACGTTTGACCTGATTTACCAGAAGGTTTTTGTGCCGAATACCGAGATTGACTACTTGAGAATGGAGCAGTGGAATATAAAGTGCCCTCTTCGGCGTCGATTGCATACGAGGGGACTTGGATTGACCAGGAGATGAGGTGGTAAAGCCGATGCTGGGCGATACTGGTTGGGCTGTACTAAGTTTGGGAGATGTCAGCGATGAAGTGGGATCATCGACGTTGTGGGCTGTACGGGGAGGCGTGTGAAGTGCCAAAGCATCTTCACGCTGCATGGCTGATCGCAACCGACGAGGTTTCCGTAAATTCGATTCTTGCAATCCAGTTGACGGTTTCCAGCTCGCTTTGTCTTTCACTAACTCTGCTACTTCTCCACGTATCTGGTGTATCTCCTTCATCACGTCCCAGCGTATTTCATCCCAGTGTAGACGAGTTAGCACCATCTCTAAAAGCTCGCCTCGATGTCGAAGAAGTTTAAGAAGACGATCTATTAACACAATCAGATCGAGAGTAATCGAGACTAGATGCGTTGAGGGTGGAGTAAGGGGCAATAGGGTAGCAGCTGAGTATAGGTCAGCTTTATCCATATGGAACTTTGACGTCAATTTTGAAAGAGTTAGCTTACCTCGAGTCTTCTCTTTGATTCTTCCGAGATCGCCTCCGTCAAACTTCAAAACTTCTTCTTCTAAGCTGTCTCGGTCGTTTTGCCATTGCTTGACCTGATCAGTGGTAGGCAATCGCCATAACGATGAGCTTTCTCCTGCCCTGATGAACGGAGTTCTATGGTCATCGCAGGCCGCTGCTACTTCTAAGGTGCAGTGGATGAAAGGGTAAACAGGCTCCACATCTTCCAGTAGCTAGTCTCGTCGGTTGAGCGGTCATTCCATATAAAATACGAGGATACATACCTTCAGCTTTGCCTCGAACCACCTCCGCTTTTCCAGAAAATCCCTCAGTTCCTGCGCTTCATCTGCTGACAAGTCCTGCAGAGCCTCCTCGCTATGAAACAGCATTGCCGTGGCTTCACCCGCTTGCTCGATAAGTATCGATCAAAAGCAAGCAATCCACTATATATAGATGTGTCATGTTGGTATGTCGAAAAACATGCACGTTATGTTACGTTCGTTACGTTTGTTTGTGCATGGTAAAACACGTGATCGCTAGCTTCCGCTGATACCCGCGCCGCGCCGCGGATGTTGACAAATGACGTTGTACTCGTAGCAACGAAAGAGGATTTATACGGTATTCAATCTTTTTATTCCTGAAGCATATTGGTCTAGATTATACCATCATGTCAGAGCAGGAGCTACCTGAAGCACGAAAGTCGACTTCCACTCTGCTTGACGGTAATCATTCATTCCCACCCTTTTATGCGTGCTATCTGCTTCGCTCGAAAGCCACTGCCAACTCCAACAGGACATATGTAAGTGTTATGACAATACATCTTTAGCTCACCTGCACTAGGTCGGATCTACGCCTAACCCTCCTCGTCGAATACGTCAACACAATGGTGAGCTGACTCAAGGAGCATGGAAGACTTCCAAACATCGTCCATGGGTAAGTACCGGAAAGCCACGAGGACAAAGCTGATGTACCGATACAGGAAATGCAGATGATTGTTTATGGGTACGTGACCCATTCAAAAGAAATCAGCTGATCAGACTCAGCTTTCCCAGCAAGCTTACTGCTCTTCAAGTGAGTGATCTCCCTAGCTCCTTGTTTGATGTTGACTTTCAACTAGTTTGAATGGGCATGGCAGAAGCCTGAACTATCGAGACATTTGCGTACCTACGATCCTCAAAGTGGAGAAGACTCTGGACCGATCTTCAAAAAGGATATCAAACGGAATTTGATAGAGAGAAAACTTGCGTGAGTAAACCCATGTCCCCTCATTTGCTTACGATCAGAGTTGCACATGCTCTTTTGACAGTACCACCCTTCAATCGGCTCCCATTACATTTGAGATTTTTCGTCAAAGAAGTGTACGATCTATTTGATGGTATCGAGCAGACTGGACCCCGTTCTGGACCTTCACGCCGAACTAAGAAGAGTACAAATGAGGGCTGGACACCACTGCCTCTGCCGTCAACACTGACTCGCATCCTCGACCTTGGAGGAGTGTCTGGTTCAACAGGACATCGGAGACAAAGTACTCAGGGCGTGCAAAGCAGAGATGGACCGATAGACGTGGAAGACAACGATTTCCGAAGGAGCGATGGCGTGTGGGGTAAATGGAAGAGGCTAGAAGAGCGTGTCAAAGCTGGCGAGCAACCGAAATGTCTCAAATGTGATGGAAAAGTGGATTATACGGTGCGTTAACTTTAATTTCAACGCCGCTAACATCGTAGCAACATTTGTCGTTTGCCATTTGCCCGTTGCACCCCTCCTGCCGATATATCGGCCATCTCGACTGCTTAGCCACCTGTCTTCTTCGCAAATCTACGCATGTAATGCCACATCGAGGCCTTTGCCCCACCTGTAACGGCGAATTTGAATGGGGTCAAATCATTAGGGCTTGCTATGCACGGCAAGAAGGATTACAAAGAGAAGGGGAAGAAGCACTCAAAATGGCAAAGAAGGCTGCGCGCAAAGGTAAACGTCGCAAGCAAGATAATATCTCTACCGAAGAGGACGAAGAGGAGCAAACCTCACCAATAACACAAGGGATCGACACTATATCGCTCGAGACACCACCAAAACGGGTCCTAGATCGCTCGGCTTCCGATCTTCTGGAAGACGAAAAGACCATTCGTGCCAAACGACAACCACAGAGCCGCTTTCAGGCCGATTGAAATAATGATGAAGAACTAGAATAGAAAAGATTCGAGAGGGAAATGATGGCGATACAGTAATATGCATGTTTCTATTTCTTACTGTAACCCCGCTTCTTCTCATTCTCCTTAACGGCATCTTGATCTTGTATGCTAAGTCCAGCTATAGTCTGCTCAATATCAGGATCCGCTTTCTTCCCCGTGATGTCCCGTTTCTCATTGCTTCGTGATTCTTCTGTTTCTTCTTCAGCTTTGATGGTAGTCTCAATGGCTGGCTGTTCGTCTTCGGGATTGGTTTCGGTAGGAGGAGTATCGACTGATTCGGCATCATCTTCTTCGTCTGATGTAACATAATCTTCCCAATCGAGCTATAGAGGTGATCAGCTTGGTTACGTCTGAATGAGTTAAATTTGTCACGTACGTAATCATATATGACTCTCACGATAAGACTGCAACTGGGACATATTGCAATTTCTTCACCGTCTCTCAGTTGACCTTTCGATATCTCAAACCGGTCACCACAAGGACAAGGATAATGAAAGAGTCGAGCTACAGGATCCCAAGCGAAATCTTCGATTTCTAATTCGTCATAATAGTTGGGCATATCGTTTGTTGTTGTAGATTATAGCTATCTCGGACAGGTATATGACTCAATCTCGATAAGCAGCAATCAGCGGCAAATATTGATGAACCAGAGCACCAGGAGTTGGATGAAACCAAATAAAGACAATAAAAAGAGGTGATACAGACAAAAAAGCGCTTTATGTGGTAGGTTAAAATAAAATACTTAAACAATCACGTGGGGATGACGGTATCAGCATGATGGAGACTCCACATTCACACGCCCCACAGTAAAATAATAATACATAATATATTAAATATTCCTATCATTCAACTTGTATGCGACGTCATGTTCATTACAGTAGTTACTACTCCCTACCACCGAACCCTTCGCTCTAACTTTATCTTTATCTCTTCCATATCCCACATTCCTCTTTTATCACTTTTTTATACCTCTTATTTCCATCTCCTTTCTACTTTATCTTCTCATCCACATACCACATTGAAAATGACCGATAAAGCTCAAATGCCCACAGATGGTCAGTTGATCGTCCTATATTTGTTATACCAGTATGGTCGCTGATCTAACGGTTATTAAAGGTACCGGTGTCCTGCTCTCTGATCCCTGGTACGCTATAAAGCTGTTCAAGTTGTCTGTTCACTAACTAGTGGTATAGGCTCGAACCTTTCTCTCCCGCCCTTCGAAAGCGTTATGCGGCATATAAAAAGCAACTTGACAACATCGAAGAGCACGAAGGAGGTCTCGCTCATTTTTCCGAAGGTTACAAATCCATGGGTCTTCAAGTAGACGAGAATGGAGGAGTCAGGTATCGAGAATGGGCGCCCAATGCTACAGCAGCTCGATTGATTGGAGAATTTAGTGAGTCATGCATATAGAAGATACTCAGCTGACATAACAGACGGCTGGTCGCATTCCGCCAACCCAATGACTAAATCATCTTACGGGGTATGGGAGTGCTATGTCCCGCCCAAATCACCTGGAGTCTGCGCCATTCCCCACGATTCCATGATCAAAATCTCTATGACAGTACCTTCAGGCGACTCCATCGATCGTATTCCAACCTGGATATCTCGTGTAACCCAAGATCTTTCCATATCCCCAATTTATGAAGGAAGATTCTGGAACCCACCAAAAGAACAGATCTACCAATTCAAGCACGGTCATTCTAATAGGTCGTCAGAAGGCTTGAAGATTTACGAGGCACACGGTAAGCTCCCAAGACTGCTGAATTTAGCTCACATATATAGTTGGTATTTCCAGTCCTAACATGCGAGTCACAACATACAAGGAATTCGAGGAGGATGTCTTGCCGAGAATAAAAAAGCTCGGTTATAACTGCATCCAAATGTGAGTTACACCTTCGTGAAGCAGAGCTGACAAGTCTCATAGGATGGCTGTTATGGAACATGCTTACTACGCTTGTAAGTGATACACTCTTCTACTGCATGGGGTATCCAACTGATACTGCCAACCCTCAGCCTTCGGTTATCAAGTCACAAATTTCTTTGCCGCATCTTCGCGATATGGTAAGTCTATACATGTTGACAGCAAAATCCTGACTCGTTTTCTCCAGGAACACCCGAGGACTTGAAATCGCTTATTGATAAGGCTCATGAGATGGGTCTTACTGTCTTACTTGATGTCGTCCATTCTCACGCATGTAAGAATATCTTGGATGGGTATGTAGATCCACATGCGTTGGATACAAAACTGCGCTAATCCTCGGATAGGATCAACGAATTTGATGGAACCGATCATTTGTACTTCCACGGAGGCGCTAAAGGCAAACACGAACTTTGGGATTCTCGTCTCTTCAATTATGGCCACCATGAAGTACTTCGGTTCCTTCTTTCAAACCTTCGATATTGGATGGATGTATACATGTTCGATGGATTCCGATTTGATGGGGTTACCAGTATGATGTACACCCATCATGGTATCGGCACGGGCTTTTCTGGAGGCTACCACGAGTACTTTGGTGACTCAGTCGATCTCGAAGCTATGGTGTATCTCATGCTGGTAAGTCAAGATTACACCGACATGAACGCCGAGCTGACTGTCTGCTTAGGCCAA
This sequence comes from Kwoniella dendrophila CBS 6074, assembly GCF_036810415.1. NCBI lineage: Eukaryota > Fungi > Basidiomycota > Tremellomycetes > Tremellales > Cryptococcaceae > Kwoniella > Kwoniella dendrophila. The sequence continues at coordinate 693,708 of NC_089480.1, forward strand.
CCAAATGCTTCATGAAGTGTATCCTAATGTCATCACAATCGCTGAAGATGTTTCCGGTATGCCGACTCTCGGTCGTCCAGTCTATGAAGGAGGTGTAGGATTTGATTACCGACTCTCTATGGCCGTGCCCGATATGTGGATCAAGATGCTCAAAGAGTTATCTGACGATCAGTGGGATATGGGAAGTGTTGTTCATACTTTAACAAATCGTCGACACCTGGAGAAAAGTGTCTCATACGCTGAAAGTCATGATCAAGCACTTGTCGGAGATAAGACTTTGGCGTTCTGGCTCATGGACAAAGAAATGTGTATGTACGGTATTCGTCTACTGGCGAACTCGCAGCTGACTCCCCCCCCGCAGATGAATACATGTCTGATCTCTCACCCTTAACACCGGTTGTTGATAGAGGTCTTGCCTTACACAAAATGATCAGGTACGTTTTCTACACTATGAACACCGCTGACTGGGCATAGATTTATCGTTCACACTTTGGGTGGAGAAGCATATCTCAACTTCGAAGGTAACGAATTTGGTCATCCAGAGTGAGTTGATGTAGCGGTACGTTTGTACTCGTTTACTTAATTATCTTTCGTCCATAGATGGATGGACTTCCCTCGAGAAGGAAACGGCAATTCCTTTGCTCACGCCCGCCGACAATTCAACCTCGTGGATGATCAACTCTTGCGTTACAAGTATTTGAACGAGTTCGATGTAGCTATGAATTGGCTCGAAGATAAATACAAGTGGCTCAGCTCACCTCAAGTATGTTTTCTGCTCTCATACACGACCTTGGAATTGAGAAAAACTGATATCGTTCTCAACAGGCATACGTCTCACTCAAGAACGAGAGCGACAAAGTAATCGTTTTCGAACGAGCAGGTCTTCTCTTCATTTTCAACTGTGAGTATACTTTTTCGTGTATCCCTCTTCCATACTTTTCCTGCTGTCAAGTCTAAGCAGCTCAACTGCCGGATTTCGTTGCTGATATGTATCTTTATACCGAAGTCAACCCCACTCAATCTTTCGCTGATTATCGTGTCGGTGTTGATGCACCCGGAGAGTACAAGGTAATCTTGTCCAGTGATGAAAAGAAATTTGGGGGACACGAAAGGATCGATCTCAATGGCAGATACTTTACAACACCCATGGAATGGAACGGTCGAGCCAACTGGATTCAAGTTTATACCCCTGCAAGGACTGTCTTGGTACTTGGTTTATAATTATCAATATGAACAAATAAAAAGGATAGCGCAGCTACAGTAATCGAAATATGCATACAATAATCATCGTCTACTTGCTTGGTGTTACCATGAATTATGTCATTCATAGTCAAGCACATGTAAGGTAGTTCAAGACACACGAGTTTATTTCTTCTAGAAACTGGCACTCTATTCCACAAATATAGCTGATCATGTATGCTGTTCTTTGAAATACTTGTCAGCCGAAAGAGCATACCCAGCGCCGTTTGGGGAGCTATGCATGCGACCAAGCCTGACTGATATGTATGACTACACTGTGGAAAATAAAGCCACATTTCACTGGTTACTTGTGTAAAATATCCGCCATAAGTGTTTTTTGTGGATGAACTTGTGACAATACTTGCCATGTGTATGCCATGTGTTTGCCACAAACACAGGCTGTTACTCCCACGAAGTCATATGCGTGTTTTCTGCTGGAAATTGCTGTGAAGCATTCCATAAGTTTCAACCGAAATGTAGCCCCATTTTCCACAGAGCTACAGGCCTTGAACGTACTGTGTCACGATGATCAAAGACGCCTTCGGTGTAGAGTTTCAATACATACAACGAGACAGCCAGAACAGGCAAGAAGTAACAGAAATAGTTAAGGTGTGACCGATATCGTTGAGGCTCATTTAACAGCTTTCTGCTCGAAATCATGTGGAGATGGTGAGCAAATACCACTTCTGCACTGGGTCCGCTGGAGAATTGCGTTAAGTATTCTCAGTAATCTCTCAAATTCCTGCACAAAAGAAAAAGTGATCTATGAAAACAGAGAGATTTGCGGCCCGAATTTCATGACGGCCAATGACGGCTGGTGCGGTGCGCTTAATTTTGGCATTATCTCCCTTCTGCTTCCTATCCTGAGACCGCCCCCATATACCGCTTGTACTGATGGGCATTGCCACCACTATTTATTCATCATTACTGATATCAAACTATATCATCCTGATGGCCTGACCATCTTATCAACTACCAAATGGCAATCAGAAATACATCAAATTCTGCTTGATACTTGTACAAGCATCACATGACTCGACCGCGACCTTCTCTGCCGGATACGGAAGTGGGTGATGCCGGATTGTTGAAACGGAGTGCACCGATCAACGTATTGCAATTTACCGTGATTACCGGCTGTGTATATGTGTGATTCCAGCAGGATTTCACATATAATAGACGGGAGATTCCCCTTTGCATGCGGAGTATGTTCACCAGCTTGTGCTGCAAGCGCGAGAGTATACATACATCTGTCTTCAGGCTCGATGGATTGGTTGGCAAGGACATCAACAGAGACTCGAACATCTACATAAATCTCTATCTGACAAGATATGGTGGATTGCCGTTCTTGAATTGTGATCTGCGTCCTAACCCTATAACAACTCAACTTTTCCAATTCCTGTACGTAATAACCGACTCCAAGCATGTACGTACGTTGAAACTCCAAGCTAAAGATTCATCTGTTACAATTGGGTGCAAAACCTTGATGTCGACAGACTTTTCCTTACCATTGGGCAGGAAAATAACCAAAATAAGCAAGCACCTCATGGGGATTTTGGTATACAGGGAAGATGTGATAGACTATCTATCTGGTCAACGAGCTATGCCAGCCAGTAATAGAGCATTCAAGGCGGCTTATACCGAAAACGTGAGTGTGGCGTCATCCTGTTCTTTGATACGAGGACCATACAGATAAATGCACAAACACCGGCAAGTTCCTGCGACAACTAAGTGTCAGACCTGTGCCATTATTGTGGACTCAAGTACTACTGCTGTTGGGATTGCTATAATTGATCGATACATCATATAAGCGATGATGTGTGAACGCAAAAAGTTACAATGCACCGAGTCGGCTGTGCTCTCCCATCAATCTCTGTACAAATTACTTTATCTGTGCGGTCATGAAGATGCGCAGAATTGCGGTAGGGGCCCTTGCAAACCTTCTCATTACTGACAAGCAGACACAAATCAGAGAAGACCGCTTAGCCAGCTTGAGCTATAAGTGATGAAGTATAACTCGTCGTACTTGTCTGTCGGTCGACAACAAACAGAAGTCATGTATATGTCAAAGGATTGAACAGACTATTCACCAAAAAAGACTTGCGAGTATGTTGGGAGATAATAAGTTGGATTTGTCTTGAGTAGAGGCATGTCGCTATGCAATTGTTTAGATCTTTGGGGAGGGGTCATCATGTCCACAAAAATTAGGGGATATATAAGTCTCAAGAGGTGCTACATGTCCTACAGGAGATCGCCGATGGAGAAAGAAACTGTCAGGCGGAGAAAGTTTCCATGCAGGAACAAGTAGAATACATGGTGTATCTCAAATACCTAACCAGGGTTCTCTTAGATGTCTCTGAGGATCGTCTAAGAGCGGCAACTCTTGGATATCTTTTGAATGCTTCTCAGATATGTCTAAGAGGTGGACATTATGAACACAAACATCAGACAGAAGCGTGAGTCGGCACGCGCATGCAGGTTTCAGGCCGAGATATGTAACGTATAGATTCTGTTAAGTTATATAATGCATGTCAAGGAGAAAGAAGTAAAAGATAAAAGAGAGAGGATGAAAATTTGATATAAGGGATAGGTTATCTAATAGTACACGTTCTATATCACGTAATTAACTAGAGCATCTAAGCGGCTCATTCTGACATACAAATCTTTCCTGGGCCAGGTCGTGGAATAAACGTACATGGTTCCATCGGGGATTGGTGCCAAATCGGTAGTAGATGCAGGTTCAGAGGCAGCATCTCTCGACTCTAACCGAATGCACGCATGCCTTCAATGCTACTCACCACCGCTCTCATACTTATCATATTCTCAAGAGTGTACAATATTGGGTAGAAGTCAAAGTGGTTGCCTCAATGTTCTTTGGCTTTAACAAAACCAGTAGATGTTGAATCTCATGGTATTAAGTATGAGCAGTATTGAATGCATCATAGAGCAAGAAGAAGAAGGAAGAAATAGATACCGGTCTAGAAAGTGTTCAAAACTCCGGTGCGTTCAGTTCTGACATAAGAGGCAGCGACACAAGGAGAAGAACAGAGACAAAAAAGCCGAAAAATGATATGAGCGCGATCCGATGCATAGATTCCCGGAATTTATTGATAATCTTGTTGTTGAATCTTGAGAGGAACGTAAGCAAATAGCCGAAACTCAAAGACATTTACTAAAAGATGTACTATTGCAATATTTATACACTTTGTGAAACGAAAAGATCTTGCTCCGCTTTAATAGCGGGCTCACTTCCAATAGTCTCTTATCAGCTATAAGCGATTGCAGGTTACATACAAAGAGCCAAAAGAGAAATCATCTGTTAGCAGAAGAAGATTATCCACCACTTATAGCATATACCTCCTCAGAGCTAGACGTCAATATCTGTCACGATGATCAAAGACGCCTTCGGTGTAGAGTGTCAATTCATACAACAAGACTGCCAGAACCGGTGAGAAGTAACGGAAATAGTTAAGATATGACCAATATTGTGTTGAGGCTTGAACGATATTTTCAAAAAGGAAGCGAGATACTCAGCTTTGGTGGACCTTAGAACGGACAATAGGCGTTGTAGCTTCTAAGAGATACCGAAGTGCAAATGATATTGTATGTACCAATAATAGTAATTTAGAGACGACAAATTCATAGGGGAACTAGATGATAGTATACAGAATGAGTGATGTATATCTATATTACTAAATCCCAATGCCCGTGATAGAAGGAGAAGTTGAACCAACGATATCTTCTATCATTCAACTATATCTTGACGCGTGAACGATATCTTTGATAACTTGAAGGTATCGGCAAGCGGAACCAATTTCTCTATTATGTAACCTAAAAATTTGTCATTGGCGGAAGCCGGCATGACAATATCCTTGCATCAAAATGATCTTAACACTGGATATTTCACTTATTAGTTCTTTCAGGAGGGCCACTGCACACCGCTCCCTGAGTAAGCATAGGTTGAGGAGAAGATGTAACAAAGAGAATGACTGGTTTTACGGCGCTACTCAGCAAGAAGACATATCAGCAATTGGGGCACTTCACCTGCTGAATATAAAATGGCACATTGGCATGTTTATAGTCGGAGATATTGAGGAGACAGACAAATGATATGCATAACGGGTTTGATCTCCCCTGACCTTTTCGTCATCTTACTGGTGAAAAACGAACCCTCGTCCGCGAGCCAAATTGGTGTAGGTTTTGTACCTCCGATCCAAGCAGATCCCCTACAGGGCGTCTTGAGGAAGCACGAAGGCGATGCGCAGAATGTATAGAGGTTTGAATATACTAGTTCGCGATATCTAGCCCGAAGTCGGAACACGATAGCCTCTCTACACTATACTAAACGATCTCCCGCGCTTCTCGAAGAAATCCGCAGATATTGCTTCGGAGGGATCATCATTGCTGAAAGGATGGTGTAACGCAACCTCTTTGTCGGAATCTGAGCGATAATCACGAATAGTGTAAGCCAAAAGACAACCATGTAGGAGCCTGATGTCGGGGCATGGGGGATACGTGTTGAAACAATCGAGAGCAAACGTTTGGCGTAACAGTCGTTTGAAGCAGGAAGTGAATGCGGTAGTCCACTAAATCATATGAGTGCAAAAAATGTTCTGAGACGCAGCTGACTGCTGTCGCTCACGCAATAAGCCATCACGTCGAAAAGTTTTTCGACGACAACTAAATATCGCTCTGCTCCGAGACAGTCTGAATATCCACCGGATGTCCCAGCTTAACCACGGTGGGCCGAACATATACCTCGTAAAAATAACGACGTGCCATCGAAAGCGTCTTACAGAAGACTAGGTGTTGATCAGTTTTGTCGGTAAGGCCGGTCACATCTTGCGGTCCTGGTCACTTTGCCTTGACGAACTTCTTGTGGACCTAAGGGTTGACAGTACGGAATGCCTGTCGAACTTCTTTAATGGGTGCAATGATTCAGGAATCAGCCCGTTGAGGATGGATACGAAGCGATATTAAGCTGGAAAGCGTGTGTCAAAAAGCATCGAGGCAGCTGCAGCCAAACCTGTATCTCGGGAACCTGAATTGCTGTATGGGTTACAGGATTAAATCAACCTGAGACTGTCACTCACTACACCTGGATATGTCACCTGTATGTGCGGTCCATCAGGTTGTTCATAGCTGAAGGCGATAAGAAATTAACCCTATTCAATTCGGTGTCTTGGGTGGTGCCAGGTAGCAATGACCGATGAATGTTGTTAGGGCGGTCGCGCTGAGGACCAAAAGGTATCGCTGCGCCCAAGAGGTGATAGGTGAGTAGAGATTGGAGCGATTTTGAGACCCAAGCTTCCCGATATCATGGATGAGAGAATGTAGTCAAGGGCGATGATAGCAACTGAGGTAGGTTTCGAAGGGAACAGAATAGGATGAGATTGCTGAAGCTGAGATGAGGTGCAGAGCGGGCCCGGGCACGCTGCTGCTTGCCACATGGGTTTAACAAACCGATTATCATGACATCAAACAGGAAGACAGTGTTCGACGAACGGATCAGACAGCCGCATCAGCGCTTCCACCTTACTGTTTTTATCACTCGTGTAGATCGCAGGACGAAGCGTTGAGCGGAAGGGAGGAATATGTTCGTTCTCAGCTGAACATCGAGGTATTTGCCGTCTTGAAGAAAGTTAGATGGGCGAGCGCATTCGGTATCGAGGTTAGGCAAAGATTAAGAATCTGGCAGGTAAAGAAGTACTTGATCGAAAAGTGCAATAAAATGAATGTGTGCAATGTGTTGTCCCGCGGTTCCAATGTCCTGACGTCATCGGTTTACATGTACAGTACATACAGCTAGTACATCTAGTCAAGTCGCGTCAACCGTGGACTATCTCTTTTGGTCGCGTCGGTCGAAATCTGTGAAGGCATCCTATCCTGTCTTCCTTTTTTATCGAGTTGCTTCCTGTTTCTTTTTTATCTCTTCTGCTCTAGCTTTATCCAGTCAATTCCACATTCCATTCTGCTAAAAACAGTATATACTTTAAAGGAGGTTTCTTCGCCCACATACTCTAACGATTCAATCCTCTCACTTACCTCTTTACTGATTAAATCCCCTCACTGAAAATGAGCTCCATAGGTGATCGCTCTGTAGCTAGCTCTTACAAGCAGGCCCTTGATACTTTACCGATGCGGAGCCGAAACAACTTTGGCACCTATACACCTGCCAAATCTAACAGAAGCTCCAATCGCGGCGGGCGAAATCAAGCGCCCTCCACTCAAGCGTCAAATCGTGGAGACGATATGAAGGAATATGTAGTTGCATTATTACAGGGTAAAGGTAAATGCGATCTTACTGACATCGATCAGCTGATTTTGACCTCATTACAGGGAATGGTGTGGAAGTAGGAATCGCTGTGCACAGTCTAATGACTGGACATGTAAGTTTCATCGTGGTGTATTAGCTGCAGAATGGCTGATACACCTCGAAGACGGTGATCACGCAGGCAAGTATATCACTGTCATTGGACATCAAATTGGAATGCTGAACTAGCTCTTCCACTGATTGATAGATTGCAGATACTCCCTGTAAGCCAATCAATTCCACTGCCGATCAGAGCTGACGTATGTCCAGTTTTTCACAAAACTCTACAACATCTCACCCTTCATCCTCCTTGTACAGTGTTGGTGCCTGATAGCTCCAACAATCACAACGCCGACGTTGAAAATCCCGGAACGAATCTTACTCAAGAAGTGGAGGAATACCTCGAGCTCAAATGCGATTTACTCTCGCGAGAGTGGTGGAACTCCGAATCAGGTAAGTTGATCCACCCGAAGCAGGAATGCAGCTCAATTTCCTCAAGGCACCACCTACATCCTTGATCTTAGTCTACCTGATGAGGTCAGAGCATCCACCCTGATGGCTTCCGCCGATAAGTATGTTTATTCTCGATTGTGTCGCTGGAATGGCTGCTCAAACAGTCTTTCCGCGACATCGTCTAGGTACTACGCTTTGTGCGCCACCTCTGCGCTGTTCAAATTTCTCGAAAATCGTCAAGGGGTATTTTATGACAAGGAAACCCTCCAAATTCGCTATACCACCTCGGAAGGTATGACACTGCTGCCGTGCTTGAACGTGGATATATTGACCACGACATGTATTCTTACAGGAACTATGTTCATCGATACCGAGACTGCCAAGAACCTCGAGCTTGTCAAAAATATCCTAACACACAAAACCAGTAATACTCTTTATGGTGAGTTTTTCATGTAAGCAAGGAAATAAAATGACCTGATGCAACCGCTGCATAGGGCTTTTGAATAAGTGCTGCACACCTATGGGTTCGCGGCTTCTTCGGGGCAACATCCTACAGCCAAGTAATGGTGGGTTTGGCGTTGTCAGGTCATCTGCCTTGTCTGAGGTACGCTGACAATTTTGACAGTCCGAGATACTATCCAAAGCAGGCATGATGCGGTGCAAGGTACGTGGAAACAAATATGGGGGAGGCTGACACGAGTAGAGCTGCTCCTTTCTTCCGAAAAGCTTAAATCAATACGAGCTCGATTGGAAGCTTTGGGTCATGTAAGTAGGATTGCCATTAGTTGGATGTCCGGCTAATGCATTGGTGGTAGACCGATTTGGACAAACTGATAAACCAGGTAGGGGGGTTCAATAGATAGTGTAGTCGGATAGCTGATCATTGCGTGTAGGCTACCAGAAAAGTATTGGGACCTGTGGACGTGGTTAACACCGACATACGGATCTCGATCCTTCTACAACTTGAGAAATATATCCAAGCTACCAAGAATCTGCTGTCTGAGGTGACATCGAACAGATGCAGAATCCTGATAGAAATCCAAAAAGTCAGTATCCTTCCGTCCTGTCATTGCTGACAAGCTTTTCAGGAGTTGTCGAATGCGGTACTCTCAGAGATTCAAGGAAAAATACAAGGTAAGGTGTATGCATTGGAAACGCATGCTGACGATACAGAATGTCTTTCAACCGAGATGGTTGTAACCAATGTAAAGCAGCGAAATGCGACTACAAGTCGACTTTATGCTGTCAAGGCCGAGTTTAACCATCTTCTCGACGTAGCTAGAAAAACCTACAAAGAGAATTTAGATGACATTGAACAACGTAAGTCAGCGTTATCATTGATGTTTGCTAATCACCTGATTTAGTGGAAAGGGATTTCGAAGGTATGTATGCGGGAGATCAAACGGTAGATGTTCTAAATATCGGTACAGAACAACATTCTTTACAATGTCGACTAGAGCCGGTAGAGAACAAATTCCGGCTCACTCTTACCAATCAAGAGGTAGACGGTAAAGCACTACCATCTGAATGCATTAATGTCCAGTACAAGAAGAATAAGTGAGTTCGAGGACACACGGGATACGCTGACAGTCATGCAGAGTATCTTTCACTACTCACGAGCTGGTGAGTGTTTTCTTGGATGGGAGGAGCTAACTGCGTAGCTCAAACGAAATGCCAAGCTGGAGCAAGCCCGACAAGAGGTTTTGTTACTTAGTGGTGAAATTGTCACGGAACTGCTTGCATCGGTAGTTGCAGACATCAGTAAGTCATCTCTACATGTCGTCGTGCTGATCATCCTTGAAGGGGGTCTATACCGTTCCAGTGACGCTGTAAGTCCAATCATCGGGTCTCCTGGAAATCAGGGCTAACACAGTCTTCAGATCGCCAAACTTGATGTATTGGCATGCTTTGCGGAATTAGCTTCTTGTAAGTCTTGAACTGAGATCCGAGTAATTTCGCTGAAATATCTTAGTTGGCGACTGTGGTATGTGGTGTTACAGAACGAAGGTCATTTTACGGGTCTGACTATTTCTCGGACAGTCCGCCCAGAGTTTAGTGATACTATCGCGGTAGGTCTTAATATGAGCGGGTCGCCAATAACAACTAATTGTATTCCAGGTCAAGGCGGGAAGACATCCCATTCTAGACCAAACTTTGGGGTCAGGGGACTGTGTTCCTAACGATATGTCGGTATCAGTATCTCGATAATGAAGGGAATACTCACCGATGATGTTCTTAGCTACGCTGTTCAAGGTCATGCGTCATTCCAGCTTATTCAAGGACCAAAGTGAGCAACATCCATTGGCTTACTCGATGTTGACAGATTGCAACTTTTATAGTATGTCTGGAAAGAGTACTTTTCTGCGACAAGTGGGACTCCTCACCGTGCAAGCCATGCTAGGTTGCTAGTAAGTCGCAACGGCACGAATCCTGCTGATCAGTCTAGTGTCCCGGCACAATATGCGTCTTTCCGGCTACATGATGCTTTACTCAGTCGTCTCTCGAATGATGGTGAGTCTTTCTTTGATTTCCCCAGGATATCTGTTGATGCTGCACAGACTCGCTCGATAGGAACCTGTCGACTTTTGCATCTGAGATGGCCACTTCAGCTATGATACTAGGTGAGATCGCAGTACAAAGTGATTTAGCTGAGGCGATTAGGCCTGGCAACATCGAATTCAATGGTTATCATCGATGAGGTGAGTCTCAAGTCGTTGCAGTTTGACGCTAACTGCATCTCAGCTAGGACGAGGCACCGCTCCACTCGAAGGTTTAGGATTGTCGCATGCTATTGCTGAATCGCTTATCAACCGTAAGGTATGTCAACCTGATTGGGACAAAGGCTCATCTTTAGGCTTTCGTATTTTTCACCACCCATTTCCATGATCTTGCCACAACGCTTGGCTCCCTACCCGGGGTAGTAAGGTACGTGCACCGGCGTATGTTCATTCAGCTGATGGAGAGTGTAGAATGCATTTAAGAGTACAGGTGAGCGACTTTTTGGGGACTGCTTCTTCATAGTAACGTTTGAGTAGGACAACAAGGTCGAAGACGAGAACAACGCTTTTTCAACAACCTTTCAATACAAGATTGATGAAGGACCCGCCATTATTGACCATTATGGTGAGTCAAGCCGAAATGTCTCCGTTGTTCTGACATCCTGCAGGACTGGAGCTCGCAAAACTAGCTTCTCTACCTGAAGCCGTTATGGTCCGAGCCAAAGACGTGGCCATGAGCTTGAGTGAACTAGAACAAAAAGGTAGGAGCATTACTCGCCGTTTACTATTGTTGACTGGCGATCTAGGCCGTGATTCGACTGCAAGCCAAGCTCTGGTAAACCGACGAAAATTGCTTTTCGAAGTGAGTGGTTGAGCATACCTTTGTGTCGGTTTATAACAGCTAATCGAATTTTAGCTCCGAGACAAGCTCCGACATATCATACAACACTCCAAGATGGACAATGATGCTCTCGCCGAGAGTCTAAGAACCGTGCAACGGGAAAGTCTTGTGGAGCTGCAAAAGACTTTCCACGCATGTGCTTAACGAATCTGTAGCTTAGTTAAGCGGCAAATACATCTGTAAACAGACCTATGGTATATGTATTTTACATCCCATGTTCAAGTACTGATGCCCAATCCAACTTCTGACCCGGCCACCCCTCTCCACCATTCACAATAAGCGTTCGTTCTTGTACGACACGTAGCTCCCTCAGTCGCATGCGTTTAGCCTTTCGGCGAGGGTCTCCAGGGTTTGACGGGTTGACAGCATCCAGTTCGGCATCGGATGGGATGACTGCGGAGTGCTGCTCGCCTGAAAGGTGGTGAAGAGGTCTGGGTGTTGCAGCACCAGATACACCTGTCTGTACTAAAGAATGGATGTGAGTGCGGAGTAGGATTTGTTGGACTGTCAGGAGAGCCTTTGATACTGCATAAGGTAAAGGTGGTAAATCGGATCGAGAATCTGGATTCTCAAAATGAGCCAATACCATAGCGGAAAAGAGATCTCCTACTCCGGAAAAATATCCTCGAATAGTCGGCAACGCAAAAGCCCAAGTTTGTATATCGCCATTTTGCCATGTACTGGCAAAGCACACCAACACTTCATCTTCTGGTTCACCCACCCCAACTGCATCGTACCATGGCGGTGTCGGGTCTGGTAATAGAGATAGATACGACGTTGGCGGGGGAGGAAGGTTGAGCTTGGTGACCAGTGAGATAGGAAGGGGTATAGAGGAGAAAGCGACATGCGATAGGGAATTGGTGGTATGAATATGTTGGAGAGCATCGTGCAGTGTAGTCATTGAGGTTATATTGATTCCAGAGAGCAATCTACGAAAACGTTAGCGATGTTCGAGAGGGCCTTCGGTGATTACTTACTCGACTTCGAATTGGTTGGGTGTGATTATACTAGCTATCTGTAGCATTTCCTTATAAATTGGAACAACATCCTCCGACACATAGAGACCAGTACCCATATCTCCCATGACCGCTATCGAAGAATATCAGCAACGTGTTCTGCAAATGATGACTTGCTTACGGTCTAGGACGTATAATCGTTCTGGATTGGCTTCCTTCATCTTTCGTATCTGCTCTGCAACCACTTTCAGTGCTTCAGCTCCCGGTACATATCCAGTTAAGATCCGGGAGTGGGCGACTAAGCCGTTCGTGGTGAGTCCTTCAAAGATGGCGCCGAGTTGTTCGGGAGTGGTTTTGTGTCCATTGGTATGTCCGTAACCTATATTGAGATCAGCATTATGCTTGAGTGATGTCAACTCACCTGTATGATTGGAAAATTGCACGGTATTTACAACATCGACATCATACCCAAGCATTTGAAGAGGAAAGGTTGCAGCTCGATTACCTGGAATATTAATAGGTCAGCATATATGCAGCGCAACTGGGATAATGTACATACCTACATAGCCCGAAACGACATGCGACTGGATGGACAGCACCCTCCCAGGATCGAGAGTAGACATGTTGTATAGATTGGTTTGAAAGTGATAGTTTTCACTAATGTACGCAACAAATGATTTCAATTTGACTGACACGATCATTTGTTTCTAGTCATCATTAAACCGGAGAACCGCACTCGATCAATTCCGTTATGGTCGGCGATTACCGATATTAATGGAATAATTTGGGAAAATCAGATTATTGCTCAACACTGTATGTTCGCCGATGCAACGTTGAGGCTATTCTATAATGAGAAGTGAATCTTCCTTGCATTTTTGACATTTTTACTACAATTAAATGGAGATGTCTATGTTAGACTATAATATGCTAAGTGGAAAGAGAGAATAATACTATCAAGATGCTGGGATCAAAACTATATCGAAAGCCAACCTGTCCTTTAGATATACATGAATCTTTTATTTTTGCTTCTAAACCTATACTTGTACACCAACGCCTTATTGTTTCTTTTCACCTTCAGATGATGATGATTCCGATGACTCGGAAGAAGCAGAAGATTCAGATCCTTCAGAAGCTCGGGATTCAGCGTTTCTCTTCTCGTAAACCTGTAAAACATTTTACGTTAGCACTGTCAATATATATGATAACGTTTTCATGCTCACCTTTTGGAACAAACCGAGGGAAGCTTGTTGAGCGGCATCTAAAGCGGATTTGATATCTTCTGGTTTAACACTAGCATCACCGGCAGCACCCTTGGCAGAGACTTCTCTAAGTTCACCAAGGAGTTTCTTGACTTTCTCTCGTTCTTCTTTATCAAGTTGAGATTCGAATTCAGCCATTGATTTCTCGGTATCTGTGACGAAACTTTCACCTCTGTTGGCTTCTTCAATAATTTGTCGCCGAGTTTTATCGGCTTCAGCGTATTTTTCAGAATCAGCAATCATTTGTTCGATTTCGGAATCGGCAAGACCGGATGATGAAGCGATGGTCATTGATTGTTCTCTGTTGGTGGCTTTGTCGATAGCGCCGACGTTAACGATACCATCGGCATCAATGTCGAAGGAGATTTGAATTTGAGGAACACCTTTTGGTGCAGGAGGAAGGCCGGTAAGTTGGAAATCACCAAGAAGTTTGTTGTCTCGTACTAATTCACGTTCACCTTGGTAAACTTTGACTTGAATAGCGGTTTGACCATCAGCGGCGGTGGAGAAGGTTTGAGATTTTTTGGTTGGAATAGTGGTGTTTCGGTTGATTAATCGAGTAAAGACACCACCAAGGGTTTCGATACCGAGGGAAAGAGGAGTAACATCGAGGAGGAGAATATCGGTAACGTTACCAGCAAGGACACCTGCTTGGATAGAAGCACCAATGGCAACAGCTTCATCTGGGTTGACACCCTTACTTGGCTCTCGACCAAAGACACCTTTGACGGTGTCGACTACTTTAGGCATTCTTGACATACCACCGACTAAGATGACTTCGTTAATTTCAGAAGCTTTGACACCGGCATCACTCAAAGCCTTTTTACATGGGTCGATGGTTCGGTCGACTAAAGGCTTGACAATAGATTCAAATCGAGCTCTTGTCAAGTTCAAGTTGATGTGTTGAGGACCTTCAGCGGTGGCAGTGATGTAAGGGAGTGATACGTCGGTGGCACCGGCACTCGATAATTCAACTTTGGCTTTCTCAGCAGCTTCTCTGATACGTTGAATAGCCATTTTGTCTTTGGATACATCGATACCGGTTTCTTTTTTGAATTCAGCGAGGATGTGGTTGACAAGAGCGATATCGAAATCTTCACCACCAAGATGGGTATCACCGTTGGTGGATTTTACTTCGAATACACCTTTTTGCATTTCGAGGATGGAGATATCGAATGTACCACCTCCCAAATCGTAGACGGCAATAACAGCTGAGTCGGATTTGTCGAGACCGTAAGCAAGAGCGGCAGCGGTAGGTTCGTTAATGACTCGGAGAACCTCGAGACCAGCAATGGAACCGGCATCTTTGGTAGCTTGTCGTTGGGAATCGTTGAAGTAAGCTGGGACAGTGATAACGGCGTGTTTGACAGGTTTACCGAGGTATGCGGCAGCAGTATCCTTCATTTTTCCGACAACGAAAGCACCGATTTGTGATGGCGAGTATTTTTCTCCACGGGCCTCAACCCAAGCATCTCCGTTGTTGTGAGCGACGATTTTGAATGGAACGTTGGCAATATCTTTTTGTACTTCAGCGTCTTTGAATTTTCGACCGATTAATCTGATAAAAAAGTTTAGTAATGATCAACTTCTTAAAAACATACAACTACTCACCGTTTAGAGGCAAAGATGGTGTTTTCACCGTTAACGACTGCTTGTCGTCTGGCAGGTTGACCGACTAATCGTTCTCCATCTGATACAGGTGGACATTAGCTCTACTCGAAGCGGATAAACCGAACAAACGTACCTTTGGTGAAAGCGACAACTGAAGGGGTAGTTCTAGCACCTTCAGCGTTTTCTAATACTTTTGGTGAACCACCTTCAAAGATACTGCAGAGCAATGTCAGCGTGTGACTCCCAAGGAGCAAGAGCGGAGATAACTCACGAGACACAAGAGTTGGTGGTACCGAGATCGATACTACAATATCATTAGCCGCTGCGCCGCTTCATACCACGTTGCTCAATCCACTTACCCGATCACAGGTCCGGTTACCTTTCCACTGTTGAATCGTTTGGAGGTAAGGAGAGGGGAGGAAGTTCTCTACGATAATTCAGGTGGCAAGGATGTTTTGAATTAGTTGACTATCGATCGAGATGTGGAGGCAATTTTCAACAGATATACTTACAGCGACATTTCGCAAAGGACTAAGAGTTGAGCTTGATCGGAGTGAACGAGCGACCGAGTACATTTTGGTGACTGTATCGATTTTTTGAAAGTGAAGAATGGAAGAAAAGAAATAGGAAACAACGGTTTAATGTTGAAGAAGTAGGCAAAGTCAAAAGAAAAAAAAAAAAGAGATTTTGACTAATAAGGATGATGGGTAATAAGACATCTAGCGAATTCTATAAACTGACAGCGATGAAATTGAAAAAAATGATCCCGTCGGACACAATCGGCAATATCACCATAATAAATCAACTAGTATCATCTAATTACGTACCCCATTTACAACATACAGTTTTACCCACTTGTCATGAATTCCCGCAGTGGCAAACGGTACGTATCTAGACGCTACAACGGCCATAACGATCATTGGATATGTATATACACATGCATGTAACATAGTTGGGACTTTTTACAACAATCTTAAGACTTCTCATCCTTTTGGACATGATACAACATGCTTTCCGGCCAATTTTCACTGGATGAACGTCCTCGACTCTACTTGTGTATCTAAATCGAATGGGTTTCTACTCCAATTACGCGTACTCCCTTCTTCCTAGGTATGGCATCGGTGAGTTGATTGCAACCTGTATCAGTACCCAAAATGTCAGGATAGCAAAACGACAAGTAGAAATAATGACTCACCCCAAACTCGAAGCAGTTCAATCTCGTTACACCCGTCCAGGACATCTTTCACCGTGAAATCAGTCACTTGTCTACACCAGCCTATATTCAATTCCTTGAGGTGTTTGCACTTGACTAAAGTTTCGAGACCATCTTTTGAAGTCTCCCGCCAGCCTAATAAATTTAATCTTTCGACAGTGGCACCAGAATGAGCAACCAATGCCTGCAATGCTCCCTCTTTGAGGTCATGTCCTTTTTCCAGATCTATCCATTCCAATCCAGGTCTGTTTTGTGCTTGTAGAGACTTGAAAAATGCTTCGACACCTTCATCCGTCAGCTCAACGACATTGCGAAGAGTGAGACGACGAAGACCAGGGCAGTTGGTAGCGATAGCCGGTAGAATAGCGTCTGTCAGATCTGAATTATCCGATAAATCGAGGCTTTCCAAACTCTTGCCAACCGCTGAAAGGAGATCTATAACGGCATCATCTGTCAATGGTGTGCCGGCTGCCGAAAGATCGAGTGATGTAAGCTTTTTGAGGGATTTGAGAGCAACGAGACAGTCGTTGTTCAGTTGACCTATCTCAGCCAGTCGGAGTTCGGTTATGTTCGGGCAAGATTTGACTAAAACTTCTATAATTTCGAGATCAATTCGAGGGGATTGAGTGACGAGTAAAGTTTCTAAGCGCTTTCCAGTGGATTTGAACAAATCGATCCAGCCTGGCTTCCTAACAAGGAAGGGTCCAAATAGCTCGAGATGTTTCAATTGCTTCAACGATTTCCCCCATGCAGTAAGCGCTTCAGCTGAAAGCTGACCACACAAGTGTAAGTGGAGAGCCGTGAGATTAGGGCATAATGTTGACATGGTGATAAACGCCTCGGGTGTAAGACCTACTAAAGTTAGCAACGATTTGTCATAAAGGGGTAATTCAACTCACGAGTACAATCGTACATTGTAAGGGAGTCTCTATCTGGAGAGTAGAATAATTGAGCTGTTTCCGCGGTTCTAGGTGAATATCAGCACGAGTCACAAATATATTTGGACCACTCACAACCGCCGACTCTTGGAAATGATTCTGCAGACTTTATCCATGTTTATACCACCGATATCACCCAATTGTTCAACGTCTTCAATATATTTACCGATAAGCTGACATGTTAGCTTTGTTACCGTGAAGTTCAACATACCTGGATGCAAATATCCCCAAGCGCTGTAGCTCCCTTCTTTTGTTCGTAGTGAACTACTTTAGCTCTGTCTTCTTTCTTTCCTACAACCTTTTTTTTCACCGGAGCCTTTTTGACTTTTGCAAATGGGTCAATGCCAAGTGTATAACAGCAATTCACACAAAGGTATGTACTATTGTTGGTGGGATGTTCTTTGGTGTAGGCAGTCTAGTGGTATATTAGCTGGATATTGCTAACAACCGAGAATATGACATACCACTGTAAACCGTTTAGCACATTGACCGCATTCCATAAACTCTCCTACAGCCTTGAGAGGGCCCGGAGCCACAACTGATGCGGCTGGTGCAGTGATAGGGGCTCCTGACGCTGGAGTCTTGTTACTGGGTCCAGCCTCCTCTGCATCTAAATCATCAGAGTCGATAGAGGTTGCACGGGTTCTTTTAGCATTCGGCCCGGAATGATCAGAAGCAGTATCGGTCTTGAGAACAAGTCAGCTTACGTGAGCTTCATTATATGAGTCATAAACTCACAGTATTCGCTCTTTTTCTCTTATTGGTCTCTTCGATCAATTCCAGTGTACCGTCGCCTGCTTGACTAGGTCCACCCACTACGCTCTGAGCAGTGACAGCTCCGGCAGGATCTAGTTCATCTGTAGGGTTCAATGCTGGCCCATCATGAGCCAGTACTGGATGTTCCTCGTTATTCTCTGCATTGATACTAGATGTGTTTCCCCAAGTAGTCAGTCTGGTAGATGGCTCAACTCCAAGTCCCTATATAGCGAATATCAGATAAAGCTCAGTTGGGCATGGGAGATGTACAACTCACCGCGAGGAAGGAAGTGAGCGCTGACGCTGGTCCTCTGACTCCTCCTGCTGCTCTTCGATTTCTCGACATTCCGTGCTTGAGATTGCTTTATTCTATCTGAAAACAGACAGAAAAGCGATACTCAACAGTATGGTTAGCTTAGGTGGCCAAAAAGTAGAAAACAGAGATAACCTTGTGGGTCAATTGAAGTGGAGGTAGACTCAAGTTGACGCGACTGCCACAAAAATTAAAACTGTGTTACTCGCTAAAACGTGGTATAATCGTAATGGCAAACTAGCATGCCTACCACCGTGAAAGGCTCGCGGCTCAAGGCTGCTTGATATGTTGAAAATGCACCAATTATTATCCGCTTAAATCACTTTGTTGTCATGTATTACTATCGACATTCATCATTCAACAGCATTGATAGCTTGTAGTGCTAGCATAAACTCGGCGTATCTTCCCTTGCCCAACCTCAGCATCTCGTCAGATCCATCATGGCCAGTCACAGACAAGCTGTCCTTACCGACCAACCTTACACCGACCCCAACCCCCTTCCTTCATCTGTCCCACATGTCGACGAATTGGGTGTCACTTCGGCTCCATTGAAGAGTGCTTCTTTTTTCATAGGGCAACACTGTAAGGAAGTAAACGGTACGTTTGTTGATCAAGCTGTCATCATGTCTGATTAGTTATTATAGAGGATTTCATGTTGTGTAAGCAAGAAAACCGAGATCCAGCACATTGTTTATCAGAAGGTAGAAAAGTAACACGGTGTGCGGCTGATGTGTAAGTTGTTCTTGCTTCATCCTACAACTCACCCAAGCTGATGATTCTGCAGTATTGGAAAAATAAAAGAATCATGTCTCGCTGAATTTGATGCCCATTGGCAATGTTTGGAAAAAAACAATCAGGTTCGTGACGGTTTGATAATATTTTTGTTTAACCTGCTAATGTTTCGCATAGTATTTCCAAGCATGTCGAAAACCGGAGAAGGCTCTTAATCAATGTGTATTCACAAAATTAGTGAGTTCACTTATCATAAAATCTTGCTGACATGTGTACAGAACCTTAGCAAGAATATTCCTGGCTCACCGGAAGGTCAACCTCAAATTCACGAAAAAGCATCACCTATTTTCACTCGAGTACAAAAATAGAGATATATTTGTGACATGCAGCATATTATACATTAGGTATTTACATAGGAATGTCTATTCATCGTCACGTTCTCCTCGCAATCGTTTCTCATCTTCCCTTCGTTCAATATCTTCGTCCTCGCTTCGATCTCTCTTTTGACGATCACCACCACTATCTTCACCTCTGGGTACATCTGCTCCAGCCATACCAAGTCCACCGACAGCAGCATATGTATCGAATTGTATTTGAGACCGTAATCGTTCTTGTTCTTGTCTTCGCTTTTCCTCCTCCAGACGTTGATGACCCCAACCACCTGATTATCAGCGTAGCTCA
This sequence comes from Kwoniella dendrophila CBS 6074, assembly GCF_036810415.1. Taxonomy (NCBI): domain Eukaryota; kingdom Fungi; phylum Basidiomycota; class Tremellomycetes; order Tremellales; family Cryptococcaceae; genus Kwoniella; species Kwoniella dendrophila. Next base: position 713,568 of record NC_089480.1, read on the forward strand.
GCTTGAACGCAAACTCACCTCTTCCACTATCGTATTCTTGCCTAAACTCGTCCCTTACTTGACCACCACTCTTTCCTCTTCCAAACTGTCTGCCCTCCTTGTACCCTGGATCTATATCACATCTGATAACTCGTTCATCTAATTTTGTACCAGAGATATATCTTAAGCAGTCCACGGCTTCGGAATGCAGGAAATATTCGACAAATGCAAAACCGCACGGTGTTCTAGCAGAGTCAGCTTTGTCACCCAGCATACGACTTACTTTTGATGTCGGTCTAAGCCCATAATGATTCTGAACGTAATTTAGCGCAACTTCCATGGGGAGCTTGATGAGCAAGCTTACCTTTTAACGCCTCCTCCTTCTTCCGGTCGAGCACAGGTTGAAAAGACTGAAATATCGATCAGCTACTGAATGAGCATGAAGGAGGATTGACTAGACTCACGCTCATACATTTGGGCTTCCGTGGTGTAGAAACTAAGGTTGCCAACATAGAGTGTACTGGATTGAGACAGTAAACGTCGTTCAGTCTCTCGGTCAATCTGAAAGCCAAGTCAGCATAACAACCAATTGAGAGACAGATTCCACACCCACTTCTGATCTATTGTCCCTATATGAGGAAGGCTGATCCAGACATGTCACTACTTGGGCCATCTTGCTTGCGTCTCAACACTGTTATATAACCTTTGCCTCTGATCAAGTTGAATGATAATCAGAAATTGAGGTTTCAACATTTCGATATGTTGAACGTTAACTTAAATGATCAACAATATGAGCAAGTACAGATTCGACCGTGGGAAAGTGAGAGTCATTACCGGTAACTTATGACAAAGTTGTACGCGTGCGCTGTTGTCATCGTTGATCGTACATTTATATATCCTCAATATTTCAACCTTCATTCTATTCTGAACCAATAACAAAGTCGTCCTCGCAACAGGCAGCAAGACATAACGTACTGATCAGACCTCTATAAAGGAATTCCGGCTCGAAAAGCTGATTCAACAAACGACGGCAACTCCTTCAGGCATTACAGGATGCCTGAAAATACCGAGCTTAGTGATGCGGATAAGGTAAATCAACCCTCATAGCAACATTCTTTGGTTCACCTGCTTACTACTCCTTCTATCTAGATCCGCTTGAAGCGTCTAGCAAGACTTGGAACGTCAACTCCCACTCAGCAGGAATTTTCTAAGGACACCCAAGATCCCTCCACATCGTCAACTCCCATTGCCCATACACCCGTGTCAGCTGGATCACGACTCCTTTCGACTCCTCAACCTAATATCCCTTCTACCGCTAATGCTTCTTCCTCCTCCAACAGCAAGCCAGCCCCAGCCGCCTCTGCAACAACCACTCCTGCTAAGGCCGCAGCTAAACCCTCCCTCTCTGTCGGTAAACGACCTGCATCATCGACACCGTCAACCGAGCCTGTTGGACCAAGGGTAGTGGCTTCTAAACCCTCTAACACCCTCGCCAAGGTCGATTATGGATCATGGCAGTCTAAAAAAGTTGGAGAGATTTTCTCTGTCACATTAAGCGTAAGTCTGTGTAGTGTAGGATTCGGCTAACGGAAATTTCAGAAACAAATAGCGGAAGAAAAAAATTGGAATCTGTGTTGGTTGAAAGGTTTACAAGAAGAATTGACGGAGGAAAGTGAGTCACCCATGAAACAACAATCAGCTAAATACATATGTAGATAATCCTCAACCGCTTCAGACTACAATCGAATTGGCAGATCGTCTTCTCATAGCCAGATTGTCGTTAGATACTGCTGCAATGGCCACATCGTGAGTACAGATCCTCAAGGGTAATCACTAATCATTAGGGATGATCCCGATGCTTTATCTGTACTGGCTGGATTACCCACGGGAGAAACTATATTCGAATACTTGACGGGATGCTGGAAACGATTATATGGAGCCAATCGAGAATCTCATAAATATGTGAGTCGCTTTTTGCAAGGGAATTGCTGACAAGATTAGTCCTTCACGGACAGCGAAAAGGACGCTTGGTCAACCTCATTCAACAAACTGAAAGCGTTGATCATATCCTACTGTGGAATGACTTTGGAAGATCCTACCATGTTCCCGCAACCTCAAGAGTAAGTCCACATTGTTCAGGTCAGCTCGCTAATATTGTATAGCAAACCTGTGGGGCCTGCCGAATTTTTACCTCTACTCCTTTCTGTCACTGTCCCATCGAGCTCCAATGGTGATCAGTATTCATCTGCCTCTCAGCCTCCTGTTCTCGTCCAGAATGGAGCGCTGTCCAACGCAGATTTACTGCCATTTTTGAACGATTTAGCAATTGGATTTCCAAGCGACACCATGGCTGATGTAATCACGCCCACCTTGAGTCTCTTTTTCCAAGAATGGTATAAAATCACACCAACGCCTGATATTCTAGGTCCCGATTGGCGAAGATATCTCGGAGCTGTAGCTTTGCTCCTGCAAGTCAAGTCTATCGCCGCTTTGGTAAGTTGAGCATGATGTAGGATCATGCTGACAAACAGCTTCCTTCCCTTCCCGTTTGGGTAGCACCGGAGGTGACAGCGCCCAAGCTTGAATGGCAATCTTTGTTGGGTCCCCTCACCAGATTGAGTGTCTTTCCTCGAGAATTTGTACGTCTTTCGTTCACCTGAGTTTGTACTTAGCTAACATCCCATCAGCCGGAAATCTGGAAAACTTATTTCTCAAATCCTACTGAGAGGAAAAAGGAGGATATCGAGGCAAATAAAAGCAATTTACGATACACATTAGGCGGCCTTCACGTGAGTGATCTGGGTACTGTTCAACCTCACATTGCTGATTTATCGTAGACTTCTTTATTCAACATCTATAACGCTATTGTCCGGGCATCACCGGAATCGCGTGAAGGTGTATTAGACTTTTTTGCCTTGACTCTTAAGCTGAATGAGAAGCGTGCAGGCATGAGAGTAAGTCAAGAAGCTGCGAAATCTGGCTTACAATTCAGGTGGACCCACGAACCGTTTCATCCGATGGATATATGACAAATCTCTCTATGGTACTTCTTAGACTGTTCGAGCCTGTCATGGATGCGCAATTCTCAAAAGTAAGTTGAGGATAACAGTAGAGCTTTGCTGATTCATGTATAGATCGACAAGGTAGATATATCGTATTACAAAATTTCCAAACGAGTTGATATTACCGAAGAAACCAAAATCAAAGGGACAAAGGAGGAAGCAGATGAATATTTCGGTAATGCAATGGAAGGTAAGTAAACCGATATAGATTCACGCTGACATCGCAGTCGAAACTAAACCAAACTTCATTTCGGATTTATTCTTCCTTACAAACGCTTTTGTACACCTGGGAGTAATCAAAACTCTCGGAACCCGTACGAGGGCAGAGAAGAATATGTCTGAGATCGAAAAAGATCTCAAACGAACCGAGGCGCAAAGGGGTTCTTGGGCAGGGGTAAGTCCGAATCCCAGTTATCTTCCGCTGACGATTCTCAGAATCCGGCAATGGAAACTCAGGGCGAAGCAGCAATCAAGAAGTTGAAAGTGAGTTTATTACTGGATATGGTCAAGCTGATCAATTAGTCCGATATTGCAACTTTGCATGCGTCTCTTCACGCCTACGATACCCAGCTATTGGATCCAGCCATGATCAGATTGAATGTCTCCTTTTTCGGTTTCCTCATGACCTGGCTCATACGTTTAGTCGACCCTTCTCACAATTATCCTTCGTCCCCCATATCGTAAGTGTTTCGTCAAGGGAATCCAATTAACGAGATAGTTTACCCCTTCCTGCCGAGTCACCACTGGAATTCCGTATGCTGCCCGAGTATCTTTTCGACAACATCACAGAGTACTTCGACTTTTTAGCGAGGTAGGTGAAGGAATATGCTCATACACTTCATCTCGCAAGTTCGCTAACGACCTCACAGGTATCATCCAGACGCTTTAGACGATGTCGACAAGGACATACTCATCACCTTCGTCATTACATTCCTTTCGCCAAATTACGTCAACAACCCTTTCCTTAAAGCCAAGCTCGTATCGGTGAGTACATGTATCTGATTCATGATTAGCTGGGCTGATGTCTTTGCCAGATCTTGTCTTATGGCCTGTGGCCAATGGGCTATTGGCGCAAAGGAGCTTTGTTCGACCGATTAAGTGTTCATAGCTTATCAACCGAATTTCTCATGCCAACTTTGATCAGGTTCTTCATTGGTGAGTGCTGACGGAACGCAACATCGCTGACTGCAATCAGATGTTGAATCTACTGGAGGTCATACGCAATTTTGGGGTGAGTGGTTTGTGCACCATAATGCTTGACAATGCTGACAAGTGCTTTGACAGATAAATTCAATTTCAGGTATGTGACAGGTATAAAATAAAGGATTATCCTCACCCTAGTATATAGGCGTGATATCCAACGTATTTTCAAGTCTTTGTGGGAGAATCCTCTGCATCGAGAGGCTTTCGTGAAAGCAAGACAGTAAGTCTGTATCGCGATAACGAGTGACTGTGGGACGCTGACGTCCCCCGCCCAATTCAGTGACGATTTTGACCAATTCATCCGTTTTGTAAACATGTTGATGAGTGATACGACTTTCCACCTTGAAGAATCTCTTACTGGAATGGCCAAGATATCGTCGATACAAAATCAAATGGCCAATACCGAAGCATGGTCAGCATTACCTCAAAATGAACAACAGGACCAAGAAAGTCAAATGAGGCAAGCGGAAAGCTCGGCCCCTTTCCATACTCAGATGGGGTTAGAAAACGTTAAATTGATCCGAGACATTACCGCAACTACTAAAGAACCTTTCGTGACAGCAGAGATCGTTGATCGTCTGGCCGCTGTGAGTGAATAAGCCTTGTTGTGAGATAGTAGCTGACAACCCAAAAGTCGCTTGATGAGAATCTTGCCGTTCTTGTGGGCCCGAAGATGTCTGAACTCAAGGTCACCAACCCAGAGAAATACTCTTTCAAGCCGAAAGACTTGCTGGCAGCAATTGCCCAAATTTATCTCAATCTGGGCAACGAAGCAGATTTCATCCGTGCAGTCGCTAATGATGGTCGGAGTTATTCCAAAGAGCTGTTCGAAAAATTCGCTCGACTTCTGAAGAACCGAGCGATCATGACGGATGCTGAGGTCGCGGAGGTTATTAGCTTTACTCAGAAAGTAGAGGACATGAAGGCCACCATCCTCATGGAAGATGAAAGAGAAGTTCCGGATGAATTCCTTGGTAAGGTGCAGAATCTACACATACATGTAGATATCAATGCTGACCACGGCTTCCTTGCAGATCCCTTATTATCAACGCGTAAGTTTTTCTTATCCCTCTCACGGAACAGTTCAGCTGACCTCATTCACCAGTGATGAAAGACCCCGTTATCCTGCCTGTGTCTCGTGTGGTGATTGATAGAGGTACTATCCGAACCGTTCTTTTGTCCAAAGAGGTTGACCCGTTTAACAATGTACCGTAAGTGGTCGGCGGTACAGTACGAGATCTACGCTTATGTGTTTCCAGGCTCAAATACGAGGAATGCATCCCTGATACAGAATTGAAAGCGAAGATTGATGCTTGGCTTGCTGAGGGAAATACTCAGAAGGCTCCAGAAGTCATGGATGTAGACCACTTGTAGACTGAGTAACAAGAATGTATAGATATCGTGACGTCATGCATATAACCTAATCACAGTCTATATTGGCTTGTTCCAGAAAATAATCCGGATATTAATGGACAATCATGTTTTCATTACATGAAATAGTCTACATCTATTATTATCAGCATATAAGCCTATTTGCAAATTACTCTTCGTCTGACTAAACTAAAGCAAACATGCCTTGGCAGAAGACCTTGTAAGTAAGAAAGGCTGCTGCTTCTTCATGTTCATGCTAATCAATCCCTAATTCAGTACCTTGCCCGCACATACCAAGGGTATGCATCTTGTGAGTTTTGCTTTAGCAAGTGTGTACATGCAGTTTGTTGATATCAAGAACAGGTCACCAGTCATGTACTAAAAGAGATTGAAGAAGGTCTCAAGGGCATTGATATAGGGATTTTCACTCTAAATTGTCTTCACACTTCTGCTGGATTAACCGTAAGTCAATCGAAAACTCCGGTCTCGCATTGGCTTAAAATTTCTGACGCTGCTCCCTTGCTAGGTCAACGAAAACTGTGATTCGTAGGTGAAGATGTTTTGCCTATCAGAAAGGAATGGCCAAGCTGATAGACAGGTATACACAGCACTGTACGGACTGGTAAGCTTGGATTTTTGGAAGAGCCGATCGAAACTGACAGTAAATTCAGATATGGATATGGCGCTTGATACAATCGTACCAGAATCTTTACCTTGGGAACACACGGATGAGGGACCAGAGTAAGTTGTCATATGTATTCATCTCTCTTGATTGAAGCTGATGCATTTTTCTTTTGTATAATAGCGATTCTGTATCACACTTAAAAACCTCCCTCATCGGTAATTCAATTACTCTTCCTATCTCAAAAGGCAAGCTCGTCTTTGGAACTTGGCAAGGTATATACTTAGCTGAGTTCAGACACTCGGGTGCTGGATGGGGTGGTCGTGGTCAAGGTCGAAAAGTGATTGCAACTATTTTGTAAGTAGGTCATCATGAAAAGGCCGTACTCGCAGGCTGACTGTTTACTCAGACCATAAATTGTCTATCATGGTAGCATGATGCATTACATCAGGGATCTAGTAAACTGGACTACAGACCAGCCTTTGCGTTCCCATACCTTGTCAGTCAGTTTATCTGAGCTGTCCTGTATTCCCTTATGATCCTCCAAATCTTCCCGTAACAACAATTCTGAGGCTTTTCTTTTAACCTGAACCCTCAAACCTGCCCCCATGACATCTACAATAGCTAAACTTGCATTAAGACCGTAGACCATAGTGGCAGCATAGAAGAAATTGGCATTACCAGTACCGGTCAGAAGCCAGAGAGAATGTAAAAGCGGAAGGAGGATTGATGTGTAGAGGTGAACCGTTAGCGTGAAGAGGGGATGTCGAAGATCTGTTCCATTTCGTTAGAGCGGCTTTCGAAGGCAAACTCCAGTTGCACTTACTAGAGATTACTTCGGGAAAGCACCCTAATAATCCAGCCCACAATGCCATGTCCCCCAAATTGGGATAACTTTTCCACGTTCCGAAAATGCCAACTAAAATCACAGTTGCAAATAAAGGATCATCGGAGAATCGCAAGCAGATTGGGACCACATATATAAGGTTATGTAGCTACAAACGTATGTCAGTTGTTGATTCTACCAGCTATGAACGGAAAGATCAACTTACCTGGAAAACTCCAAGGAAGAAAGTACGGAAATGATCGAACATCTCAGTGAAGAAATACCACCACATTCCCACATTTGGTGTCAGGTCAGTGACATTGATACTAAATAGCATCGTAAGCTATAAATTCGCTTCATGGATGAGAGCGTACTCACATCACACCCCAAGTCTGAGCGATCCAACTTCGATCTGCCAAAATCCAGTTGAGACCACTGATCGCAGCATGCAAGGCGATATATTGTATGGTGACATGAAATACCGATGTCGATTTCTGAGCAATAGGCGATTCTTTCGTGAGAAGCATGACCAGAGGAGGTAGAAGCAGTAGAGGATATAACGAGGAATGGGATGCGATTGCCAATAAGCAGGTCGCTGGTAAGGAATGACCTGTAAATAAACGCATGTAAGCGAGCGTCATAGATCGCTTAGACGTACCAATTGCAGTTGTTGCGATAGCTCCGATCAGGATAGCATTATCAAGACTGACCGTCGATCTCGCAAGACAAGAAAGAATAGTATAAGGGTTGAACAAAAATCTGCAGATAGATCAGCATTGAGGTCACCTGCTATCGTTACAAGCGTAGAAATTACTTACAGTCCCGCTACCAGAAACTCTCTCTTCCTACTTTGAAACTTAGCCCGTGTCTGCCATATGCGTATCAAAGCTATACTACTGGCTATGTCGGCGAAAGTCCATAGAAGGGCAGTAAGAAGATAGGATGAGACCGGTAAAATGTAGGTGAAGAAAGCGAGATATACTGGAGACTGTTCCCTGTCAGCCAAAGCAGTATTTCTTTGAAAAAAGGCGAGCTTACATGGTAAAATACTCCTCCGTCATATGGGTTGGTTCCTCTTTCATAGATGAAGACTCCCTCTCTTACTATACCTCGGCGTCAGTGTGCCATATGTTTGAGCTGATTCGTCGCAAATAACTCACAGTTGCGGATCGAGGTTAACGGGGTAGATAATTCCGGTCTTCGTTCTAGAGCATGACACAATGCGGGAGCAGCAAGAAATAACGCCAGCCGTGCAGCTGCTCCAGCAGCAACTACAAGATGAGTCGACTGTGAAGAAGTCCAAGCTTTACCCTCGTCCATGATGTTTGCTGAGCATGGAATCATATGCAACAGAAACCAATGATCATGAAGTAATGAAAAAGTTAAAGAAAGCGACGCGACGTGGATGAACGATGATGATGAATGTTGATGTTCAGTTACTCATTCCGACGGAACTATCGCCCTTCATCGTCCTGTCCAAGTCTAGAAACATGTTAGGCTGGATTGTTCACAGACAGGAGCGATGCAACTTGGACGCAACTACAAAGATGAAAAGAGCAAGACATACTGCATATCGAACAACTAGAATAGTTCGAAGTGATATGATCGCGGCATCCGGGGTTATCAAGTGATCTCCCAACTTGATGCGATATTCAGCTTAAACTGTGCCTAGCAAATGGGATGTGACGTTTACTGACATCTATGGTCGTAGAAAGGGACCTAGAGGATCTCGTAAGCCAGAGTGGACATGGAGCATCTGGCATTAAGCAATCATTACATCATTATGGTCGTACAGTGTTCGAGATATGCTTTCGATATCCAGCCCCTCTAGCCAACTTTGTCCACTTGAACCTGACGGGCGGTATTTGCTGCTAGTTCTTTCATATATTGGTTGAGCAGTGTGATCCAGATCAATCTATCGTTTTTGAAACATTCCTATGTGTTCTTTTTGAGCGGTAGCTGTGATCTCTTTTCCTCCTCACTCGCACTATCACCATCGCTACTACTATCTGAGGAACTATCTTCGGTATCGTCTGATTCCTCTTCGTCTTCGTCGTCCTCATCGTCTTGAGCTAAGTCTGCTGGAGGTCGAGAATCGACTGTTGGTCCTAAATCACTTTTGGGATTCTGTGGAGCATCAAAAATACCAAGACCTAGATCCTGTTGATCGTGTCCATATCGATCAGTGATAATGCCGGCCTGTCATATATGCCTTTTGCGTTGATTAGTAGTAGACGACTTACCATAGCAATGGCTTGACCTCCATTGATCTTTTCCATATCCACTGAATCAGGATTTTCGGCAGCTCTCGCTAATAGTTCTTCATTTGATGCTCGAAATTGAGGGAGAAATGCTCGAACTCGCGCCAATGCTGAGGATTGGGTAACATGTCAGAATTTTCTACTGTCACAAACAAGGATAGTTCCGACTTACCATCACTTTCTGGCAGAGCAGTGGGTTTACTTGGAATAGGGTTTGAGAAAGATGAGACAGCCGGCGTACTCTGGACCGCAGCATTGGGCGTAGAGATACTGGACAGCAGACCACCTTGAAGAGAATATAAGGTGAATGCCGTCAGTATATACGAAACTACAGTAAACAGAAGGAGAAGAGCTGTCTTACCCAAACGTGCTTCTCTTGCCTGAGGTGACTCGACGTCTAATTTTTCTCTCGATGCAGGAGGTGACATGACGGTATTCAGTTTCCTCGGCTGTTCCTTGAGGTTGGTCAATCGAATTCAGCTGAAACTGTGCTAGGCCTAAACAGACGGATACTCTATAATCAATGGTGAACATAAAAGAGAAGCAGCATTGGATTAGCAGGTAAAAACTTTGTTAAATAAGATTTCCGGTTGATCAACCTCCACTTTTGGCTTCAGCTACTTTGAGTTATTTCTGTGGTTATCTCATTTCTTATTTCTTGCATCTCTCTCCGCTTATACCTGTGACTAAACGCATTCTTGGTCCCAAAGCATGAGCTCTTTTATCAGACCTGCTCGATCGATAACTTCACTGAGTCCTAAGGAGCTGCACAAATATCTGAAAGGACCCAAAACTCACCCTTTACATCTCACTGGTCTGATTTCTTCTTGGCCCGCTCTCGAAAAATGGAAGCTATCGGATGGATTGAAGGAGATGCGGGACTCGCTAGGCGCAGAAAAAGTAGTGGAAATAGAGCTGGGAAAGCAAGGAAGGGGCTACTTGCATTCTGATTGGCAGAGGGTGAATATGGGCTTTGGTAAGTCACTCATCTATCGACCTTCAGCTGTTGTACGCCTATCTGACATCGGAAAAATGCAAGTTTAGGTATATTTTTGGATGCTTTCATCTTCAACTTGATACCATCCTCGATGCCGAAGTCTGAGTTACCATCGGCATATCTAGCTCAGTCTGATCTGCTTGATAACTCACCAAAATTAGCTGAAGGTGTGCCGCCTTTACCGCATTTCTACGAGGGTGCAGAGAAAAGTCTATATCGAAGGACAGTCTGGATAGGACCCGAGAAGAGTTTTACCCCTTTTCATAAAGATCCTTACATAGGGATATATTCTCAGAGTGAGTGTCTACCTTACTAGACATCAGATCATCGGCTGAAAAGTTGTGATTCAGTCGTTGGTAGCAAGACATTTCATGCTTTACCTCCTGAAGCCGCCCAACATCTATCCCCTTCCAATCTTGCTAGACACACTAATACCTCTCAGATACCTCTCCCTGTTTCACGTATATTTCAAAGTTCCGAGCCTTCACTTGCTCCAGATGATCTCGCAGTTTTACCAAAGGATGTTCTGGATATTTGCCGATCACAACTGGAAAAGGCTTTTAAAATGAAAGGGGCATGTGCTGTAGAACTCAAGGCAGGAGAATCAGTGCTAGTACCGGAAGGGTGGTGGCATGCTGCAGAAGGTGGAGATGGGCCGGGAGTAGGAGTAGGCGCTTGGTTTAGATGAGCCATTAATGATGTATGAGATTTGATCGGATGATGATCATGAACCTTGTATACGTTTTACAATATGTAGATTAACGGAATATGTTACGATCACTATCATGAGAAAACGAAATCATCATAATAATACATGTCGTCTATGTAAAGAGACAATAAATGGATTAACTCGATCACTTAGATTGAAAGCCAAGGAAACGTTTTTTACGTCTTAACCTATACACATCGAATCTTCTTTGCCCATATCCACCTACAACCACCTTATAAAATTGTTATAGTTCATACGAAGAAAGCAAGGTAGACACTTGAGACAGCAGTAGCAGCCATGACTGCGTAACCGGTTGCGTAGACTCCCTTGATGGTGAGACCTGGAATTAATTTACATAATCATCAGCTGAAATTCCTGATAATTCCATTGTTCGATGTAACGATGTAACATTGCTTGATATATATATGAAAGTGCCCTCAGACGCAGAAGTGAGTGAAAAGAGAACGATATAGTCTCAATTTCGAGTCCATTCCAGCAGGTACATGCAGGATACCACTGAGGAAGTGATGTGAGACTGTAACTCACCCTTTCCGATATCCCATCCTAAATGTCTAATACCGTTGAAAGTGTGGAAGGTGAATGGAACGGCGAAGAGGAATTTGAGACCACCTTTTACCCATGTTGGGAGATCGGAGACAATGGAGATAAGGTGCGCAGAATCGATGACTGGGAAGATTGGATGAAGGAGGTAGGCAAGAGCACCGGCGTAAAGAGCACCTGAAAGGGCACAACCTGTGACTCGATTGGCGATCGATAAAACCCATGTTACCTATGAAACGGGTAAAACATCAATATGTAGCCATCTGTAAGTAGGGTAAAACTAAGCAAATTGACATACTTGAGGTTGGTAGATGGTAGCATGGGGAGAGTTTGGTCGATGTTGTCGTTGGGCGTTAAGGTAAGAAATACTTTCTGCTGGTGTCATGTTCTCGGTGGAAACGAATCTGAATATATGATAAATTCAATTGTCAATGCGCCGTCCCAGCTGCGATTGTCCAACCATCCTTTGACTTTGTAGTTTACGAAGACTCCAATTCCAATAGATCCGCATTTGTTGAATTTGAGCAGCCTCGCGTGACTGGCAGTATCCTTTCTTATTAAACCGATCGGTATCCGTACTTCTTCTTATCCAATGCCTACCCGCTATTGAGGTGGCGCTGTACCGAAAGACTGCAACTCACCTTCTTTGAGCAAGCATCAAACCTGGAGCGGAAGCTCTAAGCATCGAAGCTATAAATATTAACAATTCCCTGTCAGCCTTCCGTGACCCTCTAAAGACAACCCAAGTGAAATATCTTATCTGACGCACGCTTAGCTACCGCTCGGAAAAGGCTTTGTCGTACGAGTGAGGTGGACATGACTGAAGTTGATCTGAGTGGTGAGTGGTCAGAAAGATGTTTTTGACGATGACAACGACTTAAATGATGATTATAACAAGATGTTCAGAAGGGGATGCTCAAATAGATTAATGTGGTAAATGTTAGCTTGCATCTGTATTTGGTATTCTTCTCTTGCTATTCGTCAATCTCATTTTAAATCCAAGAAAGGCACACCACGTGGTTGTTCATCACCGGAACAAATCGGAAACTCTTATTATATTCCTCTTCTTCGTTATATCTTAGTTACGTAAGTTGCGATCAGAGCAATAATGACACATGTATGAAATGGGTAGTCACTACTGCAGTATGTATGTGCATAATCCCAGTGATAGATGGGTTATACAATTGTATCATGCTGATCTGGCCGCAGTTTCAGTTCCGCCAATTCCACTTTCAGCTTTTCCCTCTCAGCCCGCTTTCTCTCACCTTCTGCTTTTTGCTGAGCTATCCATTCTTCTTTATCCCTTTTGACCGGATTGGCATTACTACAAGAAAAGCAAAAGTACTCTGTTAGATCGGTATATTCACTTTAGATTGAGTACAAAGTCACGCACCGTTTATGTAATCTGGATTTTACATGCACATCCCATTCATTCAGACTTAAGGAAATAGGTTGTCCAGGTAGAGAACAGGCATCACAATGTCTTCTAGCGTTAATGTGTTGACGGCTGAACGCATTGGCAGAATTAGCAGGAGTTCACGATAGAGACGTCGTGTTGTCTCACTCAGTTGTATCAGGCACTCTACCAGTCGAGGGATCGTTGAGCAGTTCTAACAGATCCTGTGCATCTCCGTGTCCTATTTTTTCTGGTTTCGGCAATTCGTCTTGAGCCATAAACACTACATAACGTCTTAGTATTCAGCAGTATACAAGAATAACTGCTCCACTCCCGGTTGAAATGATCAGACCATTCAACTCACCCTTGAGTATGTCTACTGCAGGTGCTATCCCTTTGTGTCCGCCGTTGACTACATATACCTCTACTTCGCCTCCCAGCTCCTTGGCTTCCTTGACGGCAGGTAAGAGCTGCTTCTTGATCCATTTTAACTGAGATTTGGCATACTGGTGCGTTGATAGTTTTGTCCGTTCGAGAGCGGCCTTATAAGCTGGATCAGAAAGCGAATCTCTTTGCGGCAAGGCCAAAGACGCAAACTCTTTGTAACCTTTATTGTTGGACAGCAAATGTCAGCGTACATCGATGGGTAATGCTGGCTTTTGATCTTGGCTTACCAATTGATTGGAATATCCCTTCAGTATGATCTGTAGATTCAGTTGTTCCGTATATTTCTTTTGCGATTCCCCTCAACTCTGCTATCTCTCGTAATAGTCCATTCTAGAGCCGTCATACTTTTTGTCAGGATATTATGTCGAATCACAAATAGCTAGCTTACCTCAACCATTCTATCGACCCGTTTGTCCAAGCGAGGCCGCAAAGTTTCAAGGGGTTCATACACCCAAAAGATCAGTGTACGAAATCTAAAGAGATGGTTGATGAGCCGTTGCGATCCTTTCCCCCGTAATGGCAATGACTTACCTTGCTTGTCTACCTGCTTTCGTGTCACCGCTGTTTACATTCTCCTTCACAGCGATAGGTATGTCGTCTGATCCACCTCGTTCCCACCATCGCTCTAGGCTCCTTCGAACCTTTCTTCCATCTCGCCAATGCCATCTTCGGCCTTCTTTCGGATCTATTGCACATAATAGATGGTGAAGAGCGAGAAGTTGGGCGTCATCATTCAAAGTCGGTCTGCTTGAGTTTGAGCTAGATATTTCAAATGTAGATCCTTCACCATTTTGGGTCATCAAACCATGAGGCCATTCAGGCTTGGTCGTCCAAAAGGTTTCCAGCAATCGTACCATTTCCGGTGCGATATTCTGAGGTATCAACGGTAGTGGTCTAGGAGGTGTCCATCGCAAGGCGGTTGAAGTAGGTGCTGATTTGGATGAAGTGGACGAGGACTCGGATCTATCAAAAGATAGCTCTGGTGGAGGAAAGAGATAATGTTGGATGAAGTAATGTGTTCCGCCGCATATTATCGGTAAAGTAGAAGCAGGGAGACTCGCTACCTAAGTGGAATTCAACTCAATTGAGTAGGGCTCTCTATACACGAAGACACGAAATATCGTGTATCGTACCTTTTTATCTGCCTCATTACACCATTTTCCTACTTCCCAGCTTCCTCCTTCACCAGGTGAAACCATATCCAATCCCCAATGTTCAACTCCTCCTTTTTCTTCCTCCGTCACTTTATTGGTAATTACGTCTAGGCCTTTGTATAGCTGCATCGAGTCTGCTGAAAGGACTACTGCTGGAAATTGCCTCACTTTTTCCTGCCGACGGCAAGACGCATTTTCGCTATTGCTAGAAGCGTTGGTGAATGACTTTAGAGATTGAGCCAAGGCTACAGCTAAATCGGATTTTCCTACGCCCGTTGTACCTATTACTGCAACGATAGATCTTTGCTTTTCAGCTGGAGTAGAAGCGGACATGATGACTTTACGAAAGAGCTTGAGCATAGGCTACGATGTCCTCAAGATGCTTATGTCATGTCAATGTCAATTTCAGAAATGTGGTAATTGATGATAATAGAAACACCGAAAATGCTCAAAACCGCTCCTTCAAGTTGGATTGTCAACAAAAAAGCATTCGAAGCGGGTATCGCCGACACTCTACTCTTTACCGGCG
This sequence comes from Kwoniella dendrophila CBS 6074, assembly GCF_036810415.1. NCBI lineage: Eukaryota > Fungi > Basidiomycota > Tremellomycetes > Tremellales > Cryptococcaceae > Kwoniella > Kwoniella dendrophila. The sequence goes on from NC_089480.1 coordinate 728,685, forward strand.
GTTATTATTGATGGCAAATGGGATTGATCCATAAAAGATACAGTTCATACATGTGATATATAGTAAAACATTACTATTGAGGGGACACCCAATAGCAAAAAAAAACACGTTGATGCGACCATACAACCTATATTGAAAATCTATAAAAGGAAAAAGGAGGAACAACCATCAATCCATCATCTCCTCATCTTTGTCCGCACTATTGGTCGATTCTGTCACTTCCATTTCTTTTTTATCGGCGGTAGGTTCTGATCCTGCCCTTCTCCTTCCCTTTGTCTGTACCACGGTCCATCCGTCGTCTTCATCTTCTTCTCTTACAACCTCTAAACTACCACTTCTGCCTATATTACCTAACATCATTGGTGTGGAATCGGTATCTCCGTTGGCATGACCATTAGTTAATTTGCCCTTTTTTACTGGACCTAAAGGGCTGACAAAGTCAAATGTCGGCAAAGTTGGTACAGGTGATCCACAATTTCGTACTGCTGTTTCATCGCCAGAAGGTAAAATTCTAGGAGGAGTATAGGTAGTTCCACGACCACGAGGACTGGAGTCTCCCATTCCCACATATATGCCATTTCTGCGAGAGCGGCGAGGAGAACTTGGCCTTTGGGGAGTCGATAACATGGGACGGATGTGTGATACCAGAGAAGGAGATGCAGTTCTCTTAGGGGTTGATGGTCCCCCATTATTGTTACTGATCGGTCCAAAGATACTTGATGACGTGCGTTCGTAATTCGGTATATAGGGTTTATCTTCGTTATCTGAGACGCATGTTCTTTTCTTTCTGGGCTCAAGTATACTTCCTACTTCTTCGCTTCGTCTTCTCCCGCCATTGCAAGGTGTCGAACATGCTTCTCCCTGACCTTCAAGAATTTCTGATTTGATAACTAATTTCAGCTGCTTGTCACGTTCCTCACTGACTGATCTAAGCTTTTCTATCCGTCTTTCATTCATAACCCAATTGACGGTTTTGTTCCAAGCTTCTTTATCGGCTTTGATCTGCGCACGATCTGGCTCATCTCCCACACCAGGATGCGTACGGTTATGAGCGGCAAGGGACTCTCTCGCTGAAGCCATCATGTCAAACGTAGTGGGGGAAGCGGCGTGATGGTATGCACTGAGAAGGGCAGGAGCAGCAAGTAAAGGAGGATTCGGTCGAAGGCTCAGGGGGACTAATCTAGCTTTCACAGTGATGATACTGGAGACGGAAATAATTAGCGGATTGTCATAATGCAACGTGACCGAAGATCCGTAAAGCTCATCTGACTCACGGAGGGACGTCTTCGCTGTATATTCTAACTGGAAAGAAGTGATTTCCTCGTGGAACAGTTCTGCCCTGGAAAAAGGTTTTCTTATCGATGATCTGATGCCCTGATTAGCGTATCTATTTGCCAGTATATGATGCATTTGAGCCAGATGAACATACTTTGCCAGGCCAAAATCCGTCTTCAGCGGTCTCGACTAAAACTATATCTCCTACTTTGGGATTCCACCGTCTCCATTCTCTTTCTTCCTCGTGATTCAGACTATGTGTAGCGATAGCGCCAGGATGATGTCTATTAGGCAACGGTCGACCCTTCCCGTCTGGGTTCTCCCCATCTATAGCAATGTACATAAGCAAGATGATGAGTAGAAGACCATATCATGACTCACCTGCTTGACCATCACAGTCTTCTTCCATTCTATCCACATCATTCTCCTTGATGGCTGCCTTCTTCGCCGTACAACATAACTCGTCCATGGATTTCATAACCCAATATCGTTTTACAGCTTCTTCCCATCTTGCTTTTACCACTCCTTCTTCTAGTTTTACTTTTGCACATGCTTCAAATTTTGTTGTTAACCCTTCTAATCGTGTGAATGTATCACAGGCCAAAAGATCGAGAGCCGCATCTAAAGAGCCCAATTGTATTGACGATGTGCCAAGAGAATCGCATGGTGCTGTCTTTCTCTTAGGCATCGCTAAATTTCAGGTTGAAAGATATCGACGATGATATCGCCAATGTGTTATTAGGTATCGCTAGGAGCGTGATCAAGGGTATATTAGTTGTGTGAAAGCTAGATGAGTTGAGCTGTTTTTGTATCTTGTTTATAAGACCATTTTGAGTGGATATGAGAACGAGTGTGTGTATCAGTCAGAAGGGGAGGAAGAGGAAGAGTTGTATGAAGATAAATATAATCAATATGATCAATAATCAAACGTCAATAACCACAATAATAAGTGGCAAATCGTGCTTATGCAATAACGTATCCTGTATTCCTCATCATAAATATTACTAATCTAATGTTACGGCGGAACTAGCCGCTTCCTGGTTTCAGCCAGCTGGGGCTCCATGATGGAAAGTTATGAAAGTAAAGTACAAGTTGACAGGGATGATGCCAGATCCTTTCCATAAAATAATCTCTATCAATCTACATTCCTCTGGGAAAAAATAGTCAAGTCTGGCTTTACAGCTGACTTAGGCCGATAAATACGTCCAAGATGGGTAAGAAGAAAATGTCCCTGAAGCGTGAGTGTGCCCGGTTGACTGAAGTAGGGAGTTTTACTGATAATCCAGTAGCCGTACAAAGGGGTTTCGCAACTACTTCTACCGCCTCGAAGAAGCCTGATCCAACGCCTTCGCAGCCTAAGGAAGATACTCAGGTCGAGGGGACCTCAAACACCGACAAGGATATCTCCAATAAGGAGGTGACTGAAGCAAAGGACACATTTAGCCTTTCAAAGCCTGTCAATGGAGAAGCCGATTGGGAGGATGAAGGAGCAATTGAAAAAGCAGCTTTGCAGTCGTTGGTCGACAAATTGCACGACAAAGGGGAAAAAGAAGTAGCGCGGATAGTGAAGGTACGTATTTCCAGTTGTTGGAAAGCATCGAAACTGATGAACATTTCGCATTTAGACTATAGAATACGATAGGAGATTAGCTACCTCATTTCCTAAGCTAGAAATAGACGAGGCAATCAGAGACGAGGTTCTTAACCTGTCCAATGCTGAGAACGGCACAATAGCGGAAGGTAGGTAAAACTCCGTTATATGCTTCTGTACAAAAAGCTGACGGTATTGCCCTTGAAGATTTAAATCAAGTGAAACCTCGATCTATCCCTTCTACCGCACCAGGTTCAGAAACCGAGAAGAGCCTTTTGCGATTTTACATTATATTCCATGTTCTGAAGAAACTCGGATTCACTGATCAGAGGATAGAGCAATGCTTACTGGAAGGCCTTGGTGAAAACGAGTTTTGGGAAGAAGCATTAGAATGGGTAAGTCCGGTGGTGGGCTGAATCAATATCAAGACGTGCTGACTTTATCATCAGATGTGGGCTCATCTAGCAGAAGATGAATGCCTACAGAAGGGAGAGTATGCTAGAAAAGAAGGTAAATTGTATTTTTCGAGTGTTGTGTAGCCGTCACTGATCATGCCTACAGAACCCAGTTTAGCACAGCCTGAAGAACCCTTAGTTGATCTGCCTAGATCTGACAGTCCTCCTCCTACCAATACTTCCGGAGTTAGCACATCATTTACCCCACAGCCGTCAGCTTCGACCGGCACATCGACACCCGCAGAGCCTATATCCCTTTTCCAGTCACACGATAGCTCTCCTGTTTCAGAATCTGAATCTGAAGACGACTTTGACTCAAACAAGATCAATGAAAGATGGGCAAAGCTTTCTCTAGAACTCGATAACCTCAAGCTAGTTGCTGGTGCTGCAAAGGGAAAGGGGAAGAAAGGAAAAAGTAGTGGCGTAGTACTAGAGACACCTGAGATAAGGCTGCTCAAGGATAAGATCGGCAAGGTAGAGAAGGAGTATCTGTTTAGTCGAAAAGACGCCGGTTAGTCGAATCTCCTATTATGACTTTTACTTGCATTGCTGATAAGTCGCAAAGGTGTCATTTTCAAATCCCTTAAATCGCAACGAGATGCATCTGCATTGGCAAACAAACTGAAAGGCGCCTCAATCAATCCTGAAACAAGTGCAAACAACGGTGCTGCGATCATGCCTGATAACCCTGCCAGAGAAGATCTAGCTGGCGGTGAAGACATATTCAGCGGATCTGGGGATGATGAGGAAGGTGGTCTATTTGGGGCTATGCTGGATGAGCCTACTGAGCCGGATGCAATCGAAGATTCCATTACATCAACAAATACGTCAATCACCGTTCGGCCAATGCCTATTCCCAAATCCTCCTTTGCTGGTAATATTCCTAAAAATATCCTCAAAACGGCCGTCATTAAGCAGTCCAAACAAGCAGTCTTCACTTATGCTAAATTATCCGGTGGTAGTCGAGCTGCAAGAGCTGGATTGGAGGTCAGGTGGTCAACCGGACGACGCAAAGTTTGGCGAATGGATGAGATCGCCTGTAACGATATGGCTGAAGCTGAAAATTATGTTTCCACCATAGCTCTTAGCGATTTAAGCGCTGACGGCACTTTAATTGGCGTAAACTGGAGAACAATGCCACCAGATTATCGGGAGTTATGGGAGGAATTAGAGCTCAAGAGGAAAGAAGAGGAAGACGTTGGAAAAAGAGGAATTTGGGCCAAAATCAAAGCCTTGTATGAGCGGAAAGCAGTGGATCAACCAATAGATTCGAAGATGGATTCAACGGCCAAAAGTATATCAACTGGAACATCTACACCTACCGTTAAAGGCGAACAAGAGACGGGGAACCGATTCTCACAGAACCTACAGGATGATTTCGAAAAACGTCGGACATCCATATTATATCAAAATATGCTTCAGCAGCGAAACGCTTTACCCATCGCATCGTTCCGTGAACAAATCGTATCAGCTTTAGATGAATCCCAAATTATTGTTCTGAGTGGAGAGACAGGTTGTGGTAAATCAACTCAACTTCCCTCGTTCATTTTGGAAGATCAACTGTCGAAAGGTAAACCCTGCAAGATCTACGTCACCGAACCCAGAAGAATCAGTGCTATATCACTTGCGCAAAGAGTTTCTCAGGAACTGGGAGATGCAGCCGGCGCTCTGGGGACCAGTTCTTCTTTAGTTGGTTACTCTATCCGTTTAGAAGCCAAGGTCTCACCAGCAACCCGATTAGCCTTCGTGACCAATGGTATTGCTCTTCGAATGCTTGAAAGTGGATCATCAGGTGGATCGAGAGGAACGGCCTTCGATGAGGTCACCCATATAATCGTCGATGAAGTACATGAAAGATCAATCGAATCCGATTTCCTACTTATCGTCCTCAAAAACCTGATACAACAGAGAAAAGACTTAAAAGTGGTTCTTATGTCGGCTACTGTAGATGCTGAAAAGATATCAAATTTCTTCGGTGGATGTCCATTCCTCTCGATTCCAGGTAGGACGTTCCCTGTACAAGTCAACTATCTTGAAGATGCTGTACAAGTAGCAGATTGGCAGATAGCTGAAGATTCGCCATATGCAGTCAGGGGTCGAAATTTCAAACCTGCTGGGCAAATGGTAGAATGGAATGAAGAAGGTGCTAAATCAGATGCTGATCCTTCCGATGATGAAGACGATGATGTCAAAAGTCGATCTGCCAATCCCGCTAAATTATCTTCCACCAAATATTCATCGAATACTGTGTCGACGCTCAATTTGCTGGATTCGAGACAAATACCTTACGATCTTATTGTTCGACTCCTTGAAAAGATTTGTTATGAAGATTCATCATTAACACCTTTTTCACAAGCTACATTGGTTTTCATGCCTGGTTTGGCGGAAATTAGAAAGTTAACCGATATGCTGCAATCGCATCCTGCTTTTGGAAGTAACGAATTTGTGGTTTACCCATTGCATTCTACCATAAGTTCAGAAGGTCAAAGTGCGGTATTCGATATACCATCAAAAGGTATGAGGAAGATCGTAATCTGTAAGTTTTGATCCTAAAAGCTGCACGGCCCTACCTATAAGCTAAAATGCCACTTTTTCCACCGACAGCTACGAATATTGCTGGTACGACTCCGATCACTCCTTCAGCCATTCGAATATCAGCTGACAAATTTACTTACAGAAACGGGTGTCACCATACCTGATATCACTTGCGTAATTGACAGTGGTAAACATCGAGAAATGAGGTAAGCACGTTGTTCGCCTGCACAGGCGCAGACGTTGACCTGCTTTCAAAACAGATATGACGAGAAACGACAACTGTCTAGATTAGTAGAAACTTACATCGCTCGAAGTAATGCCAAGCAAAGACGCGGACGAGCTGGGCGAGTTCAAGAGGGTTTGGCTTTCCACTTGTTCACCAAAGCTAGGCATGATACTCAGGTGAGTTTTCAGAGATAATCGCTTCAACCAGACAACTTATATTATTTGGTCTCAGCTCGCGGAACATCCAATACCCGAGATGTTACGTCTCTCCTTACAGGATCTTGCTTTACGTATCAAGATCCTCAAGGTACCTCTTGGTAAAACTATCGAATCTGTCCTGCTACAAGCGCTTGATCCACCATCTTCAGTCAATATTCAGCGAGCTATCGCTTCCCTCGTTGAAGTGAAAGCACTGACGACAAATGAAGATATCACACCGATGGGTCGTCTACTGTCTAAGCTCCCAATGGATGTTCATCTAGGTAAATTCTTGTTGGTTGCAGCGATGATGCGTTGTCTAGACCCAGCTTTGACTATAGCTGCTACACTAAATTCTAAATCACCCTTTGTCTCACCGTTTGGATTTGAAACACAAGCTTCAAATGCCAAGAAAAGCTTTGCTATTGGTAACAGTGACTTCTTGACTATCGCAAATGTATTTGACAGCTTCAGAAGAGCTTCCGAGAACCCAGGGTTTGTGCGAGTATTCTGTAAGAAGAACTTCGTATCTTTACAGGTAAGCCCTTTTCCATAGCATCGCTTAATTAATACGAGCTGACAGTATCATGCCTGCTCGCACAGAACTTGCAACAGATTGAAGAATTGAGACAGCAATTACTGGCGTAAGTGAAAAAAAAAACAATGCCACGATTTACCTGATAAGAGCTGACATAGCTCTTCAGATACCTTGTAGATTCCTCTTTTGTCGACGCTACCCCTGAGCAACGTCGGGAAGTCAGTCAGTAAGTGACTTTCTCCATATAGTTACGCTCTTGCACTGACTTGATGATCCTGCAGAGCTCGATTTTCTCGAGGTGTGCGAACGCGATTCGTCAATGTTCCTGCTGAACTCAACGTCAATGGGGAGGATATCAACATATTGGGTGGTGCATTGGCAGCAGGAGTTTATCCTAAATTGCTATCTCTAGACTCAACATCTGGCGGAGGATTGAAAACGATAATCAACCAACAACCAGTTGCTATCGTAAGTATATCTGTACTGCGCCTCGGGATTGTCCTTTAGGAAAAATCTGACTGGTATATGCAGCATCCAAGTTCAGTGAATTTCAAGGTCTCACGAGCCGACTTTGGTACCAATTACTTGGCGTACTTTACCATCATGCAATCGAAGAGATTGTATGCCTGGGAGACTGGGCCAGTCGATGACAAAGCGTTAGCATTATTGTGTGGAGACGTAGCGGACTTCCGGGTGAGTGTAAAGTGCGTTGGAAATTATTATCATGGCTAACTAATTCTTTGTTTTGGATAGATTCCCGCTTCTTCATTACACCTTGATCGAAAGATCCGATATCATGTATCACCGAAATCAGCAATCGCCATCAAGTTACTGCGAGAACAGTTTGCTGCTGCCATGTCAACGAGGTTAAGGGGAAAGAAATTGACGGAAAATCAAGAAAGATGGTTTGAATTAGGTTTGAAATGTTTGCGAGTTGCCATAACTGAAGAAGAAGCTAGAGTTGGACTTGTATAGATTAAATATAGATGTAGCATTGCTCAAACATACAAATACATCATGTATCAATATACACATAGCTGATACAGGGTATATCCACAGATACTGAGTCGAACATTAAATACACGTGAGGTGAAGAAGAGGGCGACGCGTTAGCTTGACTTTCTAAGAAGATCCATTCTGATTCTGTGCTCCCGATATCCCATTTGAAGGTTTTGGCTGTATATCATATTTGTTGACTCTGTTATTACCGTGATGATCGCAATCATGTGAATGTTTATGTTTTCTAGGCTTTCTAGCGGGTCTATGCGAAGAGTATCATTAAACACGACATCAGTACTCTTTCGCTTTTACTTCTACTCAGCATTTGTAAAACCGTTCAAAGAGTAAGGCTTACCTAGCACGTCCATCTCCTGCACCACCATCCGATTCCGAGCTGCTTGAACTTGAAGATTCTTCCATATTTCCATTGTCACTGTTTCTAGACCTATGCTTATGACTTTGGCCATTACTATGGTTATGAGATTTTGTTTGTCTTGGTGAATCACCTTCATCCGAGGAACAGGACGATTCGTCCGATGATTCATCGAAAGCTTTCGGTTTATGGTATATACAACATACTACGAAAGGAAAAATATTTAGCTTATGAAAGAGATAAGTATGATTTTACACATGATACCTCAAAGAATGTAACGATATCGTAGGATTATGAGGTTTAGATTGCAAGACTAAGTAGATAAGATTACTCACTCTTAGATTTCTTTTTGCCCATACCTTCATTATCTACAGTTTCGTCACTCCATACGACTTTCTGTTTTTTTGTTGGACCACCACGTAGTTTAAGTACACCATTTGGAGGTTGTTCTGTAGTTGGTGATCTGGAAGGACCAGCTTCAGTCTCTATTTGAGCTGTTCCACCAGCGGATGAACCTTGTTGGCGAGATGGATTCGACATATTTGACCGTAAGTTCTGTTCTTTTTTGCCTGTTATTTATGTCGGTGGCTATAAATTGTAGTCTACTTTATCTTGTTTGATTGTTTGTTGTTGTATAGTAAGGAGTTATATTATAGAGATTGAGTTTTAGTCGTTACTCGTATGATATGCTTGCTACAATATATCTGTTGTTATTCAACCTGTAAAATGATGGTTTTTACGTACCATAAGGGTTGTAATGATAATAATATAACACGGGCGTCATTCTTTACCACTTTACCGAACCGGAGTACGTGGGGCGACCGTGGGTAATTTAAGCAGGGTGAGAAGAGTAATACGTAATAGGGCCTTTTGACTTTTATAGGCGTTATCCGAAGAAAAAAGTGGAAGACATCATCGAAATAATTGACATTTGCCCTAAGTTATCAAAGTGATACGATATAAATAACATCGAACGAATATTGTCATTCTCCTTCTGTTTTGATAGAACTATCTCGAACATATAAGACCGATTGATATAACGACCCTTCTTCTTTCAGATTGATACCTACTCGAGCACGAAACCATGTCAGCAGTAAGTTTGTTTGCGGTCCGCGGCTTTGACCGAGTGTGTCTAAAAACATGTCAATCCATAGTTTAAAGCTCCCCCTCTTGAAGTATCGTATGTTATAAATCAGTCTCTATGCCCTTCAGTACTATGGTACTGATGCTTCAAAACCATTCTTAGCTCTATTCTTCACGGAGGTATACACCATCCTACCCTTCGATCATGGCAATCAAACGGTCGAAATCTCACCAAATCAATGTTCATTTACCCTGTCTTTATATCCGATGATCCTGACTGCGAAGAAGTGATCTCTTCCTTACCTGGACAGAAAAGGTGGGGTTTGAACAAACTAGAAGGATTTTTAGGTCCCTTGGTCAAGAAAGGTTTAAAGAGTGTCATATTGTTTGGTGTACCTATGAAGATGGAGAAGGTGAGTTGATCCTACAAATAATTAGGAGCCAGTCGATGAAAGGCGGGTACAGCACGTACGATTCCCTGGGGTGTGGATGCTGAGGGTGAGGGGGGTGATAGAGAAAGGTATCGACTAGTGGCTACAGACTGATTACATTCCGGATAAAATCAATAGGATGCTCGAGGTAGTGCAGCCGACGACCCATCAACACCAGTCATTCAAGCTCTTCATCTTCTCAGTAAACTCTTCCCTCAACTCATGCTCACAGTAGATGTATGTTTATGTGAATATACATCTCATGGACATTGCGGCATCTTATCATCTCTACCTAATCCCGGTCATTCCAATCAACCCACAATTGAAGCTGAACCTTCCGCTCAACGGATAGCAGAAGTAGCTGTGGCATATGCCAAAGCAGGTGCTCACTGTGTTGCTCCTAGTGACATGATGGATGGTAGAATTAAAGCTATCAAATTAGGTTTAATGCATGCTGGTTTAGCCAATCGATGTGCTCTAATGAGTTATTCAGCTAAATTCGCCAGTGGTTTATACGGTCCATTCAGGTTCGTCCAAGCTTTTCGCAATCCCGGATAAGACGTGAGCTGACGATAGTGCCTTAATATAGAGATGCTGCTGGAAGTGCTCCTTCATTCGGTAACAGAAAGTGTTATCAATTACCACCTAATGCTAGATCACTGGCTCGACGTGCTATTGTAAGCTTTGCCATTTTGCATTCCTCCTCTCACTCTTTAAGCTGACCACCTGATCATTAGCTCCGAGATTCCAGTGAGGGAGCGGATATCTTGATGGTAAAACCTGCATTACCATATCTCGATATTATCTCTGATTGCGCTCAATATGCACCTGATCATCCTACAGCATGTTACCAAGTTTCAGGTGAATATGCTATGGTTGTCGCAGGTGCTGAAAAGGGTATTTACGATTTAAAAGAAATGGCTTTTGAAACAACTGAAAGCTTAGTAAGAGCTGGTGCAAGTATCATCTTAAGTTATTTCACACCTCAATTCCTTGATTGGTTAGATGAAGAGAAATAAAACGAAAGAAGATCAGTCATTCGGAGTATGAAGATATTTGAACCCTCAGCGAGAATTAACAGGAACATTGAAATTGTATTTAGATTGTAGACTAATATGCATCATCACTCATATAACATGGATCTTTGAGATGCAATTTAAACGCAAGACCGAGGGATCTCAGCTTATCATATGATCCAAAATCAGATGTCTGTCCACCTCTATTCGCTTCTTCACCGATTTACACACCACATAGCAATCAATGATATATCTCACAAACAAGCAAGATCTGCAGCGAAGTTTGGAGGACAAGACATCAGCTAGACTAATCGTAACATGCGAACGGCCACAAAAAATGAGTTTGAGCTTCGTGCACCTGACTCGATTAGAAAGTAAGACAGGTTACGAAGTGCTCCAAACTTGTTTGCGTATATCTCTCCAAGACACCATTGCTCTATACCTCGGTTTAGCTTGACCAAATCGCAACCAAACTCATCCATCGAAGGACAGCACGCAGATCCAGTGTATCAGTGGTGTAAGAAATCTGAGTGTTTTTTCAGGTGAGAGTCGCCAAATGGTCTGGACTTTTGAATCTGATTGTACAGTTCTTCTGCACAATTCCAATATATCCTCTATTTGGCGAGATCAGAGACGAACACGCATTAAAGTTTGATCTCAAGGTGCTTCCCATCAAATCCAATCTAGATGAGATCTAGGAACAACGAACCACTAGCCTTGCTTCTCAAACATTCATATTATTCTTGCATCACGAATTATATCTTTGCATAGAAGGCTTCAGCTGCGCGAGAGAGTGTAGTATAGCACACAAAGGCAGAAGCATAAATATCTTTGTAATCACACACAGTAGTTCGTGACTTTACCTGATCATTGCAAAGCTATACAAGATGTATGTCAGAATAGCTACCGTTCTCTTAGCTTTAGGCATTTTTGCCACAATCAACGCTGTACCCATAGCTATCCCAGATCAAGGAGGTATGTTGTAGATCTATCGCTTCATATATATACCTTCACCGAGATAAAGAGATGATGGTGTCAATCGCTGTATTGCGCAGAGCTCATCAAGAAGGATGATCTTGTCAACATCCAACAAAGACAAGTCATCGCTTGTGGTTATTATGAAGTCTGCTGTGAGTTTACGATTCGTCGATTTCCAAATTTCCAGTGAGCTTAAAGCTGTATGAACATATTTACAACTAGATTGTCCTCGGAACGGAGTCAGATTTACCTGTCGTGATCCCAAAGGCTGCAGTAAGCAACACTGTTCTTTTCCAGAAGACCAACGGACCAGGTAAGTTAAGAGCTAATTACTTTACATATTCCTACAAACAGGTATGACTTGTTACCCATCCTAGAAGAAAGGTGATTCTATAATTCTGCGACCCTATACAGACAGGTCCTCTTGTAAAGCCCTTGTTACTCGTACTGTGATGCCAAGATCGGGTTTATCTAATTTTAGTACGAGGGCTGTTTGATGATCGAATAAGATGATTTTCGCACTTGATTTACGACATTTTAGTACTCACTTTTCTAACGCAAACAACTTCGGACAAAAGCATCGCCTCCCATGTTATGCTGACAAGCTTGTTCATCGCTCGACGTCACCAAAATACGATCAAGTGACGTTTGGATGTTTAATCTATGCTCTGTGCCTGATTTACGTTGAGTTATTACCCAACATCTCCGATCACTTTCAACGTACAGTACGTATGTATATCTGTCTGTCGGCATACCTTGATAAATATGGATCTAAATCTTATATGCTTTCGGCGCCGAGAAGTCGGAATGACCCCAAAAGGGGGGATCTGCGAACACCAGATATACACCTCTCATGTACCGCTTACGGGTCGGTAGCTATATGAGAATATATATATATATATATATATGTATATATATATACATGTACAGTAGGGTCATTTGATGAGCGTTAACAGAAATTCTCTTATCTTAAGCCCAATCCACCTTCTGCGCAAAGAATAGACCTTTTAAGCAATCTACGATCATCGTTAACCAGTAGTAATACCTTTATACCTCCCACTCAATCACAATGTGCTATACATCAGGAGCAGTAACCAAAGACTATGATATATGTTGTTTCCCAACCGATGAATGTGCAAGGGAAATCTGTGGAGCAAATCAAAATGCAAAAATCAACAGTACAGTGATTTATGAACCTGGAACAGCGTACTGCAAAATAGATTATAATGCTAGTATACCATTGATATATGTGAATGTTCAGAATGGTTCATGTAGTAATGGATTTAGTTGCTCACTTAGACAAGACAACCTCAAAAGTAGTGCAATTAGAGAACTTGGTATTAGTGGGAATATTTTAGGAATTTGGTTATTGTCATTGTGCTTCTTCATGGCATATCAAAGGAAATGATAAATCCGATGACTATAACAGAAGGTGAGTAGACGTGAGTTTTGCACCTATATCCCATGTCAGTCATTTAGCTGACTACGCACCGATCTTCACAATTTCCTATTCATACTTTTCACGTCTGGATCGAACCATATCATTGAACTTAGTTTATAATAGGAAAATATCTTGTAATATCGAGGAGATCATGTGATGTTAGATGTAACAGTTTACCTGATTGCTTCCGGGTTTCAATTTATTCGTATCAGTCTTTAATGTTGATTTTAGCGTATGAAGAAACGCGAAATCGCTCGTCTGTCAAACGATTACCGTACGCAAAGAACGTAATGATATTATGCCAGTGATATACATGTGTTTTGTCGTTATCATCCTACTAAACAATCTATTTGTAGCTTTACTTCTGATTCTATTAGCAAAATCCGGTTCTCTAATCCATTCTTGCTCTAAGAGTTCGAGTGATTACCTTATCTTGTGTGCTATATTACATATTTCACGCCCATGTCAGCTCAGTGATGATTCTGTAGAATTAGCACTTACATGATGTGAACTACTGCTCCCCAACCACTCAAAGCATCTCGATCTACAGCATTTAACAACGTTTGCGATACAGTTTCGAAGAGGTCCTCAGGTTCCTATAGCGAAGCGAAGTCAGCTAACAGGAGTCACGTTCTTTGCAATTTGACTAACGAGATCTGGTTCCCATAATCCTTCAGCTACACCATACAATTTGTCTGCTGCTGTACCAGCTACGGCAAAATCTTTAGGTGTTGTTATACATCCGATTCTGCAACAAGAGAGGGTGTCAGTTGGTTTAGTAGAATTATGGCAGGTATTATGACTTACGTGTCCATGGTGGAGATGAAGGGTTTAGGATGAGGATCTAATTCTGTAGGTGTAGGAAGACCAGCTACGACAGGTTCAATGAAGAATGGACCGAATCTAAGGGTAGCATCTGTCAGCATTCAGTTTATTGTGTGAGTTGTGGAGACGGAGCAGAGACTCACCTCTTTTCGTATAATGTACTTGAGACGAGATGTGTGAATGTTTTAGGGGTAATCTCTCGCTCTTCTTTCATTCTATACATGTTCACTCGGAATCTGAGGTGTTCTCGTCTATAACAACAATGATACTGATCAATATCTATATAGGGGGAAAAAGAGGTTGCTATATTATTGTCGATTGTCCGAACTCACAATGTGTAAACATCCGTTGCAAGACCGGGGAGACCATAGTATAATTTATCGTTGACTGGAAATACCTATGATGCCTAGCTTGAGCTGACGAATAAGACACCGTGAGTACGAAGTTGATATTTCAACTTACTTTGTCGAAGTTTGAAGCTATTCCAACAGCCTGATTTCCTAACCTCAAATCCGAAGCAATAGCTACACAATCTTTACCGATCATGGCCACTACCGATCCACCATTGAGTTCCATTACAGACTATAAGGTATATAGAGGCCGGTCAGCCGAATGTCTGACTTTCAAGAAAGGTGAATGATGTTAGTCACAGCCAACAATGCAACTTACCATTTTGAAGGGGAAGAAGTATGAGTATTAGCCCAAGGCGATAAGAAATCTCGAGATGATGCCTTAAGTTTCTATTATTAGGTTGTTGATCTGTTTCCCGAAGCTGTTGGCGAGGACGATAGGTGTAGAAACTGAAAATTACCTAATAATCTTGACTGTTGAATGTTGAATCCTCCAACATGAATATTGAATGCATCATCATCGTCTTTCAGCTTCAACTACAAACGATGCAACGCGCAAACGTTACGCGGCCCCAGGTCAGCTCATGGTTTCCACGTTATTTACTAGGTCTGATAACGTTTAACACAGTTAGTGGTCCAAAAGGTATGATAGCTGCCTGATGTGGCATTCTTGCAAGCTTGAAATCGAGGACAATTCCCGATTGTTTTTACCTCCACCCTATTCACTGGTGATGGTCCACCTCAACTGCAAACATTACATTACCATGTTTATCAACGCGAATTACTTCATTTTTGCTTTCTTCCTCAATCTCATTTTATACGTCAAGCATCAATCATGAACGGCCTAGAAAGAGATTATAATCAGCCTATATCATCACTGAACATTCCGTACGTTCAATTTTAACGAAAGCTGGAAGATTCCCCTATCTGTTTGTAGGCTGAAATACATCTGTTCCCATCTTCAGCCGAACATTGAAAACAGCGCTGACCGATGCTGGGTATAAGATTGTCAACGATATCAGACTATCTTCAGCTTATGATTTGAGTGCAGGTAAATCATCCTTTCAATGGCTGTCATGAGAAGCACCGACTCACTTAGCTTACGCTGGCTCCATAGAGCTTGGAATACCTAAGCATCAAGCGGAGAGTCTGCTTCAACAGATTGAGACTGATCAGGGTGAGTGTCTGCCTTAAGACTCATAGTGGAATGATAGTTGACATGCAGTCAGCTGGTCACTCCAGTTCTTCGCAGAGTAGTCATGCTGGACCGATACTTTCCAGTCAAATACAAACATCTACAGCAGCCGACTTACTCTCATCCACCTATCTGCCTCACTTCTCAACCTCATCTTCATCCATAGATAATCTCATAGCTCAGTTTAGAGATCCTCATCGTGAGAAACCTACTGCTATATCATCAAGGAAAGGTAAAGAGAAAGAAAACAGCGCAGCCATAACACCTGGAATGTCAATTGAAGTAGCTGGACCTCCTGGTTCAGGCAAAACTTGTTTGGCTTTGGGAATAGCCTTGAATGCTAGAATGACAGTGGCAAGTGGAAATAGGAATGAATTTATCGACGGTGGTGAAGCAGGAGAAGTTTTGATTATAGGTTAGCTTCGTGTTTTGTCTTGAAATCGGACAGAAGTTGACTGTTCCACGAAATATAGATACCGAAGGTGGCATAACGGCAGAAAGAGTCCGTTCAGCTGCTGAAGCAATGACAAGAACATGCTCAAGTAAGGTAGTTCAGCGTACTATACAGCTGAAGATATTGACCTTATCCTGCTCCAGCCCTACCTCGAGACATTATACACGGTATACATTTTGTTCGAATACCTACTCAGGCTCAAATGGTAGCTTTTCTATATACACTGGATGACTGGCTAGAAGCTCATGAAAAGGTTCGTTGGCTGCTGGCCGTAGTGTTCATGTCGAGAGCTGAGCAAGTCAGTAGGTCAATTTAATAATCATTGATACGCTTAGTTATCACTTTCGTCAGCCTGGATTGGATATGAGCACGAGAAGGAGGATGATGGAGCTGTAAGCTGTCTCTCCATAGGATCAGAAATCGGCTAACGCGCTATTGATAGAGTTAAACAGAAAATTGGTCAAGCAACAACTCTTCATCGATGTGCAGTGAGTAGCTGTTGTATCCCCTTCCGATTCATGGATTAGTAACAGCTGACATATCAGTACTCAGGTCATCATTTGTAATCAGATGGCTACCAAGCTTTTGACGGCGGAAAATAAACCAGCCAACTTCGATACAGGTGATAGAGCGATTCTTATGCCTCAACTCGGTAAATTTACCCATCTGATTATATCTTGATGCTCACAGATATGCGGATTCAAGCTGATACCAACCATAAAATTAGGTGATTCATGGACGATTGGCAAAACCTTGAGACTTGTCTTATTTCGTGGACCACCAGGTGATGAATTGCGTTATGTTCACGCAGAAATGTCAGGCTCGTCAAAGAATTTACCCTGGGCATCGTTCGACATCGACGTGGGTTCTCAGCTGTATTCTGGGAGGAAACTGAAAGAATTGAGCTGATTTATTGTGCCCGACAGAACGATGGTTTACCTTGCGATATACCTGAGAATATATTCAGAAGACCCGCGACGCCTCCACCGAAAGATCTTATCAGTGGTTCATTATTGAATTTTTAGCTATGCAGATTTATGTGGATCTCAATTCCGCTAAATATGATGCATTTCATAACCGATTTACTTCTAGTAATGCATGCACGATAAGATGTTCGGTCGTAGGTGGCCTACTAGACATCGTCCATTCATCCGTTGTATACTATTACGGTGCTAGCCTTTTGCCCTTGATTTCATTGAATAAGACAGAAACAACTAGTAACCTGTAGGCCTTGCTACACTAGTATCATAAGCTCTAATCAACCTAGTTTGATCTTGATCATTGGTCTCAGTTTGCGAAAAGGCGAAACCTCTTTGTCTTCTCATACGTTGTGTAGCTCTAACCTTCTTGATAGCTTTCTGGAACCTATTAAACGAAGATGGAACACATGATTGGTTAGACCATCACTTCCGAAAAACCAAGAAGATAAGTTGTATATTCAGGATGAAAAGACAACTTACTGTTCTTGTCTAGGTCGATAGTCTGATAAGTTGAATTTCTGGATTTCTTGAACAATATGATATGATGCTGGATGATATGTTCTTGAATAGCTATAAACGCCGGATATACCAATTAGCATCGTATTGAGATTCTATGGGGGTATATTATGTGCTGAAGAACGAAGTTATGTCGGATAAGACTCACTATTTCCAGACATAATCTCTCAACAAACAGACCACAGGGAACAAGATGAGGCAGAAGTAGAATGCTGCATCTCCCCATAATCTAGGTACGATACCCTTATAGTCTAAAGAAAAGTTCAACAGAGGTGCAATGATCGCATATAATGGTAAAGCAATCATGGTGAAAACGAATGAACCGGGAATGGCTATTACATTGTGGACATCAGCATCCGATTGAAAATAGGTGACAGAGAAAAAGTAAACGAGCAAAAACTCACCTGCCAGAGTGTATTTGGTCCATACACTAAATTGCGCATAAAAGGTTAGCAAGCTTCTCCTGGGCTACCATCAGATTTTCATGACTTACTCTGAGATTAAAGCAGCTTTACCTAAAACAGTTAATAAGATTGCAAGGTACAAAGTGGTACCCCAAACCCATAATCCGGAGTTTTTACCATCTGACGCAATAAGATCACTGTAAAATACCAATACCGAGAATAGGAATAATACCTAAACATGTGATAAAGCTGTCAGTATGTGGCACGGCTTTCAAATACTCGCTAAAAAGTAACATGAATGAAAGGATAACCTACAACACTGTGATAGAAAGCATTTCCAACCCAGTAGAAGAATCTGACAGGGGTGAAGAAATGATTTGTTTGGCCTAATTGATATAGCTGTGGATATCGATCAAGCATTCTAGCAGAAACAAATTGATCGAATATACCAATTACCAAAGGTGGTAAAATCGTAAAGATAACGTTATAGTATGACATTGACCATCCTTCGAAGGAGATTTGTCCGGAGAAATCGTTGAACCATGAATACTAGAGGGCTTATCAGTTTCCTTCTTGATTTCTTTGTCATGCTATTTGCGCTCACCCAAAAAAGAGTTAAAGCGAAAGTAATATTCTTGTAGAATGAATCTGTGGTTATGCATCGTTAGCCAGGCGGCACTATTGAAACATGTTGTCACTCACATAAAATCAACTTTGTTAATCTTTGATAACTCCAAGATCCATGAACCAATAACAATTTCCTTAAGAATCTAAACTGAGAGATAGCGACATCCGCAGATCGAGCAGCTTGTAGACCCTAGTAGAAAGCGTCAGTAGTAGAATGATATCACGCTTTTAAAAAACTTACTTCTACACCTGAAATACCAACTCCTACATGAGCAGCTTGGATCATACTGACATCATTGGCACCATCACCAATTGCGAGAAGGGGTGCATCGGTACTCTTCTTGACAAGTTTGACCACAAGAGCTTTTTGCAGAGGAGACACACGGCCTATAACGGAAAGATCAGTACGAAACCCTGCGGGGCTCATTGTCGAAAGAATACGTACAACAGATTACAGCCTACAAATGGATGATCAGCTGACACCCTAATCCCTTTTAGCAAAGACTAGCTTACCTTGCACATAACAGCTAATTCGAGGAAGACATCTGCGCAATCTTTTTCAAGAGCATATGTCAAACTTTTTCCGTCTGTTTCGGTTTATCAGCTACCGCAAGCAACTCCAAGCAAAACCGACCGAGACACACCAATAATCAAAGCCAACTCCTCTACGTCACCACCCATCCTTTGATTTTTGATAGCAAACAGACGCTTATTGAGCAATTCCGAAGTCTCAGTGGCGGTTTCAGTGTTGATGATGACCTAAAGGGACATACAGATTAGCGTTGTCGTAAAGCGGCTCTCTTCTCGTACGTACCAAGTTCATGGATTCTGAGATGAGTCGGCAAGATAAACCGATGTTGATAGCTGTTTCTTGTCTATCTCCAGTCAATACCCAGATCTATGAAACTAGAAATCAGCTACCGGGGCGCAACTTTAGTGACCACGATAATCAGCTTACCTTGATACCAGCTTGTTGTAAAGTGTGAATAGCATCGGGTACACCTTCTTGCAGTTTGTCTTCGATAGCAGTGGCACCTAATAGTTGCAAATTCTGCTCGATAACTTCGGCAGCTCTGTCCAGAGCTTCCGCTCTTCCATGCATCTGAGCTGCAGCGTTGTCGTACATCTGTGACCATTTGGCGTATTCGTCTTCTGATATATCTCGATAAGCTAGACAGAGCGTTCGAAGACCTTCTGTTGCGTAATCCTAAAATGTAAATAATGATGATGAGCTCGATATCCAAGAGAGAGTTCCACGATTATCGCTGTACTTGCCTCCAGATGAAGCAAAGTTGTTTCTGCTAACTGCTGATCGGGTGCCAATCTTTCGAAGATAACAGTATCTGCTCCTTTAGTATATAATCTGATCCTTCCATCTGGACCTCGGACAACTGTAGACATTCGTTTACGAGAGGAATTAAACTCGCAGACGTTGAGGACTTCGTATTCCTCTGATTGGCCATTAACATCAATAAAAACGGATTTAGGTTTACGTGTCTATAATTGCAAGACTCAATCAGCGCATTTTCTTTATGATGCAGCAATGATGATGTCGAACTCACATGGAATCGATATCCTAACATCTCAGCTCCAGACACAAGAGCAGCCTCATCAGGACTTGAAGCTTGGTATACCATTTTACCTTCTCTTTCTTCGGGAATAACAGTATGACAAACAGCAAGTAATGACAAACTGTTATCAGATGAATTTAGCACTGTACGGCTATTGTGTGGTAACAATCACTCACAATTCTCTTAAAGTAGCACCTTCTTCGCTATCTTCGTGAACTCTCTGTCTAAGTGTTTCAAACGTTTTCTGACCCATTTCCCTTTTATTGTCGTCCACCGTTTGTGCGTACATCGTTCCGAAAATGGAACATTCTCTAAACTCCATTTCGTTTCTAGTTAAAGTACCAGTCTTATCCGAAAAGATATAGGCTATTTGACCCAACTCCTCAACCAATGACGAAGTTCGACATAATGCAGGTGTATCAGTTGGAGCATGATACATATCCAAATCAGAGTTAATTAATGAAGCTTGCTGGAATTTGACAACTTCCATCGTCATGATGAGGCTGCGTCGAGTGTCAGCTGTGTACGAAACTGTGTATACGGTGGCCAAGCTTACGATATCGGAATCAAGTTGTTATACAAAATGATGAATGTTAACAAATCTAAGCAGTTTTGTCAGTAAACATCTCACGGACTACCACGGTTTTTGCGCACCTTCGATGAATTGTCGTGCTAGTGATTACGATAATATTAGCGGTTTTTCCGTTGGATTCCATATGTCTCCGAATGGCACTTACCCTTGTTTGGTCTTTCGCCCGCAAGCCGTAAATACCAGCTCTTGTTATTGAAGAAAGTCTACATAAAGATATTAGCTGAGGGGATTAGCGGATAATCAGCCAACCTACGGTTCTGATACTGCCCCCTATCGTCGAAACCAGCGACAAGATAAGTAATAATACGAAAAGATACAAAATCTGCCTGTTGACTTGTCTTTCGACTGCGGTCCGTTTGACAGGTGCATCGCTGATATGATCATGACATCAGCATCCCCACTCACATCAAGTAATTGAAGTATGGATGCTCACGTTGCATTTCTCATCAACTTTGTTTCGTGACCAGCATTGACAACTACACCATAAACCCATTCTGTGTTTCTTAGCTGAGCACCTCGTAAAAGCATTTGATTGGGTCCAACAGGAATCTTCGTAGGAGCGGAACCTGGATGGTACGATGAAAGGTGGAAAGTACCATCGTAAGTGTATAAAGAGGAATTAGGGGCTTCGGAAAGAAGGTGACCACGAAGAAGAGAGACTGATTGGGGGTTGGTAAGTGACGCTGTGGAAGGATGTGACTGTTTGATTTTCAAGTTGGTTTCTCTATATATTGGTCAACTAAGATCCTATTCTACTAAACAGAACTTACCCGTCCAAATTAGCCGTTTCGACGTAGCACAATCCTTCAGGTTCACTACTACTTATCAGGACCATATCTGCCGGTATGAAGGCATTCGCTTCTAATCTGACAATATCCCCAACGCGTATCCTCCTCCATGGTCTAGGTTGAAATGCCTGATTGATCAGAACCTGAGCTATACTATTGTTCAGTGACCTATCTGAAGCGTGTCGTTTCTTCGTATATTCTGATGTTAGCTAGTCTGATAAGGAGTCGCTGGACCATAGTTGACCTACCAAGTCTTCTTTAATCTCCTTGAAAGCACTCGCTATCAATACTACGGCAAGAGGTACTATGGTTGTATATCGACCAGTCGGCGATACATTGGGAACCTGCTGGATAATGGCTATAACGCAGATTAGCTAAGACCGCTTCTTGTGGGTTCAGGAATGAGCTTACCTGTGAACAAGAAGAACAAGTTCGCCGACCTCGAGAATTCCGCTAAAAGACGACCATTGTTAGTTTGTAGTCAGATTTCTATAATAGATTATTAAGAACTCACCAAACAAGAATTTGGGTAAGAAAGTTATAGGCCCATATTTCCCGGTTGTCACTGAGTTATTCTCATAACCTTTCACTCTATTTCCTTCCGCATCGTTCAAAGCTATTTCTCTTGGCACACCATCAAATTTACCCCTTCTTCCTAACATCTTATTCAAGCCAAAAGTCCAATCTACATCCGTTAGATGATCTTCTCTTATTCTCTGCCACCTTGATCTCTTCCTTTGAGCAGCATAAGGACCGGATCCAGGGGCAGAGAATGAATATGCTGAAGGTCCTTCTACATCATCATCGAAAGGATCTCCTCCACCTAAGCCATATGACTTCGAGTTTGATGGGTGATATTGCTTATCGTCCGGAGGTCCAGAGAATCCAGCTGGAACTGCACCTGATTGAGCTAACGGTTGATGGGATTCTATCAAAGATGGGTCTGAACGTCCAAAAGAACGATTAACGTTGACTGTTGAAGAAGATTGAGGAGCCATATATCCTCCTGATTGACCACCTCCTCCGTATTCGTCGTCACTAGACACATCATGGTGTATTAGCTTTAAATTTGAAGATTGAAGCTGTATCTGCAGACAAGTTATATTGCAAAGTTATGCTCACTCGTCGAAGAACGGATCTAGGACATAACCTGCTTGAGGTTTACTTGAGGATGTTCCTCCAGCAGATCTACCTCCTTGACTATATCCTGCTGCTCCAGAGGGGCTGAAAAGATTGGGCTCATCATCTCCGAAGGGGTCATCCTGTGTTGTTTGTGGATTCGGATGTGAATTGTCGGACAATAAATCGTCAAATGGATTTTGCTGTTGTCGCGACATTGCAAGAGAGGCAGATGACAGCTATTCTTGGTATGCTGCTCTTCTCTTTCTCTGAGAATGATAGGTGTAGCGAGTCTATGATTTTGAGGAAATATAGATGAATACGAGGAATGCTTGCTGCAATGTTTAAGGTCTATATACCTATATACCTGCTACGGACACAAAGTGAACCTTTGGACGCGAGTAATATTGGTGCGAAGCGGTAAAGTGGTGACGACAAGCATATAAAAGCAAACAAGCGGTTGTGTATACCGAGTGGATTCATCCTTATCAGTCGAGCACCGGTCTCAAGTCAGGCCAAAATAATGCCACATATTTTGATTGCACGTGGATGTGTTATAAAATGGTAAACAAAGTCAACAAAGATGAGACGCGTCCTTGGGTAGGAAATAAGTAAAGTCCACCTCAACCTCAATACTTTTGTAATATTGTAATATAAGTCATAAATGGTAGATGGCCATTCACAAACATCTTCTTTCCAACCTTACTCCTTCCTTATTCAGGAAGCCAACAATCTGCTCTCTACGGACAGCTCGACCAGCTTCACTCTTTCATTATCCTTTAGCCATCTCTCTATCAAGGTCAACCACTCTTAGATTTATCTTCACAAATAATAAGAATCAGCTTAATACCATGTCAGATAGTGAATCTGATGGATTCATCATGGATGGTGGAGGAAGCGAATCGGATGGCTATGTAGCACCTACCAAAGCGAAGAAGGCCGCCGCTGAGAAGAAAGCTCCTGCTAAGAAAGCTGCTGCACCTAAAGCAGCTAAAGTGGGTCTTATAATTACAACATAGCTCTGCTTCAAGGAAGAAAGCTGATGTGAGATGGTTATGATAGGCACCAGCAGCTAAGAAGGCTGCTACAAAGAAAACACCTCTAGCTTCCAAAAACTTACCCAACGATTCTATATCGGAAGCAGAATCTGATGTTGCAGATTCACCCGTCAAATCAAAAGCCAAAGTCGTAGATGACGATGAGGATGAGTTTGGTGCTGGACCTAGTACCGCTGCTCCAGTAAATAAGAAGAGTGCGAGTGAAGTGTATCAGAAGGTGAGTCTAGATGAAGCTGCCAATCAGTCGACTCGTTGAGCTCATTGTTATGTCAGCTATCACAACGAGAACACGTTCTGAAACGTCCAGATACGTATATCGGTTCCGTAGAAGCCATCACGCAAAAGATGTGGGTTTTTGATGAAGAATCAAAGGGTATGATATACAGGTAAGCCATATACTCGTGATTGTTACGACTACTAGCTTACGAGTTAATCGAAATAGGGATATTACTTTTGTACCAGGTTTCCTCAAAATTTTCGATGAAATTTTGGTTAATGCGGCAGATAACAAAGTCAGTTCCTTTGCTTGCGGATGAACAAGAGCTCCTAGAGCTGACTAGGCCACATGTAAACTATAGATTAATGATCCTTCGATGGACTCTATCAAAGTCGTAATAGATCGAGAGAAGAACACGATATCTGTACACAACAACGGAAAAGGTATTCCGGTAGAGATGCATAAAAAGGAAGGTGTTATGATTCCCGAACTTATCTTCGGTCATTTGTGCGTTTGATTCTTGAAATCCAATACAGCAAATGACGCTGACGAGGTGCATCTATATATAGACTAGCGGGAAGTAATTTCGATGATGATCAGAAAAAGTTGACTGGTGGTAGAAATGGTTATGGTGCCAAGTTAGCGAATATCTATTCGCATGAATTCAGTATGTTAAACTTGAAGACGCCTTAGTACGTGCGACTGATCATGATTCTAGTTGTTGAAACTGCCGACAAGATCAACGCCAAAAAGTATAAACAAGTCTTCTCGGACAACATGAGTAAGAAAGGTTCTCCTAAAGTAAGTTTCCTTATGCCGTTCTATACACCTGAGCTGACGGAAAACGGTCAGATAACGGAAAACAAAAAAGGTGAAGAATGGACCAAAATCACCTTTACCCCTGATTTAGAAAGATTCGGCATGAGTGGTATTGATGACGATACAAACGCTCTATTGATGAAGCGAGTCTATGATATGGCTGGTACCGTTCAAGGTATTAAAGTATTCTTGAATGAAGAGCGTTTAAAGATCAAGGGTTTCAAGCAAGTAAGTAGGCTACTTCGAGGAAGAGGCAGATCGCTAAATGGTTTCACAGTACGTTGAAATGTATATCAACTCTGCAAGTGCTGCCACATCTGCCGAGGGTGCCGCTATGGCCAAACCTCCTCTTGTATATGAGGTTGTAAACAAAAGATGGGAAGTAGCTTTCACATTATCGGAAGGAGAAATGAAACAGGTTTCTTTCGCGAACTCGATTGCTACAACTAAAGGTGGTACTCATGTCGATATGGTTTCAACCCAACTTGCCAACAAATTGATGGATCAAATTAAGAAGAAGAATAAGGCTGCTCCAGTTAAACCTTTCCAAGTCAAAAATCACATGTGGATTTTCATCAATGCTTTAGTAGAGAATCCAGCTTTCGACTCCCAGACAAAGGAAAATCTTACCCTCAAGTCATCGGCTTTCGGTAGTAAATGTGATCTTTCTGAAGATTTCATTAAAAAGGGTTAGCCTTTCCCGTTTACTGTGAATACCGACAAAGCTAACGCTTGACGCAGTGGCTAAAACCGGTATTATTGATAACGTTCTGAGTTGGGCACGTTTCAAGCAAGATCAAATCATGAAGAAGACTGATGGAGCCAAGCGGACTCGGTAAGCAGGACTTTAAGTCAGTAATGAGTATCAACTGATCATTTGGCAGAGTCGGTGGTATCGTCAAATTGGAAGATGCCAATCATGCTGGTGGCCGAAATGCCAAAAACTGTACTTTAATTCTGACAGAAGGAGATTCCGCCAAAGCGCTAGCTGTCTCTGGTTTGGCTGTCGTTGGTCGAGATGAATATGGTGTTTTCCCTCTGCGGGGTAAACTGTTGAATGTACGAGAAGCAGGTCACGATCAAATCATCAAGAATGTTGAACTTCAACATATTAGACAAATTTTGGGTCTCAAACACAAACAAGATTATACCACTACAGATAGTTTACGATATGGTCATTTGATGATCATGACTGATCAGGTGAGTTGCTCTGCTGCAATGTTGAGATATTCCGGTAGAGCTAACAAGGTCTGCTTAGGATCATGATGGTTCGCACATTAAAGGTCTTCTAATTAATTTCCTCGATCACTTTTATCCGTCTCTTCTTCGAATTCCCAATTTCTTGCTCGAATTTATCACTCCTATCGTAAAAGTATGGAAAGGTAAACAGGAGCATACTTTCTATACGATGCCTCAATATGAAGAATGGAAGGCCGCTAATAATGACGGAAGAGGATGGGACTCCAAGTACTACAAAGTATGTGCTGATTGGCTTTGGATCAGGTCTAGGCTAACAGATTATACAGGGTTTGGGTACTAGTGAAGCTAAAGACGCTCAAAAATACTTTGCTGATCTTGATCGACATCGACTTGCCTTCGATACTCTCAAAACGGAAGACAGAGGTCTCATTGATATGGCATTCAACAAGAAAAAGGCAGATGACCGAAAAGAGTGGCTTCGACAATTCAAAGTGAGTCAGATGTCTCCTACGCGTAATCCATCACTGACGATTAAGTCCAGCCTGGTACCTTCTTGGATCACGATACCAACGTTATTCCAATCTCTGATTTCGTCAATAAGGAGCTCATTCTATTCTCCATGGCCGATAATTTACGATCTATTCCGTCTGTGGCTGATGGTCTCAAACCTGGTCAACGTAAAGTTATGTTTGCTACTTTCAAGCGAAACTTGACCAAAGAAATCAAAGTTGCCCAGTTGGTCGGTTACGTTTCAGAAAAGACTGCATACCACCATGGTGAACAATCCTTGGCATCAACCATTGTTGGTCTTGCGCAAACCTTTGTGGGAAGTAATAACATCAATCTGTTGTCTCCAAATGGTCAATTCGGTACCCGTCTCTCTGTAAGTCACCTTCTGATCTCGACTTTGAAAGAAAGTTATAAGCTGATATCCCTTGCGTTATAGGGTGGTAAAGATGCTGCCAGTCCTCGTTATATTTATACTGCTATTCCTCGAATGACAAGAGCCATCTTCCATCCCGCTGATGAAGGTTTACTCAATTACTTGATTGAAGAAGGTATGGGTATCGAGCCAGAATACTACCTTCCTACAGTGCCATTAGTATTGATAAACGGTGCCGATGGTATCGGAACTGGTAAGCTAACTTGCATATCGAGCGAATGCCAAGCTGATTCTTTGTGACAGGTTGGAGTACATCTATCCCTAATTTCAACCCTATTGAAATTGTGGAGAATTTACGTCGTTTGATGCGAGGTGAAGAGCAAGAGAAGATGAACCCTTGGTTCAGAGGATTCAAAGTGAGTCGGATTCTATCGCTTTTCCTGCTTCGTCCTGCTGACAAGCTGATTGCAGGGTTCCATCGAACGAATCGAGCAAGATAAGTATAAAGTTAGTGGTGTCATTGAAAAAATCGACGATAAGACTCTTGAAGTTACGGAATTACCAATCCGAAAATGGACTCAAGACTTTAAGGAAATGATCGAAGAGATGACAACCGGTACAGATAAAGTTCCAGCTACTATCAAGGTCAGTACCACTTTCGAAGACCATGAGTTTAGCTGACAAGTTCAACAGGATTACGAGGAACATCATACCGAGTCTGCCGTTCACTTCAAGATCCATATGACAGAAGCCAACATGAAAGCTGCTGAAGAAGAGGGTTTAGAGAAACGATTCAAAATGACTACATCACTCAGTACTGGAAACATGGTTTGTTTCGATCTTAACGGAAAGATTAGAAAATATGCTTCTGCGGAAGACATTTTGTTAGACTTCTTTGGTAAGAGATTGGAATACTACGGTCTCCGAAAGGTATGTCGCCTCTGTCTAATGATTCCCGTCGCCAATCGCTGATCAAAGACGATTACAGCAATGGCTTGCCGACGAATTGAACAAACAATTCGAAAAGCTTTCAAACCAAGCCCGATTCGTTAACATGATAATCAACAAGGAACTCAATGTCAACAACAAGAAGAAAGCCGTAATTGTTGATGAATTAAGAGCTCTGAAATTTAGACCTTTCCCTAAGAAAGCCCAAGCTAAAGATGCCGGTGAAGCAGAAGCTGCTCTAGAGGAAGAAGATGAAGGTATGGCAAGTGATTATGATTACTTGTTAGGTATGGCTATTTGGAGTTTGACGGTAGAGAAGGTGAGTAGGGCGATTTTTGATTTAAGTGAGACCTGTAACTGATATAATTTCCTAAAGGTAAACAAACTTCTTGCTGAACGAGATGCCAAGGAGGGGGAACTCATTGAGCTGCTCAAACTTTCTCCTCAAGATATCTGGAACACAGATTTGGATAAATTCCTAGAGGAATGGCAAGTAAGTTGAATGAATAACCTTGATCGCAGAATCTCTATAACTGATCAATTTTCAGCTCTTGTTGGATAACGATACCCTTGCTGCCAAGGGCATGAAACCCAAGACCAAGGGTGCTATCAAAGCTGCTATAAAGAAGAAGAAGCGGGCTGCTGGCGAAGATACTGACGACGAGGAAGACGATTTCAAACCTAAAGCGGCTGTCAAACCAAGAGCTAAACCCAAAGCAGCTGCCTCCAAGGCATCGCCCATCAAAGCCTCACCTGCCAAGCGGGATAGGTGAGTTGATACTACTATGCCATTGGGCTTAAGCTGATGCAAGTCAATAGCGCCAACGTCTCTGACGAAGATATGGACATCAAACCACCTGCTAAAAAGGTGGCTGCGGCCAAAACAGCTGCCGCCAAAGTGAAAGCTAAGATTGAAACTAAAATGGATCTTGACGATTCAGATGATGATAGTAAGTTCTGCAGAACTTTGTGTTCCTGGGAAATATATCTGACGAAGTTGATCTTATAGTCTATACCGTTCCAGCACCCAAAGCTGCACCATCAGCCGCAACGACGATAGCAAAATCCAAGGCGACAATAATTGATGATGATTCAGATAACACACCTATAGAACCTAAACCTAAAGCCAAACCAGCGCCGAAGAAGAAAACAGCAGCTTCAGCCCCTCCATCTGATGATTCTGATATTGATATTTTACCTTCAAAACCTGTTGCTAAAGCCAAGAAAGCACCTGCAGCGAAATCGAAGAAGGTCAAAGAGGAATCTGAATCCGATTTCGATGATGATTCGTAAGTTGGAAACTCTTTTTTTTTCGTATGACATGATGAATAGAGTAACTTATACATGTTTTATCCTCACAGAATGGCTATAGACGATTTTGTACCTTCTCCCATCGCGCCGAAAAAAACAGCTCCTCGAGCGGGTAGGGGCGTGACTAAGAAACCTGCCTATATAGAAATGTCTGATGAAGATGATGACGAGTGAAGTGTTTGATTAATGATTGACTCTGGGTTATTTGCTTTCGAATGTTTTGTGTTTACTCTCTGTACTATAGATATATGTTTAATGATATTTTATGATGATCTGCCTCCTCCCAAGCGATGACTGTTTACTCGGGGATTGACCGGGATGTTGCCTCACACCATTACGCGTTCTAATCTTAGTGTTTGTCTGTTTGACTTCCAGTCGATTCCACGTTCATATGATATCTACTGTTTTCATCTTTCTGTGATTTTACATCTATACATATTCAACCAAGCATATCATCATGGCCGACGTAAAGAAAAAGCAATTGGTATTCAACATGTAAGCTGCCGGTCCCCCCTGTGTCCGTTAAAATCCAGATTGAGAATAGCTAACATGTATTTAAATTACTCTAATCAGTATCGAATTCTTGAGAACTTCAGCTCAAGATGGTACAGTCAAAGAAGATGATAAAGAATCACTTGAAGTTGCAGGTAAGTTGTACCATGTGCGAATCTAAAGTGTGTGCGTAAAAGCAACTAACTGTATCTTTTTCCTTTTCATGTAAATAGTTCAATGTATCGCAGAATCATTTGGTGTAGATCCAGATTCAGAAAATGATAAAAAACAATATTCAATTGAACCTGCATCATTATTAAATATTTTAGATGTATTCTTAAAGACAAAAGCTAAATCTTCAGCTTCTACTTCTACTTCTACCCCATCCACATCAACATCAGCTTCTTCTTCTAATAAAACAGAAACATCTACCGCAAAAAAAGATAGTTATAATCCATCTGAAGAAGATAAATCACAAGCAGAACAATTAAAAACAAAAGGAAATCAATTGATGTCATCAAAATTATATGATTCAGCAATTGAAAAATATACTGAAGCAATTAAATTATATGAAAATCCAATTTATTATTCAAATAGAGCTGCTGCATGGGGTGGTTTAAATAAACATGATCAAGCTATAAAAGATGCTGAAAAAGCTTTAGATTTAGATCCAAATTTCTCAAAAGCTTATTCTAGACTTGGGTAAGTTTATATCTATATCCATCTTTTTCTTTTATCTCATCTCTTTACCTCACCTTGCTTTTTTTTTTTCCTCTTTTACTAATGTTATTCAATTATTCATGCTCACACATTATACAGTCACGCACATTTCTCATCGGGCAATTACGAACAAGCTGTTCAAGCATATGAAGATGGTTTAAAGATTGATTCAGGAAATCAAAATATGAAAACAGCTTTAGCAACTGCTAAATCAAAATTCTCTGAATCATCATCCTCAAATTCAGTAGCTGATAGAGAACCACCTTCAGGTGGAGCTGGAGGTGCAGGTGGTATGCCAGATTTAAGTTCTTTAGCTTCTATGTTCGGTGGTGGTGCAGGAGGTGCAGGTGGTGGTGGTGCAGGTGGTATGCCTGATTTAGCTAGTATGATGAGAAATCCTCAAATGATGGCTATGTAAGTTTGACGTTCTCGTTTTTAACTACTATCTTTCTAAGGAGGGGTCATCCCATATACATTTTTCAACGTATTTGGATATATAAGGAATAGAAGCTAATTTGATTGAATCGATCGAATCATTGATAACACACAGGGCACAACAAATGATGGCTAATGGTGGATTAGAAAGATTAATGCAAAATCCTGCTTTGAGAGGTATGGCTGAAAACATGCAAAATGGTGGTGGTATGCCTGATATGAGTCAATTAGCTAATGATCCTAGTTTAAGAGATTTGTGAGTTATTACCTTGGTAGTAATGTTTTTGAGAGAAAAACATTAGGTAGTTGCGACTGACGTTATTCTCATACATAGGGCTCAACAATTCATGGGTGGTCAAGGAGGTCAAGGAAGAGGTCAATAATCGCCTTCTGTCACTCCCAATGATCTGGATTGTTCTATTATGTAGAATGCATATATATATGTAGGATTTATGCAACAGATGCGTTATATCTAAATCATGATTTAACACAAAATAGTTTAAGACTTATGTGATACGGCCAATCTGCATCGTGATTTAAAATCAAATACCGTCAAGTTACAAAATGTTCTTGACAACTCAGCAGAGCGGTTTACTTCACTGATCAATTGATATGATTGAAGGACGTTGGTCATGAGTATCTGCGACAGGCTGCAAAGTAGACAAAACAATGCATTTTATGTGGATATAATCGAAGGGTATGTTCGTTGGTGACGTGACTTCGTTATGTCGCACCACACACGGCTTCCCCTGGTACGGCTGTATTGAGAATAAGAGCTACAATGAGACCGTATAAACCCTATAGCGATTTATTTTATCAGATCCTGGTGATCAAAAAGCGAAAAATCATGTCCATGATGATAAGATATACTCACGATGACCTCGGCGAAAATGAGAATTAATACCATTGAGACGAATACTCTTGATTCGTATAAATATGCGCGGACACACTATCAAGAAATGAGCATCAGC
The DNA here is from genome assembly GCF_036810415.1 of Kwoniella dendrophila CBS 6074. Lineage (NCBI taxonomy): Eukaryota > Fungi > Basidiomycota > Tremellomycetes > Tremellales > Cryptococcaceae > Kwoniella > Kwoniella dendrophila. Next base: position 760,298 of record NC_089480.1, read on the forward strand.
TCTTGTATTCGTTGACACATTTGTAGTACGTGAAAGTTTCTTACAGCATCTCCGACAATACCAATAGCATACCCAGCAGCTAAACCTGTAAATCCACAAGCTAAGATGAGGTTCCGTTTATATCAGCTTCTGCTTCCCCTACTACCTATTAAAACTGTTCATATTTGCCTCGATGACATACCTAGACCAGCAGCGAGATGAACGAAACCAGCAAATAACGAGTATGGCTCGGTTGGCGATACTACGTAGCATAGATTAGACACAAAGGAGTTCTACTTAAGCGTATAAACAAATGGTACTTACTATTACCGGCGATCAACACTGAGACTACTAATCCATATACCGCGATAACTAGATAAATCGAATCCATTAGATATAATGAAGGTTATACATAAGAGCTTGACTTACTACCGGACATCTATGGATAGATCGTCAGCTGCCTGCTCTTATCATGGGGTAATCTAGAGCTAACTTACAACAACAGGAATTAAGGACTAAATAGCCAGAAAAGTGTACAAGTCAGTAAGAGACAATCTATCCCATCACTAGTTCTGATGCTAAGCGTACCTTCATGATTAGATCGGGTCTATATCCAGCTGTCAACTTTATTACCTCGACAATTAATCCGGAATCGCTCAAGCTTACCTGAATGTACCTAAACCTGCGATTCCAATACCGGCTTTCGATGTACCATAAGCAGCTCCAACAGTTGAGAAGATCATCTATATTTTGAATTAGCAATTATTTGTATTCATGTAGGACTAAGCGTGAACATACAGCACTGGCTACACCAGCAAAGCTATTCAATATATCCTTGAAGTCAGCTCATCGCGATCTTGTCTGTAAAGGACATCTGAAGGCCGAGATAGCAATGACTTACCCAAAGAATGGCGCCCAAGGTGGACAAAGCTCGGACATTTTGGTGAGGTTGCTTTACAGGATAAGATGATCTGGTGACAGAAGTAAAGATATGCTAGAGATGAACGATGAATTGCTGAATGGCAAATAATAGACAAAGACACGGACGCACGATGCATCATGAATACCGGAGATGCAACGTGACGTTGTATGGTAGATGGTTATCACTTATAAAGCTACAAGCTAAAGCAACGGAATCAATTCAAGCTCAAGTATAATCCACGTCATGTCATCCCTCGAAGAACCACGCTTTCATAAGTTGAAAGTTGTACGCGTTTTCGAGATTATGGATTATGGATGATGTTGTTAATGAGATTAAATGTTCTATGGGATTCACTTCTAATCAAAATATCTGAAATCAGTATTTCATCTTGTCATCAACCCAAAAAACTACATTGGACAATTTGAGGGTATAGAACATATTCAAAATGCAAGGTAGACTTCCTCAAATGGTATGTTGATCAACTACCTCTTGGAAATACAGCCAACAATTTAGCTGACAGATCTTCATTCTAGCAACCTACCGTGGTCCTTCTTCGAGGTATGTCTAAGGAAACATTTTAGACAACTGTGTTACTGGACAGGACGAAGCATCGTGCTGACAAGCAGTTTATCGTATTCAGAGGGTACCGACACTTCCCAAGGTATAGGACAATTGTTATCCAACATATCAGCATGTCTGGCTGTAGCTCAAACTGTAGCTACAACGCTCGGACCTCGAGGTATGGATAAATTGATTGTAGATGATAGAGGATTAGCAACTATATCAAGTAAGCTTTCCTGCTGCCATTGGACCATTGCATATCACGTATAAGCCCATCCTCTAATTGATCTTTTCTAGACGACGGTGCTACTATCCTTAAATTACTTGATGTCGTTCATCCAGCAGCTAGAACTTTAGTAGATATCGCTCGTGCACAAGATGCTGAAGTTGGGGATGGTACAACTAGTGTAACATTACTGTGAGCACTACTCATGATGTCCATGCAAATTTTATGATAGCTAACCATGAACATTCCAGTGCCGCTGAGATATTGAAAGAAGTAAAACCATTTCTCGAAGAAGGTGTAGGACCCCATGTGATAATCAAAGGTTTGAGAGAAGCCAAGAGCTTGGTAAGCCTGAAGATTATAAAATATATCATAACTTGTTGATCTGGTGCTGACATTTCATTCAGGCTTTGAAGAAGATCAACGAGATTGCTGTAACGATAGATAAATCTAATCCTGAGTAAGTGGAATTCTTCCTAAATATAATTCAGGTTAAAAGCCTGATTTGATCGTTGAGCTAATTTGTGTCTTTGCAGAAAATTCCGTGAACTCCTTCTTCAATGCGCATCCACTTCCATGTCATCCAAACTCATTCACTCTCAGACACCTTTCTTCGCCAACATGGTTGTAGATGCTGTTCTTTCGCTTGACCAAAAAGATTTAGATGAGTCACTTATCGGTGTAAAGAAAGTACCAGGAGGTGGTATGCAAGATTCTCAATTGATTCGAGGTGTAGCATTCAAGAAGACATTCTCATATGCAGGATTTGAACAACAACCAAAATCGTTCAAAGATCCAAAGATTTTATGTTTAAATGTCGAATTAGAATTAAAAGCAGAAAAAGATAATGCAGAAGTTAGAGTTAATGAAGTATCAGAATATCAAGCTATTGTTGATGCAGAATGGTCAATAATTTATAAAAAATTAGAAGCTATTGTAGAAACTGGAGCAAAAGTTGTTTTATCGAAATTACCCATAGGTGATTTAGCTACACAATACTTTGCTGATAGAGATATATTTTGTGCTGGTAGAGTGACAGCAGGTGATTTGAAAAGAGTTACACAAGCTGTTGGTGGTTCAATTCAATCTACATGTACAGACATTGAACCTCATCATTTAGGTAAATGTGGTTCTTTCGAAGAAAAACAAATTGGTGGTGAAAGATTCAATTTATTCCAAGATTGTCCACAAGCAAAGACTTGTACTTTAATTTTAAGAGGTGGTGCAGAACAATTCATAGCTGAAGTTGAAAGAAGTTTACACGATTCAATTATGATTGTTAAAAGAGCTATTCAAAATAATAGTGTGGTTGCAGGTGGTGGTGCTTGTGAGGTGAGTACTAGAACCGTTTACTATGACGGTAATAGGCAATTTTCATATGATCGCTGATATTGATTGAATGTTACCTTGATTAGATGGAGATATCAAAATACTTAAGAGGACATTCAAGAACGATAATGGGTAAACAACAATTGATAGTTGGAGCCGTTGCAAAAGCATTGGAAATTATTCCTAGACAAATCTGTGATAATGCAGGTTTAGATGCAACAGATATTTTAAATAAATTAAGAATGAAACATGCTCAAGGTGATTTATGGTCAGGTGTTGATGTTGATAATGATGAAAATGTTCAAGATAATATGAAAAGATTTGTTTGGGAACCTTCTTTAGTTAAAACAAATGCTTTATCTTCAGCTGTCGAAGCTGCTTGTTTGATCTTAAGTGTTGATGAAACTGTTAGAAACCCTCAATCTGAAGTAAGCATTCTGCTTCCTTTTCCATCCGTCACCCCTAAATCTCCCCATCAGATGAAGCTAACGAAATCTCCACGTAAATAGGCTCCTTCAGCTGGTCCACCTATGCCAAGAGGTGCTGCTCAACAAGCTTTAAGAGGTAGAGGTAGAGGTATGCCAAGACGGTAGATGGAAGGTTCTCACGCAAGGAAGCAATAATTAGGAGCCTTAAAAGCATGTATAGATCGACACGTCGCATCTGCAATGTATGCATTCAACCCAAAATACAAAATGTCAATTTCGGTCTTCAGGCAGGAATTTGAACAGCCAGCAGTTTCACATACGCTTTGTAACTGTATGATCAAACGCTTCTTACATTTAGCTCAACTATCATCAGGTGTGATCATACAAAGCTATATCTCTTCAATGCAGAAAGGGCGTATCTGTTACTAGATACATAACATAGCATTTCGCCTTTAACGGTCACTCGGGTGGTGATGCTTTTAAGAGGTGAGACAAACTGATTTGTGTTTTTGAACTTAAATGTGGCGATGTCAAGATCTGATTTACAGCTTAAAATTGATATACAGCCTGATTCAAAGATATCTACAGCACTTGAAAATTGTAGCACAATTTTAGCTGTGTATACAGTGCTTACATGAGCCCCACTAACACCGGACTGCCCAGACCAGTAGGTTGTAGCATGACAGACCTATCGGTGTTCAGGCTGTGCTCACTCAAAGACCTACTTGCCGAGATATCATTTTCTGTATGATTGATCCTCATCATGTATGGATCACAATACAGTGTTGGTATCACTTATATAAGGGACACAAATGTCAATCATTCGTTTACTTTCCCCTCATTCATCAAAGAAAAACCCAGAACTCCTCCCCGAATCGGAATCTCCATAAAAAGCAATCAAATCTACATCAACATCCACTTCAACATGCAATTGCAATCAATCTTTACTATATTATCCATCATCGCTTTAACTCCTGTTACCCTTTCAGCCCCAATCGAGGATAGAGCTATAGCAGCTATTGCAGATGGTCACCTAGTTGGGACCAAAACACTTAGAACTATTCCTGCAGAGCCAACTTACCAAGTCGAGGCAATTGGAAGAGCAATTGCAGCTATTGCAGAAGAACCTTCAACTAAATTAGTAGGAGCGATTGACGGCGAACCAACTCTTCATATTGAAGCCATTGGAAGAGCTATTGCTACAGCAGATAAACCTCCTGAGAATATCCACAAGGGTGACCTGAAGATCAGACAAACAGCTGTCATCGGCGCTGGAGCAGGGGGAGGAGGGGATTTGGGCCAAGGTGTTAGTGGACCAGTCGTTACCACTCCAGTAGATTCCACTCCTGCCAGACCTATTTCTTCTGAAGTTGTGCACCAACCTGAAGTTAGACAAGCTGTATCATGGTGGATATGGTGGTAAACTGATACAGTACTGAGGAGATCAGTGGTAAGTCCACTGTAGATAATCTCATACAGCGTAGATCGTTCATTGATGGCTATTGTTGTTATATTTCACCAGATCTGAGTTCCTCTTTTATAATGACAAGAATATTTTACTCCAGCGACAAGTACAGTCATAGACGTCCAGATTATTATTGTACTTCTCCATTATAAGCGGCATAATTCTTTGATGCAACCTATCAGGTACGCCCTTCTGCGATGCGCCGCCTTTGAACAATGAGGTATAGATTGTCTCGGCAAGGTCTGGATCGAGTGATGGGTAACTGCCACTTTTCCTTTTCACACACAAAGATAATCGTGAAACGTTTGCCAAGAAACCGAAAGTGATTTAAATTGTGACCTGTGGACCAAAATGATCGACGATGCTCTCGGCGATCATCAGTGGAGATGACTATTGTTGATCGTTTCGGAAGCGAATAAGAACATCTCCGTTATCATCATCAAAAACGTTTTGATGTATTGTTCGAACATTTCAGTCAAGAAACTCGCACCATGCTCATGCTCGTACCAATTCTAGCTGGCCGATGCTCGTATATAAAGGTGAACATAACTTATAGAAAAATGAATGGACTAGTCTGATTCTCGCAATTCTCCAAAAATCAATAATTGCAATTGTTTAGAATTCATTACATCATGTTCTGGTTATCAATTTTACCATTTTTCATGCTCATTTCGATGGTGTTAGCGTCGCCTATAGCAGATCCTCCTTTTCTCAACCAGTCATCTTCATCGACTGATATTTGTGTTTGCCCTTACGAGCCAGAAAATATCGAAGCTTGGGAAAAATGTAGTGAGTTACCTTCACACATTCCTCTCATAGTTCCTTTACCCCTTGCTTTATCAAATGGCAGGTGGAACGATTTGATTTTTACTGTACCTTGTTGTTTCGCGTAGACACCGATTGTGCTCGACATAAAAAGAGAATCCATCTCTCATCAAGAGATCTATCACACCTTACTAGACAGGTCTGTATTTGTCCTGAAGATGTACCAGACTGTCGTGAGTTGTGAGACCAAATTTATCCTTTGTTTTTCCTATTAATATCGCCACAATCTTTGCTTCTACTGTATACAGTAGTCTACGTTACCATCTCGAATCTGAATATCCTGACAGCCTGCTAACTATATGTGCATTAATACAATAACCATAGCTTGTCCACTGATTCCACCACCTGATTGTTGTTATACAAACAATTACAAAAGAGATAATGTGGCAAAAATCGTACCTGCTTTAAACGCTCGTAAATGTCCTCCAAATGGTGAAGAGATCTGTCACATTGTTGATGATAAAATCGAATGTATTCGTAAGTAATTGTCAATTGTAAGAATGGTTTTATTGACAACACGTTGTTGTGAACAGCATGTATCCAAGAAAGACCTCTTTGTCCAGCATATAACATAGCTGAAACAAATACGAGTACCGATGCGATCGTTTGTTTGGCTTCAAGAGATGATGGGAGAATTAAGTGCCGTGAGTCCGTTCATACTATATATGCTCTCTCACAATGAGAGTTACTTATGGTTTGACTCATAACCTATTTTATTTGAATCGATACCTTAGCTCTTTGTCCTCCGCTTTGTCCCTTTTGTCCGATTACCAATTTCCCCTCTGCGTCAAAGAGATCAGAAAAGGAAAACAATTTACTTTGGTGTCGTAAGTGAATAACGAAGCAGAAAAATGTAATGTTACAGTACTATAGCTTAAAATGACAAAATAACTCATTCAGCACCATGTGATTATCCACCTTATCCACCTATATGTCCTGGATGTTGGTACGATGGAACAGGACAAGTAGTTTGTCGTGAGTAAATGCCATCGTTTACATTTGAGGAAACTGTGCCTGATACTGTATTCGCATCGTCAATGTAGCTTCATGCCCTTGGCAACCCTCCGAACCCACACTCGAACCAACACCGACTATTTGTTCAGAAAGTAAGTCATAATGACAAATTATCTAATATATTCTCAGACTGCTGATACACGGGTCTGACATACTAGAGAGCTGCGGACCCGTTAGAATCACTTCACTAATTACAGATATCATTGAACTTGCTCCTACAGCTAAATGATCCATATAGAAGAACTGTTCTTTATGAGAAAGCTTACTGTAGATAGTTGAATTTGCTTAATATGCTGCTTTACTAATTAACCCCATTTATGCATATCCCACCCCTGAAAGTCAATCGCGCATATGAGAGTAATATAAATATATTTGTTTAACGAACGTTATGCATATCGTCGATCCTGTTTCTGAATTATTGGTGTAGGACGTATAACCTATAAACTGCATAATGATAGTAACAAATCATTTGGATATAAGATGTAAAACAACTGTTTCTTGTCTTCCTTTTTGATATACTATTATTATTGTTATAACTTACTAAATTACAGATACATACACGTGAAATTATCATAAGGAAATATACTAAACTCCATCAAATTGTATTGGTATCTACATAAGTTCCTGTGCAATTCAACTTTCTACTTAGACTAGAATCGTGGATGAACAGTCACCAAAGTACTCTGATGTACCGAATTTTGGTTGATATCCTGATTATTATGTGGTACAGCCAGACCAACATGAAATTTCGAGTTTCGGACAGCCTCGATCTAAGCCTAATGACCACCACTCAAAGCTCGATGTACACTAGCTCTCAAAGCAGCATGTTCACTACCTAGACTACCCGTATTTCCATTTCCGTTATCATTCCCACTAGATTGTTGGTGATGAGTGGAGAAATGTGAGCCATCATTGATATCTCTGCCACCATCTTCGGTCAAATCTAAAATTCTTCTTGCTAAAGTTGCAATTTCACCTTCACCTTCACCATCTAATCCGTCATCTTCATAATCTTCATCACCTTCTGATCCTTGTGATACATCGTTTCCACCTCTACCTCCACGTGAAGGTGGTGGGGAAGCTGCTAATTGTCGTATAGATGACATGAGTATAGGTGAAGATCGAATATTGTTCGTTAATTGATCATCTTCTGCTTCAAGAAGTTGCACAATAGTCTATATTGATTGTATATCAGTGCTATGCTCAGTCATGGGGCGACGAGTTTAAACTCACCCAAACAGCGATATGCTGGAATGTAATATCAGCACTACTCAAGAATCTAACCAAGTATGCATGTAGACCGCCATCTGGCTTGTTCCATACGGCGTTGAAAGGGGCGTAGTCCTCAGCAGCTAATCAAAGAATGTTAGCTGTTGCAAGGAAATGAACCCTGGCTAAGCTTACCTTTGGAAGAGAGATTACCAAGCGCAGCAGCGGAATTACCCTGTACTTCTACGCTTGAAGAATTTGTAAGAGGAATAAGGACCTCGCAGATGCCCATTTCAAGCAGTTGAGGTTTCAGATCATCTATTGGGGAATGATATAGAAATTAGCAATGACGGAATCTTGAATGAAGAGTACAATTAAGATAGAACCCTTCACTCACCACTAAGAGCCAAAACAGCAACACAAGCAGTCATTTCACTCTGAACAGCCAATGGAACGGTTAATACCAATTCCTTGATTCGTTCTACTGCACCAGCTTCCACTATAGCACCTTTGTTTCTTTCACTTGAAGCAGCTAAGTTTCGTAATGTTGAAATTGCATGACATTGTACCTCTTCATTTTCATCAAAAGACAATAGCTCTATCAGAGGCTGTAAGAAGCCGGAATCGATGATGGGTGATTCGTTCGCTGGGTGAATCGATACGTTTCGTACACATGCTGCGGCTGAGAGTATCAAAGGAAGGTAGGAGGAATGAAGGAGTCGTAATAAGGGTTTAAGTCCATCGAATTTGACTATTTCAAGCTGGTATTTTTCTAATATTGTGAAATTCCTTAGCTATGTTTTCAATACCACGAGGAATACACAGCTAACTTACCATCACTAGCGAGATTTCGAAGTGCCAAAGCTGCTTGACATTGCACTTTCAAACTTTGACTATCCATGAGTTGTACCAAACTTTGTACTAATTTAGGCTCAGAAGTAGCCAATCGTTTTCGGTTTGTACCTGAATTTGGAAAACTTATCAGTTCCAGCTCGCCCTCACCTAAGGTGTGGATAAACTAATAGCTAACTCACCATCAACAGCTATGTTACTCAAAGCGGTAGTACAATAATACTGAACATCGGTATCAGGTGAGTTGAGCAAGCTAACCAAGACAGGGATAGCTCCAGCTGACACAAGTTGTTGTCGGTTTTCATCTAATGACGGGGGTGTCAACAAAAGCTGCTCCTTGCTCCCTGCTCTTCGGTACCTAACAACTTACCTGAATGTGTCATATTCAATAAAGCACCAGTAGCATTTCTCTGTACTCTCATATCCTTCGATTTGGCTAATCTAGTTAAAGGGATCAAAGCTCCTGATTTTGCGATCTGTGTTTTGTTCTCGTCTATGTTGATGTTTCAGCTTCTAACCCTACTGGATGGATCAGAAAGGTCAAGCTGAACTAACCGTGTGTAGCCAAGTTGGTTATACATCCTACTGCATTACATTGAACTTCTACATTTGAGGATAACATTTGTCTAATAAGAGGTTCTAATCCACCAAGTGAAACAATGAGTAATTTGTTTTCGGCTAATCAGGTAGCGATCATCAGCTATTATTCCTGCGTAGGTTCGGTGTGAATGCATCAGGTAACACAACAGAGGTTCTACTCACCATTGACAGCCAAGTTACCCAAAGCAGCTGAGGCGGCTCTTTGAACTTCATGATCATGACTTGTTAATAGGTATAAAACAGGATCCAAAGTATCTCTACCAACTTCTCTAACTTCTTTCTCTGTGATTTCAGCAAATGCTAAAGCAGCGGATCTCTGTAAATCAACATTATCACTGAATGATAAAGTTGTTAACGCTGCCAATGGTGATCCGGAAAAGAAATTTGTTGTTGATCGGTCTGAATGATAATCATGAAATTATAACGCGTCAATATACAATTCTATTCAGATTACTTGAATTGTTGATCAAATACCAGAATTGAACATCATGTCATAAAACACGATCAAACTGGTGAACTCACTCTCTAGGTATTGTAATAAATCCGCTACTGCTTCTCTTTCGTTCTCAAGTAATAATGGTTCATAATTGTTCTTTCGCCTTGGTCCGCCTATAAGTGACGTAAATTGCGTGTATCAGTATTCGCCTATTAACCGTGCGTGTCACTTAGCTTGCATGTGAGGGAAAATGTTACTCACAGCAACTGCTAACACCACCCATTGTATTCAACTGAACGGGTTACGTGTAAAAAGATGAAGTGGTGAAAGCTTATGTGTATTTTATGTTGACCACCTTCGCTGGACGAGGACGAGGACGAGGTCGTTGAGCTGTGACGTAGACGATCGAGTATAAAGGGAGTTGATGCTTCTTGAGCCTGTGTAAATGACACTTTTGAATGTCTGTTTTCGGGGCTCGCTGAATGAGAATGTGCTGAAACACAGTTGAGCCAATGGCGGGTAGCTCAAAGCAGGGTAGTTGCTGGATATAGAGATGTAATATCGTATAATGGGTTGGAATCAAAGGTGATATGATATCGAATTATGCTTGAAAGATAAAGTCAGTCTGAGACGTGAATTACAGCACAACTAGTACAAGTGCAATGACAACAATCAACAACCACAAGTTATAAGAGACGGGATCAAATATCGGATATCGATGGAATTACCTCACTGTGGCGTACTTTGTAAAATACCCGGTTATTGCCACTTGCCCCTCTTTACGCGTCATGTAAGATAATTCATGTTGATATGTTAAAAGTCAATAATGTTCATGTTAAATATGTAATTATTTGACTGTATACTTTATCATCCAGCTTTCATAATGTATGACGGACCCATCAGAGGTGGTGAGTTTAGCTTGTAACAGAGTATTTAAGCTTGACTAAAACTAATATAGTATAATAGGTACTCGAGGTGGACAAGGTGACTTCCGTTGGTCTCAAGTAGCGAACGATAAACATCGAGGTGGGTTAGCTTTAACATCGTTTGGACCAGTAATGACTATTGGAAGCTAATTCGTCTCTTCTGATAATTCAGAAAATTATCTTGGTCATACTGTCAACGCGCCGGTGGGAAGATGGCAGAAAAATTCAGATATACATTGGTATAATCGTGAAGTAAAAGATGATGATCAAGAAAAAGCAGCTAAACAAAAAGCAGAAGAAATTAGAAAAGTGAAAGAACAAGAAGAAGATGCATTATTATTAGCATTAGGTTTACCGCCTAAGCAAAGAGAACCAGTAGATGGACAAGGTTGTACAGGATCAAATGATATTCCAGTGGCAGGCCAAAGTGATTTAGATAAAGAGATTGAAAGGTTGGAAAAAGAAGAGAAAAAAAGAGAGAAAGCGTAAGTCACCTCTTGAACTCTTACAATATTTATGATTGTAATAGACATAAACCAACTGAATTGCACTGATACTGTCAAATTCATTTCAGTTTGCGAAAAGAACAACGTGCATTGAAACGAGCAGAAAAAGAAGTTAAAAAAGAAGAAAAGAGATCACATCATAGAAGTGATTCCCGGAGACATAGGGATGACGATTCAGATTATGAAAGAGAAAGAGATAAACACAGAAGTTCAAGATATCGTGATGAGCGGGATAGAGATGGGGATAGAGATAGAGGTTATGATAGAGATAGGAGAGAAAGGGATCGAAATGGAAGAGATAAGAGGTATGATGATGATCGGCGTAGAAACAGATCTAGAGATAGGGATAGCGATAGAGACAGACAAAAGGATGAAGCAAGGCAAAGAGGCAGGGACCATTCTCGTACACCACCAATCAAGCGAGAAGGGGATAGACTGAAATCCAGATCACCTAAAAGAGAGAGATCAATAACGCCGGATAGGTACAGAAGACGTGAAGAGTCGCCCGGACGATATAGAGATCGAGATGTCAAGCCTAGCAGAGATGAGATTGAGCGACGCTAGGTGTGCTTCGTGTATAGTCATATATAGATGTGTTGCATTGTAATATGTAGCCTTGAGCTTTTACACATCTTCGGGGCTGTCCTGCTCCCTCATTGCAGGCAGCATAGCAGCGGGTGCCTTTATGTGCGTTACGTAATTGCACCTGAATTATTGTTGATGATCGGTTGACGTCGCTTGTTAGTTAGTCTTGGACTGTTGATGCGATGTGCGCCGAGCGTATTCGTTAAAGGTATTTTATATGGTGTTTGCCATCTTTCACTTGCCATTATACTTTATACTATCAAATTCGTTCTAATCAATCATCAAGCTACAAGTATAATAACAGGTTATAATGTCTTGGTTCTCGTAAGTATTCAAGCATATAATCAATGTCAAACAGTTACATGGATTTGACCAACGTTTGATTGAAAACAAACTTTGCTGACCGCTGGACATCGTGCTTGTAGACAATCATCGTCATCTGCTAAAGATATTTCAAATTTCTATCCAGTCACTTCATACACAAGTGGATTTGGTGAACTTACTTCTGCTGATACAGCTGTAAGTAAAAGACTATCTTCAATCTCCCACTTTGCTTTACAGCGATAGAAACGTTGTTGAGCACGAAGAAAGCTAATGCGATAGACCCGAAAACCATAGTGGGCAAATACATCAAATAAGGGATTCCAAACTGAAACTCAGATTTGGTACACAATCTTAGAAGATGGTACTTGGGTCATGGCTCAGCTTATTTGGTCTTACGTTGGGTTAGTGCAGGATCTAGCGGTTGATCATCACTCACACCAGGTGATAGAGTATTAGTTCAAGATATAATAGCTGACATATCAACTTTGTTTGGCATTCACAGTGTCTTCCTCATTCCAGCTACTACTCAAATGACTTTCAAGGTATATAACCCGAATACTAAGAATTCAACTTGGAGATCAATAAACGCAAGTGGGTCCAAATTCGACAAACAGAACTTGAAAACAGATCAATTTGTGAGTAAACCCATTCTGCATAAACATCGGCGTCGCATAAATGGATATCACCGCTCAAGCTCAGTATATAAACCTTTCTCGTATAAAACCCATTAGGAAATCAAACACTCCGGATCACCAACCACAGAAGAAACCTACCATATTACAGCAAACTTGGATAAAAATGTACAATTAGATGTCACTTTTACTAGACCATCTGAAGCACCAGGTTTCAAATACGGTCAAGGTTCTCAAGGCGGTATCTCGACTTTCGGTAAAGATAGAGAAGAATCAAAAAGAGATGGTTTCGTCGTTCAGTGAGTTTGTCTGGTACACAGATTCACCGTTATCTCATCCGCATATACCAATACTCTCAGGATTTCTAGATGTTTGTAGGTCTTTGTTCTGCTCGCTAACTTAAAAAAACTGATTATACCTTTTAGCCGATTCCATCCTCTCGCTAAATCTTCCGGAACTATCACTATCGATGGTAAACCTCTAGATGCTAGTGGCGAAGGAATGTTCGTACATGCAATTCAAGGTATGAGACCAAACTTGGTAAGTGTAATATGCTGAAATTCCCGTGTTTGTGAGCTTACTTTTGTGCTCATCAGGTTGCATCGAGATGGAATTTCGCCTTCTTCACCACTGCTCCCAAGGCTGAGGACTTCAAATTAGGTGTTGTCAGAGCTGTTCAAATGGAATTCGAAACCACTGTGAGTGAATCTTTCACACACAGTAATTGTAGTTGCCCAGTTTCAGGTTAATTCCACGTATTGATGATACTGCTATAGGATGACTATGGACCTAAAGGAGCCAAATCAGGACGGACCAAGGTAAACATAGGGGCAATCTATACATCCAAAAATTCACCTTTGATTGTTACTGGTCAAACACATGCACCAGCCTCTGCACCTGATTCTTATCCACGATTAAACGATGATGTCTCAAGTGCTACACATAAATCATCCATTAAAGATAAAGAAACAGGTTATTTAGTTCCATCTTCAATTGAATACGAATGGGCATCAAATAAAGTTGAAGGTGAAGGTAAAGTCTCTGCTAAAGTTACACAAGATACTGCAGGTGCTATTGTTGGTCAAGGTGGTTTAATTGAAAAAGTGGATGTCTTGGCTGAAATTCCTTATGTTATAAGAAAAGGTTTAGCTGCTGTGACTGGTACTAAACCTTATATCTATCAAGTAAGTTTATCTTCGTTGTATGCGGAACATCTTCAACTAACAAAGTATTATCGTTTTCTCAAACAGTACCATAACCAAGCCATCCTTAACGTCGAAATCGATGGTGAAAGTATCCCTGTCAAGGGTTACCTATTCAATGAAGCTTCTTTCGTATCCGAGTAAATCGTAAAGCAATAAAGTTTGGATTTCTTCTCTTTGTCTCTTGATACGTCCTCCAACCATTAATGCGTTCTACACATACATACAAAGCAAATATACAGTACAATAGCTTGGAAATCTAATTTAGTAAAGCCTGATTTTAATATGAATTGTTGATGTATATAATATGCGTTTTATCATTCATGGTCAATCACCATATACGTGTTTGATTTCAGGATACTGCATAGAGACATCTAATGAATCATCCACAACAATTCATGATAGTGACGGTGTATGTACTAAACAGCAACAAACTGATTGGGGTCTTTGCAAACGATGACTTTGTATGAATTCAAGCTAATTGACCTTAGTAGAAGACCTCTTGGCATCCTCGAGCCCTTTGTCCCCAGCAGAATCAGAACAAGCTATTGAATGAGATCATCGTAACAATTCAGCTCTATTATGCAAGCAACGATATTGTATAAGTTTTATCAAAAAATCATGAGTTACATGGACTTACGAAAACAATGTCTTACATTTCTGATATAATAACAAGTTGGTTTATTACCATCTGGACAAAGGTTGCCGCAAACTGAAAAAAGGGTAATCGTACGTTAGATACTGTCGTATGCTGTTGGAACGATAGGAATCAAGCTCAAGATTCACTGCATTCAGGTTCATTGATTGGACAATGGCAGATTTGCCTTTCGATCAATACTGCTTCAGTATCAGTAGCAGGCAAAGCCATAGCAATTGTTGCGAGGAATGGTGATAATATGGATAATGCAGCAATGGTAGGCAGCTTCATGGTATCGACTAGATTGTTTGAAATTGGGTATTCAATGGATCGTTGAGGGGATTTATGTTGAAAAGGGTTTGAAGTCAAGAGAAGAAGGGATAATTCAGACAGGCTGATAAGTCCTTTTATAGTATCTCCTATAAATTTCACCAAGTTCTTTTGCCCCGTACCATCAGCCCTATGGTAGTTTGTGGTAGGATCATATCGCATTGAGACTCAGTATCCGGTCATTCGGTGAGAAGCTTTTACCTGTGTTGTGTGATTTTCAGTATGCTGAAGTAGTTTTAAGAGTCATCGAACACGTTGTACAGAATGCTGTTTAGAACTGATCGAAAGGAATATAAGATCTATAAATATAGTACCTGAGGAAGACATTCAATCAAGTACAGTCAACGGATTCTGCCAAGCTGAATCAATGGTCTCTCCGTCTGCATTTCCAACACATTCCTAATGATCTCCATCCGGTATTAGTATCTAATTGTTATGAAAACCCATGAGTCTTGCTCACACCCCTTCCGACAGCTTGTTTCCGGTCCCAACTTCTTCAGATTGTGCTCCAGACATCACAGCAGTATCAAAAGGCATAGGAATACTATGCATGATATATCAAATTTCAGTCCTAAGTCTTAGCATAGCAAGATTGTATCTCGAGTACTACTCGTACTGTACCTACAAAGTGCCACTGAAGATTCCAGTTGATCGTCATAAGCGCGAATGACTTCATCGATGGGTTTGTTCCGGAAAATGTGAAAATGGAAGAGCGAGAACGAAGTGATAAAGTACTGCAGCGATCTAGCTGTAATAGATACATCTTGTTTGGTTACACCTTCATGACAATTCGTCTTGACACAACATTCGACACCATATAAATACACATGAGAACAAACTCAATATGATTCCACCACCAGCATTCTTTCCGACTTTACTAACATTCCACTTATTTCCATTCCATGCACCTATCACTTATTTCGGATTCGATGCTCCTTTTGGAAGGTTTTCTAGTAAAACATCTAATTTGAACATCAATGGTAAATTTCTTCAATATGATCTCACTCATCTCCAAAAAAAATTAGAAATCCATACTGATATTAAATGGTTGAATGAATAGGTAATGTTGCTTGGGCTATTGCTGAACTCGTTTCAGTAAGTTTTTGACAATTATTCGATTGTATTACTTGCCGGATAGTATGGTATATCAAACTAAATATTTGGCATACTATAGCCAATAACATTCATAACTACTTTACTTATAAATCCTCATCCAACTCTCAACAAACCATCACGGATATTAGCGGTATGTGTTTCGCTTTGATGTTTATACAGAAGGAAACTAAGCCTCAAGATACCTTCTCATAGGGATTATATCTAGCTCATTATGGACATCGAGCAATTATCTCACCTTTAATCCTATCACCGAAAAGATCACCTTTACATGTGATTGTAGCTTTGGCAATGGGCTTATTTAATGTTTTGTAAGCTATTCTGGCACAGGTGATCACCTCTCAACTAGGTCAAGCTAACAGAAAAGTATCTTAGTAATGGATATCTGGTCGCAATGGGATTAGCTTTTTATCCACCACAAGACGAGATCAACTTCAAATTTTGGATAGGGATTGCAGGTTGGGCTTTAGGATTTTTAGGTAATGGTGAGTGAGGTTAAAGTATTGGTATTTCGCCTTAAAGCGTCAATCTTCCTATCGTCTTTGCTTCAGGTTACGCTTTAAACTCTTTGGCCTTGAAATATAAACCCCTTGAATTCTGCTTGTCAGTCGATTCATGCTAATTCTCTCTTCCTATCAATTCTCAGTGTATCACGATGAAGTACTAAACGATTTAAGAAGAGAACCATCTGAAAGATTAGTTACATCCCATTTACCAGAAGATGATGATTCTAAGTCAGGTAGATATAAAATTCCAAGAGGTGGTTTATTCAAGTACATTTCGTTTCCAAACTATTTCAGTGAATGGTAAGTTTAAGTATTCTGTTGGCATCTACATAATTCTGCTTGCATTCTTGCAATCGACGAATTATTAACTGAATATGCGACATTCTATAGGATCGAATGGTCAAGTTTCGCTTTAGCAGCTACATCATTTTCAACACCATTGATTCCATTACCTTTATTATCAAATTTAGTAATGAAAACAGGTATAAGATCAAATATAGTTCAGACAATTTCAAAGATATGGTGGCCAAGTTATTTATTACATCCAACATGGATGTTTGTTCTAGCTGAAATTACATCAATGTTACCTAGAGCTTTAAAAGGTCATTTATGGTATAAAGAGAAATTTGATAATTATCCAAAAGATAGAAAAGCTGTTATACCTGGATTATTATGAGTTGGATCGTGTTGCGTAAATGAGCTGTTCAATACCTGGTGTTTGTATCATATAGTTTGATAGAATTACATATGTTAAAGATGCGATTATATTTTATATGAATTACAATTCTACAATTACAGGAGCATATTCACCTTCTTCCTCAGATTCTTCAGATTCTTCTTCATCTTCTTGTCCGTTGTATGCATTATCACTATTGCTCGTTATCAAATCATTGATTTCCCAACCCCATTTACTTGCTATTATTTTCAGACCTTTCCATGATTTTCTCATATCGTTAGCTACAGCTTCGTTCCAACCTTGTATATCTTTTGTACCTTTTATAGCTAATATCAAATTTTTCCTTAAAGATTCAATTTGATCAAGATAGAAAGAATCTAATTCAGGTAATTCAGTATCGAATGTACCGTCTGGTATTGAATCAATTTGAATGACCAAAGTTTCTGTCAAACTTTTATACAGTTCTTGAACTTTCTTTGATATCGTCGTTATTGTTAAAGCAGATTTTGACGATGTTGATGTTTGACCAAGATATTGATTCGGCGTTATAAGAAAAGTTGATGATTGACATAATAAACTTAAAATCCTTTTATAAACCAATAAAGATGAATATGAAGATAAATGAAGTAATAATATAAAAGATAATTGTAATTGCGATATAAGTTTTATCGGATCTACAAATATAAGTTGACATGTAAAAATCAGTAAATAAATTTCCATTGGAGACATATCTATCATTTTGTAAAAGATATCCTTTCTGAGTGCAAAGTGAAACTTACCACCTCCCAATTGTTCTTGAATTACATTACCTAATAACCAACTTTTATCTTTAGAATATTTTGTAATTTCTTCACCTATCATTTCACCTTTTTTCCATGATTTCTTTAGGTTGAATCTAACGAAATTTAGAGAATCATGGTTTGTATTGCTATCTTTCTCTTCATTGCTTGATGGATCTGTGAATTTTTTATACTCAATCGAATCTTCTTCTTCACCTATAACAGTAACTAAACCATCTAATATCCTTTCATTATTGTTATTGGTATCACCATTTATAACATTATGCAAATCATCTTTGGTTATTTTCGATATTAAAGATTTCCATTGTTCCAAATTATGAAATTGATATGAAGCTAATTCACTATCAATTGATCTCAACTTATCATCCGTTATAATTTCATTTTTCAAAAATTCAATATTTTCTAAATCTGGATTATATCTAATCAAAAATCTTTCTTTCGGTTCAAAATATTTGATTAAACCATTCTTAATTGGTGGTGTGCCTGTATTTGTACCGGTTTGATTGATTGACCAAGTTATAAAATGTATTCCAGGTGGTAAGAATTTTATACCATTAAATGATTTACGTATTATATTATATCTAAATCAAGTACAAAGTGAACTGTAATGATCAGTCTTTGGTTCAGCATTAAGATTTAAACACCTATATGAAGCAATTGAGATAGTATTTGCGATGGGTTTAGCGTCTCGAATGGAGAAAACAAAACTTACGTCCCATCAATACCAAATTCACTACCTTCAGGTAATCCACTAAATATCAAAAATCCACCTGCTGACCATAATGCTTGAGCTTGATCCTGTGTCAAGTCGTTCATTCTGAGCAGTAAACCAGATAGTCGAGACCCTCGAGGATAGTGTGATATATACACTATTTTATAAAGGCTTGATATAGAATGCTTGAATAAAAATAAGCCTGTAAGTGAAACTTATGCTTGGGATTTTCATCATTAACGATCTATTTTTGCGAACTTACCTCCACCTTTCAACAACGGTCCAAATTACCCAGTTCCATGATGTATGTGTTCTAAATGCTGCTGATTACTTGTCTCGCAAATACGAAGTAACAATTCAAGGATAATGACATCCAAGCCAGTTAAGGCATGACAGAAAATCTGGTACGTTTCAATTTATTATGCATCCCTAATATCAGCATCTTTCTATATAAATCGTATTCTACTCTACATTAAATTCTGTACAAATTGCAGGTTCAGGATTTTTCAATCAAACAAGTCAACCTCCCCAGGATAAACTCTGATGAATATCAATCTGAATGTACTGGAATATGTATGTTATAGATATTGTAAGAGTGAAGGAGATAATCATAAAAATTTGCTTTGACGATTAAAAGGGAAATACAAAGTAATTTCGAATCTCTAATGAAGCGGTAGTTATAAGCAAGCTGCTTCGAGTATCTTGCCTTATGAGAAGTAGTAGAAATAACAATGGAAAAAAGTTAAAAGGAAAAACAGGAAACTGAATTAAAAGAAATGTAAATGTAGAGACTGTTGATAAAACCCTAAGAGACCTAATGCTATGTGATTATCTAACAATCCTATGAAACTGATTTAGTCATTAAAACCAGTAAATATCTGAGAAGAAGAGATGTTGGCTTGATAGTTTGATTTAACCAAGATGATGTATAGAAATGCTGTTTATAGTATGATTTATCTATTCTGACGATCGAATCTAAGAAAAGATAGATTGATTTCTATGCAAGTAACGAGAAGTTCCAATGCTTGAAAACCGCAATAAAAGTTGACGTCGAGTTTCGTGTGATCATCCGAATATACTAAAAATAATTCTTTTATAGCTTATTTACCATATTTACGCTGAAGTTTCTTCTTCAGCTACCTGAGTAAGAGCTTTCTCGAATTTTTGTTTAGGTGTTATTCTCGGTTCTCCATAAACATCGATCTTGTCACCTAATGCACTAATTTCTTCTTCTGATAACGATAAAGGTCTAAGTAAAAATCCAATAGCTTTGTATGCTGAAGGGAAATCTAACGAATCATCATCTAAAGATGGCATTCTAGCCTCGATACTATCAAATAACAAAACAATCAGTATATGGAACTGAACAAATAGAAATACCAAGCAAGTCACTTACGCAGTTTTCAATACTTCAGTTGAAACGGCGTTAGCTGCCAAAGCAGCTTTCCAACCTCTAGCAACAACTTTAGCATCTTTTTCTTTAGCGATTCTGAATACATCTTCTAATAACCTTTCAGCCAATAAATGTCTTCGGATTTCAGGTAATGTTTTGAAGTATTCAACAATATCTTCAGGATCACGTGAACCACCTTGATCCTTTTCACCCCACAATTCTTTCATATCAGATGTGATCTTGTTCTTAGCACCTTGTTCCGTTAACTCTTTAGTAGCAGGTTCAGCAGGAGTTTCGTCTTCTTCCTCTTCCTCTTCCTCAGCTCCACCTTCCTCCTCAGAACCTTCTTGACCTTCTTCGCCATCACCTGGTAATGGTTTAGTTCTGGGTGCTAGTTGAAGTTTCTTTCTTTGAGGCGCAGCTTCTCCAGCATCAGCACTTTCTCTTCTACCTTCGGAAGAAGCAGCCTCATTGGCGTCGTTAAGAGCAGAGAACATGTTGGCAGAAGAAGGTTGTCGAGACAAAGGAGGAGTGACAGATCCAGTGGTTCCAGCTTTTCCTTTTCGTGCAAAGACACTGGAAGGTCCGAATGTTGGGGCGGATGGCATACCGGTTGAAGAGATGTTTCGACCGATACCTGAGAAATCGGCCGGTCGACCGAGACCAGCTCTTGGGTTGGTAGAAACTGATTGCCATTCACCAGGTTGTGGTCCATCTCTTGATCGACCAGCTCTTGATCCACCTCGAGAGATTGATCCTTGAGCGACTTGTGCAGCAGCAGCGGCTTTCTCTTCGGCAGCTTGTTGATGGATTTCGGCAATGGTCATTACTCCAGCTTGTTTGTTTCTCGATCTCCATTTTGCCTTTCTCAAATCCATGATATCCTGTTGTAGCCGCAGATCGTCAGTACATGAGTCTAGAACGAACATGAAAGCGTTACTCACCATGACCATGAATTTTATACGTGAAGAGATAGATTCACTGTTAACAACTTGTTGTAATCTTTCGAATACAGTGTTCATATTATCAGGAGCGGCTTTATCATAAGCTTCACCAATAGTAGAAAGAAGTTTACATGTTGACTCGATATCTTCTTCATCAGGATCAGTGACATTACCAAGTAATCGAATAAGACATTGTCTAATAACACCTTTTGAAACCATTTCTAATTTGTATAATTCACCAATAAGTTGAACTAATCCTAAACCTCTTCTCTTAGCCTTTTGAGCAGCATAGTACTCATCAGACATCAAAACAACCTCAGCTTCACCTTCACCTTCAGCGCCTTCACCTTCTTTTTCTTTGTTCTCTTGGTCTTTCTTCTGCTTAGCTAACCTTTCTTTATCTTCTTCAGATTTGGCGGCAGCGGCTACAGCAGTATCTTCTCTAGCTTTCCACCCAGCCTCGAAATCCATCTGACATCGACCAAGCAAGTATTTTCTGAACAAGACACCACCAGAAGTTGGTTTACCTTCAAGTACTTCTGTCACAGCAGGATCAAGTTCCACCATTAACATCCTACAGAGTTTGGCATACATAGCAGACCAATGTGCTTCATCGGTAGCTTTCTCGAATATAAGTTTGATAACAAGTTTTAGTGTCATACCATTAGTTTCATGTTCAGATTTATTGGCCCATTCAAGAATTTGTTTAGAAATACCATCGAACTTCTCTTCTGTAAGTTTGTTGAGCAATGATTTGACTTTTCGCTCAATGAATGCAGGAGATCCTTCATCATCACCACCAAGTCTGGTTCTTGTCCAAGCGTTACCAGATATCTGTAATGGTGCAGGAGCAGGTTCTTGTGATAAGGATGCTCGTGTCTCTTGAGGAGCTCGTTTGGTACCACGTTGACTACCTCGGGAAGCACCAGATCGTGAAGTAGATGGACCCATAGATGGAAGACCAGACATACCAGGAAGACCACCTGGGCCACCTTGACTTGGTGATCGACCCATAGAACCGGCTCTAAGTGTAGCTTGGTATCGTTGTTCACTAGTTGTACCACGGAGAGAGCCAGATCCAGAACCGAATTGACCCATGCCGAAAGATCCCATGCCTTGACCAGGGAAAGTAGGTCGGTTGATACCACCGATACCAAGACCAGTAGGAGCACCACTGACATTTCGACTGGAAGGACCCATTGAGTTTCTACCGCCTCTAGCCCCTCGACTACCGAATCCACTTGAAGCATCGGCTTCGAGACCAATTTCTTCGAGAGGAGGAAGACTTTCAGGTTTCTCTCTACAAACACCCATGAATTGCATCAAGAAGTCTCGGTCGTATCTGAATTTACCTGGCTCAGCACCAGCGTTTAGTTGTGGTTGAGGTGATTTCATAGAACCAGGGTAAACAATAGAGCTGATATCCTCGATAGGTTTAGCGGTGTTGAGAGCTGATTGAGAGGCACTAGGGGATTCATCGGCAAGGGAAGGAGATGCAGGTTTGAGTTCAAGAGCGGAAGGTGGAGGTCGTCGAGCGCCATTGATGGTAGCAGCGACGGGTTTGGCTGGGAGTCCAGCACCCAAAGCAGGGGAGGCGAGAGAGGGTGATGATGGAACGGAGGCGACAGGTGTCATAAGAGCTTTTCGTTGTTCGTCGGCTTTCTCTCTGGCTTCTTGTGCAGCAGCGTGAGCAGCAGCCTTCTCCTGTTCAGCCTTTTCAGAGTGTTCTCGAAGAGCTTGAGCATTAGCTTCCCTTTCGGCGGCAGCCTTTTCAACTGCAGCCTGTTCAGCAGCAAGGCCTTCTTCGAGTTTTTTCTTTTCAGCAGCAGCTTCCGCTTTGGCTTTCTCTTCAGATTCAAATTTCTCCTTTTCGGCCTGCAACACGATATGTTAGGTTAGTTTTATCAAGAGATCCAGGTTGATAGTCGACTGCTCACCTTATCAGCGGCTTCCTTGGCCTTTCGCTCTTCTTCTTCCTTGGCTTTCTTCACCTTTCTTTCCTGTCTCTCCTTCTCCTCTCTCTCTTCAGTCTGTTTGAGTTTCTCTTTGTCAGCTTCTTCAGCGAGACGAGCTTTCTTTTGATCCTCAGACTCGATTCTAACAATGACTGGTAAAGCAACCTTCTTCTTTACTGGTTCAGCTTGAGGTTCACTAGGTAATTCAGGTGTACCTGCTCCACTTGATGGTGCAGGTAATTTGATTGCTGCAGCCTTGAGGTCAAGAGCGGAACCATCAGGTCGAGATATCTTGATTGCGGCGCTCCGCCTTGGGGTGAAAGTAGGAGCAGAACCAGATAAGTGTGGTGGGAAACCAGGCGTAGAAGGACTTTGAACTTGTTGAGGAGTGAAAGTGGGGGGCATTGGTCGTTGGGGAGTGACAGGGATAGAAGCAGCTGAGGCGTTGGAAGGAGTAGGTTGATGACCACTCATGAGGGATGGTGGTCTGGTTGGAGGTGTAGGAGCAGGACTGGCACCTCCACTACTGGGGAGTGTAGCAGAAGGTGGCATTGGGGATTGTGAAGGAGGAAGTTGACCTTGAGCAGCTCTGGGAGACATTGGACCAGCTTGTTGTTGAGCAGGGTTGTAACCGGCACTATTGTACTGCTGATTCTGAGGATGCTGTTGTGGAGCCCATTGTTGATTGTATTGCTGTTGCTCGTAAGGATTGTAACCTGGCTACATAAATTACGGAATGTTAGAGCACATCTTCTGTCATGATTGATATCTGTGAATCTGACTTACGTAGTAGTTCTGCTGAGGATATTGCATCATTGGGTAACCTGGACCTTGAGGACCAGGATGCATTCCATAAGCACCCATACCACCTGGACCCATCATCATACCAGGTCTAGGCATACCTTGTGGGCCAACACCGTTTGGTCTAACAGGAGTTTGCTGGGGAGGCATACCACCTTGTTGAGGGGGTCGGAAACCTTGTTGGATGTGAGTGGGGTTGGAAGGGTTGAATTGATTAGGTGGGATAGCTTGGTTAAGTACAGGTGATCGTTGCTGGTTGGGGAGACCACTAACGGGAGGACGTAAATGAGGTTGACCTGTGTATGGGGAGCTTGAAAGACCATTTGGACCAGGTTGGAATCCTGATTGTGATTGACCCATAGATTGTCTTCTATCATGAGCAGGTGGAACAGCATTTTGTGGTTGTGGTGATGACATTGAAGGTGGAGCTGAAGGTTGACCATGAGGTTTACCGGCAAAGAGTGAATGTAAATCGAGGTTCTTCTTTGGTAGTGCAGCACCGCCAGCTACTGGACTAGTGGAAGAAGAAGCGCCTAATGAGCTCATTCTTTTGGTTTTTACTGCATTTGCATCATTGGATGCATCAGCTTCAATTGAACCGAAAGATTTGACAGCATCGGAAAGGTGAGAACCGGTAGTTGATGGGGCAGCAGGTGAGGAGGATAACATGGGATTTGGGTGATCGACAGTTCCGAATGCAATATTACCTATTTGAGAGTTTGATATATTTGATTAACACATATTACCACACAGAAAGAAAGAGAACTAAAGGCAGGTGTACCAAATTTACTCACTTCGTTTAATGTCCATACCACCACCGACTAGCATACTACTTTTTCTAGAATGACCACTACCTGAAGCTGAACCTGAAATGGGTACAGGGTTTGAACCATTTATATTTGTTCCATTTCCATTTGGTAAAGCAGAATTTGATGATGCAGGTGTATTACTTCCTGATGGTGGATTCGATGGGATAGGTGTAGATGTTGTAGAAGCAGTTGGTGGTCCACGTGACCAAGCTGATGAGGAAGTCGAAGCCGAAGCTTTGCCTGAACCTTGAATTGGGTTTTGTGTTGTATTTTTGCTCATTGACGATAATTTGTTATATATACTCAGCTAAGCCTTTGGGTAATTAATCTAATAATTCCAAAGACTTTCTATCTAAGATTGAATTCGCGTAAACTGAAGTGTTTTGAAGAGAGATGTAACGCGAAATTGAAAAGTCAATTGTATAGGTGACTTTTGCCTTGACTTTACTCTTTTGGTAGGTCGTTAAAATTGATGAAAGGAAGGATGGATGTTAGAACTTTTGGTTATATGAAGCTGTATTAAGGATCGATATAGTTTCAGCTTTCTTACGACTTTGCCATAACCATACATCTATTTTTCTTACTCACCGAAAGTTCTATATATTTTATACTATATGTATGAGAAGTGACTAAATCCAAGTACTTTTCGAGCGATATAATCAAGTGATGATATAAAGATCTTCACAGTTTTTGTTGTACTGATATTTGATGAGTGGTGATGACGAGAACTTGTTCTGTCTATCGAATCAAATCAAATCTAGATTGATCTTCTTTTTTTTAACCTTTTTTGATGTACACTACTTGAAACGTTCCTCTGCAGTCGAGAGGAGGTATGTGGTAGGTAAAAGTAAGAAAGAAGAAAAAGAATAGACCCCTTATGTGATAAAGAGTCCGATATGGATGATGTAAAAAGAAGTAGAATAAGAAAAGGTGTAACGAAAAAGAAAAGGGAATTGAAAAAAAGTAATGTAATGGTGTATGCAGGATAAAGTAACAGGGTTCAATAATGAAATTTGATATGCTAGCAATAGTACGGGTACGGTGGGTGGCGGATGATATACCATGTACCACGCGGAGTTTGGAGTTTGCGGAGAAATAACTTCATAAAAGTCTCTAATGTCGTATGACATAACCGGACCATCATCAAATCCTCTTGTTCTGTTATGTGTGCCATTACATGTCTCACCTTTCATTGTTAGAATATCAAACAAAGCAAGACAATATGCTTGTTATAACAGTACTTTAAGGATTTATACATCACGACCTCTTCAGATCTGCAATCAGCCATGCATGGTAGCATAAACGGAGATGCCAAGATAATGAAAGGACCACAGGTGACAATTGAATGCGAGAGGAATAATCTTTTCAAGGAGTCTGATCAAAGGACTGTTCTTTTGTTCTATATCATGACGTTTTATTGGGATGATAACAATAACAATACTTTCTGCTCCTCATTTTACGCCGGTATATGCAAAAGTTTTGTCTATTGGATAGATACATACTCATAGAAAATGTTTCTCTTTTATACAGGAAAGCTACAAATCAGATCTCTCCTTCTCCCCTTCAAATCATCAGATTATATATATGAGGTATGATAAAATACAATGAAGCATAAGATACTAGATTAGCCTTTTGATCATTTTCTCCAAATCGTCTAAAGCTTCTTGAATACTTTCCATCTCACTTTCATCAGCATCATCTTCCATCTCTTCTTCTGCTAATGTAAGTTGTGGCGTTGTAGAATTGTTGATTAATAATTGTTTTATACTTTGATGAACTTCATATTTGAGTCCCCTCAATGAACCTCTCAGACCTTCTAATTTCTCTCGATCCATTTGTGCAGGTAGAGCTTTGATATCTTCTAAATGGAGCTCATCAGTAGATGCGAGGAGTTTAGTGATTACTAAAGCTAAATATCCAGTAATAGCTTTTGCATATATCTACGGAAAGATCAGCTCCTTTTGTCATTCCATGAACGATTTTGAAGCAAAACTTACATTGTCATCATCGTTGGAGTAGTTGGAGTAGATTGTACAAAGATGGTACGTGAAGGGTAATGCATTCAGATCATGGCATCTGCGTAATGATTCCCATTTACCCTTACACGTCGTGTCGATTTCTATCGAGTTTGTCAGCGATACTAGGCGTTAGATTAAATGGCAAAATGTGGATACTGACTTGTGGTAGCAATGGTATGAGCGGTCTCCTTGCCTGAGCGAACACACTGAATGAGTAAAGCTAATATAGTGCAGACAAAGTCCTGATCCAACAATCTAACATTAGGCTGATCGCTAAATTCCATAGGAGTAACAATTTCCGTTTGTTGACTTTCATCTTGATTGTCATCCATATCTTGGACCTGCGGTGGTAGGAAATGTGACCGCTGAAGTAGCAGTCGAGCCAAATTCGTCGATGCACCATGTATCTTGATGAGGGCAACTGTCCAATCTGAGGATATATTCGTAATGATGATCAGTAGTTGTAGCGTTTGAAGGACGCAACGCGGCACTAGATTTATAGTCAGCAGGACAGACATATCGATTTTGGTACGTAGGCACTCACGATTTGCCGGGATTTCTTTCGTCTCGTTCAGTATCAAAGCACTAGTGGCCATAATGATACTGACAAATATCTCTACCGACTGTTTGTGGTTAAATGCCAGCTGGCTAGCACAGTCTTCGTAAGTACCTGCTATCCGAGATATGGTTTGAAGCAAAGGGTAAATATGGTTGAAATCTGGAGGGTTCTCCGCTGGTAACAGGTCCTACAAGCATCCAATCAGTCGTCAGGCTAGACGGACAGAAGCGAACGGAACATTACTTACCAAGCCTTTCTCATAAAGATCAAATCGGTCGCCTAGGATCTTTGCCTCGAGTATCAAGGCATCCAAGGCGTTCTCCAATATCAGACTAGCGCTATCAACAAACGAATTCGACGATAGCAATTTCGACTGGCAGATACTGTTGAGTATACTGGAAGCTAATAATCGGGTGCCGGACTATCGAACACCTAATTTTAGCTGATGCCAAGCCTGTGATCCGGTATAAAAACCGTTATAACTTACAGTTACAGTATCGATGGACAAATTCTTCATTAGGGAAAAATAGATGTTTCGGAGTTTCTGCGTCTATTGAATGCCAATCAGAAATGATGTCTATCATGGTGGCGCAATCGACCTACAGCATTATTCCCTTTCCCTTTGATACCTGGATCTAGCGGCCCATCTCTAATCTTCAGATTTCGTAGTAATAAATCAAGGATTTCTTTCGTATAGTTCTGTACTACAGCTTCTACGCCTAAATCAGATTGAAGTAATGTTGCTAGAAATAGCATGCATATAGTTTCCATGATCTACAGGTCTCGTCAGCTACCGATCGCTTGAAATGGTTCGCACGATATACACTTACCTGATCAGGTTCTTCCCCTTTACCCTCTATCAAACTCTCCCACACCGCATCAACTTGTCCACACACACTCATCTTCGCTAACCAGCTATCATCCTGCATATTTCTCAGGATGTCAATTGCGCTGCAGTAATTTCCATGTTAGATCATCGGTAACATGTCAAATCATACGTCAACTAACCTTGACCGCTTAAAAGACATCCCCATACTGGGATCTACAATACCGTCAATAAGACAAGATAGTTCATCCATGAACCGTCTATTCTCTCCTTTTGATCTCATGTCAGAGACCGTCTGAGGTGCTCTGGCCAATAGTAGTTCCTGGAATCTCCCAAAGGATCAGCTATACATGTCGACATGATCAGGCAACAACTGGACATACCGCCATTAAATTTCCAGAACCATTTTCAGTTTCATCATTATCAGTTTCGTATTTCTTTCTAAGTTCAGCATAACTTGCTTCTGGAGCAGTTTCATCTGCACCAACATCTTCCTTTGACACATTGGCTAAATCCAGATTAACTTGTGAAACTTCAGCTAACATTGATCTTTTGCCTCCGTACGTTCTTTTAGCTCTACCACCTGAACCTTCACCATTACCACTACCAGAAACAGGATTGACCGTTAAATTCGTTGTTATACCCTCTTGATTTTTAGGCGATGATCTTGATGAAGGTGACTCTGGCATTGATTGAGTACGTTGTAATTTTTTCGATGGCGTTGTAGGTAAAGGTGAAACTTGTGAATGAGCTGATGAGATATCCAGAGATTTACCGAAAGAGGTTTGTTCTATGTTTTCATCGTCTTCATTTACTCTGTTGTCCTTTAGGGGACTAGTGGTTATGGGAACAGCACTCATGCTCTGGGTTTTGCTTAACATTCTTCTTAAGCCACCTGGTCTACCTATTCTGGCTTTCAGTTCAGTTGAAGTGGTTGCGGTGTCCGGTGAAATAGGTTTACCAGGAGAATCGAAATAATCTTTTCGAGGTGAAACAGCTGAAAATAGTTCTTCGTACGATGAAGGCGACGCATGTGGAGTCAGCTTTTTAGATACTGATCTTGTTCTCCTAGGTGGTGTTGATGGTACGGGCGCATCTGGAGGTAAAGGTGGTGAAGATGAAGGTGGATGTAATTCTACTATGGGAGCCGATCGTTTTTCAGATGAAGGTTTTGGAGGTATAATTGATTTCGGATAGCTGGGTGTTGTATGGAAAGATTTGGATTTCTTGATTGGCGGAGGGGATGGTGAAGGTGTCCTACTAATTGACGGTGGTGGTGGTGAAGAAGGTAAACTTTTGGATGACGTGAGATGTCGACCTCTTGGTCTACCAGTTGAAGATGAATTTCTCCCAGATGACCCATTTTTCTCTCCTGCTGTATGGTCGTCTTTAGCTCGTTTGGATATTGGTGATCCATCTCTACTACCATGCATGTTTTCATGTTTGCTATTTATCTTCCCTATTATAATATCGTCTCCTTCTTGATCACTATCATCCGTCTCTTCAGCAATCAAAGCTTCAGCTTTTCTTTTCTCTCTTATAACCGAAGCTCTTTTTGAATATGTTTTCCTAGCTGATAGACTGGTGGAACGTGTAAGACTAATGGGTGAAGATCCATGAGGTGAAGATGTATTGGCCATTTTCGACATTTCTTGTGAACTATTTGAGGGATCTTATGGAAAGCTGATTTGAGCTACAGGAGGGTCATGGGTTTATTTAGCGAACTCTTCTTGCTCTGAGTGCACTGTTTTTTGGAATTTCTAATCATATAATAGACGATTTATATACCGATATGTATAAAGCGACCAGTGTTTTGCTTCTTCATGTTCTGATTGCTGTAGACAAGATACTTTTGTTATGACAAGGAGAAAGGAAGAAAGAAGATAGAACATTAACTTTCTTGCAGTCTTAGACCCGGTTACAATCACAAGGGCCCCACAAGAACTCATGTTGACATTCGGCGATCTCCACCAAGTACCGAGTGCATCTTACAGATTCCCGTAATCAAAGTCAAAGTGCATTCAGAGAGGTCGTTTATTCATTATAATTTCACCAACACAGTATACATACAATATAGTATAATCCACTGAGCTTAATGTCCACCACCACCACCTCCACCCAAAGGACCTAAAGTCTCTCTTCTAGCAAAATTAACTAATCTTCTGAAATCACCGAAAGCCTTTGGTGTTTCTGATCGATCATGACCTTCAATCGAATTTGATGCGGATCTCAATAAACCAGGTAAACCTGTACTACTTCCATGTTGTGAGAAATAACCAGTTCCTGAAACAGGTGAAGTTACTCTATTTATTATGTCACTTCCAGTAGTTGAATTTGTATTCGTCATTATTGTTGATGACGATGATGGTGTTGGATCCATATCGATATTAGTTAAAAATGATGTATCGGATAATTCCGAATTGGTAGATGTAACAGATAAGAAGATATCTAACAATTTCTGTTGATCTGTTCGAGGTGTACCTTTTAAGTCTAAGATCTGTAGCGTTGTTGTGTTGTCATCATTAGTACTGCATTTTGTGCCCTAAGACAGCAAAATAATACGATTACTTACTTTTTGGAAATTACTGAAAGATCGATCCCCGATCAACAAGCAATAATTCTGCACGAAACCTGTGAAGCAGTATCAGTACCGGTCGAATCTTGGCACCTGCAATTCGTTGGATATCTGCTCACCTTCAGGTGGGTCATCTGGAGCTAGAATAACTTTCAACATAGTTTCTAGTTGACCGGTGTTCTTGGTGACATATTTAGTATAACTGTAATAAATTGATAATCAGCTAGTTTTAAGAAAGTCCTGTCTAATGAGTTAGCTGGACGTACATATTGGTCGAATTTTCAGGGTGAGGTTCGGGTAAGTCTAGAAGACAAGCTTTCACAGCTTGGACATCGAGCAGTATCTAAAAATTATGTATGTCAACTTCAGGAACCAATTTTCTTCGTGATATTAACTGACCTGCTCCGCTCCAATCTTCTTGAGGGGTCTACTTTTGATGACCGACTGAGTAAATCTTGTTATGATCACCCTGTGATTATCATTCTATGTTAGCTCAGACGATTTCCATAGCGTCAGAATACGTGAAAGCTCACCCAACAGCTTTATCAGCGAAATTTCTGATATACTTCTTCCCTTCTACTCTAGTCCTAACCACTTCGGCAACTTGTTTGATTGAAGATACCAGATCCACTATATATGCTGATCTACCTGAAACGTTCTCCAGATGCATCCATGGTGTTTTTAGTATTGCTGCCAAAGCAGGTTCGCAAGATGCTTCCAATTCACGCAAGATTGTGTTTATGCAGAACGAGATAACCCTGTGAGTTCAAGCGTTTAGCGTTGAAGAATAGGCATAAGAATTATAACTACTTACGTCGAGAAGGTATCTCGTTCAGTCTGGAATGATACTTCTTCCTTAGATTCTTCGGCGATCTTGTCTTTCAGCCGTTCCTCAAGCTATACCCATGTCAGCTCTATAGGCACTGCTTATCACAAAGGTGGATAGACAGATTCACCTGTAACGACGTATTTTGGCAGTATTCCGCTGTATTCAATATCATACAAGCATTCTTGACTTCTTGCAGGTTGTCTCTACCTTCAAGCGATCTTCGAGAGGGTTCTCTGTAGGTGATTCAGTTGTACTGCTTCAGCAAATTGCGTAGAGCGGCTTACCTTTTCATACCGGCCATTAAAACATCATCTATGCATCGGCGAAATGGGTTAGTGAAGATCTCACATCATTGATCAAGAATAAACTCACCAGAATATATCTTCAGCCACTTTGCAAATATTTTACCTAATTTCCTCATTGGTTCCCCTTTAGTGTACTTGTCGCATTGCTCCAGAGTTTGACCGTAGAAATAGAACAATTCAGTGGAAGAAGGAAGTACGGTAGGTACAGGTGTATCTGATTCTTGCTGCAATACACCTTCCATGGATGAACGGGATTTTGATCCTCTATAGGCCGATAACATATCGGCAATTGCTCTGCGCATTTCCGAGATCGAGGTTGATCAGCGAACACATTATCGAATGATTATATGATGATACCGCTACTTACCTGTCTTGAGCATCGACATAGACGTTGAAGTAGCTATCAAATATACTTGAGATAGTCCATTTTGTCTGAATGCCTGCTCCACGAGAAGTTATACCACCAGCTGTTATGTCTTCAAACTAGAAGAAGGAATTACCTAATCAGCTTTTGATTTTCATCGAATCAATATGCATCAAGGGAAAGCCTCAGCTTACGGGCATTTCAAACCTTCTTGAGAAACCAGCTTCGAAATCTAGAGTAGCTTGTAAAGCATCAAGTAGAACATTCACAACAGGAGTTGATTTGCCCAATACATTTGCTAAATCACTTCTTGTATATTCAGCAAAATTTGATACCAACAATCTTGTCATTTCCCACGATGACGGGAATAATGATGAATCTTCTTCGTCATGATGTTTCAGAACTCTTCTAAACCAAGCATAACGTCTGGGTACGTTATCTAGTTGACCAGCCTGCGATCATACACAACTTATCAGCGTCCAGGTCTACCAAAGAAGCCCAGTCAGGAACAGCTTACTTCGTCTGTGGATTTGAATATACGCCTATATTCTGCTAACTGTATTTGTAGATATCTCTCGATTATATGATTCCTATAAAATTCAGATCAGAATCACCTGAAAATATTGTATCAAAGTTTCCATCGATAGCTTACCTGAAATCGCCGCCAAGTACATCGATAACATGGCAGACTTCTGATATTACCCTTCTGTCTATAGGTTTATTTGGATCTTGTTTGAAGCTATCAAAGACGATCATCAAGTTAGCTGCTATTTTCAAAAAAGACGTTTTTCAAGAAAGCTTACAAAATATCCATCTCTACAGCAACTTTTTCTTGTATTGATTTTCGATCTGCCTCAGCTGCCTTGAAGATTTCAGCTACTGCTGGTATACCTGATAAAGGTTTTAGTGGCGTTAAAAGGTGTGTTACAGCCTGGAAAAATAGTAATGTTTCAGTGATTAGAGGCAGTCTAATTGGTCACAAGAAGAGTGGTTTAACTGACTGATAATGCTTGAGACATGTCTTTATACCTTTTGGTGGGTAGTAATTCTTTAAGCTGATTATGGGCGTTTTCTAAATGAAGTTTCCAATATCAATATGTGGAAATTGATTGAGTAGTAAAAGGTAATAGAGGTTTTAGGAATACAAAATAGTATCAGTAATTGTACTCACTCAACATTCCCCATCTTTCCAGCATTTGTATGGCACTCGTCAAATTTGTTTTAGCAGTATCCAGCCTTTGTATATCGGTCGTTATGGTTTTGACTATAGCTTCTGCTTCTGCGGCTTTCTCTCTTATTACGTTGATCTGAAGCATAAGTTGCTATAATTTTAGGTATCGGTTAGCTTTCTCGGCCCAAAACGTGATGTAACACCATAAATTAGGAGTCCTAGGTATGAACGAAGAGATGGATAAGAGATTTACACTAATTTGAGTTTGTATCTTCGACATTTTACTTGGATCTTGATCCCTCTTCAATTCACTTTTCAACCTTGAAACTTCTTCTCTTACATCCATGATTTCCAGCTGAAGTTTAGCATGTATTTGCTGATGCCGACTCAATGATTCAGCTAGAGCGAGACGGTCAGCCCAGCTCGTAATATTCTCTAACTCTCGTATGCATTGGACAGCTGGACATATCCAGCTACTTACCATCAGGAAAATCCTTTGATAATCTAGCCATAACATTTTCGTTTATTCTACTACTATCCGTCACGTTGTCTACATTTCTACTCCTCGGTATCGGCGTAGTCGCTCTTGAAGTTGATGCAGAAGCCATCTTGCAGCGTTGCTCGTCTGTCTATTGGAGTATAACGTTGAGAAGGAGGAGAAGAAACGCAAAATAAATACGACACGTATATGATGTTTCTTCGTAGATATCGTCATGATGATTAGTGGTGATGTCCGAGCCGAAGCTAAGGACACGAGATTATCTAAGTCGCGTAAAGATGCAATATATAATGTTATTGATTTTTCTCTTAATTATGAATTCATCCAATTGTCTACTTAAGCATAACATATTATGGACACGCAATGGGAGCGTTCGATCCGATCATAACTTATGAAAAGGGAACATATATAGAAACTGATACAGGTAGTGAGTAGCGTTCATCCATATCTAATTTTAGGCAAGTCCACCCGGACAGACACAACTTAACCGTCAAATACAGCAGCTAATAATACCATCTTTCCTTCTCATGGTTATCCCAAATTTCCAACGATATAGACAAAGTATCTAGAAAAGCATCAATTACAGGAGCGACCAATATCATCCTAGGAGGTAAATCGATAATTAAGAATGATACTATATTAAGAGGTGATTTAAGAAGATCTACAGCAGGACAACATGTCGTTTTGTCTATCGGTAGATATTGTTTAATTGGTGAAAATTCAATTATTAGACCACCAGGTAAACTCCATAAAGGGTAGGTCGCCACTCAATACTAAATCAACTCATCATCATCTTGATTGTATACAGTAGGCGTTAGATTGAAGCTGTTCTATAAAGAAAGAAAGATAGAATGGAATGATTTTTTAACTGACTGTTTTTCGGGATATAATTCAGATCATTCACATTTTACCCAATTAGAATATCAGATTTTGTTCATATTCAATCAAACTGTATAATTGAAGCTGCATCAATTGGATCATGTGTTGAAATTGGTAAAAATTGCATAATAGTGAGTTTTGCTTTTCATAGTATCTCGACTTTTTTTTTTTGGCATTCAATCGCTAGTTTGGATGGATAAAGGATATAAATTGAATATTACGGGTAGAAGGTAAAAAGCTGATAATCCTTTGGTATTCTGTCTATTTGTCATAAGGGGAAATTCGTTATAATCAAAGATTTAGCAATTATACTACCAGATACAGTATTACCTGAAGGTACAATCGTACCTCCAATGTCAATCTGGGGTGGTAATCCAGGTAAGATCAGCTTCATCGCTTTTATATATAAATATCCTTTTAGCTGATCGAGTTTGGTGTTTATTGATGTTTCAGGTAAACTAGTTGATACGCTGCCTGAAACGTATCAGGAGACAATGGAGTCCAAGTGTAAGAATTACTATTTGAGGTTCAAATCGGCCTAGTTCTCTGCTGCCATCCCTTTGGCTATATCGATCGATATTATCTATTTAAATGAGAATACCAGCCCATCAGATTCAACGCAAATTAACGAATATTTACGAATACTATATATATTATGCATTCTTCGACATCGAGTCCGTAACTGGTGATCAGTCGATTTCACCTTGATGCTATCGGTCGTGCGATTCAACAAAATATACGATCACTTCAGTATTTACGATGCATCTATTTTAGCTATATAATACATATTACTCCATTTCAACATATCAACAAGTATACTCTCCGTACTTCCGCTCACTAAGTAATTTCAACACGTTATTTCACTTCCTCCTCAACCATATATGTTACTTCATTTTACCAAGCATCAAGCATATCACCAATTTCAGTCGCTCGAGCATCTGACTCAATTCCAGCTTCAACACGGACACCATTACCGTCAATGATATATCTAATATGTAACTTCTAATTCTTTATCTGTATTCGTACTTGTACCAGGTTTAAATTCGCCAACGGATGGATCTAATTTTTTGGATTCACCGAATTTTCTACTCATGTTCATTCCACTTCCTAATCCACCTCCATTTGTAGATGCTATTGATTTATTATATGTACCAAATGTCTTTTTACCAAACTTAGGTGAAGGCCTTGTGATTGGGTGTGAGAATTTACAATCCGCTATATAAATGACCAATTAGTTACTGATTACCCCTAGATACGAGGCGTTTCGTTCACGAGCAAAGAAAGATTGACTTACGCCTTGTACATCTTTCACCATATCTACAAGAGACTTCTTTCCTTGTATCGTCCAATGCACCGTCCATCAAACCCTTATGTGTCATAACGACTTCTACGTCACCATCTCCATCATTGTCTTCGTTGTCTGAACTAGGTGCCACAGCAGGTACGGGTGCAATTTTGGGTTTAGTGGTTTTTGAAGCTGTAAGAGCTGGAGGTGGTATAGGATTTCCTTCCTCGTCTTCGTGTCTGAAAGGACATGACGGGTTGGTGCAATTTTGATATTTGCACAACAATCGACTTGGGCCGGCAGAATCGCCTATAAACAGACTCAAGTTATAACTCCGTTCCCGATAAGGAAGGACCAAAAACAAACTCACCTAAAGTAGCTGCCGGACTGACATGACTCTTTATACATTCGGCATCCTTACATTCCTTTCCACTTTCACAAGGTTCTTCACTCAAGACCATTCCTGTTTTTTCATCTGCTACAGGACTAGGATGACTGAAAGAACATCTTGAATTACTACATCCAATAGAGAATCGACATAAAGCTGTTGATGTAGGTTTATCTGGAATCGGTCCGGGTGTAGCAGATGATTTAGGTGGAATGCCGGAAACTGAATGATCACCTAATTTAGTACCATGAGGAACTTTGACCGCAGGTGGACGAGCAGGTTTACCAGAGCTTGCCGATGCTTGTTGTTGTTGCTGCTGCTGTTGTACCTGTTGCAATTGCATTTGCTGTTGTTGACGTTCCTATTGTAAACCATGTATGTTAGTATGTCCCAGGTAAGCTCGAGACACCTCAAGGTTCCAACACTCACCTGCATCATGGTAGCAACCATATTATTCATTTGAGCCATACTAGCTTGCATCATCATCATTTGGGCGACCATCTCCTGTTGACCTTGAGGAATGAATGGTTGATTGAATCCAGATTGAGAGAAACCTGGTTGTTGTTGATTTTGCTGTTGCTGAAAGTTAGGTCGGAAACCTGTGAGCCCGGATTAGCATATAACGTTTTAAGCTACGTATGGCGCATCGTAGTGACTATTGATGACTTACCCATATGTCCACCACCCATATTACCACCTCTTCCACCCGCCATTCCTCTGATACCTACACCTCTACCTCTTAGATTATTTCCATTTCCATTTGGCGCACCTGTTAATCTATCTGCAAGTGATTTACCTTCATTACCCATATTTCTAGGTCCAGATGGCGCTGATAAACCAATATCTGAATTTCTCTTTTTATTTTGGTTTCCATCTTGTTGATTTGAGTTTGACATATCTGATGCTTTTCGTTTTTCAGGTTGAGACGATAAAGGTGCTAATGCTGTATTGAGTAATCTTGATCCTGATCCGGAACCAGGCTGTGATCTTGGTGCGGATGATTGAGCAGTTGGGGCTGTAGGCGCTGTAGGAGCTGGGGTCGTGGATACAGGAGCAGGTGAGGGTGATGGAACAGCTATTACTTTCTTTGCACTGGCGAATAACCA
This sequence comes from Kwoniella dendrophila CBS 6074, assembly GCF_036810415.1. Classification (NCBI taxonomy): domain Eukaryota; kingdom Fungi; phylum Basidiomycota; class Tremellomycetes; order Tremellales; family Cryptococcaceae; genus Kwoniella; species Kwoniella dendrophila. Next base: position 797,799 of record NC_089480.1, read on the forward strand.
ATCTAAGAATGCTGAATCAAAATCTGATCCTACTAAATCATCCATCTCCGTTTGTACTCGTTCTAGAATATATTCCTTCCCATTAGCATAGACCATACATTTCATTAAATGTGCCATATCATACCTCGTGCACTTCCATTAGCTAGAAACGAAACCGAATATATCAGCTGACAACTTTCAAAAAGCTTTCGATAACCACCAGCTCACTCACCAAGCAAAACTGTAATATATTCCGCCATGACATTGTCTGAATATTGGTGAATACTTTATTAGTAATGCACTTGAGAATTTCCTTGTTCGCTCTAGGTACATACCCTCAGGTTCAGCCCATTCTCTCCTTTCAAGCTCTTTTTGAATCGTAGCCTTCACAAATATATCAGTTATCATTCTCAGTAAGGACAAACATTGATTCACAAGGAAAAGCGCAACTAACCTGGAGTTGAGCAGATTGCTCTGTATTTAGAGATATTCCTGACATTTTCGGATCAAGCTATATTTCTTGCTCTATCTATGTATACAGAATGTTGACCTTATCGAGAGAATATCCTAGTTATCGCTATATCCAAGGAGATTACTTGTATGAAAGGAAGATAACAGTCCAAAATAAATGAAGCAGATGTCAATTGTCAATGAAATGGTGGATGATGAAAGAAGCTTAAGCTGTTAAATGGGTGGCAAATTCTAGGTTCAACGCCGAACTTGTGTGTTGAATGTGGCACCTAGCAAATAGTGGGGGATAAGGTATATCTTAAGGTCTATGCGGTAATCATATGCATGATTGATCTATTCTCTATTTTTCTATCTATGATCAAAGGATATGTAAGGAGAGCGAGGGATAGAGTGTTATTTATATGTTGAAGGAAAAGTCCATTTCTTCTTTAATTTTATATACATTGTAAATGTCATGATGAATTATATACCAAGATCGCCATCAGCTTCCATAATTCTTTTCATAGCTAATTCTTGTTCTTCTTCAGGTGTACCGGGTTGTTTAAAGAATACCAAAAATTGAATAGCTAAAACTGTTACCCAACCAATCAAAAAATAGCAAGTCCTCGATCCAGATAAAGACCATTTAGGTGGTTTATTTGTTGTATCTTGTAATCCTGCTTGAACTGCCATTGTTATCGCTCCTCCAACTTGAGCCTATAGGTCATAATTTGTGATCACGTTCATCAGCATTAACTGTTTACTAAAACGTTCGCCATTTATCACACTGTTCTGATCACTACAATGATGTGGATTGTATATCCTACTTACCAGTACGTTAGTCCAAGCTCCAAATACACCAGCCATTGAAGGAGGTCCGTAAGTGATAAGATTGATAGTACAAGCAACATAAATAAGCATAGCCCCGAAACTACCAATAATAAAACTTGGGAAGCAGAATTTCCAATAATCACTACCATTTCCGCCCTCTGAAAAGATTTGTAAGACTTCGGCTCCAATGATTACTAGTTTGGATGGAAAAGATAAATTCAGTTATGTAGACTAATTTATCTTGCAAAACCTTAGCCATGCTGATATAAAGTGTTGGTGGGTCTTATACTTACAAGCTGATCCAAAGAAGATGGTATATCTCGGTTTCGTTAATACAGCAGGAACAGTTTGTGTAAACACTGCACCTGCTATACAAAGTATACCTTGAGGCAAGACTGCCACAGCAACATGAACTAAAAGCGATATAAATCCAAAGAAAATCGTTATTAACTACAAAACTCAAGCAGATACTAAGACGTTATGTATGTTAAGAGATTTCAACCTACGCGGAGACCAACCATAGACTTCTTGCCACCAGGTAGCATAACCAAGTTGAGATGTTGCCCAAAATGGGAAGGCTAACATTGCAGCTAAGGATAAAATAATAGAATTGGTAATTTTCCATATTGAGGATGGTAACACAGCTGTTTTTGGTGCAATGCGAGATTCTGGAGATATGTATCAAGGAAACCATATCAGCAAAGATTGAAACAGATAACGTAGAATAAGTTGAGCAAATACGAATCAACGAACTCACCCCAAACGAAAAAACCTATACCAAGTGGTACAGAAAGAACAATAGGATGATGAAACTTGGTGAACCCCATCCATCAATCGGACCTTGAGTTAAAGCTAAAATGAAACAAATCAAAGCTTCCATCATGAGAATAACGCCAGGTACATCTAATCTTCTCCATCTTGGTAAAGGATCTCTGTGATTTGCATAGGAAGATCCTGTCATTGGTAATAGAATGATACTTCCAATAGCGAATATAATACCTATTGATGTAATGAACGGTAAATGTCAGCAAGCTTATAATTCTGCCGGATGAGAGGTATGGTGTCAAAGTAATCGTAACCTACAGATGATGGCAATCAATCTAGAAAACCATTTATAGGAAGCTTGCATACATAACCCCGCGATCACCCTTTCCAACATCATCCAAAAGCGTCAGTATGTGCAATGTGAAGCCAAAATGCGTGATTTACCGACTTACAAGCCAAGTACATTACCGAGACCAGCAGCTAGAGTTATAAAAGCCAACTTATTTTTTTGTTCTTCACTATCTGGAAACATATGCACTGTAAGGTTGCTAGCATTGATCACGTCAAGAATTAGCTGGGGTTCTTCTTTTCCCCTCGCAAGGGGTCAGTGTACTCACAACGCTGATGGTATAGCTGTTATATATGTCGATGTAATTTATTAGTAAAACAATCGAAGACGGTCAACTGATCTGGCCTAGCTCACTCATAGCACCAAAGATACCACCTATACCTCTTAAGACCAAGAAACCAAACCTAAGGGAAGTAAACCTTCAGCATACGGTTTGACGTTTGTATAAGTGACATTGACTTTGGATTGGGAATCACTTACTTGCTGGCAGTCACGAAAGAAGTAGCCAATGAAACACCACCCAATAGCAAGAAGCCAGCTTCGAAGATAAATTGAGCAGGGAAGAGATCACTTAACCTCCCGGCAAATAAGAGGAAAGCAGCGAAACAAAGTGAATAAGAAGTAATGATCTAAGGATAAAGCATAAGCAAGAAGCACGTATATTACTCATTTGAGATGAAGAGTGGATGAACCGTTGAGATTGAACTTACCCAAACAGCTTGGGTGACACCTAATTTTATATCAACACTGATATCAGGTACTGCAACAAGTACACCAGAAACGTTACAGATATCAATAAAACTTGCTAAACTGAAAATAAATAATAAACAATTTTTTCTAACTTGTGATAATTTTGCTAATGGATGTTGATGTTTGAGGATTGCTGATTGTCTTCTGTTATTCATTGTGGATGTACTTGACTTGGGTGTTTTACCATCCATTGATAAAAATGATCCATCAGATCTTTCTTGTTTATGATGTCCATTCTCACTGTTATCACCATTCAAAGTATGTAAATCATATTCTTCGATTGTTCTATTTCCATTATTACCATAATTGCAATTATGATTATTTGCCATGATAGTGGTATCACTACTGGTACTGTAAACTGAATTTATCGGGAAATGTTCTTGATCAGGTGAAGGTAATATCTCTAATGACATCTGTTCGTATCTCCTAAGCAGAACCAGAGTGGTTTGGCTTCTTTATATCACTACTATATGTAGAGTGAGAAAAGAAGTTGATATTAAGAGAAATAAGACAAATTTGATAAGGATAGGACGTCTATCAACTTTTTCAAAATCAAAGGAGATTTTTCAGATTCTCTCTTCCTCCGTGTAGAGGCTATACGTATACATCAGCGGGGAATCCAGAGCTTTCATGTTGAGAATGAGCCGTATGTATAATTCATTTTTCAGCATATCTATACGATTTTACATATGGTGAAGTAGCGGAAATTTTCTTGAGGGATGATCTGTGCTGCTTGCGGCTACGAACGCTACCTTGTGTTTAGGTGAAATAGCTTGATGTTCTTCTACTACGGTAGATATGTTGAGAGATTCCAGCGAACAATGCTTGCGCCAAATTGCCTAAAATTAGATAAAGAGATCTTGTCCCTTGAAACATATGGATGATATTAGAGTAAAAAGGGGAATAGAACCAAACTAATGGTTCAAGCTTTGATCGTTTTTTCGTTAGATCTGTTTCATGTGTCGGTACTCCAGTTTTGATAGATAGGCCTGTTGCCAATTGTCTCTCTGACCGTCAAAATAGAACACTTTATGCAAGTCAGAGCGAGGATATAGCACAGTAAATGCTTATCCTATAATATAACTAGTCCATTGAGACCTGTGCATTGTCGAAAGGTATATACATACAAGCACAGCGTAGTCTATCTATCCTAAACTTCAACATTTACAGTGCGTACATTGAATGTCAAGCGATTTAAGTACAATTCTCTGATTACTTTGCTATTTGTAAGATTTGGCGTTTCCTACGTGATTGGTATGATAAAGACGGATAAGAGATAAGAAGCTGATTATGCATGGTCTGGAAATTCAAGTAAAAATGTGTAAAATAGTCAGATTAAAGTTCTTTCAAATAAGTTGGAAAAGCTGAATATGCACAACGTCATAAGGTATCGCATCACTCTTCTGGGGGGATGTTTAATTTGTAATTATACGTTATCAAATCTATTTTACGTATTTTTCATTGACGTTTCCATACTAACGTAAAATGATTAGATGATGATGATTGACGCCAAGTACCGCCGGAATAGAGTTTTTCTTATTCTGCCCGTTTTATGCCCCAAGTCCTACCAGTCAAGTGATCCGCATTATTTGCGGGGTACTGTATATTAATTCCAGTTAAACATCAGAGATAAACATGCATTTTTTTCACACGACTTTTTCCCATAGAGTCAGTTCCAGTTTACATGATGATTGGATTCTGGAACTCGCTCGAAGGAATATATATAGTTAGTGTATAAACATGTAACTCCAACTTGAAAATACATGTGGGATCGTCATCTCCATAATCGGCAAGAATCAAGTGTCCGGCATACAATAATCTCGACCAAACGAAAGCAAGTACGAATTCCTTTAAGGCTTATATCCAGTTTAATATTTGAAAGATATTCCATTTGATTTATACTCGGCAGCCTCAATTCAGCGAGGGATAAGGTTATGCAGAGTGGGAAAAACTGTTAAGGTTGACAATAATAATCATCATATTCTAGATACCAAAGGAAGGGTTCATAAAATAGGTTGACTCGTTTCAGAAAACCCTTGACAAATTTGATGGTATCCTCGTCATAGCCGCAAGTTTTGATGCTAAATAACGACGCTTTGTTACGATTACCTCACTTCAAAGGACCTTTCGAAACGAATCAACCAACAAATTTTTAGGGTATCATCTGATGTGGGGTACTGAAGTAGAAAGGAGTAAACCTTACACCAAATGTAGAAGAAAGGAATATTATCTAGAAACGTTAATTGTCAAAAAAGAAGAAAGGGCGTCATTATAGTATGTTATGTTGTCAAGATAAAGGAAAAAGTGAAAAATCAACAGATAACACGGAACTTGGAGAAGTTTACTCAACATCAGTCCTCTTTTTCACTGCTCATATACGAATCGCTTCTCATCAACTTCTTCAACCATCGAACAACGCATATCTTCATCTTGAATATCTCTCCTCAAATATATAAATCACATATCACTTCTATCGATTATATCCTTTTCACTTTTTAAATTTTCATAAAACTTTCCACTTACTATCAACATCACTCACAATGGTAGTAGAAACCCCTATCAAAGCAACATACGCTAAAGTACTTTCTTTATCACAATGGATAACCTATTTTCATCCTATTAATGGTATTTTCCGATCACCTTCAAATGAAGGTAAATCAATCGAACATCTTGATATTGATTTAAGATATGTTGAACATGAATATGAAATATCTAAATCATTGAAACAGGATCAAGAATTACCAATAAATAAAGAAATCAATTTACCTAGAGTAGTGGTCTTAACTTTGAGAGGTGGTGAATATGTTCAAGATGATGAATCTAGAATGGAATCTTTAGCTGAAGTCCTATCTGCTATCAATCCCGTTGAAGTTCATTGGTAAGTGAAATCTTCACATCACGGAGCGAAAATTGGGAATTAGCTGATAAGAAGGTATTTTTATGATTTTATAGGGTCAATGCAGCTACAGACCCTTCGGAGCAATTGACCTTTGCTACTCACCTTGTCCATCCAGCTATTATCGCTGCAGGTGAATTATGGTCTAAAAATGGTTCTTTACGAAAGCTCGTTGTACAAGGTAAGCTCACCTTACTTGTCCTCTTTTGTCCGCTTGAAGCTGATGACATTCACTTGTCTAGGTGGATTCCCTGTACCAAACTTGACTGCTCCTACACCATTCTCTCTTACTCCAGCTACTACACCATGTCCTTCACCAGGTCCACACAAAACAACGTTCGGCTCTTTGAGCATGTCTCGTCCGACTTCTCCTACGACCAGTAAATTCGGGCACTCCCTTACTACTTCAGGTTTACCAGCTTTGAGCACTACCAAACCTAAACCTGTAGATGAAGAAAGACTTAAAGCTAGAGCTGAAAGAGAGAGATTAGCTGAATATTCCCTCAAGCCAAGATTTGAATATGCTTTTGGTACTTGGACTGTAGACGAATTGAGGTGGAGACTTGATGGTAAGTACACAGCTTGTTATTTTGATGCATCTGCGATATATACTGATTTGGGTAAAAATAGGACGATACACTCCAGCCTGTAAATTATCAATTATCACTCATCTTTTCCGAGCATTCGGTACCTCGTTCCCTTCATCGTCCAGAAAATTCGATGTTGATGTTCCAAGTATGATTGTCTTTACGACTGTTCCAAGAGGTATTATATCAGAGATTTCAGCACTTCCTGATAAACTTGGTTTAGATGCTGAAGTTAAACAATATCTTGAAGATGTGATGTTTGTTTCGATTGAAAAATCACATTGTCCAGTAGCTAGAGCTTGGGAGACTGAAAGTGAAGGTATCGAAGAAAGAGAAAGACAAGGTCAAAGAATTAAAGCTGAAATGTTATTGTTGCAAAATACATCAACTGAATTTGAATTAGTTCCATTATCAGAGTTAATTAGAGTCAATCAACCAACATTGAACTTACCTGAACAACAAAATGATGATAACGGTGCTTCTCCAGCTATTTCAGATACATCTGTTTTACCTGGTGAAACTGAAACTTCAACTGAAGATGAAAGAGATGAAGCTATTACACCTGAATTGGGTTCAAGTTTATTTGTAAATCCAAGTGATTTGGCAAAAACTGAAGAAAAAGGTCAAGGTAAAAAAATTGACAACGATAATCCATCTCTTAATTCCTCGTTAATTCTGTAATGAAGAACCCTTGAGGATTATTAGTAGCAGGAATTGATTTGATTTAACGTGATGTTTGATGGCGTTGTATACCCAAGTGCACCCATGTCTGAAACCGTTGAGAGGTGGAATATGCTTGTATGATAGATCGATATTTGTTGATAGCCAAAACTGTTATGTTTGTAAGGAGAAACAATCCTGGATGCATTCATGCTTCATATATACAGTAAGTAGCAGGACAAGATCGATAACGTCAAGCACGAATAAAAGCAACAAACTTGACATAAGTTAGACGTTTCAATCATCGAAATCGGCAAAGCAGTCAAGATCGCGTAACAGGATACCGGATAGTGAGATAGTGAGGCTGATAATTGATTCATCTCAACATGACAGTTCGTGCTCGGCTTAGTCCGCTGCGTGAACATGAGCTGTGTCTCATCATGGTATATTCATACATGCATGGCCCTCGCAGGTGAATGATGGTACTCTTTCGGCGTTCCTATCGCTGTTGCTGTCGTCACTATCCACTTGCCCTCTCACAGCCTTGTTACACTTTGCTTTTGCTATTTCGACATTACTATTTACACCTTCCCCTTTATACCCTTCTCACTCAACACATCAACACCACATATACACTTTAAACTAGCAAGATGAAGGGATTCACAAAGGCCTTGCAGCGGTAAGTCATACACCTCACCATTTACCTTATATACAGACGATTATTACATGTCTTGGCGTTGTTAGTTGAATATGCACTGACACGCTTCATCTTCACTAATCATATAGTACGCCGCACAATTTGACCAGTAGGATTGGAATGTCCAAAAGTGAGTATGATTTGAATGCATACTGCGTATTTCGTTTAGAGTCATCATGCACAGAGCAACATAGAATTGTCATCAATCTTAATCTGAGGATGAGCTCAAAAATGGCCTTTTGGTCTTAGTGATTTATCAAAGTCAGGCGTTGATTAGCTCAAACCTGACAAGCGATATGAGCCTTCAAAGGGCATAGAATGCTGTTGATATATGGCTCAAGAGAATTTGCCTCGGACGGACAACAAGGCTGACAAACTGATTCTTGACTTGTTGAATAGAATCCACCGATCCTGAATTCAATGATTAGTGAGTTCACCACGTTATACGATCACAATCTAAATATATACTAAAGGATCAGACTGCTTATACTGTCCTCGTAACTCTACAGTGAAAGAAAATTCGCTGCTATAGAAGCAGCTTGTGAGAAAATGTTGAAAGACTCTACTACATTCAGAGATTCAGTATCCAGTGAGTAGTCATCTGAATGAAACTCGGCGCCCATCATACATTTATCACTTGAAAGATCATTGTGACCTTATGTTGCGCTGACTATTTGTCATAATTCATATAGACCTTTTATCATCAGGTTCATCATTTTCAGCATCATTAGCAACACTTTTCTCACCTATGGGAGCAGAATATAATTTAGCTAGTAAACATCCACAAGCTGAAGTGACCGTTAAAAATATAACTGTTTATCAAGGTATAATGGAAGAAATGAGAGGTGAGTAGCTTGGATCAGATATCCGACTGAGGTCTTCGGATCTTGTCTTTCGTTATTCCGTCATATCTAAGGTGCATCTCGGACCTAACTGACTCAAGTATTACGATGAACTGTTTTTGGATAGAAACTCTTCTTCCGGAGCTAGAATTGATAGATTCAAGAATTGTCCAACCATGTAAAGAATTGAATGAAATTTGTAAAAAAATCAGAAAAACAATTACCAAAAGAGAACATAAATTGGTTGATTTTGATAGACACAATAATTCCTTGAACAAATTAAGAGAAAAGAAAGAAAAGAGTTTAAGTGATGAGAAGAATTTGTTCAAAGTGAGTCGTACCATTTGCTTTACAAGCGAAAACACTACTTTACATTGAACCAGAGCATATGTCATAATCATGAGTAGCACAGCTAACATGCATGATATGGTTTTATAGGTCGAACAAGATTTCGAGATTGCCTCAGGAGAATATGAACACTATAACATGCTCCTCAAGGATGAATTACCCCGTTTCCTCGCTCTTGGAACTAGATTCATTGACCCTCTTTTCCACTCCTTTTACTATATGCAGTAAGTTTAGCAGAATCTACAACCAGGTCTACCGGGTAACTTTCATATATTAATTTGGAATTCGCTGACTAATGCTCAATATCTACCAGACTTAACGTATTCTATATTATGCAAGAAAAACTCCAATCTTTCGCTGATGGTAAATACGATCTTGCAAGAAAAGATATTGAGAATATCTACTTTGAACAAAGAGGTGATACAGCAGAACAAATTGAAGAAATGGCTATAATAAAGAGAATCACTTCTACTGGTAAGTAATTCTACTGGATATTATAAGGGTTCGGTATGCAGAATAACAGACATTGGACCTAACTATATCGTATTTTGAAATAGCTAAAATGCTTCACGCTCATCGAACTGCATCTGGCACTGGTACACCAACAAGAGCAGGATCAATTGCATCTAGAACAACATCAAATTCATATTTAGAAAGAAAAGATTCATATGGATCACCATCAAAAGCAAAGGAAACTTTTTCACCACCTTCAAGAACCGTTGCTGCACCACCACCATATACATCAACAAATAGTTCCTCCAGTATAGCAGGTAAAAAAGCTCCACCTCCACCACCTCCATTAAAACCTAAACCAAGTTTCAATAGAGCCGTCTATGCTACTGCTATATTCGATTTCGAAGCTCAGGTAAGTCAAGTTAGACCATCTGTCTCTCTTTTCTTGAGGATTTCCAATACACGATTCGGGATGAGCGTAGTCTGCAAAAGATTTGCTGTCGTCCTGTATACATTTAAAATGAAACGAGCTGATTCTTTTTGTTCGTCATCATATAGGCCGAAGGTGATTTATCGTTTAATGCTGGTGATAGAATTGAAATCGTTGAAAAAACTGAAAATCCAGATGAATGGTGGACAGGTAAATTAAATGGTAGAACTGGTGTTTTCCCTGGTACCTACACTCAAGTTGATGCTTAGAGAGGATAAGTAAAGAAGCGGGCAAACCATAAGAAGTCACAGGACATATATGGTTTGTTCGATGATGAAAGAGTTAATATCGAACCTTCAATTGCTTGATGCGACTTATACCATTAGAAGATTGATATTAAGGATAGATAGCTTAGGTAACATATATGCAGAAAGTTGTAATTCTCATTATCCATTGACGGGACGGGACAACTGGAAAAGGTTTTCATCTCCGCGTTTTTGTTGGATAAGGATACTAATGATTTGTTGGTAACTCAATTTTATGCACTGCTAGGAAACGCTAATTTCATATATTACATAATTGTAAGGACTATGGATTCGGTGTATCGCTTTAAATAAATGTAATAAGGAGATTAACAAAGAAGACTCGGAGATTATATGAAGTATTTGATGACAATAGGAGATCAAATATTGCTAGAAGTCCACCCAATACCCAATACCTCGAAAGATTCACGAATCGGTTTGGGAAAGGACTAAAGGACATGAAATGTCCATACTAGATAAAGTCGATACTATCACGGCCTTAAATGATATTCGGTGTTGATCCCAATAAATCTTTCATGCGTGTTGATGGTTCATTAAGACTTTGACTTCTAGGTTGTGGTTCCGATAAAGATGGAGTTCCGTATTCTGGGTTTGAAGTAGTTTTTGGTTGATTTGATTTTGTTGTAAATAATTTACCTTCCATTGGATCTAAGTGAGCCTGGAGAAATATGGTCGAGTACCAAAATAAAAGGCCTTCGTTAGCTATTATGAACACCGATGCCACGAGGTTAGCTAACTTACGAAAGGATCTCTTGAGATTTTGTCGCTATCAACACTGGAAGATCCAACAATGTCGCTAAACTGATATCGGAATGAGGCACATCAGTTGAAACTATCCAGGACAAGCTCATGAACCGTTAACTCACAAAAGACGAATCACTCTTCTCTTTGCTCTCGTTTAATTCATTCAATTGCATGAAACTCTTGATGGATGCCTTTTTAGCTTCTTCTAATCTATCTTTAACCTTTTCTTCTATACTACTGGCATTTCCCTTCAACCGAGATTCCTCCTCCCCTTTGAACGTATCTTCTTTATCAGATTCAAATAATGATATTTCCTCTTTTGTAGGTTTATTCATTCTTTTAGGTTCTAATGGAATTGAATTCATACTTAATCCAGGTGAGAAAAGTCCTTGTAAATCTTTCAGATCTGGTGAAATGACTTCGAGTCTAGATCCATGTTTGGGTTTAGGTTTCATTTCTGGTGCTGAAGAGGACTTCCTTTCTTCGGTCGTATCTGATGATTTTATATTGGGCTAAATATAGTAAAAAAAAGTTGAATAAGCTTATTACGCGACTATGACGCACCCGGCAGCTTACCTGATATTTGGGTGCTTCTTCATCTGAAATATCTTCTACAGTAACTCTTCTCGAAGGATATTTCAGACCGTCATTGTCCTCAATTACCTCAAAGACACCGCGCTTATCTTCTTGCTGATCTGAATTAGCAGCAGCGGGAGTCTCGCTGAGGTTCAGATCATTCAAAGAGAATTGAGGTTTGTGTTTTTCTGCCGACGCCGGTGTAGGATGATGGATTTTTACTTCTGGTGTGGCTACTCCTTCTGATCGTCTAAGTCTTGTCGCTGAACGATCTTCACCGTTAAGTTGAAAACGAGTTTTGAGTTGTTGGTATCTCTCTCTCATATTATTACGTTCCGATCGAAGTCTATCTGACGTTGATCGCTATAGCAAGGTAAAAGAGAAACATGACAGCTGATGTAAGATTCTCGGCACCTTTCAGAACAGCTGGAACTATCTTTGGTCTTACCTCTCGGTGTAATTCTTCTTTGAGTCGTTTACGATTCTCCAAAATTCCTTTATCTTGCTCATTAGTCTTAGTGTTTTCTGCGGCCTACATAATCATAATTTGTTCGGTTTAGCAATGTCAGCAATGTAGAACCTACTCTTTCCCATAATACTTCCTTGTTGGAGTGATCAATGAAGAAGATGGTGCTGTAGGCATAAGATGAAATACCAACTTCTGCTAAAAGCTCCTCCAATCTAGCACTGAGAGCATCTTTTTCCCTTCTTAGTAACTGGATTTTATCGCTTAGCTTTTTATTATCGGTCTATGAAAAAAGGTTATAAAAAGGTTACCAATTTGAGATGTCTGGGCAAAAACGCTGTGTTACAATCTGAAGAGAGATCTGTGTATCCCGTTTTAAATGGTTCACAAATTACTCTATGAAGTTTGAAACTTGGTAGCGTTTTTGCCCGAATCTCAAGTCTGGTATTCTGGTTTTTCCTCGCTTACCTCAGTGCTTTTATATTTGAGTATAGCATTTTCTTTCTCTCGATTTGAATTAGTCATTTTACCTTTTGAAATTTCTTTTTCTTTTTCCCAATTTGCTTTCTACAACAAGAATTATCACTCAATTAGCCTTGCACCAAACCAATACAATTTATGTACAACTTTTTGTTTTCTTGTGATTGGAAACAGAAGTTGACTTACTTCATTTTCTAGTATTCTAATTCTTTTCTCAAACATATCTTTCAATTCTCTACCTCTTCTTTCCTTTTCTTCTAATTCGACCATCTTTAGCTCTAGAGCTTTTACTTTATTCTCAGTTTGTGATAAAATCTTTGCAGTGGAACTTTGACTTTTTTTACTTGATTCATTTTCAGATTCAGCTTTTTCTCTTTTTGTTTTTTCTTCTTCTAATTGTTTATCTGTTGATAGGATCAGGTGGTTTAAGGTTATATTATCTTGATTTAGTTGATCGATTTTACTCTTTAAATCAATCAATTCACTAGAACTGACATCATACAATCTACTGCTACCTTCTAACTCTTTGATTCGGTGATCGGCAGACTCAATTATATTATTTTGACGTGTTATAGTCTCTCTCAAAGTAAGGTTGTCTTCTCGCATTCTTCGGATGTCCTTCATCGATCACACATGATTTCAGTATATATATAAGGACAGCTGGTATCATACGAGGAAAGCAGCTTCGTGTGCGAGAAGGACTACAATCCGACTCACTTGGCTATCATCCATCCTTTCAACACCTGCGCGTCCAGGTGGATAAGAGGCAAATGCTTGAGGATGAAGTCTTCGAGCATCATCAAGTCTTCTTTCAAGCTCTTCCACCTTCCTCAAAGCAGCTTCTCGTTCCCTTTCAACGTTCTCGATTTCACCTGCGTTCTTCCTGAAATTCAAGGCCTATGCAGGAAGCATGATCAGCTAGAACGACAATCTGGAACGTCAGCTGACACTTCACTTACTCCATTATCACCCGCCTTGTAAGCGTATATGTCAGTACTTGAATATGGATCAGTATGATGTAAATCAGTAGGTAATCTCATACTTGATATACCTGGTCTTGGGGATAAAATATGTCTTGGTTCAGCGTTGTAAGTACGATAGGTCTCTCTTTCTCTTTGATGATAATCAGTAGCTTGAGGACGATTACCAGTTCTTGAATAATCGCCATAACGTCTTTGAGAGACGCTTGGGGCGTCATCATGTATGTTGTAATTCATCTTCGTTCTTTCGGGTGCAATGCTGTCAGGGTAAGTCACAAGGGGCCGGCTCGATACAGGAGTAGGAGATTCGAAGGAAGTATGATTAGTAGGTTTGTGGGTAGTTTTATCTCTTGAAGATGTAATCCAAGATTGTACTTTCTGCTTGGAAGTAGGAGTACGTCTTCCTGATGGATTCAGAGGTAAGTTGATTCGTGGATGAACAGGTATAGAAGTATTTGACGGATTAATAGAATATACAGTAGAGGGTTGAAGCTATTCAGTGGGTCAATAAATTGATTAGTATACGAATTGAGCAAGAGATATGAAGTCGGAACAAGGATGAAGATAAAAGGTAGATAGAAGAAAGAAAGAACCGTGGTAGAGAAATGTATTGAATTGATCTGGATTCTCATCTGTCATCCACTTACCTCCTGGTTTCCTCGAGCACGGTCCTCTTTCTTCCTCGTGTTATGATTCTCGGTCGGTGCTACAGAGTAATTTCGATGACTATTCCAACTGGATGCAGATATACTCCCCCAGCCACCCTCTTCCTCCTCATTCCCAATACCTATTCGAGGAGATACGTGACTGTCGATAACATTTGTAATTCCGTTTTTTGAAGGAAGATCGTAAGTGTTAGATATAGTCGGAGAAGGGGGGAATAGATCAGTATTTGAATTAGGAATTCTAAAAGTATCTAAGCATCTAGCATCACGAGCTAAAGCATTATAAAACTTAGTACGTGTTCCTTTTGTTGCTGTTCTAGGCATTTTATGTTTGTTATTTTAGTTGGATTTGAGCAAGGGTAAATTAGTAGAGATCCAGCAGAATTGCAGCTTGAGGGATTTTATCGATTAAGGTATTCGTTTGATGGATGATTATGAACAATATAATGAGATATTGAGAAGAGAAGCATAGGTAGGTTTGCAATGAGGAGTAGTTACTGATGTAATAATAACAGTATAAAATTGATCAACATGAGGAATGGAAAAGGAGAGAAACTCAGATACTCTATACTCAGTGATGAACATGTTGATGATCTCGGCTTCTATGTTCCGGAGATCCGAAAATCTACAGTCAACTTGATGAGGTGTAAGATCTTACTCGAGTAATCTGTATGAGTATGGTGCAGAGGCCTCCTCTGTAAACCTTGGTTATTGAAAACAAAAGACAGCAATTATGTCTACTTCTTGCTTGCCCACATATTCAATCTTTTTATGCTCAACATAGCGAGTACCATTGTAATGCATAGCTAAAACAGGCTTATAAAACCATTGATATCTGCTATCCCTCTAATCGTTTTCGCACTTTTGTCCGTCACCCAAATTCCCCTGAGAACGATATTTTCATCAATAATGAAGGTGTGCAGCTCCTTTTTTCTGTGTGTTATCCTTGCCTGTCTATCTACTCACAGTCTACAGTTATCTCTTCATATCTATGAAATAATGGCGATAAAAAAGATAAAGGTTTTTTGAACAAGAATTAACGTATTCCACGTGAAAGTGGGTTTAACTCCGCCGGTGCCCCTTTTATCAACAAGTGCTATCAAGTTGAAACCCTTAAATTGATAATGGTCGACTCCCACACTAATACTAGTTGTCAATATCGACATTAACCTCTTTGTCAACGGTTGACGATACACATGATTATTCCATCAGGCTACAGATATAAACCTGACCTCCTTTCCTTTGTTTGCTTGACTTCGCGCATTGACCATTCATTGTCTCACTCTCTTACTCATCAAGGCAGATCGTTCATCATTTCAAAGTATATCCAACCCACCATACCAAAGCAGTATATACCTTTCAGTTCCACCAAACACCCCTCCGTAACTCATATTTGTACATAAAGAGACGGTGCTTTCAATATGTCACAACCACCTATATCACAGCCTATACCAATATCACCATCAGTATCATTAAACAGACAACCTTCTACATCGAATAGACCGATACGTAGACCTTCGATACAAGGTAGTTCATATGGTACAGCAGCAACAGGATCATCAATAGTTAGAAGACCATCAAGAGCACAACATCCACCAATGCAAAGAGCTTTAACACATAATGAAGCTTTAGAGGCTTTAAGGAATTTCTTAAAGGAAAGATCAAGTTATGATGTTTTCCCTGTATCCTTCAGATTGATAGTGTTAGATACACAATTAAAAGTTAAAAAAGCTTTAGATGTGATGTTATTATATGGTATGTTTGCGCTTCTCTTATTATGAGGAAATGCATATCTATTTATGAATTCGGATGCTGATTAGGGTACCTCTGTCATATAGGTGTGGTATCTGCCCCGCTATGGAATACAGCGACAGCTAAATTCGCAGGTAAGTAAACGCCATCTTTGTAAGATGGATGTTTTCCTCTTAATTTGGTTGAAGGGATGCTGAGTGATACACCTTTACATTACAAAGGAATGTTCACGGTACAAGATGTTATCCACTTGATACAATATTATTATCACACTTCATCGTGGGAAGGTGCAACAACGGATGTAGAACAATTCAGATTACATAGTATTCGAGGTAAGCTGAAACGATCCTCCCCGAACCTGACTCGAGCGAATATGAAGCTAATCTCAACATGTTACCAGACATTGAAAAGGCATTGGTCGTACCTCCTCCACCACTCCTTTCGGTCCACCCTTTGCGACCTCTATACGATGCTTGTCGATATTTGATTAGAACCCATGCAAGAAGATTACCATTGATAGATAGAGATACTCAAACTGGAGGAGAGGTTGTTATCAGTGTTTTGACCCAATATCGAGTTTTAAAGTTCATCGCTATGAACGTAAGTTAATAACATCCTACATATTCAAGAAGAGTCTTTGTTCTCTTTATACCTCCCAGCTGGCCATGTTTGGTGTTAATGTTACTTTTCGTCTTTGAATCTGATTTATCACACTTAGTGTCGAGATATAACACAATACCTTACTGCATCAGTACAGGAAATGGGAATAGGAAACTACGTTTCGCCAGAATCTAACCCTGATCCAACTAATAATCCAAACAAATATTACCCACTTGCAACAGCTACAATGCAAACCACTGTTTTCGATGTAGTACATATGTTTTCTGAACAAGGTATTAGTGCTGTACCTATAGTAGACAGCGAAGGGAAAGTATTGAATTTGTATGAGACTGTGGACGTTATTGTAAGTGTTCTCTTTGTTGTGGAATTTCCTCTCTTACCTCAATACTGGAGGAAGCTAATTACTTGACCTACTCGCAGACTCTGGTACGGAATGGAGCCTACACTTCATTGGATCTCACAATATCTCAAGCATTAAAACAAAGAGCGGTAGATTTCCCCGGAGTTGTAACATGTTCACCAAAAGATTCATTATCTGCTATATTTTCATTAATCAAAATTAGAAGAGTACATAGATTAGTTGTTGTTCAAGGTAGAGATGATCCAAATCCTGGAAAATTAGTTGGTATAATAAGTTTGAGTGATATTATGAGAGCTTTGATTGTGAGTTGTCAGCTTTCTTCCATCTTTCCATACCTGGACTGGGTAGAAATTTAAGCTGATATAATCACAATTGAATATTCAATATTCAGGGTCACGATGTACCACTTGGTGGAGCAGGTGTAGGAGCAGAAGTAGTTGATAAAGCTTTAAGAGAAGAAGAAGCTGAAACTGCAGGTGATGATTCTTTCGCCCTTTCAGAAGGAAGTATTTCAGCTGGACAAAGTTTAGATGGATAATAAGGGTAGGATAATGAGAAAATGTAAAAGTGGTATGTGTATATAGAAAGGTCTTTAGAAGATGATCAATCATAGAAGTTACTTTTCATTCTAGTCGAAATCGGTTCATGGTCATGGTCAATTTGTATCCATATTTTATCTAGTTATGGCGCATGTCATCTACAACACGCTTGATTGTATCGTTCGAGGCTTAGCAGGTGACATTCGAGTTTTCTTCATCATTATGATATACATGCTTTTCTTCGGGGTATACAATGCTAGGTATATGGTTTGATTTGAAAGAAAACTATCATTGAAGTAAATTCGCAGGTGAATTAGCTCCAACTGTAGAACCAGATCTACCTATGCCTATTCCAGGTAAACTTGCAGGAGATAAACCCATGATATTGACATTTCTAGGCGAAGCTGTATTTACATTTCCTAAATTTGGCGTTAAACCTAAATTACCCATTAAACTTGAAGTCGAAGGTGACATTCCTGATATAGGTAAATTAGGCGTAAATCCACCTTTGATTGAATTTGATCTAATTGATCCGGATCCGGATCCGAGAGCGGCATTGACGCTTATTCCAGGTCTATTATTATTCTGTTGTTGTTGTGGAACGAAGCCAAATTGATTATTCAATTGCGATTCGATTTCTCTCAATTCATTTACCGATGAATTTGATGAATTCTGAATCGGTGTTTTAGATAATTCATTTATAGATGATAAAGCTGATCTTGTAGATTGTAATGAATGATATAAATGCCAATCAAATGACTGTGCTGGTTTTTGATCTTCTTTCTTATCTTTATTTGGACCTTCCTCGAGTTCATCTTCGTTTATTCCTTCGTTAATCTTATCATCATCTTTCGGTTTAGGTTCAACTTCAGCTTCAGGTGGTAATGATCCCCATATTGTTGTAGTACGTGGATTTGAAGAAGGATGGTTTTCAGATAGCGAGTTCAAGGTTTTTGAGATCAGATGAGAAGCATTCCTCTAAGTAAAACTCTTATTAGTTATGCGCATAAACTGTATTTGTGAAAATCCGTAATCTCTTTCTCCCTCGCCTTGACATCCCATTTCTCTTCTCCCACTTCCGCCCTTGATCCCTTCTTCCCCTCTCCTGGTATAATATCCTCCGTATTAGTCTTGCATCTATCAATAGGCTATTGTTCTTGTACCCCTTTCGCTGGCCATTTGACCAATATACAATCGACCTAATCTCAACTGCCATAAAACACTCACCAATCTAGCCGAAACAACATCGTATACCGTCGGAGACTGATATATCCTTTCTTGTAATATAAACCATGAACCAGTAACTCTATCTCTTTTCCCTGATGGATCAACTTCTCTTTTCTGAACAACAAATAAATCCGGTGGTTGTGAATGGGATATTATATACTCGAATCCAGATTTGAACGCATTAAGTTCGCTAAAAACCATCAATAACAATTAAGTTTGTTTAGCGTTATCCTTTATACTATAAACTGGATGCTAAGGAAAAAAATACTGAGGTAAGATAGTTAAACGTACATTTTCTCCTCTGCGTGACCATAAGTGGGATTCTCTACCCTTCTCTGCGTCCTCAGCACATTGTTGTTCGATTTTGTATCCCAGAATGGTGAATAAGCGAAGTAATCCATCCTAAATTTAGGTCAATGTGAGCTGGTATACTCTAAAGCAGATTTAGATTGAAGAGCTCACGCTAGGTCAGCAGTAGCTAGCGACCTAGCTGGATTGGCCTGCAAGTTGTGGAGAAATTCAGTCAATATCTATCGGTAAGGTAGCTAACTGATCGACATACAGCTATAGCTTCCGGCCATGACCTGTTCGAGATGTATCAGCTGATCATAATTCAAGCTTTAACCTATAAGGATAACTCACCAGTGAATATGCGATAAGTCCTGATCTATTTCTTCTCCTGGGTTCGTCATGCTGGTTAGGATGAATTGCTTAGCCTATGAGCAATTTGTAAGTAACGGTACAAAGAAGAATCCCAAACAGCGAAAGCCATCGAAATGAAGGTGTAGATTCCGGTTATTTAATGTATCGTTGTAGCATTCTGCTCGTCATATAATAACTGTTGCGGACGTCACCGACTACCGCTTGAAACAGCAAAATTAAACTGACTTAATAAAACCAGGGGTAAGTTGCGCCCTACATACAAGAAAATACGCGTTGCACACAAAAACACACACGCTTTGATCGCCCTATTTCGTGAATTTGTTGATCGACAATCTCGAATTAGCATCGGTCTACGTGTTCAAACAAAACATCTACGTTTTCGTCTTGTTTTTTGCGTTTATTCATTCAATTTTGGGTCTTTTTTGGAGATCTTTTCACTGGATATGATAAGAGAAACCTCAGGGATGTTAAAGAGCGACAAAAAGCGAGGTGCAAGTGGGATTTGAACTCACGAGCCTTACGGCATTACATCACAGAACTCCGTTCGAGTGTAACCGAATAACCACTATCGGATTGCACCCAAGTAACCACTATCGCAAAGTGTGATTATCCAGTAATCTTCGCGTAACATTGCAAGTATATATATACTATATTACCTTATGTCCCGTGGAGAAACCCCTTCGATACCCATATGCAGGATGCATGTATAGAATTCAGCAACGAGAGTTGTTCACCCTATATCTTGTCAGCTGGTAAAGACTGTTATTGCCTCCTATCATCACTTTTGGTGGGAGGGGGTCGCACTTCTATTCTATGCAAGCTGGTGACTTATTCATCACGATAGGTTATCGAATGAGTATGTTGAAAGAGCAAAGTCTAGGCTCTCCATTCACTGGATTCAAGTATAAGCAGGGTGAGATGTCCTTTGGTTGATGGCAATAGACCCAAAGTAGGTTTAGATATCAGGATACTTGAGTGATGTCAGGATAGTAGCTTGATACAAGTCTCTTACAGACTCTTTCGCATCTTTATGGATAACAATACATTTTTATCCACATTTCATTTAAGTCTTATCATAAATTCTCATTCTTTAATATGTAATATCTATATGATGCCAATTGTTACCAAAAAAACAAAAGAAAGAGAAATAATCTAATATGGAATGGATCAATTGTGAAAGTCACATTCCCCTTGTTTTGCCATATCTATCTATACCTTGCATATATACACCTATCAATCCTTTTTGTATTCATCTTTTATTGTAATCATGAGATTCAATGCGATTTCCATCCGCTTGCATATACAGTGCAATCCTAATCTGAAAAAGAAACGATTGAACTAAGGTTCGACCATTGATTTTTTATCTTGCGCAATTTGTTTAATTAGTCCAGCTAACCATTTTCCATTGACCTGATCATTACAATGGATTTCATCAGTAAATTTCACTTATCAACCCAATAATAGGGTAACAACATAACGACGCTTGAAGAGAAAGTCGATGACTTACAGGAATATAATCACTATGGAAGCCATGTATAGCAGGTACACCCCAACCATCAGGTTTTAACCATTTATCAGGTGTGAATACAGTATCATTATGTATAGCATAATAATCATGTCTCATTAACTCTGCTACAGTTGCGTAGTCCTACAGAAGATCGTTGTATTAGCCATGATAAACGTATGGCGAAAGGGGGTACGGTCTTATACTAACTCTAGCAAATCCACCTGGGAACATGATCTAATAGACAGAAATCGGTCAATAGGCATTACCAACAGAGTATGAGAGTTGTTTGCTCACCTCTAATACTGCACTTCCAGGTTTCATCCATAAAGCGTGTGATAAACCATTACCATGTACACCTATTATAATCTGGTGGGAAATCGAAATTATTAGTCAATTTGTATCACGCATCGCAAGGAACCAAGAGTGGTTACAGTACTTACATCAGCTTTAAGCGCTAAGCAAAACTATATAATGAGGAACAGGGGAATCAAAATTAGCTTTTTCACCCTTTTCACCCTTTTCACCATTTTCGTTATCGATACTTTTATAAAAGGATTGATACGGAATAGAGAAAATGAGACGTTCAGACTTACTTGATCAACTCTGGATAAAGTTTCCATTTGAGCATTTACAAATTCTATAATACCTTGATTTTGTAAATTATTCAACTCTAACTCTAAACTTTCTGCATCTTCCTTTAATAACCTTCTATTTGTTAATTGTCTATTAATATATAAGACAATTGGGACATCGGATTTCTTTCTATAAACTGAACATGTACCTTTAATTTGAACTAATTTTTTCATTGATAATCTAAGTGGATTCATCCAATCTAAAGGCGATTCTAAAAATAACAAATCTGCAGTCATTTTATTGAATCTCCATGGATCGATTCCTTTTTGATGTGCTGCCCATCGCTAAATAAAGAAAATGAAATAGATTAGTATCGGTGTATGAAGGATTTGGAAGACTGAATTCTGTCACAACGCGAGTGATATGACCATAACAGGAGATGATGCTTTATTGAGTTCGATTGAGTGATAAGGGAACGACCGATAGTATTAGAAGATGAACTCACATCACTTATCGTTATCTTATCAAATAAAAAGGTCATTCCAGATTTCATTCTATCTTCCCAAATTGGCGATTCTTCTACAGCTGTATTTGGCATTACAGATTGTTGAAACCATGATGTAAGGGCTATGGAGCGTAACAAGGAAAGAAAAGGATTGGTCCGAAATTAGTCTAATCCCGATGAGGAATACATATTCAAAATGATGAACATACCAGCTCGATCACGCTAGAATCGTAAACAGACGAGTTTTAGCATATAATTTCAAATGAAGAGAAAAGACTATTGTATGGAGAATTTAAAACAACCCACCCAGTCATCAGGCGTAGTCCTATACATCAACCTTGTAGGCAATTCCATTTCTCCAGCTGTAGTCAATACTCTCCATGCACCTAAGAAGACTTCTCCGATAACTAGATAGGATATAACATAAAGAATCGTATATCAACCGTTTGTCATTTTGGGATGATGCAGTAAAAGATACGTACAATGGAAATAATGCTTAAGGAAAGAAACTGATTTCAGACCTTTCTCATCGTTGAAGAACATCTACGAACCCAAAATACCAATTAGCATCAAATAAACCTCTAGTTTGTATCACCATCTCCATTCAATCTGGTCCAAACTCACCGAAACACCATCCTTCCTTACAGCAACTCCACCTAAACCAGATAAATCATCTTGACCAATAGTCAAAACTTTCCATCTATCTTGACCTGCTGGTGGGTACTTATTATCATCTGTTGGATGTGCTGACATTATACGTGCAACTTCAGGTATCGAACTTGGATTCGAAGTTATAGCTAAAAAAGTTCCATTTTGTAAATATAGATTTTTAAAATAACCTGTACCAATTCAAGACTCAGTCAGCTTCCTAAAAGAGAGAAATCATGTAATTTACTGCATGATTCTGTCAAGAATAGGCGAAATAATACGAAACTCACTGAATCCAGCTACACCTTGAACATATTCAGTTTCCGGTATAACCTTGGAATCTAAATTTATGAATGTATTTGCATCTACGTTACCCGTTGACTATTGCAGGAAGGCATGAATAGTCGTTATGATCAGTTATCATGTCTTTCATCATTTCAACTATCGAGGATCTTTCTTGCATACGCTTTACATGTGAACTTACGGAGCTTTGAGAACTATGACTCTTCATTCCTGAAGGCCATAATCCAAATGAACTCCTCTGACTACTTTGCTTTGGAGTTGAAGTTCCCGCTCCAGAGCTTGATATATGCCAAAAAGCAAACGTTGATATCACCAAAACTGCACCTAACACATATCTGTTGCCCCTTTTCGTGGCCATCTTGAATAGTCCTTATGAGCTTAACCCAGAATGTATTTGAGAGTGTAACCTGTGTTCCCTTTTGTTCTGAGCCTTTTTCGAAATTCCCAGTTTCAGACCTAAAATCTTGGTTCTACTTTTCCTAAGAGAATATTGTTAGAAGGTGAGGATGATAGGTGTTTGTTTTGAGAAAGAATCCACTCGACCTTGATTATTCTTCTAGATCGATTAACACCAGATGTTATTCGAAGCTAACGTTGTTGCTGGAGGATGTTTTGATGAAATTGTTCTTGCGCCTGAGTATTACCTATAGTATTCTATCTAATCTATTTTTGTTAAAATGGAAAGATTCCGTCAAAATATCTGTTTATTTTATTTTCGACTGAAATTATGTTATTGCGCGTTTGCATGTACAGCTAAGATGATTATCTACTGGTGGTTTCGGAGGATTATATCAACCTTGGCGTGGAATTACCTGGAATCGCCTGAAGAATGTTAAAATACCCTTTCCACAGATAAAGTTGTTTTGAGAAGAAACCGCCAATCACCACCGATATATCTTGCAAATTTGCAATATCGTATTGCTATATACCTTATGTCTAGAATCTGCAAATCACAGGATCCGACTTATTTTAACTAGTTTGTCACCTCCAAAGGATGTATATATCGATTGATATTTGATGGTAACTGAATAATCAACACATGCACAGATAGACAGCATGTACACATGGCATGATTTCGCTATCAAGATTCTTCCGTTCTCCTCAGGAAGCTTCAGCATGGACTATCATACACAACAAGCACGTCCCGTCCCGTCTACCTACTGTAATTCGGTAAGGCTTACTTACTCTATCATGACTTGCTACTTTACGCGTCAAAATCTCATTTAACTGTTCTAAGATTACCTTTGATCTTACCCTCATCAGGTAACGCTTCTCCTTCCCTGAAAACGGCAAAGATAGGCTTGAGATTAGATCCCACTGCTTCCACGTGGCTACTGAGCTAACTGCCACACTGATGATTATGATTATATTGCCGTCCTTCCTTACAGTCTCGCTCTCGCGTGCTAGGATGCTTTATGCTTTAATGCTCTCAACCCGGACCAAGGTCGGACGGAATTGCAGGCATGAGAATGAGAATGAGCAATAGCATAATGACAGTGATGTTCGAGTGAAATTTACATGCAAGGTCAATTCAACTACATAAAATAATTCGAGACACACACCCAAAAACATCGACACGATGGCATCTGCTGAAGGATCTGTTAGACCAGGAAGAAGTATCTCTGGGGAAAAAGTGAGTTTCAACCGGAATATCCCTTCTTCAAGTCATAGATATTTTCCAATCAAAAACTTGAAAGGATGAATAGACATATTATATCAGTATCCGGTATCAACCAATACGACGGGCTTAGCACCATGTATAGGTCTCATACTAATTCATTATTTCTTATTATCATAGCTGCCAATCTATCCAACAGCAGAATCAAATCCTCTTATCACATTAATTGAGAAACCTAATCCACTTGTACCATATATTGCACAAAGTAGAGAAGCTGTTACTGGTGTATTAAAAGATGCTAGAGGTTATTTACAATCTGGTGTAGGAAATTGGATTGGCTTTGAAAGAAGAGTAGAGAGTGAGTATATACGCATCTGGCAGATTGCTTTGTTTTCTCCTCGTTATAAATCAAATATATCTTTAGACTATTAGACTATATTCTTAGTATCAAAAGATCAGTGATACTGACGTTTTTCTCTTTTCCTTACCCTTTTATCATTAATAAACAGGTGAAGTAAAATCAATTTTACCAGCAGATGAATCATTAAATCCAGGATTAATTTACGTTTTAATTGCTGGATTATCTGGATCAGTTTTAACTAGAACAAGATCATTACCAATTAGATTCATTTCACCACCTTTATTCACTTTATTAGCTTCACCATATTTTTTACCTAAAACATCACATAATATTAGAAAATATTTATCTGATTTTGAAGATGAAAATTTCCCTGATTTTGCAAAAAAACATGATCATTTTATTCAAACTGGTTTAGCACATACACAAATGACAATCAACAAAATAAAGGATTATAAAGATGATGTAAAAGATTTTTCATCAAAACAATTAGAAAATTTAGAAAATCAAACTGGTTTACAATTAAATCAAAATGTAATTTCAAGTAAAATTCATAATGAATTATCAAAATTACAAAATAAAAATAATTCTACAATCTCCTCCACAACACCAAATAATACCATTTCACCTGAAAAATCACCATTACCAACAACACAAACAACAACGGAATATGAAAGAATTGGTTATGTAGTTGAACAAAAACCTGTAGCTGAAGTTGTAGTTCCAGTAAAAACTGAAGAAAAGAAATTAGTATAAAAGAACCAATACTTGGTTCGATTCGGTCATATCGTAATATCGGTTGTGAAGCAAACATGTTTCGTTATAGATGGGAAGAACACAAAGTAGCATTCCTATGATCAACGGGAATAAATGCGATATGATTATGCATACACATGCCACGGAATTGCTTGCATGGGGAGACAAGAGGTTTGCCATGAGAACTGCTTTACTCCTTCATTCCGACCAATCAATCCATCATTTCTAATTGGAAAGAATGAAAGATGTACAGGATCCATTTTTGAATTTTGGATATAACAAGGTTCCCCCCATCTCACCTAGCTCGTTTGCGTTCTTGCTTACTTATCATATAGGTAAGATATGGCAACCCAAAGAACCTCTACCTCCCCATCCATTTCTCGGTGTAAGATACAGCGTTATCCTCTGGTCCGCTCTCAGCACTAGCAATTTCAACGAGACCTAATGGCTATTATCAGCTCTGGTCCCCAGAAAACGTAGGATAGATCAGCTGATCACTTACACCTTCAGATCTCGATACCACTGATCCGATAGCTTGTATACCGCCTTGAGATAGATGCGTTACACCGGCAAAGTCATATATCTGATCATTTGCTTGTAATCCCTATTTGCATCATCGATGAATGTCAGCTTGAGCGATGTGATTAACTTTGTCAGCCGAAGAATGTACTAACAGCTTGAGAAGCGGGACTTTGAGGTGCTACAGTGTTTACTCTAGCTATAGGTTTTTCAGGCCATTGATCTTGTTTTACCTCATTTCCGTTTACTTGCCTAACCGATTGATTCGTTTGACTGCTACCATTGACGATAGCATTTGATGTCGATGGAGTGGTTGAGGAGGATACGGAAAACGCATCCTGTAATGCAGTAGCTAATAAATCTGACACCGTCTGTCTATCATTTTGTAATCTGACAAGTGATGAACGAGCATGACGTATAGCATACTAAGTATGCGAGAGAAGGAGTTTAGTTGTTTGTCTTTAGATACTATTTGCAAATATACAGACTCATTACCTACAATATCTATGTCACCTCTTGGATAACCCTCATTGTCTACAAGTTGAGTTTGAGATGTCGCACCATGCTAATCAGAGAGTAACATATCAGCTAAAGAGTGTCTTACAGCGGCCCCTGGCCGTAGTATAGCTAAATTACTCGTGGTATGTGTACATACAGAATTCAAGACATCCTTCAGAGCTTCCTAATCAGAAATATGACAAATATGTATCAGCTAAACCGTGACCAAGCAAATCCTATAACTGATTTCCGGCATACTTACAATCTCTTTCTCTATCTGATCCCTCCTATCCATCAAAGCCCTGGCGTACTCTCTTGGTTCACCTTCATAAGCCTCTGGATGAGGTAAAGGTAATGCTGTTATTGATTGCTCACCACTAGAAGAGGATGCTCCTGCTGCTGGAGGAGGCCATACTAGTTCTTGCATGATTATTGACTGATAAGATTATTTTAGGTCTAGCGATACTAAGATTCTGCAATAAAGCTGCGGATGTCTATTGGGGTCATATATTAGCGTACACGAAGAAATAGAAGAGAAATGAAGAGCTTGATCAGCGTTAGCCTCTTTGCTTAGCTTAGCTTGCTATGAGCTAAGAATGTCGATATCACGTGGTAGAACAAGTGGGGCACCATATTTACATTTGTTTGGTTTGACCGCGTCAAAGAGGTCCGAGTGTTTTGACTTTTGAGATTTCAAGATCTTTAAAGTCTAGATTTTTGAATTGCAAGTGACACTTCAACTCCACCTATAAACTCATGTAATTTTCATCAAGAGCCGTACATTTAAGATCATCGTAAAAGCACTTGCTAATCTCCTCTTCTATAGTGAAGCAAAGAGATAGCTCATCAGAATGTCTTTGGGCGTCTCACCAACAACCTCTTCACCTATCACAACGCATTCAAGACCTTTACCGCCATCTAAAAGAACAGGTTCATATACACCTTCACCAAGGGTTACACCTTGTATAACTCCAGACAGCTCCTTCTTGGAAGACTTGGATAAATCTCTACCATCTTCACCCTGTAAAGTCATTCAAGAGCAACATGGTACGATGGGTGGATTAAGAGAAAGGAGCGAAGATGAATTAGCTAGAGCTAATCGAGATGAGTTGGAGAGTGCTTTAAGGTCAGAATGGGAAGAGAAAGGAGATGTACGTGTCTGCGCTTCTATCTACCTTCCATATATCGTGTTAAATGAATGGCTAACAAGATATGTTGTAGCTACTTCAACGTATAGAACAGGTCGAAGAAGAACGTAAATCCCTCTTAAACAAGCAAGGTGAATTATTGAAAAACATCAATGCGCTGCAGTCCAAGAACGATGAGGCTTTTAATGAACGAGTGAGTGTTGTTTCTAGATTGACTATGTCTGCGAACTACATTGATATCTCTTATTTGTAGGGCCGTATGGAAGCTGATCTAGAGGAAAGAGATGAATTGTTAGAAAGGTTAAGAAAGCGATTAACTGAGGCAGAGAGACAAGCCAGGGAAAGTCAGAAACGATATATAGAGCAGGTAAGATCCGATTTGACCAAAAGACAGTTCTGATATCTTTATATCGTTAAATGAGTATAAAACGCTTAATTTCGACATTGCTATTCTAGGAACAAACGTTCGATATAGAAAGACAAGCATTACAAGCACAAGAAAACCATTTACAGCAAAAGCTCAAAAGTTTATCTAGCTCATCTTCTTCTTCTAGAAGATCAATTACACCTACACCAAGTATAGGAAATGAACAAGATATAATTCATTTAAAAGATGAATTAGCTTCAATCAATATATCACATTCAACATTATTAGCAAAATTAAATACGATAACTAAAGAATTACATGAATTGAAAATATTGAATCAAGAATTACAAGAAGAAAATGAAGGTTGGGAATTTTTGATTAGAGAAAGAACTTTGAATGGGAAATTTTCATCATCATCCTCATCAGATCATTATATCAACAATAATGATAGTTTCACATCACCAACATCCAGTAATTCATCAAATAATGATAACGACGGAAAAGTAAATGGATTTAATATAAATTCAATGAAAGAATTGAAAAGTGCTTCTTCATTATCAGCACCGTTAAATAGATTAGATGAAGAATTAGAAGAAGAAATGTCAGAATTAAATTCAGATTTAGAAAATCAATCTCCAATCTTTGATGATGATCATCAAAATCATTTCTTCGTAACTAATTTAGACGGTTCAAAAGAAAACGATTTCTTAGCACCTCCATCAGCATCAACAAGAAAATCGAGAAGAGGTAGGAAAACGCATAACAGTTTCAGTGATAGAAATGGTTCAATTAGAAATAAATCAAGTTCAGGATTAGACTTGGCTGCTGAATTAGATTTGGCAGACGATCAAAGTATGACTTCTACAAGTGACAATAAAGATGAGATGACTGGTAAGCGTCTTAAAGGAACAGTTAGCCCATGAACCATCTGACACCATGTTCAATATAGCTTTGCGAGCTGAAGTTAAACAGTTAAAGGAATCAAACAAAGCATTAACTTTGTATTGTTCTAAGGTATGTCTGATACCGTATTCTATGATTAAACTTCTTTCCTAACAATAATCGACATCAGATTATAGATCGTATTATCACTCAAGAAGGATTTGAACATATCCTTTCGGTAGACTACAAAACTAGACGAGCAGGTACAAGATCAGCTTCTTCATCCTCACGACCAGCTTTGAAAGACGTCGCAGCGAATTCATGGGGTTTAACTACATCTTCACCTATATCGGAAGAACCACCTAAGATAGAAGAACCAGAACCTATAAAACAGAAAAAGGCTAGACCTCTCAGTATGATGGTCAGAGCTATGACTGGACCACCAGAAAAAATTGATCCTCCAAGTGTTTCTCCGCAACTTGCTAATCCACCTACAATAGAAGTAGAAGATAAAGAAGCTAAAGCTGATAAAAGGGTGAGTTTTGGTAATTTCACTATGATCGATGGATGCAAGCTGACATTCTACTACAGGCTAGACGAGGATTTTCGTTAGATTTCCGTTCATTAGGTTTTGGTACTTCATCATATACAGCACCATCACCTTCTATTGAAATACCAAAACCAAATTTGAGACCTTTAACGCTCTCTTCTAGATCTTCCTCTTCCTTAATCACAGTTCCTGTTGGTGGTATTGCAAAAATCACAAACTCCAATGCAGCTAGAAAACTCGATATCCATGAAGAAGATGAAGAAGATAGAAGGGAGAGACATAGAATGGAAGCTACATTGAAACTTATGGGTATTGAACGTACATCACGTTCACCTAGTATACAAGAAGAATTGGAAGAACAAGACAATTATCCAATTTACCAAAACCAAATTCAAAGTGGATCAACCTCATCTTCTACAACCATAACATCAGGATTGAAAAGATCTACATCTATTTCTAGTAAATCACCTTTGGAAAGATTTTCCGCTTTTATAGGTATAAATAAATCAAATGAACCTAATCAGAATCAAAATCAAGATCAAGAAGTCCTCAAAGCTGATGATGATCGAGGTGAAATCGAAAATACAATACCATTTGATGAAATTCAAAATCCTGAACAAGCAAAAGAAGCTTTAGATGAATTTGATAAAAAACAATCAAAAAAAATCAAAGATATTCAAAAAGGTAGAAAATCATTCGATAATTTCACAAGCCCACCTAAATTACATTCTAGAAGATCAAGTCCAAATAAACATAATAGTTTAGATTTACATCGAGAACCAGAACCAGAACCAGAACATGAATTTATCGATACTGATATGATGAATGATGAAGAATTGAAAGAAAGGATAAGAACTATAAGTAAATCTGAAAGTATAAATACTTTATGGAGTTTAGGTGGTGAGAATAGTAGACCAAATAGTGGTGAATTCGTAATGAACAAAAAGTAGTTTTAAAATAGCGTTTATATTTAACGATAGATAGGGAATATACGATATACAAAATATACGATTAATGATACTCTTTTGTAGTTCTTGTGCAACATACATAACGATATAATGATAAAACGTAACTCCTTTAAAAATGCAAGACGCAAATCATCATTGAAAGATCGGCCTAAGTCCTCTTTCGATTATATACCCTGGTATATCCGAGACAGTTCATCCTGACATACCTTAAAAAGGTGAATAATGTACTTATTGTTGGTCACATATAGTTCTCAATACATTCGCTACATGTTGTGTACTGTACGAGTACGGCATACAGACTGCATATAGCTACGCGATGGGAAAAGCCATGATGAAAGACAACATGTTAACCGCAATTTTTTTTAAGTGGAACCGAAAGTCTGGGAAGATACATCTTTTCCCTCTTTTACTACCCTGAGGAAATTTGCTTTTGAGGATCATCCTGAACGTTATGAGTAATCTGAAACATGGGTAAAAGTACTGTCTTTATATATCTTATATCTTAAAAGAGATCCAAAGAGATAGAGGTCGAGCTAAGGTATATGTAGTATTTGCTGCACACTGTACTTAAATCCCCATATCGTAATGATCAATATGTACTGGTAATGTCACAAGGCTTTTCTGACCCCTTTGAACGCTTTCCACCGGCTATTCTTGTTCTTTGTCGATGCCCAGGGCTTCATTTGCATGGGATGTGAGTTCTTCAGTTTATTTCACTTGGTGATTACGAGTAATCAAAGCTGTTCATCAATTTCAAACATTAGGTATAATCTTGAAGTGGAGTAGTTGTAACAAAAATGATCAGTAAATGATTTATAGCGAAACTCAGATGTTTGCATATCCTTCTTTACATGTGATGAAGAAGCTAAGATAAAATGTCATTTGACCTGATTCCCACGGGATTATCTCGGCATCTTAGTCTCTACTGCTACCCTTTTGCTCTTTGATCGAGATCTGAGACTTTTGGCAGTAGCCTTGGTACTTTTGCCTTTTTATAAGTTATTTAGTAATTTACCCTAGGCACATTGAGCTTTTCTTCGTATAATACAGGCACTTGTTCTTGAGTTCTTGAGGTTTATTTGGGTCATGAAAGCAGCGGAACAACAACAGCAAGTCGTGCTCTTCTTATCAACATAATTTCACATACATACTACCAAATCCCATCGTCATACATTTTGAACATTTTATTCGAGCTCATATACAAAGCCCAATTAATTGCTTGATCCTCCTCTCTATGCAATACAGCAACGAAAATATCCGAATTGGCTCATCATCATCATCCAGGGAAAAGAGAATCCCAGCATTAAACCAAACATCATATATAAAGACTTTCCTGGGTCCAAGCTTTTTTAGTCGTAAAGAATCCTATCGGAACTAAAATCTATAAAACACAATTTTTTTGCTTCAACTATATGTAAGGTATCAGAAGATATGATGCGTTTACAAAACTTGTCATGATAGGACCAAGTCAACATACAACCTAATTCAAGATACCTTTCCACCAGTCCAAATAACAACAAGCTGTACGACGTCTTTAGGGGATCACAAACAAGCGAGCAAGTCAAACCTTAGATCTTTCAAAATTGGGAGTGTAAAAACTTTTGTCTCACGTTTACAGTACAATCAAAATAACATATCAGGTGAGCTCAACTTTATTATTAGGATTTTTGAGAACATTGACTTGCGTAATCCTGAATATATCCTTCCAACCCTAATGAAATAATATACGCGATATATCTAGAAGAGATCTGAAGATTGGATTATATTAATCGTTTGGGATGTTTTTTGACGAGATAATCGTGGGAAACAGCGTCTCCTCTCACGAAACCAAATTAACTGATAATAAGCATCTTATCTCATTTTGACTAAATTAGTTGATCCGATACAATTCAACTGAAAAACTGGATGGAAAAAATTATATTATACGAGAAACAGATTTGCAGGCCCTAATTATGTAGGTTACAAACCCTCTCTTGTGCTTGTGTACAATTAGCGGTTCTCTTCTATTTTTGGATTCGTAATCTTTTCCAAGAAAATTAAAAATAAAAAATATCACTGTAACACCGTCATTCACACATTCCACCTTTTGTTGGAATCAAACTACGACTCATCAGAATTATTACACTCAACCTACTTCTGAACCCCTTCAATTAACCTTCTTCTTCTTCTTCTTCTTCTCCACCATCTCATCATTTACTATCGCCTCTTTACCTTCTTATATAATCTGCTACTAGTCTCCAGTCAAACCCCATCCACCGTTCTTACTTGAACAAGGATTTTAGCTGATATCAAAAAGCTGTATAGCGGAAAAAACAGTACAACTCAATCATAAATCAGATAGAGACGTTATATTTCAGATAATTAGCTTGATCACATGACCTCAAGACAACGACATCGCTACTCTTTCGATCATACATCGGAGATCACCTAATCGTCTACAACAAGATCGAGATCAAAGCGAAGGATCGTTTATAAATGGACACACAATTAAAATGAACAATTCACCTTATTCCAACCTTCTTCCGCCTGATCGAAGAGGCTCTTCAGCAAATCCTGCTTTTCCTCGATTAAACTACGGTAGCAATGTAGATGATAATATACACAATCAGAATAGATCTTCAGGGGGACAAGTGAAAACTGAAGGAGGAGGAAGTGATAATAGCAATAATAACAATCACAATAATATCGAGATGTCAGGTGAAAATAGAAATTTTCCTCAAAATTCTCAAGCTACTTTACCTGCACATTTTGAACATTTTTCTACTTTTGGTCAACCACCACTACCACCACCTCTGACAGCAACTTCCACTACGACTGGTATTTTACCATTACCTTTAAATCAATCTCGTACATTACCTCCAAATACAAATCCTTCTCATTCATCCTACAACAATGCACCACATTTTCGTTCGTCACCACATGGGTATCCAGAGACTATGCAACAACTCTCATCACCTATAACACCTCATCGTTATGATTATCCTTTGCATTCTTATCATGCTACATCTGTACAACCCAGTACATCATCAAATCAACAAGGTGGTGGTGCCGGTGTATTTCAACCTTGGCAACTTGATGGAAATCAAAATTCTAGAAGAAGAGAATCAATGCCGGATATGATAAATAAAGATAATTCAAATCCTCTTTTCTCTCACAGACCCATGTTGAGTGGCTCCACCGATTCAAGACCCAGTAATAATATGCCTGGTGATACTGGAAACAATAACAATCAAGGATTACAACAATATGTTCACTCTCTTACTGGTCTCGTACAAACTTCACCTCAACAACCTTCTTCCTCTTCCTCATTAGGTTTGAGAGCATGGCAGCCTATGACATCTGTACCACCTCCGTCTATACCTTCGTCATCATTCACTTCGACCCCACCTGCACCTGTACCGAAACGTAAACGTTCTAGAGCAAGTACGTTTGGATCGAGAACGACTGATGAAGATGAAGGCAGCCAAAGAACTACCAATATAACAGCCAACAATGGTACTGATGATAATGATTCCGCTCATGCCCCTTCTGGCAACAAGAAGAAACAACCTCATGTTACTTCTAAAGACTTCACCAAACAGCAGCAACCGCTTGCATCGACATCAGCTGTCAAAGCAGAAGGTTCGGATGAGATTGCTGAAATGGATGTAGAACATGGTCAGGACGGAGATGAGAAGATCGATCACCGAAAGCGAAAGCGAAATAGAACTATCAGAAGTTGTGTTCCATGTCACAATCACAAACGAAGGGTGAGTGTTTTCGTTATAGTGCTGAACATTACTCATGCTTGTTGATTCATAGTGCGATCGGAAAAGACCTTGTGGAAGGTGTACTGCTTTGGGCTTGGTAAGTGCATGTTTTGCAGTACTTGGCGGAATCGTTGCTGACCATATCTGTGCCTAGACCGGTACATGTGTCTACGAGATCGACGAAGCCAGGGATATGTAAGTCATTGTTTGCTGAAACACTGTTCTCATGATGCAAATATTGTTAACTCACGATATTGTATAGCAATGATCCTGATGTCATCGAAACCGACCGACTACGTCGACGAATAGCTGAATTGGAGCAGGTTGTTCGAGAGCTACGACAAAAAGCTCCAACCCGCGCTCAGGCTCAATTAGCGAGCGTTCCAACTACACCTGCTGCGACTGCTTCAACGACCTTGACAGAAGAAGGCTCAGGGGAAGACAAGAAAAGGAGAGTGATTGTTGACCGATTTGCGAGATTTAAGCTTGATGAAGCTAAAGATGTGGAGAATTCTGCTGCTGCTGCTGGCAGTAGAAGTATCACACCTAATCCACCTGCATGGGCACCGCAAAGTGTAATTCCATCCAGATCAGGAAACCTTCACATACGATCGAATATAGACCCCACAGCCCTGCGTGATAGTCCTGCAGGTCCCTCGACAACTCATGGAAATGACGATTACAAATCTGAACCTTATCAAACGTATTTATTACCCGGAGAAGAGATGTCCTCTGATAAAACAGGTAGAAAGGTATTCTTGGGTGTATCTACTGGTAAATCAATGTTAAGAAGGGTGAGTCAAATTCAATTCAGTATTGCAGTATTCATCGTTGATGAGGTCTACTTATTCAAAATAGCTGCGAGAATTGGCAAAAGGTAGAGGCGATGGTCAACTGCTTTCTGTGCCAGAAGATATAGCCTTTACAGGGGTGTTTCCAGATCTGAGAAAGACTTATCCCTTTACTACTATTTGGAGTCATGAAAGTTTCAGCGCAGAAATAATTGGTCTACTTCCAAGTGTTGAACAAGCAGAATTGTATGTATTAGGCATCTCGCGACGTTAACAAAGATACATTGCTAATGACTAATGCTCTAGACTCTGGCAGGCTTTTTCAGAAGAGCATGGGATATATTTCCACCCGTTCCACATGTTGGTTAATCGCCCTCTTTTTGTTTAATCTGTACTGACATCGTGCAATCCTCCAATCTAGGCCAACTGTGCATGCCGAATATACTTCTTTCTTCGCAATGTCAGCAACAGATAAGATGAATGTCCCGCTTTCATCACTTGCTCTGCACCTCATGATATGTGCTCTTGGTACGTGCCTTCATGCCGTCACGACTCGAGAATTGTAATGACATAAATTCATAGGTTGTGTAATCCGGGCTACTACTGCGGAAATTTTTGGTCATCCAGATACAACGACAGCTGTACAAGGGGGCTCAAGGAAGTCTTCCGCATCAAAAGACGCTAAGG
This sequence comes from Kwoniella dendrophila CBS 6074, assembly GCF_036810415.1. Taxonomy (NCBI): domain Eukaryota; kingdom Fungi; phylum Basidiomycota; class Tremellomycetes; order Tremellales; family Cryptococcaceae; genus Kwoniella; species Kwoniella dendrophila. The sequence goes on from NC_089480.1 coordinate 833,660, forward strand.
ATCTCACGTCTAGCCGTTTACAGAGTGAGCTGTACTGTGAGTGTTATTTACTTTCAATCGCAATACACATGAAGATATGGCTGACTTCGTTTCAGTATCTGCATCATTCCAAGCTTTGCGACTGTGCGCATTCTTAGCAAATCCAACGATAAGATCGATCCAAGCACAATTACTTCAGATGGTTTACCTGTGCGTACAAAGTCAAGAAGTGACTTACACAGCTGACGTTGTTGTTTGTAGTCTTGCAAGTGAGCGAGCCGCAGATGCATGGACTACCGCAGGTACCCTTGTCAAACAAGCAATTGCTATTGGTTTACATAAAGACCCATTGAGTCTTGATCCTAAAATCTCTATGCGTGATGCGGAGGTGAGAAGGCGTCTCTGGTGAGTGATATAGGTCTTGATTGAGATAACATGCTGACCACATGTATTAGGTGGTCTCTTGCTGGCTTCGACTGTATGCTTTGCATATTTTTCGGCCGGCCAAGTACTATCAGCTACTACTCTACAAATTTGCCTCAAGACCGACCGGATGCGAATTTGTCGGAGCTGCCAGGGAGTGCTCAACAATTCCTTCCGCCTTCCAACGTTCTGTCTAACGAGACCACCGAACAGACTTATCATGCCGCATATTATCAATTGACTATACCTTCATTTGAACTTCTTGACAGAATATTCACTGTAGATCGAAGGTTCAGTAGATCGACCATATATGGATGGTTTTCACCTCCGCCTAAAGATAGCATTCAACCCTCGTCTTTTGCCAATCATGGTGAAGATAGCAATCAACACACTTATCAAGATGCCATTCGTCTAGCCAATGACATCGGTCAATGGTATTCTCACTTACCATCCGGTATGAAATTCAACGAAAACGATACAGCTGAATATCTGCTTGGTTCTAGAAATAGAAGACAATTGAACCAAACTCTCATCCTGAGTATGAAAACCTGGACCATCGTGTGAGTCGTAACTTTGCGTCTTTGAACGCGGACATCGCTCTAATATGCCTTGTCATAGTATGATTCTCCACCGACCTTACCTCAGACTTGATCCCACCGCTTATCCCGAGTCTACCGAAATCTGCGCTCAGGCTGCTCATTCGCTTCTCAGGACATACAAATCAATGGCAGATACCAAAAGTTCACTAGCTTGGTCATTCTGGACGATGCCTTATAGAGTGAGCATAAACACATTTGCATCGGAATTTTCACTGATTTATTCATATACAGGCCTTCCAAGCTGGTGCAGTATGTGCCTTCTTAGCTATGAGACAACCTGGTACTGAGCTAGCCGACAAATGCTTGGTAAGCTGATAATCCATCAAATGCCTATCTGGAAAGTATACTGATGATCATAATCGCCAGACCGATCTCCGAGCAGTTATAAGAGTTTTCGAAGACAGGCTTTCTACTTGGAATATCACTCATCCTGTTCAAGCTGATTTGTGTGAAGGTTTAGTACAGCTGGAGAAATTGATAACGTGAGTACAGCGAGCCAGTACTGCAAGGGCACCAATCTTAATGCAAGTGAGATTCTGCAGAGCTGCCAATCAACAACGTAATACCCCTCAACAGAGTTCAGCTCCTCCTTCTCATTCTACCCTGCCATCAATGTCACCCAACTTGTTTGGATTATCACCAAACACATTTTCGGATTCAAGCTTTACTACGCCTTTGTCGCAGATCCAAGCATTCCCATCTGTAACTTTACCAGCCTCTACTATTTCTTCAGGAAACGGTAATTACCTAACTCCACCAATGAATGGGGCATCAATTTATGCACATGCACATTCAGGTCACAACGATACTACAAGAAATGAACAAGGAGGTATGGGTAATATGCCTGGAGGTGGTCTTGGTATAGGTATCGGCAAAGGTGGTCACAATGGTGATAATTTGGTTGGACAGATGAATGGTGATTTCAACGGCCCTGAACCTTTAGCTTTGCCCCAAGTGAGTTGAAACGCTATTAACGCTTTCCTTTCTTAATGTGTCAATACTAAAAGATGATAAACTTCATCACAGTTATGGGCAAATATGTTTGGTATCAAGATGGCAAAAGATAAAGAAACTCAACCATTGACTACGAATACCAATTTGAATTCCAATCCAAATGTTAGTTCAGGTCCCAATTGGTGATTTAACGATTACTTTACCGCGACTAAAGAATCTCTTCATAATTATTCTGTTTTTGTACTTGGTTTTGTCATTTGTTTGTTGTACTTGTCTGTCATGATGATTTTGTTCTTCAATATACGATATGAATAACGTGACGTGCAATCTTGCCATTTACTGCAATTGTTGAGACGACATCGATACGATATCTTTGGCGATAAGTTGATGGTTGTGATCCTATCCCTCGGCAAAATGAACCGGAGTTGACCGATCTTATCTCGTTAATCTGCATAGGGCAGGCATATTTAGCCTCCGATTAACCCCACGAAACATGTAAAGAGAACGTATTGAAATATTCGAGTCTTTTCTACTGGTTTTTACCTATCATATCAGTAAAGTTGCATTGGGGAATCAAACCAGACCAGAAGACTGATATAAATCTATCTCGCCTTGACTTGAAGAAGAAAAAACAGAATATCAGATACTATCGAATTCAAAATCCATAAATCTCAGTAAATTAACATGTCAGCTTATGGAGCTATTGCCGCACCTGAATCTAAACGTCCATTAGAAATTAGATCATACCCTTTACCTAATGATTTAGTACTAGTTACTTATCCTATAACTGGATCTGATGCTCCAAAAGAAGTTATCGAATATCTATATCAGGTATTTGCAACTGAATTAGAAGGTGAGTTTTATGCGGTTTTATCTTATTTATCCTTTTTCTGTTCGAAACTCAATGGTGAATTAGGATATTATGATAGGTGATTATGAACTAATTGAATCTTTTATTCAACTTTTCTCTTTCCTTTCGGGGTATATCGTATATTTTAGGAGGTAAAACATATCCACAAGAAGGTCCAATAACTTTAGAAGGTTTTATAACTTATTTCTTTGGTTCAACAACTATAGTTGGTATTGTACAATCATCAAATGAAGAAATTAAACAAACTATAAAAGATGCTCTAGTAGGTAAATCTTTAGAAGATGCTTTGGGTGGTACTTATTATATGTAAGTGTATTTTTTCTTTTCACCTTGTCATGGTTTTCTCAAAACCATATCCAACGTTTCTCTTCGGCAAATATCTCATTATCGCTTAAAACAGTTTAACTGACCATCTCATGATATAATATTAGTAAACCAAATTATCCTGGAAGAAGTAGTCATGTAAGTCTGATAAATATTCATGGAATAAAAATAAGGAAACTTCGAATTCAATTCTGAAGCTGAAAAAAATAATCGTGTTTCTCCCTTCCTGTAATTAACGAAATCCAGAACTGTGTAAGTTGTGATTTTCCTAATCAACAATGATATTGTAGTCTCTCAGAACATGCTTTACAATATAATATACTTCAAATGTTACCCTTACCGATTCTTTTGACTAATGTTGATAATATCGTTCTTTGCACAAATAGAATGGTGGATTTATAGTCCCACCTACACAAAGAGGTCGTAAAATAGGTTTAGCTTTAGGTAAATCATATTTACAATATGCACCTGAATTAGGTTATAGAGGTAGTGTATTTAATCTTGTATATTTGAGTAAGTACCGGTTCCACATGCCTCCGCTACCTAATCATATATCCTTCTCTTACATTATTCGACAACTTGAAATTGGTGTCCCAACATTAGAGATCTACTGAACAGGCCCCTTGACCCCAATATAAACTCGCTGACATGCTTATTTATACTGCTTTGCGTAAATAGACAATGCTGCATCATTAGCTACTTGGACTAAATTGGGTTTCGAAAGAATCGGTCTGGTTCCAGGAGCAGGTAGATTGAAGACTGGTCCAAATGGTACAGAAGAATATGTTGATGCTGTTATCATGTACAAATCATTTGTATAACAAGCAAGAATAACTTGACCAGTAAGGTAGATGAATGCAAGTAGGGGAAAATGTAGTCTTATAATACGGACATGCCGTTTTGTTAACTATGCATATCATGAATGACCAGATACCTCTTGCAGTTCCGGCACGCGATTAATACTGATCAAATCATCAAACCGCAGTTTTACCCTCTCTTTCATTTTCTGGTGTAGTTGGTCTAGAAGCTTTAGGTTCGATAGGTATAAAGATTGTTTCTCTGTAAAATTTCAATTCTTCAATGGAAGCTTTAATATCGTCTAAAGCACTAAAAAATATTTGATGTAAAACGTTATCAGTTTGAGTTTTTACTGATATACTTGTATACAGTTTATTTATTTTCTCCTTGAAACTGAAATTGAGGGAATTTTTGACTTACCGATGTGAACATTCTACTGTACGTCTAGCTTTATCTTTTTGTCTTACTGATGGATACCATCTTTTACAAATTTCTTTTACTGAACTTACATCTAAAAATTCAAAGGAGATTTGTTATTGGTTAGCCTATGTTTTTCGGTTGAGTAGGATGCAAAGTAGAAAAGTTGAAGGATATTGTATGCGAATCCAATTTTTAGGAGAATATAAATTCATAATTATAATCAACTTACCTACAATACGATATGATAGGTGTTTCATTACTTTTGGCATACCGATCATCATGAATCTGTTTTTTTATGTGTTTGTGGAGGGAAAGTTAAATCAGATTAAGATTAGATTAGCCATTCGCTTCATGGTGATTATTCTCATATTGCATGATCGTAAGATGATCCTTGAATTGTCTTTATCAAGTTCATAAAATTTATTTTCATCTATGTCACACTTACTTACCTCATATCAGCATGTACAGTTGATCCAGCTAAGACACCAGCACCTCTTTCAGGAATCCATTTTTCCAAATATTCTAAAACTTTATCTGATACTTGTTCATAAGAATATTTTGAATCTATACATGATTGTGTTAAACCTGATTTTCCATGTTGATTTATACACCATTCATTCATACTTATTATGTTTTAGGATTATGATAATAATAAAAAAAAGCATTAATGAAAGAAATACACAATAAATTGTCAGCATAGATAATTTGTGTATGCAAAGACAGGACGAGAATATATGTACATAATGATGAGTCATGCTTTGTTGAACCAACTCACTTATCTAAAATATCTTTGGGTGTATTGATGATATAACTTATACCTTGGTCAACAGGTTCTAATTTTCCATTAGTGATTATAACTGCGATTTCAATAATACGATCGTTCAGAAAATCCAATCCAGTCATTTCACAATCTACCTACACATATGTCATGGTCATTAGTAGTCAGTTCCATCTTTCCATACGCGAGTGATGCATTCAGATCATGAACTTCTCAAAGGGTAATTGATCACTCACCCAAACTAATGGTCCATCATCATATTCTAAAGGTTTAAATTCCGTTTCTGTCGACATCTTGTATTTTACAAACTTGACTGGATTATTAGACCGCTTGGATCCTTCATGAAGTATCCCTCCTAATGATATCTAAGATCTTCTGGATCGATTTTGGAGGATAAGGCAAAGAATTGTAAATTTTATAAAAATTGATTAACAATTAAACGATCAAATCGGTAGGTGAAAGTGAGTGGTTGTCCTCCACCGCGCGTTACTTTTGTGCGAATCGCGGCATCTGGCACTTGGAGCGAACTCGAAGAAATCGTTAATGCTCAACTGATAATGTAATCTTAATAGGTATGCGGAAGTATAGAATCAACTATATGGATACATTGAGCGTACAACATGGAATTACAACAGATACAAGATATAGCTCGCAACGCATGTTGATGTATGAAATTTCTGTCTTTTCTTTCTTATTCTATGAGTGATAAATTTTATTTTGCATTGACGAATAGCACCGATCAAGGCTTTAATTCTGAGATCTTTGTTATCAAGATTGCTCATGGTTATTTGTCAATGGTTCAAACCGAATACACCTTCCATGGTATGATCATTCACACCTCCAACAACACCATGATTTGTAGTATTCATACCTACTACATCTAATAAAGTTTGACCATGCCCATCTTGAACCACAGACCAATTTCCAAAATCATTTTCATTATCTTCATTGTGATGTTGATGTTGATGTTGATGATGTCCATTACCATTCATATGCGTATGATGATTATCCGTATTATGATCGTGATTAGGAATGTTGTTATTATTGTGATTCACATTGACTTGTAAAGCTTGATGTAAACCATTTGTCATATTTTCAACATCCATCATCATTCTCATTTCTTCTTGAACTTTCTCAATTCCTTGTAAATCATTAGGATCATATTGATGATGATGATTATTATTTGTATTTATGATATTTTCATTTTCAGAATGATTTTGATTATTATCTTCTAATTCAATATTTATACCAGCATTCAAATCATTATTATCATTTTCATTTTCGTCATCATCGTCATCATCTTCATCAGAAGAATTTGAATTATTACTGTTATGATTTCTTAATAATTCATTGAATTCTTTTCTATTTTTCTTTAATCTCATTTCTCTAACTAAATAACCTGGGAATTTCCTTGGTCTACCTTTTCTCCTTTTAATACCTAATTCTCTTTCTTGTTTCCTTAATTCATAATCTGCTTGTTCTTCTGGATTTCTTTCTTTTGGTGGTCTACCTTTTGGTTTGGGTGGTGGTCCAACTGGTTTAGGTGGTTTAGGTATAGGTATAGCTTTATGTTTATTCTTTGATCCTTTCGGTCTTCCTCTACCTCTTTTACTGCCATATTCTTCATGAGAATGGGGTTGAATATGTATAGATTTCGTAATTGAGTGTGGTGTGGAGTGGGTTGTTGAGTTGTTGATTTGGTGATTGGTTGATGGTCCTGCCTGGGGTATCTCATGGGCATTGGAAGAATCGCTGATCAAGCTAGCGTCAGGTGCAAGATTTAGGAAATTGTTCGGAGGGGATTGTGCAAAATTCGGGGGAAATATAGAGCCTGTGGCAACGCATGACAGTATAAGCATACACGAAACGTCGACGAAGAGAGGAGAAGATATCAGATATCAGATAAGGAGGACTATTACTCACCAAAATCAGCTTTCGTTAAGTCCTCTAGAGTCGTCTGCAAGCTCTGCTGTAATCTCTCCCGTTCTTCGACATCAGTAAGATGGGCACCTATAGCGGCAGCAGCTTGGGCATGCGATAAACCTTGTCCGTTGACTTGCGATGACTGTGTAGAAGATAGCGTCAGCTCATCAATGCCAAGAAGGAATGACCAGTGAATGACAACAGAAATCGGCTGATGCCCGACAGGTTCAAACAAGGGTGTTTATGCGACGCCTAGATAATCTATACAAGCAAGTATCGCTTACCTGCTGGGCATTGGTTAAACTATTTACGATTTCTCTTAATGTTGGGTCGATTTCATCATCTAATTGTATGACATCCACATTACTTTGTTGAGGATATTGAGATTGTCCGTTGTTGACATTACTATTATTACTGTTATCCAAAACAAGTGGATGTATTTGCTGTTGGTGTTGTTGTTGTTGTTGGTGTAAATTATTAGGAATATTTAAAGCTGATGGTACGGAATTTGGTTGATCTAATTCCAATTTTATTTTACCTTTATTTACATCATCAACAACTTGAGCAATTTCAAATAAACTAGGATCAATTAATTGATTTTCACCTCCTAAACCTCCTAATCCTTCTAAACCTTCAGGAAAAATTGGATCAATAAAAGTTGGATCAATATTGAAATTAATATCTATACCTTGCTCATGTGCATGTGCAACAGCTTGAACTTGAGCAGCTAAAGCAAACAACGATGGATCTAATGATGTTGTACTAGTATCAATATCTAAACCTCTAAAGAAATCAGGTTGTATTGTTATTTGATCATGATTATAGTTATTATTGTTATTATTATTACTATTATTCTGATCAAAGTTGGTAAACGCTGAATTCGTCGTCGTCGTCGTCGTATTTACTACTACATGACCATTAAGATCATGGTTTCCGTTAGACATGATTCTGCCTGATGCTATATCATTGGTGTGGTTGCTGTTGATGGTGATGATTATATACTATAGGAGTATATTGATGGATAAAGAAGATGTAAGGTGGACTTGAAGAGTGGAGGATGTAGGGAGAAAGTGAAGAAAATAGTTAATATCATAATAAAATACATAACACATGCATGTAAGATCTTATCTATTACAAGGTTACACCAACCTCAAGTGGCAAATTACCATCAATTGACTATATCGCCGAATTGCCGATCACACGTGGCAGCTTGAGCTTTGACCGCGACTGATAATCCATAATCCATAATGATATACAAAGTGACAAAGTGCATTTATATTCTTTCTGCATTTCTACCAAACTTGTACCATTTATGTTAAAGTTATTTTAGGTCAATGTCCTTATAATATACAAGGGTGATTGTCTAAGATATATGTACAAAAAACCACCAGACTAGATGATTCATCAATCGGATGTCCGTCATCTTCAACTGACTATGATTACGAAAATACCAAAAAACATCCTGTTCCGCCATGATTCATTTCCTAATAATACAAGCTAAAATATTGACACAACTATCATCTATTTTCAACTGAGTCAGCTGATTCTTCCACTACTTCCGCTGCTCCTCTATATACATATCAAGCTTATGAATGAGATCAGCAAGCCCAACATCCATCCTATAGGCTCATCGAATAAGAACCCAGGTGATATTTTCCTCCCCGCCGAACTACTCAAGGCTACAGCGCTTAAATTAACAAAGCTTGATCCACAGGCATTATTGACTCTTTCAACAGCCGCTTTGACTAGTGTAGTATTAAAGATTGCGCTAGATGTATTCTCCATATAAGTATTGAGAAGTAATCTCGAACATGATGAGCAAGTTGGTTTGGATGATGAAGGAAGGCTAGAATATAAACAACATGAAAAATCAGCTTTTGATTCACTATCTGACCAAAAAAAAAAAAAAAGGGAGTTTATTGGTTTATCTACTTACGGAATATTATTTGGTAAACTCCATAAATATAAATCATCTGGTTTCTTTTGATATAAAGCATCTAAATAACAATATGAACCTGATTGATCATTTAATAAAGATGAAGATGTTTTCATTAATTTATAATTATTTAAAGATAATTTAGTTTGTTGTATAATTGGATTATTATTATCTCCTCCACAATTTTTATTTGATAATAAACTTGATTGAACTGATGATATCAAATTGTCACATTGTAAATTTGATGGTTTTGGATTTAATGTAAATTTTAATAAATCATTTAAATAACTAAAATTACCCGTTTGTATAGAAGTTGAAACTAATTTTGAATATGATGTTGATGTTGTTAATAGTAATGAAAATGGTAAACAATTTGTAAAATCATCATTTGTGATTAAAGAACTTAAAAATATCATACATCCTCCACTTAGACTATTAGATATTGATAAATCCAGTGGAACTGGTATAGGCTTAGATAGACTCGTCGGTACAGTCGTAGGTGGTAAAGGTAACGATGAAGTTGAAGTAGAAGTAGAATTTGAGATTGTTGAGTTTGTAGTATTATTCGTTGTTGTTGAAGTAGATGATTCAGATCTTGGACCAAGATGTATTCCTGTTGATTCATTGCGACGATCTATGCCTGTTGACTGATGCTGTTCTTCATCGTTTGGAATATGCAGTATTTTGACGGAAGGTGGTATAGATATCTCGTCTACTTCATGGTGTATCCTTCTCGCAGGATCGTTCGATCTGTGTTTCGATCTTATACCATGATCATGTGCAGATGCGTTTGACATCATGATGCCTAAGACTAACGATACTACGAATTGAGCTTTCATGTTGGCGGTTGATGTTTATTTGGAGTTGAGGGAAGAGCGGGCTCTTGAGATTCTGGGAAATAAAGTCTCGTTAAAAATGAGTGTATTGATCGAAGGTGGTCGATTACCAGTTTATATTAAGCAGTCGAATTATAGAAAGTTGGTAAACGGTTTGTTAATCATTGGACATCAAGTTGTGTCGAATACCTAATAATAAAGATATCTGAAGATAAGGAGAGAGATCGTTAATGAATGAACAACAACATACAAAAGAGAGATTCTAGCATTCTCGTTCATTGGTTCATGTCAAATAAACTACCATGATATCCCTCGAAATATCCCTCAAACAACTCTCCGTCTTTGAAAGAACCTTCAACCAATAAAGGGTTACCTCGACTTTCACTTGACTTGCAACCACCGTCTAAAACGAACAATACAATGAGATCTCATGTATTTTTAACCAAGAATAACGCTTTGATACTCTATTTCTCCTCCTTTTCCCTTAACGCACAGACCATATAACACCATCAAAAGGATCCAAGCTCACTTACAATTTAAGCCCCGATTTGATCCTTCTTCCTAATTATATTCAATGTTAAAGCTTCAAATCCAGGTCTAGACTCCCAGCTATAGTGATGACAAGTTGATGGTTGATCGCACAGACCTTTTTCCAGCTATCCCGTAGATGTTTGACGTGCTGTAACTAAAAAGATATTATGTCTTAAATCAACATGATTAAAGTCTGTAATGCGTAATGAAAGAAGAAGATCACATCAATCATCTTTCTTTGTACAATGTAATTTTAGTTCAAGTTAGAGTCGACATGTTGATCATCATTTTCGACCTTTTCGTTTGAATTAGTCTCCCCTCTCCCAAACCTATACAACAACAACATTGAACATCCATTATACTTATATCGCTAAAAAAACAGGGAATGAGAGAGGAACCAAACATTTCTGTATTTATGCGCTATCGGATGATCGGTTGTTCACTCAGGGACCAGTGAAGAAAAGCTTAAGGGACGCCACTAATATGATATGTTCTGGACTTGGACTTTTTATCAAAACGCGTGTTTGGGTCATTCGATTCAGTCTAGGACACCGTAGTACTTGCTAATTTACAAAATGCTGCAATCATAAATATTCAAAGTTCGAGAGATAAGATAAAAATTGGACGAGGTAAACTATTCTATTCAACCGCTTGTGATATATGTCACTTTTCTAGTAGGAGCGGATAAATTGTAAAACGTGAAAAAAAAAAAGTCATGATTATCAATTTATTTTGCATGTTTCATATATAAATTGTTTACTTGATTCTTCTCTCTGCTTTTTTCCCCGTTCTTATACTAGATAATAATGAGATTTATCTGTTCTACTCTTAATCATTAATTTTTCACTTCTTTTTGTCTTTTTAATCATTAATCCTTTCTTTTTGATTATACTTGATTTATGATTATTCTTTCTTGTTTATTTTAGATTATTCCAAGGCAAAGGAACTATTGGTCTATATCGATGCAAAAGAGAAAATATACTTGATCAAAGCGGGAAAAGGATTTGGAAAACAAAAGAAGAGTAAAAGAAAATCGAAGAATAATTGTCATCCTGCCATAAAACCTCCAACTAACTACCAGCACCCAAAAGCCCCAAAATGATTTCTGATCGTGTATGTAGAAACAACAATGGGATACCAACAAAGAAAAGAAAGGGAAAGAGAAAGAGAAAGAGAAAGTATTGATACAAATGTGAAATCTAATGGGTATAAAGGATTGATGTAGAAAAAAAAGCAAGAGATAAGGTCCGTGTATGATTGTTAATTCTAAATCTTGTTGATAAATGCGTGTATATGTTTGTGTATATTGAAATAAAAGAAATCGTTAAATTGTAAAGTGTATTTTGTAGTCGTTAAATTGAGTTCGTTAAATGTTTGGTTTATTTCGGTTCACTTATCCAGTCGTGTGTTTTCTTCGGTTACTCCCCTTCTTCATCGATTTTACCAACAATTGATCCAGCTCCAGCACCCATAACAATAATACCATTATTATTATTATTATCTTTTCTTTTCCTTGATTTACCATTGTTTTCATTTATACCAGTTGCAGAAGCAGGTGCAGATTGTCTTCTTCTTTTCTTTTTTGGTGCTGTCTGTGTCGTTCCATCTTCTTCACCACTTGCGATTCTACCACGTGTATTGGTATTAGAAGGTAAAGGTGCATTAGGATGTGAAAATCCTGTTTTACCCATAAATGCTATACCTAATCTAAGTAAGGGATCAGATGAATGGAATTTTGCAGGTAAGAAAACTATCGGTAATCTTGTTTCACAAGGTAAGTGGAATCCCTATACGCATACAAGTCAGCAAATAATGTATGTGTTTCAACATTGGAACAGTATAGCAAACTTACAACTCCCTCAGCATGTAATCCTTGAACCATGTTAACATAAGGTGCTAATCTTTCCGGTGGTTCGTTGCATAGTACCATACCCATCGTTATTGGTACTAAACCTTCTCTAGCAAGATGCGAAACAGGTATCATAGTACTTGTGCAACTTTCTACAGGATGTTGATTCAGAGGATATGTCAAAGTTTGTGGCCAAAGTTGTGATTGCCTATAAATACAATATTAGTTTATCTTCACGTGTTGAGACATTCACATAGAGGCATTGAACTCACCATAAATGCTCCGTATCTTTCTCACCAACAACAAGAATAGGAAATTTGCCTCCGCCTCTACCTCTAACTTCTAAATCACCTCGCCATATACCTGCTTTACCATCTGTGAGACTTTCGAAACAAGGTTTGAAAAACATACACATTGGTGGGGGTGGAATGAATTCGACCGGTGGCATGGATAATTGAGATGGTCTATTTTTCTGTGAAACAGGTCTATGAGGTTGCAACTGGGATTGTGGTTGTTGATGTGGATGTACAGGTGAACTCGAAGCGATTGGTGAAGGTCCAGTCCCAGCAAAAGTAGAGGTCAAAGATCCAGCTGTAACATATGGTGAAGTCATAGAAACAGGAGAAAGCGTGTTGGTGGGTTTACTATTACTAGTTCTTCTACCAGGTGGAGATTGTGAAGAATCAGTTTCAGGAGTTGGGAATTGATAAGTTGATGATTGTTGAGTAGGTGCATTTACTGAATTACTGAATTCTGGTGTAACAGCTGAATTTAAATTCGATATCTGAGAAGCAGCGGCGACGTTCATAGCTCTTTCAGTTTCAACAGTACCCTCTTCCATTGAAGCTAAGATCTCATCTATACTTTTAAAATTCGATTCCTCCCCATTATCTGTTTTAGCTAGAGAGGTTCGTCTTGCTGAAAGCGCTTCAGTAGTCAAATCGGCATTCATAGGGAATGGGAAACCGCCAGATGTATTCCTCTGCGTTTGATTCTGGTTGTGATTCTGGTTCTCGCTTGTTCCGTTTCCACCAAATAAAGCGTTGGTATTCCAACCACTTGGTGTGAGATTCATCCACTGGGAAACATCGGGTTCTCTGAGAGGAGTGGAAGGTCCATAGACCGGAGTGGGTGCGAAAGCGTTCGCAGATTCCGTGGGAGCAGGGGCATTTGGGATGTTTCCTGACCCGTAAGCTCCCAACAGACCAGTGAATATGACTGGTTCCCAGTGTCTAACACTGAGATTGTATAGGTGTTGAAGAGCCATAGCTGATTGAGCAGAAGGATTAGGTACTCGATCGTCGGGACCAGGTTCAGAAGGCATAGAAAGAGCTATGACTATGCTGGGCCATAAGCATTGGCTCGTGACCTAGATGGGCAAGTATGATCAGCTTTTCGATACAATCAGGGTCGTTTGAATATGTGCGTCAGAGCTTACCAATTCTCCTCCGCCTCGTCTCCATACTTCCTGCAATATCCTTGCCACCGTAATTTGACCTACACCGTCTACTTCAACCACACTAGCCAAAGCAGTTCTCCACGCTAGATCTGCTCCTAATTGTACGACTCTGGTAGGATTCTGTTCTATGTGTGGTAATCTCGGAGGGGCGGGTATAGATGCTTGGATTCTGAATGGATCTGGGTGTTGCTGAATAGGCTGAGGGTCTGATAGGGGATCCGATTTAGCTCGAGGAGCTGGTATTTCTGTAGTAGACGGCTGTTTTGGTGATGCAATGATGGGTTTAACTTTTCCAAGGTTAGAAGGTATGATCTTGTTCGGTGATGGTTTTCCTTCTGTATCAAAGTTGAGCAAAGTCTCCCAATCCACTGACCCAGCTGGTAAATTTGCACCACTGGTAACCCCATTACCACCAGCTATTTCTACGTTGAAGCCTGGAAAGGTTTCTAATGCTGAACCCCAATCAAATCCATTCGCACTCGGAGTACCACCCATGACCCAAGGGAAAAGATTTCCTGCACTACCACTACCGGGAGTTGTAGCTGGCGGGTAGGATGACCTCCTACGTGTCAAAGCGGACTTGAGTGAATTAACTTGAGGGGGTACGAGAGAAAGGAAAGGTAATGGTGCAGGGGAATTATTGGCTGATGTAGCAGTTATAGGAGGTTGAGCTAAAGGATGTTGACTACTAGGGGTAGCAGATGAAGAGGCAGATGTTGCGCCAGGAGTGGAAGATGATAAGTAGTGGTTTGGAGATGAGGATGGAGAATTTGCTACAGGCGAACTTGTGGTAGCTGTCCTTCGTGGTTGAGAACTTTTAGTGGGCGACTGTTGAGCAGGAGGTAGATAAAGGGAGAAAGATTCGTTTCCATGTTCCATGATCATAAAGGAAGGTCCGTATGGTGTTTTTCAAACAAGATCGTTGTGATTTAAAGATGGGTATCCAGGTGTAGAAAGAATTGGATAAATAAGGCAGAAATTTTTTTCTCGTCAGCTTCCATCTTCTTTCACTTTTGGCGAATAAATGAAATATGAGATGGGGTAACAAGTGGTAGTGATGTCTATGACGACAATAATGGTGGAAATGAGAAATAAGAAAAAGTCGTGTTTGAGTAGAACAATATAGAAATTGTGAAGGAGGGAAAGAGCGGTTTTGTTATTTGTTGTGTATATTTTGGATTAGAACAAATAAAGGGCGAGAGGAACCCGTTTCTGCCAACCAGCTGATCTCACAGTACAAGTCTCGTTGCTGATGGCCGGAACAGCAGGAATGGGGAGAATCAATGAAAATAGAGGAATAACGTGCTGTGGTCGTGTAAGGGGTGTGTAGTTATGACGATGTTCACAATATAATGAGTTCCTTTCAGAATGATGAATGATGTTGATGAAGGTCTAAGCTGAAACCAATGACCTTAATTGCCTGATTGTTGTTTTTTCCCTTCCTTTACCCCATTTGTTGGAATCCCAATAAACTCCCCGACGAGACAAAGCATAAAAGTCTAGGCCAAAGTAACAGTATCAAGGAAATATGGTACTTACGCTTTTCAGTATGCTCTCATGGTGATCAATTATCATTCCATTGCTATTATAATCGTTTGAACTGGGTGATCCTTTTTCCTTGATAGATTCGATGGTACTGATTCGGGGTGATATCGAAGTTGACATTATCGATAAAAAAGTCCTCGTTTTCTGGACGGACCCGTTTGATGATAAAGTCTATACACTTAACTATGCTTAAGCCATAAATATTACAATGGAAATAATGATAATGGGAATGAAAGGAATGTATGGTTGAATGATATGGATGAATGGATCAAAGGAAATACAGTATGGAAAAAAGTGAGTATCGTTTGTATGATGATATACGGTGACTGTTTTATGAGAGATCTTCCTTGTCAGGAATTTGAATATCACCTCTCGGTTTGAAGTGTTGGAATTGGAATTTGTATTAGAATTTGAATTCTCGGCGCCGGCCGGCTAACTTTGTTTTGCGTCTTATGATTCAGCTACTAGTACTACGACTAACTGGGCATTGACTAGTTTTGCTATGTTCCCACGTTCCTTTCCGCAGTGTGGTCGGTGTTGTGGTCGTTATCGTATGATAATGCTATGGTATGCTGGCAATGTAAAGTCATGGAATGTACTGCTACGGTATGTTCTATAGAGAATGGAAAGAAAGATAATTCTCGAAAAAAAGAAAGGAATTTAAGATTGATACATATCTTATTTATTTGCCGCTATTATTATTGATTCTGAAATTGGCAGCTGAGCATTCAAACATCTAACAGGAATGTCATATCATGTGTTACCTTTAAAAAAAACAACAACGGTTCGGTATGTTTAGCACGATTACCGTACGTGCAGAAATTCTTTTTTTGGTTTGTTTTTGGAAATTAAACTTTCCTGGAAATACGCACTACCCAGAATTGCGAGAACAAAGATTTCCTTCCTCTTTTGATTCTTCATACTCTCTAAGATTATTCTCTATACCATTCCGGGCCATGTTGGTGTTACAGAATGAAGCTAAAGGAAAACCCAAATTTGTGTCTAATTTTGGTCTAGCTGCTCTAAAGTCTACCCTGCATTCAAGACTCCCGATATCTTCGGCCGGCACGTTCAGTCAGTGGGGTTCCTACATGATTTACATCCTGTTTATGCCTAATCCATCAACTGATAAAAGAACGAAAGATTTTTTCGGTATAAAATATCTCCGTACTCGTATAGAATCTGTATCATGACATCCTTACTTCTCTCCTCTTCGCTTTAAACCCTTTTACTCCCTCGATGATTTTATCGGCAGAAGGAATGCATATCGCCATTATAAAACCTCTCATTTTGACAAATAAATCAGATGTAAACAGAGAGATATGTTATCGGCAAAATCGATTGGTAGAGTACCGGTTGAACATCGAAAATCACTATCTTTACGTTAAATCCTTTACGTGAACAAAAAATGGGACAATCACCTAAAATGGGCAAGTGACGTCGAGGCTTTTTAGTACAGGTGCTATATACCCAGGCAAACACTTCAGGGTAAACAGCAAGGAGAGAAAAACACGAGAGTCCAGAATTGATTCCAGCAAGTCTTGTCTTGACTCCTGCTTTGTATCCCCTGGACAGGTAAAGAAACCATTATATATTTCAGGGCGAAAAGAGCGGTATGTACGTCACTGCGACTGCGCTGGGAAGAGATAAAACGGTGGAGGTTGAGAGGGGTCATTCAAAAGGCAAGCTACGGAACACTTTAGAGGGGAAAAAAACCGAACAAACACAAAACACCAATTGAGTCGCCGTACAGCTCTATCTTTCAAAGGCTATTTAGGCATATCTCATAAATGGCAAAATCGCTCAAACAATCCGTAAACGTTTTTAGGTAATGGGACGGTATGGGAACAAGGAACAGCATATCTATATCGTGGATGTTCATGCTAAAATTGGTGACAAAAGAACATTTCGTCAAACTCATTTTGTACATATAGCAAATGATATCAGGTCGTGGTGACAACATGCTATGAACGTGACTTGTCTGATGGTGACATACCTCTTTTATCATATTGAGCTGTCATTTGCAAGCTTCTACTCACCAATCGCCGTAACTCCCATAGTGAGTACGGCATGGTCTATTCCTTTTCGGATGTTTGATCTGTTCAACCTTCATGCAGATCACCGTATGGTTGTAAAGCTGCTTGCGGTAATAATCTCTTTCGTGCTAGCTTACGGGAATGGTCATTTTGTCAAAACAATACGTAAAACGCACGTTGATTTTCTACAATACACACACACACAAACACACAGACCTCCCTTTTGTAACGCAAATACAATAGCGCCATTTTCCCATCAAATTCCGATGACTGCATATTACTTGACATCAAAAAAAGATCGTCGGAACCTCCACCGACAACGAAATTCAAAAGGTTGGCTTCTGTTTCTCGATGAAATGAGTTGATGAAAAGGTATTAGGTATATACATAACATGGATGTATCGAAAGAAAAAGAACCAAAAGTGAAAAACTACAGCACCCGGGATTCCCAAGTGGTCCCCTACCTTGGTACTAACAGAGCGATAGGCAACTTAAACTGCGCCGAGCAGACGAGAGGCGGTGCTTTATACCTTCTATGGCCGTAGATGAAAGCTAAGATCTTTTGCGTTGTATATATAGCTTTCATCCGTTGAGAACGGAGTGTAGCTTCTCAATCGCAATTTCGCTTCAACATGATATATCGGTATATCGTCCTTGACTTCAACAGGCTATATGAAGGTTTAGTCTGTTTCGCATCTTTATGCTTAAATCATCATTGAGATCATTCATGATTTGACCGGTGATAGCTGGCCAAAGACTACAGAATACTGCGTTGAACCGCTGGGCATTTAACAGATTTACTAACTTACCCAATATTGTGATAACTAACAGACAGGCAGCAGGTGATGATGAACATTAGATGGACTGTGAGAAGGATAATTCAGGTACAACTGGTTATGCTATTCCGCTAAATTAACATGTTTTAAATAGGCGGTAGCTGTAAACGTGCTGAAGTATATTTAGAATCGATAAACTATGTAAATCTTGTAGGTCCTAGTTTGTTTGACTCCTATGAAGCTGACTCGGAAGGCAAGTTATCATTGACACCCACAAAGCCTCAGCCAAGCTGGTAAAGTGGATATGTTGGTCTTCTGTATCATTGTAATGATACGCCATCGTAGTTGTAAACTAAATTTCGAAGTTGAATCTATAATAACGTATCGTGAAATTGTGTATCTGATGGAGTGACTGACCATTGTTCCTTACACTTGCCCTGTAGCTAGTCTACAATTCTCACGTTAATATCTCTCTACCACTCATCTACTAAGCGAAGGAGTTCAGTGAAAATCTGTCTCACCAAAATACCATGAACAGTAACGATGTTTGATTTATGTTGTACACAGACGATTTGGAAGAGAATTGATATTGATCAATTACATGTACTTGGAACAGACATGTCCTGCGACGAGCTCTTTTCAAGTCCAACGAAAGTTCTCGCATGTGATGAATCAGGGTACATTAATTATAGTCATATCGTTTGACTTGTTATTATAAAATCAAATTCATGGCCAATCTTCCGGTCAAGGAGAAAATAATTCCAACAACTTCAGCGATATTGGGATTGTTACATGCCAAAGATTTCACCTGCCCGATCTTGTTTTCCATGTCATTCACAACTTGATATGCTCAGGTCCGCTATATAGGATGATGGATGGTCAATCTGTTCAGCTTTACGTCTCTGATGTTATATAATATCAATGGAATTACGTATATATATTTACATGATTCGGTCTTACGATCCACGTTCACATATTTTGTAAAAGTAAATCCGCCAAACCCATTCATTATGCGAGTAATTCCACTCTTTCGACCAACTGATTAATCATGAATGCAAAGCGTTAAACGTTGTCATGACAATGCAAGCCAATAGAATGCGAACACGCTATCACTGATGAACTGCAAATCAGATTAGAAAGATGTTTTATTCATCTCGGGCCCATTTGTCTTTGTTATCCTATACAAAATGAATACGAGAAGAGATATTTTATTTTATTTGTATAAAAATAATTAAATACCTAAATTATTTAAATGCAATAATATAATTGTTGATTGTAATGCAAAGATATGCAATGCAGGTAGAAAAAGGTAGAAGAAAGAAAAAAGCTAATCTAATTGATATAAAGAAAGGAAACCACTAAAATAAACGTTCAAGTGAACATTTATCGAGCGGAAGCCATAGCTTTTTGCATAGCTCTCTTAACACCTAATTGAGCTTTCTTAAGTTGATCAGCGGTAGCATCTTCTTGTTCAAGAACTTCAAGAGCTTTAGCGATTTCTGATTCAACAGCACCTCTTGCTCCTCTCTTGATTTTAGCAGCGAGTTCAGGAGCAGAGATTGATTGTTCACAAGTGTGTAAGTAAGCTTCAAGATCTGATTTAGCTTCGTGTCGAGCAGAGAAATCTTTATCGGCGTTCTTGAATCTATAGTGATACGAATATTAGTATGAAGATTCGTCAGGGTGAATGAAAACATCGAAAATATTACTCACTGCTCGGCGTCTTTAATCATAGCTTGGATTTCTTCTGATGAAAGTCTACCAACAGAATTTTGGATGGTGATTTGAGCTTTTCGGCCTGAAGCTCTGTCTTGAGCAGATACTTTCAAGAGACCGTTGGCATCAACTTCAAAGGTACAAACTAATTCGGCTTGACCTCTTGGCATTGGTGGGATACCTGAAAGTTCGAATTCACCTAAAAGTCTGTTATCTTTACATTGGGTTCTTTCACCTTCGTATACAGGGAACATGACGGTGGTTTGGTTGTCTTCAACGGTGGTGAAAACTCTAGATTTGTTGGATGGGATAGGAGTGTTTCTTGGGAGTACAACACCGAAGATATCACCTTGCATGGCAACACCCAAAGAAAGAGGAGCAACATCGAGTAATAAAAGATCGGCGGTTTTGTCGGAGGTTTGACCGGTAAGAACGGCGGCTTGGACGGCGGCACCGTAAGCAACAGCTTCATCAGGGTTGATGGATTTGTTGAGTTGTCGGCCGTCGAAAAGATCGGAAACGAGAGATTGGATTTTAGGAATTCGGGTAGAACCACCAACGAGGACAATGTCATCGACTTTAGCGGCTGGAATTTTAGAGTCTTTGAGGACTTTCTCTACTGGTTCAATGGTAGATTTGAAGGCAACAGCGTTGATTTCTTCGAATCTAGCTCTGGTGATGTTGGCAGAGAAATCTTCACCTTGGTAAAGGGAGTCGACTTCAACGGTGGTTTGGGTAACGGAAGAGAGGGTTCTCTTGGCTCTTTCACAAGCTGATCTCAATCTTCGGATAGCTCTTGGATCTTCAGAGATATCGTGCTTGGTCTTTCGTTTGAATTCAGCTTTGAAGTGTTCGAGAAGGGTGTTATCGAAATCTTCACCACCTAAGTGGGTGTCACCAGCGGTGGCTTTAACTGAGAAGACTTTACCGGTGATAGATAAGAGAGAAACATCGAAAGTTCCACCTCCTAAATCGAAAATGAGGACATTTCGTTCTTCTTTGGTTTTTTCATCAAGACCGTAAGCAATGGCAGCAGCGGTAGGTTCGTTGATGATTCTGAGAACTTCGAGACCAGCGATGGTACCGGCATCTTTGGTGGCGAGACGTTGAGAGTCGTTGAAGTAGGCAGGAACGCTGTTTGAGGAACAAGTCAATCTGCGGGCCAAAAATGCGACTAGGGTAATATAAACTCACGTAACAACGGCTTTCTTGACGGTTTTACCAAGTTTAGCTTCGGCAATTTCCTTCATTTTGGTGAGGACCATGGCGGAGATTTCTTGGGGAGAGAAGGTTTTTCTTTCGTTGAGGTAGTCAACTTCTACGAAAGGTGATCCGTCTTTGTCAATGACGGCGAATGGCCAGTGCTAAGAAAAGGGAGTCGTCGTCAGCGCCCATACACAAAGATTGCTAGAAGGATACAAAAAGCTATTCACCTTCATGTCTTTTTTGACATCAGAATCATCGAATCTTCGACCAATCAATCGTTTGGCGTCGAAAACGGTGTTTCTTGGGTTCATAGCAGATTGATTTTTGGCGGCTGCGATAAGTAAAAATTCTTAACATCAATCACTGTTCCTCCTTTTGTATATGAATGAAGCCAAAACTCACCATCACCGATCAATCGTTCACCTTCAGTGAAAGCAACGTATGAAGGAGTGGTTCTGTTACCTTGGTCTAATTATTGAAAATAACGAAACATCAGCACCTAAAACCCTTTGTGATCTACTTCTATGGAAATTTTCTAAAACTAACCATTGGCGATGATTTCAACTCTGTCGTTGGCCCAAACACCAACACATGAGTAGGTGGTACCAAGATCTATCAACGGTTTTAATCAGTATCTGACTAGGTATTCATATGGTGGCCAAAGTCATGTACTTACCGATACCAATAGCACCTTCGAAAACGTCTTCAGCGGACATATTGACTATTTTTTAAGAATGAAAATTTGGCTGTTGAAGGGAAAGGACCTATATTAGTGGCTGAGCTATTTTGTAAGTTGATGTGAAAGAAGTGTATGCTCACCTTTTAGGGGTTAGCCTTTTTAGATATGGAAGAAGAGAGGAAAAGAGGAACAAGTATCGAAATGAGAATTTAAGTTAATTAGAAAGGTAAAGAGAGGATATTCTCTCCAATGCGAGAGTAGCGTGAGTACGGTAGCAGTGTATGGTGGGGCAAGATACTAGATGGTAGTATTCAACCTTGCAAATTTGCAAACGAAAAAAAAAAAGTTGAAAGGGATACTCCGACCTAAATGAAACTTTCCCCTCGGCGTTTTGGCTTAGTGGCGGTATTGCAAGTTGCAGCTATCATTGCACGGACATCACCGTTGACTGTTGATAATCGCATCAAGATCAGATAGCCACGTGGAGGTAAGAGATAATCGGGAATTCAATCATGACGTGCGGTTGGAATTCCAGATAAATAAGAATAAATGAAAGAGGTCCAACTTATTTTCAGACTTACACAGATATACTAACCATAGAGAGAGAGTATTCTGCTTGTCTAATCAGTACAAGTTAATCAATTCACAGTCATTATATGCTAGCTCTGAGAATTTGTAAACTCGTACCGGCTGCCAAGACCACCTCTGCTTCTTATAACAAGTTCTATCCAATCTTACAAAATCTACGCAGAATGTCTACTACCCCTTTACCGTACACCCGACTTGAAGCAGAAACAGAAGTAGCAATCTTATCTGTTTTACGAGCTTGTTACTTGTATGTCCTCCGTTTGAGTTATCTGTATCGTTACCACTACTGCAGCTAGCTGATAAACCTGTACCCTCAGGACCAAAAATGTACAAGATACATTGGTCAACCAAGATACATTGATCAAGAAAGATAAATCACCTGTTACTGGTATGTCATTTGCCTGAGTCTCGAGAGGCAAGCATTTGCTTATTATCGTACTAATATACTGAAACCGTTTACCGCTTCGTGTAATAGTCGCAGATCTTTCAGCTCAATCTTTAATATCTTTACATCTTCAAGCTCACTTCCCCAAGGATCCAATCATCGGTGAAGAAGATACTTCAGAATTGAGAGTAAATGATGGATTAAGAGAAAAGGTTGTTAAACTTGTTAGTGAGGGATTTGATAGAGAAGAAGGGTGGGGTAAAGGTAAAACCTTCAGCGAGGAAGAGTGAGTGTATGGGAACCAAAGCGCAAATCTTATTTAGCTAATATTTCAATCGTCCATAGAGTGTTAAAGGCAATCGATGCTGGTTCAGCTGAAGGCGGAAACAAAGGTCGATTTTGGACTATCGTGAGTTCCCTCATGAGTGTCGACTTAGGTTTTGACTGACTAATTCTTATCCATATACCTATAGGATCCAGGCAAGTCTTTCACCTTCACGATAGCTGAACCCAGATATCTCTTGATATTCTAACTTGGAGCTTAATGGATATGGGATATGTATAGTATCGCTAACTCCATTTTTGTTGTTTTCCAATAGTTGACGGTACATCAGGCTTCATAAGGCACCAGCAATATGCAGTCTGTCTCGCACTTATAGTAGATGGTGAAGTAGAATTAGGTGTAATTGGATGCCCTAATTTAGGTCCAGAACCTGCTAAAATTGGAGAAGAGATTATACCAAATGGTAAAGGTGTTTTGATGGTCGCTGTTAAAGGTCAAGGAAGTTATTCTGTAAGTTATCAAAGTCATTCAGCTCTGAGAAACTTGGCTGTATAACCTCTAAATGGCGGTACGACCAGGACATCTGATATGATGATCACCTTATCTTATTACTAACTTCACGTCATGATCCCACGTCTCGATAGCGACCATTGAATTCAGAGAATTATACCAAATTATCATTACCACCTACGCCACCATCTTCTAATCCGTTGACATTCCTTGAATCTGTTGAATCTGGTCATTCAGCACATTCAATTCAAGCTCGTATTGGTGAATTGTTAGAAGTTAAAAGACCAAGTTTAAGAATGGATAGTCAAGCTAAATATGCTTGTTTAGGTAGAGGTGAAGGTGGTGTATAGTGAGTTGCATACAAAATAAACATATCACGAAAACCATATATATGTTGATGGATTGTCGCTCACTTCATCCATAAATGATATTTTATTCTTAGCCTTCGAATACCAACAAAATATGCAGGTGGTAAAGAATATAATGAAAAGATTTGGGATCATGCATCAGGAAATCTATTGATCCACGAATCAGGTGGTATATGTACAGATATGAATGGTAAACCATTGAACTTTGGTGTAGGTAGAAATTTGAATCAAAATGAAGGTATTGTAGCTGCAGGTAAAGATATACATGCAAAAGCTGTCGAAGCTGTTAAAAAAGCTATTGGAGAACTTGGTCAACAACAAAATAAAGCTTGATTGTAGAAATAAGGAAGTACTGAAGGAATTGGTTGGTTGGTTTAGGTCAATTCTAAAAGCATATAGAAGAAGCATATTATATACAGTATATTTATATGCCATGCGAAGTTGTTTAATGCATTTGAATAAATTATAATTACATGTAAAGCTATACAACAGGTAGTATATTTGAGACGATCTACGACATTGTTTGACTTCGTCACTTAATTGTAAAACCCAGTCTTCATTTACGATCGTACTTTAAAACTTCCCATTTTAACCATTTCAACCCTCATATATGAGTTAAAAGACCTTGATCATTTATACCGAATCTAAATTTCCCACCAGATCTAGAACTTACTGGACCTTGACTAGTTTCAATCATTCTTACTATACATTCAAATATTTTCAATTCTTCATTTCCGCCAACTTGGTTAGTATATAATTGCTGTTGTTTTTTCTTTTTCTTCTCAATTGAGATTTGAGTTAATAAATCAACTAGAGTTAATTCTGATGGATATTGTAATGGTTTTAATGAACCTTGAAATGTAATTTGTATATTTAATGGCCAATAAGTTGGATCAATCAAAGATTTATTTGTGATTGATTCATTCATTCCTCTATTGTTTTCTATATTTGACCAAGGTGATGGATATGGTGGTGGTAAATGTGTATGAAAGAATGATGATGATTCTTTTGATGCCTATGACAAAGTCAATAAAGATATGAAGCGTCAACAATATATCTAAACCAAATACCATCTAACTCTCACTCACCCTCAATCCTTGTTTACTCATCACTACTACAGTACCCAATTCTTTCCTTATACGACCTATACATTCCATAACTTGTTTTAAACCAATTTCATCTGAACCTAATATTCTATTAGAAGATTTATCATAATGAAACATATTATTGATACCTTTTTGTTCATGTGACCATCTTGAAGTATAATGTGAATCACCAATACCATCAATACAAAGTAAATCTAAACCTTCTTCGGTTGTTGTGCTCGTTTTTGATGCAGATTTATCTTCTTCGTGTTCTTCTGTAGGTTCGGATTTAGATTTGGATGAGGATCTAGGGGAATTGATTGATTTCGATAAGATCAATTTCAAAGTTAAAGCTAAATCTTTATACCTTGGCTTTATCTTGTATATTTTCAATTTTGATAAGGAATCTCTTATTACTTTTTCAACCAATTCATTTGATAATTTAGGTGAAATATGTAATATATGATTTTTAATTAACTTCTTCAATTTCGTTATTAAATCATTTACATTTTTATGTGTTATAGGTTGAATCAAAGTGACTGATTGTTCTTTACCTCCAATTGGTGTATTGAGGAAATCAGGCAAGGTTTTGGGTAATATCGTTGTGAATATTAGGTATATAATAAAAGTCGTTTTACCTATAAAGTTCGAATTCAGATTATTGGTATTATGGGTGAGAGTACTACATGGTAGGCTTTGGTAAATGACTATTATTCAACTGACCACTACCACTTGCTCCTACCAATTCAATCAAATCACCTCTCATCAAAGATGATCCACCACGATGAGATCTACCTTCAAGTATCAATTCATCCAGAAAAGGTATAAAAGTTGGACCGAGGGGGAAGTCTGGGGAGATATGAAGAACAAATCGTCGTCAAATTACATGATGTGCAACGACCGTGTATAAGGGAAGCTCATTGGAAAGAATCGGGAAAAGGAAAACTTACTGTGATAGCGAACAGATAATGCGAGCTATTTGAAAGAAATAATAGGATTTCATTAATTATAACTTCCTTAAGTAAGCTAGAATTTAAAATGTCCCATGAAAATATTGAATGGTTTTGCAAGACAGGAGGAGGTTGATTTCGACTTTCGACTTACTTCGGCAGCTGTACCAACCTCGATTTCACTTAAAAGCTTTTCCGTAGTCATCGTGTTGATCGTATCTGAATGAGTTCTTCTTA
The DNA here is from genome assembly GCF_036810415.1 of Kwoniella dendrophila CBS 6074. Taxonomy (NCBI): domain Eukaryota; kingdom Fungi; phylum Basidiomycota; class Tremellomycetes; order Tremellales; family Cryptococcaceae; genus Kwoniella; species Kwoniella dendrophila. The sequence continues at coordinate 859,704 of NC_089480.1, forward strand.
ACTGATTTACAATGATGTTTATGGCCTAATATTCAACAAAGACAGACATCTTGATCTTTCAATGTAGAGCGACTGAACGCGCTTGCTGATCAAAAATGATACAAGAAAAGTGATTCTTCAGCTTCGAAAAGGAAGAAGAGGAAAAGGAAGTGACAGGTAGGTAAGGTGGACATGCTAAGTGGAGGTGACGTCAAACAAATAACGTGAGTGAATGTATGCGGTAAATAACATGTTTTGCATACTATACAACATATACAACGATTTCTATTGAAAAGATACTGACCTTGTTGTAATGCATAACACACAGCGCGGTAGATCAACGTATATATATAACTATATAGCCACCTGTATATAATTCCTTCGCAGCAATACGAATTATACCAATCCAATACCTTTAACGACTTCATCTGCTTTTCTACCTTTACCTCTTGCTCTAATTAAACCTATCATTCTAGCTTCTTCAACAAATCTAATGAATATAGAATGTAATCTAGCTTCATTTTCTTCATCTTGGTTGTCGTTGTCGTTATCTATATCCTTTTGACGTTGGTCGTCATCTGCACTGACTCCATTACTAACATTAGTGTCATTTCCATTAACGTCATGGCCATTGGAGTTTATACTATTTTGAATCGAATCATCTTCTTGACCCTCGGGATTTAGCTCCGCTTGCCCTTGCTGTTGTTTCTGAGCTTGGTCATCATAACTCATAATTCCACTAAAACCTTCTAACCAATCCCATAGATTAACTGATTTTCCTGCACTTTTCCATAATTCAAATAACATTTGTAATTCTTCCAATTCTTCTCCTTTCCCTTCATATCCAGCTTCAGACATCACTTGATCTTCCACTTGTAAGTTTTCCGCAACTTCACGACCACTCTTACGTCTACTCGTTCTGGTATCATCCTCACTTGTTTCATTATTCAGTTTACGTTTTCTTGATGCTGATTTGATAGGTGATGGTGAAGTAGATTGCGGTCGATCTATGCTTTTGATTCTCTCCGAAGGTGTTGATATAGGAGGTAAGTAGTCTGCAGAATTTGAGAGAGCATGAAGGATAGATGTCCTTGGTGCAGGGTTCATTACCTGGACATTACACTTGTAAGCATTACTATCCAACACCGACAGTGGCGGTAATGATAAAGCTTACCGATGTCAGATTTCTGTTTGTGTCCAGCTGAAGCAGCTCACGACCAGGTAAGCTTTCATCATCTGGTCTATTTATTATAGCATGAACGAGAGCTTGTATTCGTTTCAATTGATGAGAATCCGACGTCGAAGCAAGTTTAGCCAGTGATGAATTTATCGAGTGATATAATAGCAACCACTGCAATTCGAAAATAAAGTTGGATAACATTAGTATATACATGAAAAACAACGTCAATCTTGCATTCTTACTCACCTTTATAGCTTTCAATACTAATTTCGGTCCGCCACCAGATCTAGCCTCTTCAATCCGCATCTGATCTGCTAACTCATCTGATAACCTGATAGGAGCAAAATCGCTTGACTGATAGGTTGTAAGCATTGATCAAGTCAGTCGGAGTTGGCTCTATACGAGGGGAAGGTGGATTACATATAACATATGAATGAAATGACATGAAATGAAATAGCTCACTCGCAATATAGCCTCTACGGCATTATTCTTTCTCTTATTATTTGTTGACGATAGAACAGATAATGCTATTGAACTTGATTCTATAGGTGTCCAAGATGACAAGAAATGTGTTATTGAAGGGACAGATAGAAGTAAACGAAGAGGTATAGATGGATGTAATCTATGTAACGAGTAAACGGTATATTTAATCAAAAGGAATTCTCGGTTGTGCCAAAACAACTATCAGGAAGAATGGAGACATACGAAAATATATACATCAGTTCACCTAATATTGACGATGGAATTATTTGAGCTTCTTGTATGTATATTAGTAATGCTGTTTCTATTGGGATTATTTAGTCAGTTTGTTATTCTCGATATGAATTTACGTTTGAGATTGCTAGATTGTAGATGGAGAGTTCAACGTACTATTTTTCTTAGCTTTATACCAATTCTCTATATCTTCAATACCTGTTCTACCAGTTTTCTTCACTATCGTATTCTACAAAAACCGCTCATCAGTCCACGAATGCTGGATAAATCGAATATGCGTCGAACGATGAGAAAGAAAAAGGATCGAGGGGCCATTGTACTTACAATTTCTCCAATGAAACCTGTAGATATAATCTTCAGAGCTGAATTTACATCATTTAAATCTCTTCCATGTAAATTACATATTGATATTGTATTTCCAAGGGTATGCAATTGATCTGCCAATTCCGCTGAAGCATCTATCCAAAGTAATATAGAAGCCATATCAGTAAATATAGTATAGGAAGATCGATTGAGGAGGGGCAAAAATAAGTTGAGTTTGCTCACTCACTTTGTATGAGACCAAGTTCCAATCTATATATAGGGTTATTCAATGGCAATAAAGGTGAATCGAAACATCTATCAATCCAATCTGAGATATCATCTAATTGTTCAGCTGTTCTCTCGATGCTATAGTCCTGTGAAGTAGATGAATGATACCATTTTCATGAGCTACAACTTAAGATGATGATCATCACAGCAAGATACGGCGAACATACAGAGTAAGCTCTTTCATAATGCTCATACGTCAGATCATATAACTCTTGAAGTGGTTGGGTTCTGAGCTTCGAAGGTCCTGCCTCATTTTCATCCTGATCTATATGAAAAAACGGACGATTCAGAGATCAGTTGAGCATATGCTAAGGTTACTGACCGGAAGAACAAATCACAACCTACCTGCTTGAAAAGGAACGACGAAAACCCCCTAATCAGAAGATTAGCTTTCTGCGAAGTGGTGATCTTCATTGAACTGACTAACCTTGCTCAACGATTGATATTTCTCCTCCTCCATTCTACGCTTGTTTTAAATAAGAAAGAGGATTGTCGTATTATGCTAATTTGTTGATATATATATAACAGAGATTTGTGAAGCAAAAAAGTAATATCTTGTAATGTTGCAATAATCACCAATCCTGAGATCAAAACGCGTCGAGATTGAAGAAATCAAAAGCAACGACCCAGGCCAAAGGCACCTAAAAAGTAGAAGGTCCGACGGGATTTGAACCCGCGACCGCTAGATAAACTCCAGTCAAAGTTTCCGACCTCGAAGTCTAGAATGCTACCACTGCAACACAAACCCTTCTATTTTTGGTTTCTGCTTTTTCTTTATAATATATATTAAATATGATTTACCCCATTGAATAGTGCAATCCGTCTTGATCTATAGTTTGAATTTTTATAGCACATTTAGCTGAATGCTTCGTCGGCAGCCATGAGTGTCATTTATTCAGTTGGTATGGATATTATTAGTGACAGGTTGTAGATAAAGATAAAGATTTGCTTATTCATGATTCAAGATTACGTCCCTTGATAAGTATTTATCTGAGACAGACTCCTCCTCTGCACTTTTTACCTCTTCTGCGGATAAACACTTTCCCTATAACGGATTTGATCGTTCTAGATTAGGAGTTTCCATTCCTTCAACTAAATCATCTACCCAACCACCATCGGGGGAATTGAATCCGCTACCCATAGCTTCACCTGAGTCTTGATAAGGTGGATTATCCAAAGCGTGTTTAACCCATCTTAGATCTTTAGGATCTCTTTCATCTTCAGGTTGTTCCTCTATTGTAGAAGGTTTCTTTTCAGGTGATGGAGATGGTGGGGAGATTTTGAAGCTTGGTGTAGGAGGTGGTGATAACTTTAATTTAGGTTTATTGTTTTTATTATCTAAAGGTAATTTACCTGATTTTTCCAATCCTTTTCTCAATGATCTTCTACCACCGAAATGGAAAAATCCCATAGCTAAAATAACTAAAATATGTGTATAAAACCACATTCTCTTCCATGCTATGATACAATCTTTAAATCCTAATAAGATGAATGCACATGCTGTATAATTTAATGTTAACTGTACAACTATCCTACCGATCAAGTCATATGCTCGTTTAGCATAACTTGGCGGTGTGTTGGCGGGAGCAGAAGCAGGTGGAAGGAAATAAGGCCGAACAAATCTTCGGAATTGTTTTCCAAGAGAAGTCAAAACACCTCCTAGAACAAACGCAACTGCAAGTAGGATATTGGTTAGCCTCATTAGTCAACTTACAACATTTTTGGTATATTGGATGTACTTACGATAGTAACCAGGGTCAATGCCATGCTGAAACGTTAGAAAGGTAAGCCGCGCTCTAACCGATTGAAAAAGGTTGGACAGCTTACCCAGAAAGCAGATGTCACAAAAGTAGCCATACTTTGCTTTGTACCAGGTTTCTTGCCCTTTTTGGTTAATCTTTTATACACAACGTCTCTCAGCCAGACCTATTGAAAGTGGATAATCAGCTAAGAGATGACAGAAGACAATCACATAGCTGAGTACTCACATTGGTTCTACAATTCCAACTATCAAACAAAACTTTGAAACTAGGAGCTGTTTCAATTGAGATAATATTGATATTTCTGACTCTATTCCAGAGAGTTCTACCTGTTTTCGGATCATATCCATTGAATCCAATTCCAGTAAGAATACATGCTCCCTATGAAATCTGAAGCATCAGCTCACAATGCCTGCGGGCACACGGAAGGGAAAGTCAATTTATACTTACTTCAGATAAACTCCAAACGGCATAATATTTAGTTCTAGCTAAAAACCCAGCTAATTGAACGAAACCTAATCGTTGCAACAAACTCCATTTGTACCAATCTACAGTTAATATTCTTGAATAAGCGAATTTAGTTCCATAAGAAGCATAAATTCCTAAAAAAACTAAACCAATAACTAAATGTAAATATGCTACTCTTTTACGTCCATATGGTAATCTTTTTTTAGCTGCTTTAGCTTGTTCAACCGTTGATCCAGGTGGGGGTACCCTATATATCGTATGATGAACTAGAGAATCGTATGTAGCGTAATCAAATGATGGTCCTGGTAAAATTGCGGGGAAGAATAAACTATAGGTTACGAAGCACAATTATACTTCTGTCAGCTAAATTCAACCAGTATGATCAACTTAGGTATGAGTCAGCTTACCAGTACCCTAAGAATGCTAATGGACTTGGTAGTTTGGTCAATCTAGTTTCTATCTGACCTGCATCAAGGTCCTAATAAGTAGATTGTAATGCATAAGCATCTTGATTCTCAACCTCAAAACTTCATTGCTTGGTGTAAGACACCATAACTCACTTCTGTTCTTTGCTTTCCATCATGTATGTTCCAGGCGAAAGTAGTCAATTTCATAGCTAAAACCATTTGACTACCTGTAATTTCTATTGCAGAAGCTGAAGTACCAACTAGATTCCGATGTATATGGCTGTGTGTTTCTCTTAGCGTATACGGTGATAACGTTTGGAGAGTATCCAAAGTGACTTACTTGAAAAGCAGATGACCCATGACGAAGCTAAGTATATCGTAATTTCAGTTGTGTATAAACAGCTGTTGAGCAGGGTGCTAACTCACGTAAACACTATCCAAGGCATATTTTTACCTTTCAAAGTAGCAGCCATGATATAGGTACCTATTATACTGAACAAAAGATGTAACATTCCTGTTCTCATTTCCAATAAAAATACCACCACAAAGGTAGATACTATGATTGAGAACAGATGAGCCAAGTAAGGCTTTGAAGGTGGAAGTCGAACATATAATGAGCCGAGGGGAAAACTGATCAGTAGGGAGAAGATGAGCTGTTATGTATGGAATCAGCTGGTCTGATTCCTTGTATTTCAAGTAGCACTTGTGCGTTTCAAGTAGACAAAGATATTTACCTTGAGTTGATCAGGTGGTGAGCCTAATGCCTCTGAGGCTTTATCGAAGAGTGGATCCCAAAACATGTTGACAGAGGTAATCTGTTAAGTTTTAAGGAAAGGGCCGTTAACTAAATCAGACGATTGCAATAGACAGAAAAGCGTATATTGACAATTATAGATAACAGGATTAGATAGAGAGGAATGTCGAATGTTGTCCATGCAGATCACCTTTTAACGTCATTGAAACGTGGCTCCATACCATCGCTTACACTGTACAAGCTAGCCAGAATTTGGTTGCAAATTCAACCTCCACTTTTATACCGAGAAAAGATAAGCTTGTAAATCTCTTTGTCTTTCTTGGCTTTTCAATGAATGATCAAGCAGTGCATCGAGATCAAAATGACACAAGCTGAGGCATCGAGTAGTAAGAAGAAGATCTCGCCTTTAGTCAGGCCAAGTAAGTGCAGAAAGTATTCCACTTTAGCCCCCTTGTTTGATAAACCAAACTGACTATAGCTTCTCCGATTCTTACTGTTCAGATAGAAGGTTACTATGTTTAGGTATTGAAGGATCAGCGAATAAATTGGGTGTAGGAGTAATCTCACATTCACCTTCACCAACTTCCAAAACTGTGACAAAAGTTACTGTATTATCAAATGTTAGACACACATATATCACATCACCAGGTGAAGGTTTTTTACCAAGTGATACAGCAAGACATCATCGTGATTGGATTATCAGAGTAATCGAAGAATCAATAAGAAAAGCTGGTGTAAGATGGTCAGATTTAGATTGTATTGCTTTCACAAAAGGTAAATGACAATTTAATGATATGTTCCATCTTAGTTATGTATGAGGAATGTTGGACAAATAGCTAATAGCGTTATGGTATATATAGGTCCAGGTATGGGTACACCTTTACAGGTCGGTGCTTTAGTAGCGAGAACTTTATCTTTATTGCATAATATACCGCTGATAGGTGTCAACCACTGTGTAGGACGTAAGTGAATATTCATATTTCCCTTATCGGTCTCATTATATTTGAATATTAACCTGAATGCTTTAAATTCTAGATATCGAAATGGGTCGTCAAATAACTTCATCACATAATCCAATAGTACTCTATGTTTCAGGTGGTAATACGCAAGTTATAGCATATTCACAACAACGATATAGAATATTTGGAGAAACTTTAGATATAGCAGTTGGTAATTGTTTAGATAGATTTGCTAGAGTAATAGGGTTGAGGAATGATCCTAGTCCTGGATATAATATTGAAGTTGAAGCTAAGAAGTGAGTTGGCTAGGGGTTTATCCTCCCTGTGTCAATCCGTATATGGTCCGCAGCAATGCTAACCTAATTTTCATCTCTATTTCATCTACAGAGGCAAAAAATTAGTTCAATTACCGTATGGAACGAAAGGAATGGATGTATCTCTAGCAGGAATGTTACATTCAGTTGAAACATATACGAAGGACAAAAAATATCGTTCGTGGGATAAGATAAACCAAGAAGAAGAAGATATAATAACACCATATGATTTATGTTATTCATTACAAGAAACTGCTTTTGCAATGTTAGTCGAGATCACTGAAAGAGCTATGGCACATGTTGGTGCTAGAGATGTTTTGATTGTTGGTGGTGTTGGATGTGAGTGACCTGTTCCAATATATTGGCTCCACAGCTATCAAGTGGTCATGATGACTAGCAAATTGATCTAACTCAATTATATCAGGTAATTTACGTTTGCAGGAGATGATGGGTATAATGGCTTCAGAACGAAATGGTAGAGTATTTGCAACGGATCAAAGGTAAACTAGTTTTATCATTAAGTTATTATGTATGACGTGCTGATATGTATCTTAATTCATAGTTTCTGCATTGATAATGGTATAATGATTGCTCAAGCTGGTTTATTAGCTTTTAGAATGGGTCAAATCACTCCATTGGAGAAAACCGGGGTAACGCAAAGGTAAGCTAGCTTAGCAAACAACAATTCAGCAGATACTTAGCTGACATGAAATTGCCTTCCAGGTATCGAACGGACGCTGTACATGTATCTTGGAGAGCTTGAGTGAAATACTGTAGTATTGTTTATTGAGTTGATTTGTTTACACTCTTTTTTGTATGCACCTATATCGTTCATTTCTTGTTGCAATTGTTCAAAGCATATTGATGGTTGTAGCTCATTCAATTCTCTCAATGCTATTAATCAAATCATGACAAGACTATATCCGACGCCAACTCGACCCTCCATGATCTTCAGTAGATGATATTCACATTGCTATTTCGATAAACAAGTGATACGTTGCCAATCTGACCATTTTGTATGAGTCGCTGTACTGTAAGTCTGGAAAACGTGACCGAAAACTATAAATTCAGCCTTTCCTTGAATTGTCGATTTATTTTCCCATTTGGTTGGTGAGGAAACGAACATGTGAAATCTATATGTTCAAATGCCGAATTTTGACCTTTTCTACAAAGCAAGGATGAGTGAGTTTCCGTTCTAGGGGGTTGGAAAACAGTATTGACATGAATTGTCGTGATGATCACATACACCTATGTGGCGGTTCCAGAGCATGATTTTAATTTGGGCTGCTTCGACAGCGACAGCCGTATTTTGATTCTTTGTCAACATCATCCTTCCTCCCATGTGACATTGTAATTCACTTCCACAGATTGAGTATGCATGCACAGAAATCACCCAAAAACCATCTTTCAGGTATCTGAATAATCTGTTAATGATCGCAAAAACAGCATGTCATTTCGATACATCTTGGTCGCTCTAAATCTCCTTCATTTGGGTTCGGCTAGAAGTGCGCTATATGGATCATGCGATGTCAAGAATAACCATCTGGATGTAAATACTAAAGCCTTCATTACGGACTGTGACTCCTTCGGATGTGAGTGGATATTTTACACCGAAATTTTTCGCTCGTTAAGACTGACGATTCGGTTATATAGATTGCTCAATCAATGGAACATGCTTACCTAGGCAATGTCGGTAAGTTCTCGTATAATACGTGGAAAATGTACTGAGAAGTCAGATTCACATTGACAACTTGTTTGTTTGGATCGGACAGACGAGATGAATATATCTTATCTTCCTTACTTAATACCGATATTCCCGTACCACCTTTATGTCCTTCTGGGACTTTTTGTCCAGATGACGCAAGTGCTTGTTTACCTTTAGTTGAGGTTGACGGTCAATGTGAGCTCAACAGAGATGGTATGTTTTATTGTCCTCGCAGAAACTTAAAATAGGTCACAGTACTAATGGGATGGTAAATGGAATTTTAATTGATATATATCTTCAGATGAATGCGCTTCACCGCCTCAAGGAATGGTTTTGGTTGTACCTAATCCTTATGATGAAATCGAAGGAGATGGATCGTTATGTCTTTTAGGTAAATGCATGTGAGTATGCTAGCTCGTACTGGAGATGTGGGAAAGGTGATGATTGAGATTTGTGAATGAAACAGGTGGGCAAATGCTACTTTGGGTCAAACGTGTATAACGGAAAGTACAGTGAGTCAACTTATTGTGAGGCAAGCCCATTGAAGTATCAAAATCTAAATTCAGATTCAATTTACTCTGCTTTGACTTTAGACATATATAGGATATGATCCTTCTGGAATGAGTTTTACCAATACTGTTATAAGAGATAATTGCATTGAAGGTCAAGGGTATTGTGTAAGTGAATACTGTTAATCATAGTTACAGCTTATATCTGCTGATTTGTGACTTCACTTTGACAGGATACGAACTCAAATACTTGCTTTCCCTTATTGAATCTACATCAAAGTTGTTCAACTGATAGACAATGTCAATCTGTAAGTATCTTCCCATCAGATCAGGCATTTTTGTTTGAATATGGAACAGGTTAATCAAATGTATAACTACACACTGTCAAATGAATAGTTTAATTGTGAGAGAGAATTCTGCACAGTACCACCAGAAAGCTCAGTGAAAGTTGGTAAATGGGTTTATGCGTTGACCGGTATATCAGTTGGGTTAGGTAAGTTTCCCTAATGTCTCAAATAGATTATGAGCGTAACAGACTAAAAAGCTAATATGACAATATACATTTTGCCTTTATGGTTGTTAGGTATGATAGGAGTATTATCACTTTTGTTATTAATGCATCGTAGAGCACAAAAGACTAAAAGAATAATGTTAGAAGAATACTATAAAGAACAAGTTGGGTACGTGAGGATATCTGATCAGTTGACCCTTCTCTAGAGGTAAAACTGATTTTAATATATCATTTTTTCTTTCATCTTCAATAGCTTCAGAAATTCAATAATCTCGTTTCATTCTGCATTGTCATATCAATCTGAAAAGTCCGGTAATGCTAAAAGTTCAGTAATGACTAAAGAAGAAATCAAACGAACACTTAGTAGTATGAGTGAAACTACTTTGGTTGGATCTCGCAGATAATATTGGTGACAATTTCCAGATACTGCTTTTGATCTAAACTTTCTTCATAACTCACGAAATGACCGTTTTTTAAGGGGAAGTCTTTTTACATTTATGCATTTAATTCACATTCTGAGCGATAACGTCGTTAGATTTTCGTTTCTTCTCATCATTAAGCTTCGTTAAATTCATGGAATCGTCATCAAATTTCTCCTTTCACACTAGATCATTGGTCTTCCTGCTCATCAAGTACACTTCAACCGACTTCTCCTACCCAATCCAAAGTACCTTCATTTTTGACTTTTGTAGCTTCAATCTGATTTACATGTTCTGGTAAATGTGACTCTAAAATCGCTGTGAGAAACTCGATAGTAGGCTTGACATGCCATCTTTTATGTTTATCTTTTCCAGTTAATGGTCCTTCGAACCATCCTAAATGTCCGCCTTGAGGTACAGTTGCTAAAACACAGTGAGAGCTTTCGCGAATCGCCTTGTATGGTAAGCAAGCTGGAAGATCCGGTGAACGTCAGCTTGTCGGAGATCATTCGAGATACGTTGCCCTAGGAAAGGATGGTCGTCAAATAAAGATAACATACCGCTTGATACTATGGGATCATCCAAAGCTGAAATGGCCAGAGTTGGTCTATTTATGCAGAACACCTCAGTTAGATGTTGACATGGTTTTCTTACAGAGCAAGACAACTATGGGAGATGTTACTTACCGTTTTATCTTTCCTATCCAATTACCAGGACAACTCCAACTGAGAAACCCATCAAGCGTTTCGAAGGGAAACAGCTCGCTTCCTCCACCAACAGTACAAGCTACTAATTCTAGCATCTTACTAGCCTTCAGATTGATTCTTCTCCTTATTGATTTGGTTAATGATAGAATCTCTGGCAGGTGTATGTGAAGATGTGAAGTAGGATGTGATAGAGGTGAAGAAGGTAATAGGTGAGGTGAGATGGAATGAAGGATTTTGTGTGACATTGATAAAGAATATAGTCTTGTCAAGGGGTGTGGTGAATCAAGACTGTGAAAAAGGATGATGTTCTAGTCAGCTTTTTAATCCACACTAAAACCAACGATTGACGATATGTAAGGACGATATGTGAACAATAATGGAGCGGATCACCAGCAAGCTATACGGAGATCCTCTTACCCATAAGTGACCACTTTCATGTCTAAAGGACAACACAGAACTACACCAGCTTTCAATTTACATTTATCCCCTTGTTCACCCAAATATCTAGTCATAACAGCAGCGCCTAAGCTGAAACCTATACCCGCCATAGGTGCTTCGGGGAACAATGTTGCAAGGTAAAGAACGGATGTATGAAGGTCGATTGTTGATCCAGTTGAATAGAGATGTGCTGAAGTGAGCGGAGTAGAGGCGCATCCTCGGAACTGATATTGTACAGGGTCACCTATGGTGCTTCTCTTTTCTCGTACCAATAACTGCTAGGAAACTTACGTTGACAACCGCGGCTCTGCCTCCTAAACCACCTTCTTTTGGTGGCTTATTAACCCAAACTACCATATTCCTAACGTAGCTTTCATGACTTCCACCAGTCAAGCCATGATTGATGAGTATGATCGGAGAGTTGTCAGGTAATTTCACTGAAAGAGAAGGGTGAATGTCAAGACCACTATTCGTGAGAAGAAGAACGTCAGCAAACCAGATATCAATACAAGAGAAGGAAAAAAGATCAATAGAATGAATGATGTAATCCTCGCAAACAGGATGACTCACACCGTCCCGCCATCAGGTAATCTTAGCAATTTTCTATATATCATTTACTTTGTCCCATCAGTATCACCTCTTAGCCAAAAGAGCAAGAAAAATAGCTTACCGTTGATATGTGATTGGGTCATCTTCCGAGAAATTCGCCATAGCAGAATATATTGTTTGAGCATGACCACTAGTAAACGGGTGTTATCGTGAGCTGTACTTCTGGCAAGAACTTTTGACGGTTGATACTTACTTGGGTAACCACCAACTAGCTTTAAATCCACCTTTCAAACTCTTACAGCATCGTTCAATGAGCTCTTTTGTGCTCTCACCATTGGCTAATTTAGTTGCATTATCGGAGGAAGTGATCTTGATTCTGGTGTTTCGTTGTATCACGATCAACACGAGGTGGTATAAGAGAAAAGAACATATCGCGATTGACAAGGTTTTTCCAAGATTGATTTGTTGGGTAAAGAACACAAGGGGGTCCATCGATATTCGGACCTGTATATTTGTATAGTGGAGATAACGGGATGTTGGATATGTTTCAATGGATAAGATATTATTTTGCTGTGATGAGATAGATGTAAAGGGAAAGAGATAATCCTGTAAGCTTTAGGATAGACTTTATATACCTTTTGCTAATAAATGTCCCTTTTGTAGAGATGAAGCTGAAACAGCTTTATTTTTACAGTATCACCCTTTGTCCAATGATTGATTGATTTCTGTCTGTGTGGATGAGCGCAAGTTGATTAGATGAAGGATTTCCTGTTAATCACACGACATGAGGCAAAGGTATCTTGAAAGACTCCTTTGATGAATCTTCAAATACAGTCAGTATTCATCACTACTCCTAGCTTGGAATTACAAAATCTTATGATGATCCATGTTTTCGGTAACCTGCTTATCTACCTTAATATACCATTGATAATACTGTCGAATAACGAATAAGGGATCGTGTTGATAGCTGTGTGTCCGTTTTAAAGTCTTTCTTATTGATGTAAGATAAGGAATTTCAAATTTCAGCGCTGGACGGATCAAAGATAAGAGAGAAGTTACACTTGACGTCAACCCTCATTCTTATAAGCAGGGTTGATCCGATGTCGGATGGTTACGTGAGGCCGACCGGACGTTTCATATTGGGTCGTGTGCCGCGAGATTTTTTGTTTGGCAAATACAAATAATTTGGCTATCATGATCATACAGATTGAGATATAGTCAGGATAGTGATCATCACCATAGAACCTACAAGAAGACCAGCCTGTTCTGCATACATAATCAATACGCCATTGCAAGTTGAAGAGGGTAATAGACATCGTTGCGGAAGACCGCATAAGATCACGTTTGTTGCAAAGGCACAAAGCGCCAGACAGGCACGGCTCATGCCACGGTGTGAACATGATGAACATTGAATGATGAAAGCAACATTTTTCCTTCATTGCAATTCACTTTGATGTGATGCTTCGTTCAATGCTCATCAAGCCATTAGGAAGTTATCGACGGTATCGCATTTCAACGTTTGAGCTTTTCAATTTGCTATCATCACGACCACTAGTTGACTTCACCGCCAACGAATCGTTAGGATCATCGATGAAACATAACAATACTACACAACGCGCTCACAAAATCAATAACGAGATGTTCATAAAACGCGAACTCTCCTCAACTCCCTCTTTGGCCGATAGTGTACCAACAGCATCTACATCGCAATCAGTGAATGTACTATCGTCAGCTACATCAAGATCATCTATCGCCGAATCAAGTGGATATGGCTCAACATCAAGTACACCGAGAAGAACGCCTAGAACTGTACGTTTTCTGTAGATTCCTCGGCTTATCGTAACTCTTCATACTGAAGGGGGAATCACTGCTACACTGGCTGACTTTTCACCCGTTATATAGTCTTCCAAGCGGAAACGGAAACTAGATTACCGTGAAGAATCCGAAATATACTTGATGGAACGTATATTGACTAGATCATGGGAAAAATCTATCGGTCCAAGTGGGAAACTGGAATATCAATATTTAGTCAGATGGCAAGATTACGAACCAAAAGATGATACTTGGGAATATAAAGAAAATCTGATGTTTGGCTCAAGTCGCTCAGTGGAGGCTTTTGATGCGAAACGTGAGTGCTGCTCCGTAATTCATATCGTAAAGTATATTGCCCAAACGTCTAATCATAATACGCGGGAAATGCGATTATTTGGTAGGATATTTACGCATTAAAATGTCTTTATAGCTCTTCCTTTCACGATTCTGAAATCACGTAAAGCCAAATCTATGGAATACTTGGTGAGATATTGCGATTCATCCAGAATTGAACCTTCGCCTCTATGCGCAACGGAATGGCATAATCAATATCAGATGGAGAAAATTGGTAAATTAGATAAAGCATCAATTTCAAAAGCTTTAAAGGACTTTCACGCAGGGATCTCAACGGAAAGGATCAGTAGAGTCAGGTCAGATTCATTACCAAAAGGTAAGCTCGTCCTCCTCTTCCGCTCCTATTCCTCATCAGTATCCTCTGCCTTGGTACAACTTCTCTCTGACAGTTTGGCTAGACGTCTTCCAGCCATATGCTATTTGTTGTGCATGTCTGAGAGGTCAATCGCTGATAATATGATGTGAACTTCCATAGATCGGACTATTCTGGCGATTTTTGACAGGAAGGATTACAGGGCGAAGGCTAGCTCGAAAGGAAAGATTAAAGCATATTACGTCAAGTGGCAAGACAGCACAACTATAGGAGAGGAATGGATACCTTACTCAACCATCCTGAAGCGATTTGAAGATTACAGCAAGCAATTTATCAAAGACTGGGATACAGAAATGGGTTACGACGATGTATGGAGTAACAAGAAGAAAGCCAAAGATATACCAGGTGAGTCAAATCATCCTGAGTCGAGACTCCCTGGACATCACCGCCATATATGTGTTTCTGGACTGTTGAGGACGGCAATCGTCACCAGTGTCCAGCCGATTTTCGCCAAACGCAGTTACAGACAAAGGAGTCGCATTCAGCTGACTTGTATTCGTTTTAGTAATAGCACCTTCTGATTATGATTTGGATCGTTTGCGGAATATGCAGGCAAACAAAGACTTGCTTGAGAAATTAGGTTTATAAAGATATTGTCTGACGGATCTTGTTGTAACCTTATCAATTGCTTGTATAATAATACCTATGAATATTGAATATCATTGCTCGATCGAGCTCTAAATGTAAAGGAATAGGAGCTAAGATCAATAGTCGAGCACAAGTTTACAATTCATACAGCTTGTATAGGCCATCGAATTCTATCCTATGAAGTCGCTGTACGTGTCATCAATCAAGCTGATGATGACATACAGGAATTACAACCGCACACGTATGAAGGTTTCAGAAGCGCACAAACTTCTGAAATCACGTAAGTCGATCTCTTCCCACTCGGAGTACATCGCAATTTCCCTCCGGAACATGCTCTGAACGGGTACTAAACGCCACTTGTGATGAATAAGCATCAATCAACGGTTTTTTTACCTGTACTACTACAGCAATACTGTTCATTCTTCTAGAGGAAGAGAAATCAGCAAAGAAGGTTCCGAAGCAATCAGGAGCCTGGTTCCGTTTGCTGAGAAGTAAGTTCAGGTATTATGAAGTGAGCGTTTGAATCGAAAGAGACCTTTTCATTCTCATTCGTAAAAGATGTCGATTGTGGTCGCAACTCGTTCCAGACATACTGTACCATAACAGAACCTGGATTGTGTCGATCCCCTACTCTGCTCATCACAATTATATAAGTCTATGACCTCAACACCTGAACTGTCACATAGGTAAGAGGAATCTACTCAATCTGCTTCATCACTTTTTCCGCTGAGCGGTTGTTGCTGATCAGGGCAATCCAGGTTCAATGAAAAGTTTCAGGGTCCCAAAAATTCGGCAGTTTTGTCCTGAATCTCCACAGCGGTTTTTTTTCTATGATAATTTGGTTCCGCTAATGCCAGACTACAATCTGTTGTAATGTATTACACAGCTCATTAGAAATTTGTAATTAAGTATAACACAGAGACGGTGATGGAACATAATGCGTACCATACCATACAAGAAACCTTTTTGGGAGATTAAAATATATCGTCATTACCATGTTACCTAAAAAACTACCATATAGCCTTGATAGAATACAATTTTCAACAGTCAACTCCTACAACATTATCATTCCTTCTTATACATACTTCTACGTGCTTCACGAATATCAAAATTAAGATCTTGATTTATCTACTAGTACTGTAAACAGATAATCAACCATACTTTGCAATCCAGAGCAACATTGTAAAGGCTTCGGGAATAGGAAAACGCGCTCCACTTGATTCCGAGCAAACCTCGTTTCCAGCTTTTTCTACCTTCACCAACGAGAATACCAAATCGACCAAAAACAAGATAAGAAGATCCAATACAATCATTAATCCTTCTCAATTGCAAAGAGAAAAGTGTCAAGGAAGTAGATGAGATTGTGTGGATGTTCATGCAAGAAAGGCAGAGTGATTGTTAACAAGGTATTTCGGTTTAGCCCATGGAAACAAGGTACAAGTGTTTATTAACTGAGAAAAGCCTAAAGGTGAAAAGAATTTTATCAAACTTTCGTGAGTACAAAACATGAGCGATATGGTATAACCAAAATAAACTAAACGAAACCTATTTGTTATTTTGAATTAATCAATTCCTTTTTCTCTTCTTGAATTTTCACATGAATTTACTGACGTCGACTCCCCTCGTTGGTAGATCATGGGACACGAATCGGATACTAAACCATCCCAACCTCATCCTCCAGTTCATCGACCATCTTCTTCTTCTGCTGCTTTCCTACATCACCTTCACACTGATCCTTCTTCGCATCATATAACACTCTCAGCTAGTCATAATGGTGCTGGACCAAATTCCTCTCCTAGGTCAATTTCAGTACCTTTAGAACCAACTGTAACTTCGCAAATTAACAAACATTCACGTTCACCAACTAAATCAACAACATTTCCCCTAACTCCAAAACCTCAATCTTCAGCTGGTCCATCTACCATAAGCAGCTTAAGTCGAAATTCATCGACGTCAAAGAGAAGTAGACCAAAAACTGCTCCTGGGATTAAAGATAGTTATTCAGCTTCATCTCCACCTATACCAATTGATCCCTCTACTCTCTCACCAATACAATCTATTGATGCAGCAGGTTTAACAACAGATGAGATAGCGCAAATTGCTGAATCTGGAGATTCATGCTTAGCTGCATTTGCAAGTGAGGAATCTGGAATTACAGATGCTATGGATATGCTCTCAGTCTCGAGTGACAGTGGAAAGCATGGAAAAACTTTATTATTAGGAAGAGCTGGTACATTAGCTGAATCATCAAATGAGCCCGCAAAACCGACCACAAAACATTCTCCACCGATGTCAATGGACTGGACCACCTTTTCTCACGCTTACGCCCACGGTTTATTTGATCCGAATAAAATCCCCAATCCTCCTCATTCAGGTGATACTCCTACCGACGTTCACTCAGCACATTCTTCACCTGGCAAAAGATATTCTTCAACCTTACCACCAAGTTTAGGAGATAGTACAAGTGGATCTGAGGGGTATAGCTCTAAAAGTTCCGGTGGATCAACAATGACCTCTGTTAGCTCAGCACCTTCAACGTCAGCAAGTTCATTTAGACCAGGCTCAATGGCTACAGCAATGGCAGCTAGAAAAAAAGCTTTTGAATTGGAAAATTTACCAGATAGAGCCGCTGAGCAAGTGCTTCGACCTGACAAATTAGCATTACCTTCATATTCACTGGCAGCTGCAACTGTCCGAATGGCAACCTCAGGTTTGAGGGAATCAGATTTCGCCCCGTTAGCTATACCTAGTCCGGAAAGAGAATTGATGGATCCTATGGCTTCTGTGTGTTCTACCGACACAAATAGTACCATGAGAGACAGTGCTAGTTCAGATCCTGGATCTTCAAGATTTCCCCTACATAGAAGTATGTCAAGCGCAGTAACAGGTTCAACATTCAGCAATTTACGGTTACCGACTATTCAGGCTAGTCCCGTTAGTACACCAAGTGAACCACACGGTAAAGGTAAAGCAAAAGTAGTTGCCGAACCAGAAATATCGCCGTATAAAGCTCGTTTAGGTGTTGTCAACAATCGGATACCACCTGCATCCGCTCCCCTAGAGAAAAGAGGAGGGGATTTCGACCCTCCTACCGATTATTTCGGTAACGCATCACCTCTTTCAGCTGGCTCATCTTCATCTTCATCTAACACAGACGATCCTACACCCAAATCGACTGCTCTTTCGAAAACACCTGATCAACCTCACAAATCCACACCACCTCGACCTAGTGTCGATCAAATACCAAGCATTGCTCAACCTGCGGATATTGGTCCCCTATATGAGAAATTAGGATGGCTACCTGCACCTGTACCTCCAGATGAGACCGCTCGTCGTAGAGCTTTATACCGTTTCAACATTTTACACAGTGCTCCAGATCTAAACTTTGATCGTATAGCACATATGGCCAAATTAGTATTCAATCCCAAAATCGTGCTTATAGCTTTGATAGATAGTGATACTCAATGGCATAAAACCCAAAGTGGTTTAGGTGCAGAAGAAGCATCTAGAATATCGAGTTTCTGTAGTCATTCGGTTCTCGCTAGGTGAGTTGTTTTACACTTGTATTGCTGTAGATGCTCATTTGCTTTCTCGCAGGTCCGATGAACCTTTCGTTGTCTTAGATACAAAGCAAGATTGGAGGTTTGAAAACAATCCTCAAGTCGTTGGACCCCCTCATATTCGTTTCTACGCCGGTGCTCCTTTACGTACGGCGGATGGCCACAACGTTGGTAGTCTCTGCATAATAGATGATAAACCTCGTGCCGAGTTCCCTCCTAGATCAAGGTTAATTTTGAAAGAGTTTGCAGCTGTAGCTATGAGAGAAATGGAGCTTTGGCGAGACAAGGTGAGTAATGTTCATGTTTTGTGACTCTACAGCCAGCTGACATCTTACATAGCTTCAACTTCGGGTTCGTGATAAAATACAAACGTCTATGGAGAAATTCACAAGGGAATGTCTTGAAATGGATGCTACCTCAACTGCGTCGAATGCTGAGGCAGCAGCGAAGATGGATCGGGTATACTCACGTGCCGGCCAGCTTGTGTGTTCAACGTTAGATTTGGATGGATCTTTCATCCTGGACATCAGTCAGATCGAAATGACGCAGATAGATACCCCAACAGGAAGGCAAACTATGTATCGGGCAGATCCTTATAGCACCTCAGAACAACAGTCTCCAGTTTTAGAAAGAAGCGAAGCATTCGGACCAGTAAACGCATTCCCTGTCTTGGCAACTACGCCAACTTCAACGCCAACTCGACCGCTTAATTCATACGAACACGAAAAGCTATCAGATTTCTTACGAGATCATAGGGATGGTAAAATATTCGAAGGTATCGCTCCGGTCTGGATTAGATATATGTTTCCGCAGAAATTCAGGTATGGAATGGTTGTGCCTATCTATGGCGTTGATCAGCAACCTTTCGCAATGATTTGCGCTTATACAACGAATAAAGCAAAACAATTCTTGGAAGGATACGAATTACAATTCTTGCGTGCTATCGGTGTCATCATATTATCAGCTGTCCTCAGAAGAAGAATGGTTTTAGCTGATAAAACAAAGAGTATATTAATATCCTCAGTCAGTCATGAGCTAAGAACACCTCTACATGGTATTTTAGCTGCAGCGGAATTACTCAGCGATACACCTTTAGATACAAATCAATCAGCTTTCTTGAAAACAGTCCAGACTTGTGGTAACTCTTTGATTGAAACCGTTAATCATGTTTTGGATTTTACAAAATTATCTGGATCAGCAAGTGGTAAATCAACTAGTGGTGGAAGACTGGGAAAAGTTAATTTAGCTGCTTTGGTTGAACAAACTGTTGAGGGTTGCTGGATTGGTCAAAGAGCTAGATTCTTCATGGGTGATGCAGATATTGGTAGTTTCTATGCTCCACCTACAACAAGTGGTCTAGTACCCAAATCTCAGCGGGCTTCAGTCGGTGAAAAATTAGCTCATGTAGAAACCGTCATTGATATCGATCAAAGGGACAAAGTAAGTTAAAGAGATTGTCTTCCTCTGTCGGTAGAATCATCATATTGACCTTATCCTTGTTTTAGGGTTGGATGGTTCGTTGCGAGAAAGGTGGTCTTCGCCGAGTTCTCATGAATCTTGTTGGGAACTCCTTTAAATTCACAACAGTAAGCTGGATTTCTCGTTTCATCCCAGCTCCGATATATGCTGATTGTTCTGCGCCTCAGGACGGTTACGTTCAGATCACATTACGAGAAATGCCTCATCCTCAAGGCTCCAGTACAATTCCCGTCGAAATGGCCGTCATAGATACTGGTAAAGGTATTGGAAAAGATTTCTTGAAAGACCAGCTTTTCCACCCATTCTCTCAGGAGAATCCTCTTCAAACAGGTACTGGTCTAGGTCTAGCGATTGTCAACTCGATTGTCAGGTCAGAAAACGTCAATGGAAAAGTCGATGTTTGGTCAGTAGAAGGAATGGGTACTGAGATTAGAGTATCGTTCGACGTGGAAGTGGAGGACGATGACGATGATACCTCGTCCAATTCATCTCACATCTCATCAGGAACCACATCAATAATAGGTCAAGGATACGACATAGCTTTCGTTTCATTCCAACAAGAACATCGAGGCCACCGATTATCATTAGAAGTCCTATCAATGTATGCTAACGCATGGCAATTTGGCGTAAAAGAAGATCCTTCACTTGGGGATATTTTGGTCATCAATGATGATGAATCACTCATAGAAGAGTATAGCGCGCAAGGTAAAGCTATAATATTGACTATCTCCATAAGAGCACCTGAAATGAACCGGCGAGCGGAAGCTTTGAATAAAAATGGAGGATTCTGTCATTTAATATACAAACCTATCGGTCCAACAGCGTTATATGGTGCCTTGTCTCAAGCTATAAATTGGCTAGAAGATGGATCTTCAGGACCCCATCGAATACATGATAGTCGATATCAAAACAATCACGACAATGATGATGATTTCGATATCAGTAATCAATCCAGGCCTTCAATATCAAGAGGATCATCAGGTGCATCTGCAGAATCGAATTCAACTATATCAGAATTATCTTCTGTTAGATTTGCACAACCATTGAAAGATCATAGATTACCTTTACAAAGAAGAAGATCTGAAGAGAATGAACAGGTTCAACAAGTTACTAGACCTTCTTTAGGTCCAAGAGGTATGACGTATCATTCACCTAGAACAACGGTATCAAATAGAACAACTTCATCATCATTAATGTCATATTCAAATGATGCTTATAATGATCCGTCGACAGCACAATCTTCACCTCAACAAGGATCTGCATCGCCAACATCAACTATATCAACAATCTCTTTAGCTGATGGTGGTGTAATGTTAAAAGCTGCTACTGTACCTACTGAATCACCAAGAAAAGGTAGATTAGCTAGAGTTATGGTTGTAGAAGATAATATCATCAATAGGAGAGTTTTAGGAGCTTTCTTGAAGAAAAGAGTGAGTATCTTTATCGCGCTAGGATTCAGCACTGGTTCAGAAAGATATTTGGAGCTTACTGACTGAAATATAATGTTATAGGGCTTTGAGTACGCAGAAGCTGTTGACGGTCGAGCTGGTGTAGATTTGTTCGAAAGTACACCTCAGAACTACTGGGAGTGAGTAGACTATTTTCAATTGATTTCCACTCGGACTCTTAAAATCGCATTTGCTAATCCATATTTGATCGATCTCATAGCGTGATTTTGATGGATATTTCCATGCCTGTGATGAATGGACATGACGCTACAAGAGCTATACGTAAGATTGAAGCTACAAGACGTGATGCTCCGCAAGATATACCATTCGTTCCACCACCTGGAAGACCAGTATCTATACCACCTTTGAAAGTTGTTCAAGCTAGAGCCAAAATATTCGCTTTAACTGGATTAGCTACCCAGGATGATAAGAGGGAAGCTTTCGGTAGTGGTGTTGATGGATAGTGAGTGTCTTTTCCTAGTCCCTCTCCACACTTCAATGTGAATAATCAAATTTGCGATCATCGATATTGACTTGATGTTTCCCTTATAGCTTGGTAAAACCTGTTTCATTAGCTAGTTTGGATGCAATCTTCAAGAGTGAGTGCCCTATTTTATCGCGTAATCTTTGTGGAAGAAGAATAGGAACTGACCGATGTTTATTCATTTTAATCCTTCAGAGATTGGCTTTTAGGAAGTGTGTGGCATCCGATCTACTCATTCTGATCAAAGTAGATTCAAAGCTATAGATTCTGATTCATCAGAGAGGCTTTACAATTTCTAACCCTCTTTTCTTACGTTTCAATTTGAACTTTCTTACATTATATTCAGAACTTTCATTGTAATCCATGCTATAAAAGCATTTTGTAAAATATTTATAGTTAATAGTTTTCTCTCTTAACCCAATTTATTTTCACCATTTATAGATCATAATGAGCTGGTTCAATCATATCAAAGAGGACGAATTCTAGATCACCTCTTTGATTGACCTGGAAATCTAATGCATTCATTATTAGATGGAAAAACATCAACAAGCAATATTGCATTGTGTTACCATTCGATTAATAAAGAGACGTCAAATAGTAATGTTCCATATAGTGTGGTACTTTGGCAATAATGACTGTCTCATTTTTATTTATGATTACAAACAGGTTAAGATCAAACGATGAAAACATTACAGCACTCGAGATTGACAGGCGGTTGCCCGACTTGACACTTATTGATTGATACAGTACCTAATTTCAACTTATCCACTGTAGATACATGTCTGTCTACAATATTTATGATATTTCACTATAGTCCTGCGGGACGGTCCGTACGCTGAGAAACAACTCTCCCACAAATTCCTTCCAAGCCCTATAGTGTTATTCCCATAAAAGATACAGTACCTCTACAAGCTTTTAATTCAATCGTGATGAGGCGTATTCATCTTCTATGACCGTAGATCAAAGGAGAGTAGCTCAAGAGCGTTACTAAATGGCGGTATAATTTACAAATGTGATTATACTGCTCACCTATTTGGCCCCATAATTTGAGATGAATTCCTGTTATGAAGGCGACAGAGGGTGCGATGAATGAATACAATCAGCTGAACTGTCATCTTTTCACACTTTTTCTGAATAGCTTACAGAATTATCAACCCGATAAGCTTACCTATATCCTCTCACTCATAGGTCTTGTAGGGTCGAAGCGAGCGGCCAACCATTGCCAATCATCCTCGTCGTAATCGGTATCCGGCTTTGGATCGAGCTTTGAGATGCCGTATCTATTCTTGATTCTGATCAACATGAGCTGCAAAAGCTCAATTTGATATTCGGATCCCAATCTCGAAAACCATGCTTGGAAGTAGTTTACGTCTACTACGCAACCTTTGATCCCCTGGTAATCACACATTCTTTCACATTTATTCTGCCCGCAGAATTGAGGTATCTCAAAGTTCTTCATATGCATCAGCGCTTGGCCAGCGAATTCCTTGTCGTGATGTACTGAAGCTAAACGTAGTACTTCTTCTGGTTGGCGTTGTGCGGAAAGGCAGATTTCCGAGCGTATTATCGAGGTCCACTTAATATCACACAGAGTAAAATCCAGAAGTTTGTATAAATCCATTAATAAGTCGAGATCGCATGTCAAATGTTGGAGAATCAGGATTTTATGCGCAGGGCGAGCTGTTGCGACATCTAGAAATGCCTTGACTGTAATGGATGGGAAGTGTATGCTGATCGGTTCTCTATTCTTCTCAGTTGCTGAAGGTGGAAGTGATAGAATATCTGCAAAGAATTTACTGCGAGTAAATTTGCGAGTGTGAAGTAGAGCAAAATGTTTGGTTATAGTCAGCGAAGCAGGAGGACCCTTTTCTTTAAAAGTACGAAAGGAATTACACTCAGCTGAAGGGGATGACAAGAAGGTGAGACATATGTACCTGAATATTGAGAGACCGTAACTGTGTGCCCGAAATTCTACTTTATCACTTGAAATGATGATTACATCCGCTTTTGGGTCGCAATGGTCTGTATCGAGAGTGGTCTCTGGAGATTTTTGTACGTCTCCCATGTTGCAATATCAACTGTGAAACTTGATGATGTCGGGTTTACAATCTACGGTGTGCTAAATGGAGGTGTAAGTAAAAATAGCTGACAAGGACTGAAGTAGAAGAAGGAAGAAAAGAAGAGATTGAGGAGTTTCATCTCGTCCCATCTTTCGTGTTTAGAAAATTATATTCAGGAACTGCATGTTGTGTACTGTGAGCTTTGACCTCTATTGCAATTATCAAATGGTCAATGCGCAAGATCAAATCAAAGTTGACGGTGTCCTTAATGTATTACTGTATATAGCGAAATGCCACAAATGACATTATTGCATCCACAAATAGCGATTCTTCCTTCCTCTTTTATATCATAACTTTCTCCTTCAATACCTCGTATTTTCAGTACGAATCATCAACATGTCTTTAGAAGCAGTTTCAACATCATCTGAAACCTCCAAACCGGTCCTTCATGCGGTCCATTGTGATCCATGTCACGATGTGGCGTTAATCTCGAATGATAATGTAGAATTTCGTGCAAGTAGTTTTCAGTTGTCCAAAATTAGGTAAGCCCTCATTCTTCCCCTTGCTATATACGAGATCGAACTATACATAGGATTCACCATATAATTTGACAATTAGCTGATGTATACATATATACATCCACATCGTTTAGTGGCTTCTTCGCCGATGCTTTCAGCATTCCAGCACAGCAAACGACATTCCGAGAGCCGATTTACCTGGATTTCAAGTCAGAAACCATTTCACACTTCCTCGACCTTATAGCCATCCCATCAGGTTTTTGGAAGGAGTATCTGAAGGTTAGCTCGACATTCACTCCTCACACCCTCGGAGCCCTTCTTTCCCTTGTAGAGTTTGCTCTCTGTGAAGATTCAATCACAAAACAAATTCGCGACGGTCTTTGTCACTCCGGACGAAACCTTCCTTTAGATTTACTTGTGATTGCTTCCGATCGGGATGATTTGGAATTAGCTAAAATCGCCATAGCACATATGGATACCGCTATTCGAGCTCGGCATTTACTACGATCATTCAAGTCAATCTATCCAAAGCTTCGACCCGATTATCAGGTTGAACTCACTGCTCGTCTCTTCCAAAATTGCTATGAATGGCACGATATCAGCATTGAGTTCGATCCAAAATTATCAAACCAATCGAAACATGCAGAAGAAGATCCTTCCAATCGTTCAAATAGCGTCGTAAATTCAAGGGCATTTACGAAACCGATAGAAAGGGAAGAATTACTTGACGAAACACCGAAAAAGTTTAAAGCATGTCGTCGACCGCTGTCCGCAAAACGTAGTCGTAGTTGAAGTGATGTACACGTATGTTAGAAGTAAATCCAATACGTGCTATCAAGCATCAATTTCGGATCGAATGTAACGCTGTAAACAATTATATATTTTATTATAGATAACCAAATGATATCACTGAGGAACGGACTCGTTCCTCTTTCCTTCTTGAAATTTGGGAGAATCTTCATTCGCGGTTAATACATGATCAGCGGGAACGGGTCACATGGTTTGGGGAGATTCCATCAATGGCGACATAGCTCAGTTGGGAGAGCGCACGACTGAAGTTCTCATTCGATTCTTTAATCGTGCGGTCCCTGGTTCGATCCCGGGTGGCGCCACAATTCATGTTCATATCAAACGTTTTAGAATAGTTGTTCTTCATCAGCGGTATATACTTTTAGTATCGGAGTTCGTCCATTCATGGACGTTTCAATGTCTTTTTGCACTAGTGTCCCGAGTATTCTACCTGATATATATGTATAAAGTGGACTTGTCTCGGATAAGCTGAAAAGAGCGGTCAAAATTATACGGTAAAAGGATAGGTTAGTTTGCATCAAATCTATAAAATCGTTAAATTAGGATAATCTATTCAAATAGTGTCCTGAGCTACATATTCCGTTTTTCCATCATCTAAAGTATATCTATAACACGGCTTAGAAGGGTATTGGGCGAAGGTAAAAGTGTATAACCAGATAAAAGAAATGGAAACCATGAAAAGAAGATGTTGAACGTGACATGCTTTTGAACCTGTCAAAAGAGTTTCAAGTGGAATGATAAGATTGAGGAGATGTTCTATAGTAAAACGATGAGACAAAGAGAGATCAAAGAGATCATTCCAAATGAGATATTCAAGATAGGTCGTTCCGATCCACTTTTAGCAGATGTGGAAGATGATGTTGAGTTTGAGGATGAAGTCGCATTGGAGGATGAGACGGTACCGTTTGACAAAGTTGACGTTGAATTACTTTCTGAATTTGATGTCGTTGTTGAATTTGCGAAAAATTTTCTTGTTACAGTTGAAATATCGATATTTGTATAAGGATTAGCGTAAGAAGGGAAATAAGGCATATTTTGATCACCTTGTAAAGGATTATAAATATCTAAACAATATGTAGAATTTTCAGAATAAAATGGCCAAATTTTTTCAGATGGATCTTCAGGTAACCAATTTTGAGCAGCTGATTGTGTCCATGACCAAGGACCAGCTAATTCATGATGTACAGACCAAAAAATCCAACCTGCACCTAATTCATAAACATTTGATTGAACTTCCCAAAATTGTCTCATAAATAAATTAGCTTCATAAGATGAAGTAATATTTGAAATCATTTGATCTAAAGTTATACCAAAACATGATTGATAATCTACACAATATGTATTTGTACCTAAAGAAAATTCACCAACTATTACAGGAAAATATTTTTGAGCTTCTTTTAATGCAGCAGATTGATAACATATAGTATCTAAATGTTCTTGATAAGTTTTTTGATCAGCTCCACCAAAAGCATCATAAATGTGTGTATCTAAAGCGTAATTTGTCCAATTTAATCCTAATGTTGGTTCAGACCAAAAATATTTCCAATTTAATACAGGTTGAAAAGCATCATGAATAACAACCATAACTTCTTTTGAACCTTGAATTATATGTTCATTATTTCGAACAACTTGATATCCTTTAACGTAAAAATCAGCTAAAACATCAAATTTCATTCCGGCAGGATTATATTCTAAAATATGAGGTTCATTTGTTAATTCAATAGCTTTTACAACACCATCAAATTTGTCTTGCGTAACGAATTTTGTCATTTCAGCTAAAGCTTCCATAGCTCTGTCTAAATTTGTGGTATTTGCTTGAAATCCAATATCACCTTTATATCCTGAATGATCTTGACCGTTTTGACTCCCAGGTAATCCATGTAAATCCATCATAACGTCCAAACCGTACCAACTTGACCAATTCAAAGCTCTTTCCAGATAAGGTAATTGACCTTGAATATATGGTTCATATTCCTCTGGATCAACCCATGACCAATATCCCATAGGTATTCTAACTGTATTTAAACTATAATTAGCGAAACGTTTGAAGTCATCTTCTGTGATATAGGTATCCCAATGTTTTTCTAATCTAGTTAGAGATTCGTTTTTGCCAAGTACCGATGTGAAAGTCCACTAAAATTACATAAACATAAAGTAAAGTCAATCTCACATATATCTTCCTGATATAATATTCGTGATGAGCATGTACTTACCTCATCATTGATGTATTGTTGATTCAAAGGAGCTTCATCGAAGAAACTGGGCATCATCCAATTTTCCATGATAAACCATCCTCCTAAATTGACACCTCTAACTTTATCGCCTGCAACCGATCCTGCTGGTACTCCTCCTGGCTCGGTATACCATGATGATAATGCTGAGGTTGTTGGAGCAAGATAGAGGAGGGCCGAGAGTGTTGTGAGTGTTGATAAATTGATCATTGTTGAGAGATGTAAAGCGATAATCGATTATCGCAGGGAGATGTCCAGCAATGGGGCTGAATACACCGAATAAAGATGGTATTTAGTTATATCTATGATGTGATTTGAGTTAACTTGTCAAAAGTCGATAAGTGAGGATTGATTTTATCTTCTAGTTGCCACAAAAGAGTGTAATGTGAAAAGAGAGTGTGCTCGTTGAAAACCAGATGAAACTAGTCTTTTTTTTTATTGTAACATATGGTAAGATAACAGGTTGAAGGGAAAATGATTGATCGGTATTGATCAAAGGTCTGTGTTGAGACTAACAGTTGAGAATTGTTGTTTCAGGTAACAACGAATGATGTAATGAGCGTGTTGTATAGCGACAAAGGACCTTTTGATGCCTATGAGATAGATGAAAGGATACAAAGGATTTATAAAGAGGTGATCGATTGAGATATGTAAACGTATTTGAGGGTGCCAAATATGTAAATTGTTATGCTTTTTGCCAAGTTAATTGTTTGTTTAAATCGATTAAACAGTTTCTGATGTTTTGATAAATTACAAAAAAACAAAGTTTGGAGATGAATCAATATAGGGTATTTAGAGTTACCGAGTGAGCGTATAACGACGTGAAGATTTTAGTAGCACGCCCAAGCAGAAGATGTAGTATCCGCTGTTTCAATCGAGTCTGCGCTTGACTACCTGGTCATCAAGATGTCAAAATGGCAAGTATAAGTAGAAAGTCGCTTCGAGAGCGTTGGAGGAGATCGAAAAGACATCAGCAAACAAGGTCATTGCTGTGCATGGGATAGCATTGACCTGAAGAACGCTTGGAACGCTTGGACCATCCTTGTCAAGTGAAAATTGATATGCCAAGAAAGGTAAAAAGGTCAAATCAAAGGTCAAACACGTCAAAGCATGTCTCTTTTGTTCCCCTTTTATTTTACCTTATTGCTGTTGTTGTCACATTTCAGAAACGTTTCGCGTTTTTAAGCTTGAATGACCCTTGGCAGCCGGGTTCCTGTCCAAAAACCCTGACAGCTTAGAATGGGAATACTGTACTAGCCAAATTAGGTGTGCGTTGTGGCTAGATAGAAATTCGACAAGCCTATACTCCTATTCGACATGTGGCAAATTATTTGTATTGTTGTTCCGCGCGCGTCGAATGGATGACAACATGAGCAAACTACAAAGTGAAAGAATTGAATACTGTATTCGAATAGTCAAAACAACGAAACGTAAGATAGCTTTTAGCTTTGAGCTATATTTATACATCAAGTCCCACAATCATCAATCACCTTGTTGATCGTCTCGAAGCAAGATGTCATCAAGAACTCGAGCTAAAAGAGCATCAATCAGTAATGCTTCAGGAAATATAGCTGAATCATCTACATCAAGATCAACTAGAGGAGGTAGAAGGGCAAAAGCTGAACCGGAAGTAGAAATAGAAGAAGGAGAAGAAGATTCACTTACATTAGGCGGAGAAGAAGCATTGGCATTAGGTGAAATTGAAGATGATAATATAATCGTGGATCAACAAGATCCCGACGAAGGAGAAGAAGAGGAAGAAGAAGATTATGAAGAACCCAAATCAATGAAATCCAGATCTGCGAGAAATGTAAGAGGTAAAGGAGGTAAAGCTAAAAGACAAAGTATTGCAAGATCAAAGAGTAGAGGAAAAGCAAAAGCTGATTCAGCACCAGAAGAAGCTGCAGAACAAGAAGAAAATTTTGAAGATGATGATCATGCAATAGAAAGTAAACCTTCAAGAAGACTAAGAAAGAGTGTTAGTTATAAAGAAATACCGATTGAAGAGCCTGAAGATGAAGATAATGGGGATGATGACGAACAAGGTGAAGATGAGGATGCAGAGGGTGAAGTGGAAGAAGAAGAAGAAGAAGTTGGTAAGTAGCATATCGATGATTTCTTCTTTACTCGTGCAACAATGTAAGCTTATCTGTAAGTTGATTTTTATTGATATAGCACGAAAACCACGTAAAAGACAACCACCTGTCAGATTATCGTCTCAGACGTCAAATATAACACCACGTAAACGAAATTCAAGATCTTCAGTGATGAAAACTACACCTTCAAAATCAGCTAAAAAACCTATAAAGGACAACAATGATGAAGATGTAGA
Source organism: Kwoniella dendrophila CBS 6074 (assembly GCF_036810415.1). Classification (NCBI taxonomy): domain Eukaryota; kingdom Fungi; phylum Basidiomycota; class Tremellomycetes; order Tremellales; family Cryptococcaceae; genus Kwoniella; species Kwoniella dendrophila. Next base: position 889,717 of record NC_089480.1, read on the forward strand.
AGGAGAGGATGATGATATCGAAGGAGAAGGAGAAGAGCAAGAAGAAGGGGATGATGACGATGATGATGATCAAGACGAAGATGCAAAAGATACACCAACATCAAGATTTGAAAAGATACCTGGTGGTTCAGGTAGAGGTGGATTTAGTGTTAAAGGTGCTGCAGCTGCTGCAGCAAGAGCAAGATGGGATAAAGTTAGAAGAGAAAAAATTGAAAGAGGTGAAGATCCTGATGAACCTCGTCATCATACATCTTCATCAAGAAAACCAAAAAGGAAAAGAGATCATGTTGTACAAGATGCTGATCATGTGGAAAGTGAGTAGTAATATCATTCTTTTTTTATCGATATTCTCGCTAATGAGATGAAATCGATTTTAGTGGATTCAACTATCACGGTAAAAGGGGTAGAATATAAAGTAGGAGATGATGAGTTGATATTAGATGATGACGAAAAAGGAAATGCAAAAGTAGATGCGGAAGGTAGATTACTAGGAGGTGAGCTCAGATCTCAGGCTCTATGTAATCATAGCCGTGCAATGCTAAAATCTTTCCTTTCATGTACAGGACGTGAATATAAATTAGTGACATTCACTTCAGCAACCCGACGTAATCCAGAAAAACTGTATACAATGACGATAGATGCTGCTAGAGCGTGTGGATATTCAGATTCATTAGCATTTTTAAGAAGATGTCCACAAATACTGAAATTATCTTGTACAGCAGAAGAAAGGCAGCTGTTAATTGATATAGGTAGAATTGCAGGTAATTTAAAGCATAGACAAGTCACTATGGTTTCAGTTAGAAATGTATATAAATTGATGGGTGCTAGGGTAGTGAAAGGTGAGCTGATAACATTCCCAAATTTACTTATAAATTGATCAATGGCTGATATCGATCCAATTCCAATTGATAGGGGGTAAATGGGTGACGGATGATTATTATGAAGATGAATCTTTAGAAAAATGTAAAGAAATGGGATGGGAACCTGGAAGTTTAGCAGAAGATGAAGATTTGATAAATCAACAACAAAACAATAATTCAGAATTAAATAAATTGAATAGTTTATTGAATGAGAGTGGATTATATAATCAAGGAGGATTAGGAAATAATCAAGGTGAAAGAGGAGGTGGTGGTGTAGGAGGAGGAAAATATATATATAGTTTAACGCCATTTTATACAATTGGTGGAATTACAACACAATTTGGATTAAATAATGGTTTTCAAGATCCATTTACAGATGCTGGTTATGGAAATAAAAGACAAAAATTAAAATCTGCTGGTGTAACTTATGAAAATTATTTATATTTAACTTCAAAAGAATCTTTAAGAATTAATCAAGAATTAAATTTAATTAGAAATCAACATTTAAAACCAATAAAACCAAAAAACGGTAATGAAAATGATTTAAATGTTTGGGTTTATAGTAAAGAAAAACAAACTGATCAGATTCCACCTTCCACTAACACCACTACTACTATTAATGAAAAGAAAGAAGAAAGTGTTGAAAGTTATAATAATCATGAAAATAAATTGTTACATCCTGGATTGGATAGAAAAAGAAGTGGTTTATCAAGAGAAGTTACGAGGGGATTAACTGAACAACTTGAAGAAGATGATGAAAAAGAATCAATTCAACCGATACAAAATGATATCGAAATGAACGAGAATGACGATACTTCTGAGCAAGTCATACATAAAGATTCAGATCAACCTGAACTCATCGTTGAGAAACCCAATCAGATAAATTCTAGTTTCCACTGGGGATTAGGTAGTTGGTCTAAAGGAGTAGTGAAAGCTGTATACGAGGTAAGTGCAAATAGGAATATCTTGTCATTTATTCGTTAAATCCTTTCTAATCACCCTGTAAGAAGCGGATCTCATCACTGATACATCACTTGATTTCATTTATGATCTATCCTTAGCCACACACAAATACACCTCATATACCACAAAATACACAACCAACTTCATCGTCATCATACGATAGATTATCATACCAACCGATACTGAATTCTTCTTCTTCTTCTCAATCCTATTCAAACAATTCAATCAAAGGTATATCTAGTGTTGAATATGTATTTGAAAATGATCAAGAGAAAATACAGAATGAAATCAAGGATAAAGAAAAACAAGTATTGGATGCTATAGAATGGGAAAAACAAATGAGAAAGAAAAGAAGGATACAAGTTGTTTAACATTATATCCCTAAGAAGGAAACGAGGAAGGAGGGGGAACGCTTGGTTATTGATTTTCTGGGATTTTGCTGTATATCTCACATATAGTTACACATCTAACTTATGAATATAGTGGTACATGTATATGTTACAGTATATCCAAATAACCACAAATAGGATGATTACCTTTGAGGTTAGAACACCGATCCATTTAGTAAGTATACATGCAATGCAACTGCTTAAAAATACATCTATTCATCTATATACCTCTTCTACTAATCTGTGATTCCAGAATTATTACCACTACTCCTCCAATCTCAGCTTATTTCCCTTTAAAAACAGCTTTTCTTTTCTCTTTAAAAGCTAATAAACCTTCTTGTCTATCTTCAGTATCTAATAAACCATTATAGACTCTTCTTTCTAAATCTAATCCATCTTCTAGAGATAATGCAGTTGATGATGAAATAGCAGTTTTTGAAGCTGATAAAGCTAATGGAGCAGAAGTTAAAATCTGTTTTGATATTGTTAAAGCTGCTTCAAAGGGTGTTTCAGGTGATTTTGCGTATTTATTCAATAAACCTAATTCATCACAAATATGTTATTTGTAAAATGAGAAAGATTATCGGTATTTTTAGCTTTGTCATCTTCTTACGTATCAGCCGAATAATTGAACTGAAAACTAACCTATACGTTCTGCTTCAATACCATTTATATGTCTTCCTGTATATATCAATTCTTTTGCTCTTGAAACACCAATCAAACGAGTTAATCTTTGTGTACCTCCTGCACCAGGTATTATACCAAGTTTAGTTTCTGGTAAAGCCATTTTCGTATTTTCACCTATATGACATAATAAAACGAGGTAGCTGAATCAATTAGAGAATCTCTCTTTATGGATGAGAAAAAATATTCTGTACTACACAAGGGAACAACAAAACAAAACAAAACTCACCACCAACTCTCAAATCACATGCCAAAGATAATTCTGTACCACCACCTAAAGCATAACCATCAATTATACTTATTGAAGGAATTTTAATACCTTCTAATTCTTTTAATAATTCTCTTAACGAATCTAAGAAATTTGATACTTGATTTTGTGACATTGTTTTTCTTTCTCTTAAATCTGCTCCTGAACAAAATGATCCTGGTTGTGATGAATGTACAAGTAATATTCTTGCGGAGCTATATATATGTTTGTGACGTTAGAGTTTCGCAGTAGTTTAAGATAATTATCTGATATGTATATATGAGCTCCTTGATACTCACGCTGATGCCATGGAATTTAGTCTAGCTATACATTCTCTCATCTCCTATAAATATCAAAAGCACAAGGATTCGTCAATTCAGCTTGGACAAGATGTACGCTGCTATTCATCACACTTACGCCTACCATCCTTACACTTATCGCATTCTTCGTTTCTGGTCTATTTAACACTAGACACATCACACCTTCTAACTCTTCATTTGTTACTTTGGCATCCGTGTTTTTCTGTAGATATGGCTGTAAATATGCATGCGGTTCCGTTGATTGAGAAGTGATGAGTGTTCTCCTAGCTATTCTGGAGATTATCGTGGAAGGTAATCTTGGACTTCTTGCCTGCGTCAGCATATAGGGGGACATGGTCAACAAGTCTAGGGTACGAAAGTTGTTTTGGGTCTGCTACAGGATCTATAGCTTGTATATAGCTTAGAATACCATCATGGTTGTCATTATCATCGTTGTCATATAGTTGAACTTGATTATACTCGATACGTCCAACCTCATAAACACCTCGTGATTCAGCATCAAAACATGTAACACATGTGGACATTCCGGTTAACCAATCTTCCGAAAATACAGCAGAGCTTTAAGCATTAAATATCTTACGGAATCAATTCCACATCTTACTTTTTGAAACCCCCAAAATATGCCACATTGAAAAAGCCGTTCTCGGAGTTTGACGGAGTTTCTTATTTCTTTCACTCCTACCGTTCTACCATACAACCACAATAAAACTACCTGCTTCACCATACAAGCTGTACACCATACACCATACACCATACACCATTCACCATACACCATACACCATACACCATACACCATACACCATACACCATACACCATACACCATACACCATACACCATACACCATACACCATACACCATACACCATACACCATACACCATACACCATACACCATACACCATACACCATACACCACACGTTGCATGGCCAGTATGTGCTTGTACTGCTTACTGCATACTCTCACTCACTGACCGATTCTCATTCTATTCTCTCCATTCACTGTCGCCCTCACTCTGCCTCTGCCTTACACTCCTTGGTTTGGTGCTTACACTCCCTCACAATCGACAAAATATCCAATTTAACGATTTCTTGATTTTTGTTGCTTTTTCCATTGATTACCTTACTGACGACTTTGCAGGTACCGTTCAAGGTGAGCTCATCTCTTCTTTTATCATCTCTTTTAGGATATTATAAGACTAAATCCATATTGTTGTCGCTTTACAGATGCAAATTTTCGTCAAGACGTGAGTTTCTATAAGATCAACTATATATAGTCAAGAAGACAGGAATATATAGAGGAAAAAGGATTTGGATGGACTATAGATAGAATGGAAGAACTGATAATTGGATTTTGATATTATAGCCTCACCGGTAAGACTATCACCCTCGAGGTTGAGTCATCCGACACTATCGACAATGTCAAATCAAAAATCCAAGATAAAGAAGGTATTCCACCTGATCAACAACGATTAATTTTCGCTGGTAAACAATTAGAAGATGGTAGAACTCTTTCAGATTACAGTGGGTATCCAAATCTCAATTGATATAAAAGAGGGTTGTTGTTGCAGTTATGGGAGAGGGGAGGCGATTTTGCAACTCGACAAGGGAATTGTTAAAGAAATATATATGTGGGAGAAGTATGCTTCAGAAGCAATCAATATGGGTCAGGCAACACACACAAGCCATCCTCACAATATCTTCACTGCACATGATAGAGATCAGCATAAATGGATATCAGATGGTTAGAACTAGAACAAACAGGATAATGGAAGAATAAACATTCTTCGTCTTGATTTCGTACTAACTCCTTCTCTTCCCTCCGTAGACATCCAAAAAGAATCTACCCTTCACTTAGTCCTCCGTCTCAGAGGTGGTATCATTGAGCCTTCGCTCAAAGTACTTGCCAACAAGTACAACGTGAGTTGATTATATTTTAGCTATTTCATTTTGGAATTAGTTTTCGCTGACTGAGATTTAATGTGCTAAAATCAGTGTGACAAACAAATTTGCCGAAAATGTTACGCTCGTCTCCCACCAAGAGCTACCAACTGCGTGAGTATCTCTTACGAATATACTGTCTATGGCTGTAATGTGTCGACTGACTCAGACCTTCCTTTTCTTCTCATAGCGAAAAAGAAAATGTGGTCACTCATCCCAAATCCGACCAAAAAAGAAGATTAAGAACTAGAGTGTTAGTTGCTTGTATATCATTCTAGCATCTGGTCTCGGGAGTCTTTGTGGGAAGCTTAGGGGTGTATCAAATTGAAAAATATGCATCCTTTCGCTTGATCGATATAAATATAGTCAAATGGATATTGGATAGCATAAGTGAATTAAGGTCTCAAACGCAAGAACTCAACGTGACGAAACGCGAGAAACATCAGATTGTAGTAGCGAAGGCCAAAAGAAAAAACGAGTATAAACACTGACACGAGTAATCAAGGGTCAAATCATCATATGATCGCGGATTTTGTTACATGCTGATTATCACAAATACAAACTGATATTTACATATATAAAGGAACATCTGAGTAACACACATTGAAAGTCGATGTTCATCACCCTCTCCCATGTCGCCTTCTACCAGTTGGAATGATATCAAAGTCGAAATCAGGTGATTCTATGTAATGACCGTCTGACTTGATTTGTGGAATTTTGCTTTTCATATGTTTACTTGGATCAAATGAATTTCCAATAGAAGCCCAATCGTCTTGATTGAAGTTCGACCCAATTGAAGTTGATGAACGACTTGGTGCATTTCTTGTGTGACATCTTAATAGGGTCATTATGAAGAGTTCAGATTGATATTCAGGTGAAAGTTTTGAAAAATCTAGTTTGATTTTTTCCCATTTATCTGCTAAACTTTTGAGGGTTTGGGTTCTACGCGCATTTGAAGCTGCATCAGACACGTACTCATTGTGTTTTGGGATAACAGTATATAAACTTGAAATAGCTTGTTGAGCCATTGAAATATCGTTACGTTCTTCAGCGAATTTAAGTAAATTCATCGGTTCTTTCTCTCCAATTGATTTTATAGCATTTAAAATAGATGTGATCAAATTATCATCACATAAAATAAATTCAACTAAGAGTAAAAGATTTTTGAGCTTTTCGAAAGATTTAATATCTTCAATATATTTTTTGAGGTATGGTTTTGGGATTAATACCATATCAAGGAAAATTGAAATTGTTTCTTGAGAAAAATCTAAACAGATTGGATCTCGACATTTCCCAGTTCCAGAGGAAGGAAGTGGTAGATTAAAAGCATCTTCAAAGAATTTACTATTGATGAAAGAAGTGGTACAACGTATATTCGATCAGCAAACACAGATAAATAGATTGATACGCTGTGTAATCGTTAAAAGAGACATAAGTAAAAATGAGGAAAACCCACCTAACCCTAGATAAATAAAAACTACTAGCTTTCAATTCAACATTATCATTAGAAATTAATGTTACGTCTGCGCTTGGATCACGATGATTCTCGTGAAGTCTTGGCTTCTTTGATGGACCAGCTTCAGAGTTGCGCTGAGATGGCATGATCATTGACCCGATTAGCTTGCTTTGATCGAGGAAGAAATGATCAGAAAATGATTACTATAATCAGATAACGAAATAAATGTGGAAACAAGGTGATCGGTGTCCAAAGGAGTTACTTTGCATTTGCAGTACACTTGAGCATGATCATCAAAATTGGGTCAGTGCGGTGAGCAGCCGATATTCATAGTCCGATAAGATACAGTCAACCAGGTCAAACCACATAGCCGGGTGGTGACTTGAGAAGATCAACCAATTTGAACCTTAATTCTCATGACTCATAAATGTCGTATCATATAATGGTACATCTGGTCTCTTGATATTCCTCAACCTACATGAGCACCAACTGAGACGGTTGCTTCTCATAACTCACCTTGAAATGTGTGCAGGTGTTGCTCTATACAACAGCTGATGTCGAAATGACTAAAATGATTGAATTGATATCTCATCTCAAGACACCCAGGATTTAATTTTGTGTATAAAGAGAGTGATGATGAATGAGCATGGAAGTATTTCCTGACATCGAAGAGGTAAAGGACTCATCAAATCAGATTTCCAGATATCGAATAAACGCGTGAAACAAAAACTACAGCACCCAGGATTCCTAAGTGGTCCCCCACCTTGGTACTAACCGAGCGATAGGTAACTTAAACTGCGCCGATCAGACGAGAGGCGGTGCTTTATACCTTCTATGGCCGTAGATGAGAGTTTTGGCGATATCGGCATCAATATATACCCTTACAAAATTCTGAGGGAGGAGGAGAAACGGAAGGGATCTCCCTTTTTTGGCTACTAGCCTGTTACCAAACGATGTATTCTCACTTCACTCTCACAGGTATATTTGATTGTCCTCTGCTAAGCAATCTACCAGTTAACATATGACAAGGATACTCGATGATAGTAACCCTTCGTGATAGCAGATGAGTAAAATAATCCTGGAATTGTGGGTTGAGATGACTTTCACCGGTGCCACATTCCGATCGTTTGTCCCGATACCACGTGTTCTGACGCGAACGAGAGAGATAAGTTACTAGCTGCAACAACATGAATTACCGGATACACAAAAACAATAACAAATGCATTCTTCAAATGATGTGCAAGAGTGATTGGCTTTTCTTCGTTTGAATAGCTGAACATATATTCTCAATACACATAGTCAGATAGTACTATAGGAACTTCCGAATCTTCCATGATCTTTCGGCGGTTGTAGAAGGAGAAAAACCATGCCAGCAAGACGTCAATATTCATCAAGGAATAAAGGACATTCAACGGCCACTTCAACACCTGCAGCGTCAAGTAGAGCAACTTCAGCTAATTCTAGAGATTCAAGCTCACTGTCACCCGCCAAATCTCCTGGAATAGCTGAGCTATCTCAAGTCGATGAACCTATAGACGAAGAAATTGAGCCTGACGTCGAAGAAGAAGAAGAAGAAGCAGTAGACCCTGAAGATGGGGAAGAGGTAGAAGATGAGGGCGATACGGTAGAAGTCGAGGAAGATGATGAAGGAGAAGAAGGAGAGAGTGAAGATGATGAAGATGATGATGGTGAAGAAGAAGAAGAAGACGAAGATGAAGAGGATAATGACGAAGAAGCTGAGGAGGACGAAGATGGAGAAGATGATGACGAAGATGAGGATGAGAACGAAGATGAAGATGAGGATGAAGATGATGAACAGAAAAAATCAGATAGTAAGGAGGAACAAATACCTCAAATAGAAATAACGGAAGACAGTCAAGAAGAACCTCATGAAATAGACCTTTCGTGTCCCCCTAAATTGAAATTCCGATATCCACCTTCAGTGAAAGATATAACGACAATATCAGAAGAGGAAAAATCGTTCAAAGTAGCTAGATTTTTAGAATGTCAAGTATCCGGATGTGATTGTGAAGGATTAGAACCTCCTTCAAAGCATGAAATAATAATCTTATCCCCGTCTACGCAAAAGAAGAAATCTCAAAATGATGACGATGACGATGATGACGAAGAAGAGGATGAAGAGGATGAGGATTTAGATAATGACGAATTAGATGGCGATATAAGCATGATAGACAATTATGAAGAGAGAAAAAGAATATGGAGAACCAATAAAGGTTGGTGGAAAATTTGTGGGAAGTGTAATCATGGTTGGCAAGGTCAAGGTCATGTTTTCCCAAAAAACCTCGATTCATCTGAGAGGAAGAGGAGGACAGCAGTTGTAGGACGTATAGAGGAGTACTTGGAGGTGAGTTGGCGGTGCTGCATTATGCTTGAGTTACAGCACAATCAAACTCATTGTACCTTTAGGGGTACAAGATCTAATCAATTGATCTGCTTACACGACTTCTCAATAATTTTATAGGAAGATGGCCTACTTCTGACGTTTCCAACTCCTGAAACCGAAAAAACGGAATCCCTATATAAACAATTACACCACTTTGTTCGTCCAGCAGGAAAAAGTACAACAGTACCTGCATTACCTGAACCTGCAGTTTTGACTTCACCTCGAGCCAAAACATCAGGTAAATCGCTTCATGATAGAGCAGAAAGTGAAGGTGAAGGTGATATGGATATGGACATGGATATAGATATGGAACTAGACGGTGAAGATGGAGAACCACCTCGTAAGAGACATAAGAGTGGATCAGCTGTACAAAGTGGTGATGAAGAAGATAAAGATAACGATGATAACGATGAAGAAGCAGATTCATCAAAAAAACCACATAAACATGGTAAAAAGAAACCTGGTAAAGTACCTGGTAAAGGTAGAGAACCACGTACAGTAGTTAGAGGTCAACATGGTATAGTTTCAATGGAAACTGATGCAGATGGAAATCAACATTTAGCTGGTCAACCTGATGAATTGAAACCTTCTGAAGAAGATGATGGAGAAGAAGAAGAAGTACCGTTATCTAAAAGACCTGCAGGATTAGATGAACAAGAAAGAAAAAGAAGAACAGAAATTAAAGAAAAAGAAAAAGAGAAAGAAGAAGAATTAATGAGAAGAATGGCTAAAGGTACAGTCACAAATATCGAAAATGGTAATAAAGGTATATCAAGTAATCAAGAAGGTATAGATGTAGAAATCTGGGAAGGTGTAGAACTGGTATGTATCGTCGAGACCACTGAGGCAATTAGACGCAATAGCTGAACATGTCATTTTCTGATTCAGCCCAAATTACCATTACGTCCAGCAGCCATCGAACAATCGAATAAAGAAATTATACTACCTGTGGTATCATCCCGAGAACCTACTCAAGTAGCTACAATATTATTAATAGGATTGAAAAATCTATTCCAACGTCAATTGCCGAAAATGCCTAGAGAGTATATTACGAGATTGGTTTTGGATAAAAATCATATAAGTATGGCTATAGTTAAAAGAGGCTGGAAAGTTGTTGGTGGGATTTGTTATAGACCTTTCGAAAGTAGAGGTTTTGCAGAAATTGTTTTTTGTGCTGTCGATAGTTCTGAACAAATCAAGGTGAGTGATGAATGATTGAGTAAATTAGCTCTTCAAAAGAAAAACAGGTACTTACATAATAGCATCAATAGGGTTATGGATCACATTTAATGAATTCGTTAAAGGATCATGTAAAATCAGCACATCCAACGATAAATTATTTTTTAACTTATGCAGATAATTATGCTGTTGGATATTTTAAAAAACAAGGTTTTACAAAAGAAATTTCTTTCCCAAGAGAAAGATGGGTAGGTTATATAAAAGATTATGAAGGTGGTACAATCATGCAATGTAAAATGTTACCAAAAGTTAAATATATGGAAGTTCATCAAATGTTAGCTGATCAGAAAGCTGTAAGTTGTAAAAATCAAGCTCAACGAATGATGTATTTTGAAGAATAATCTTGTGCTGATTTTTCGATATTCTTTCCAATTGGATAATTTCAGGCTATACTGGCGAAAATTCGTACGATATCAAGATCACATATAGTTCATCCTGGATTGACCATATTTAAAGATGTTAAACCTGGAGAAGAGGTCAAGTTGACGAAAGATCAAGTTCCAGGATTGGGTAAGTCAACAACCGACATTGAACGTTACCGTTCTTGTGAGACTCGCTAATCATGGTATGTATGAAAACTTCGACTTGTTAGCTGAAAGTGGTTGGAATCCTGATTTGGATGATATGTAAGTACTAATTGAGCTTGGAGTATTTTGTTTTCTCTCCAAAAGAATGAGAAACTGACTGTGTATATGTTTGTTCATTTAATGTAGAATTCGACAACCAAAACGTAATCCACATCATGTTGTATTACAACTTGTTTTAAATGATTTACAAGAAGAACAATCTGCATGGCCATTTACGAAACCTGTTGATGGTAATATGGTTCAAGATTATTATGAAGTCATAAAAGAACCTATGGGTGAGTTTTGGAATTCTGTTTTTCAAGTTGATATACGGTATTTAACTTGACGTGGGTAAGGATGATCTAACTTTTTTATTTGAAATTTACAATTTAGACTTATCAACAATGGAATATAAATTAGAAAATAATCATTATGAATCAGTTGAAGATTTCGTTTCGGATGCAAGATTAATTTTTGAAAATTGTAGACAATATAATGGTGAAAAATCTACATATACAAAACAAGCTAATTTATTAGAAAAAGCTTTAGATAAAATTTTAAAGAAAAGACAATCTGTATTATAAGAGAATTTTTTATTTTGGATTCGTTACGATATCATTATCATTCGATATAGTAAATCCATATCTTCAGACCATATCATATTGTCGCATTGTATTTTCACTGTAAATCTGTATTATGTACAATACATCAAGCAAAATAAAATGCGTCACCCACAGATGAATCCTCAGATGCAATCATATGACTGTTGCATCGACACCAATTGGGTCCAGCCATTATAATGCGTGCTATGCTATGTTATGGCCATAACACAGTGTAAGTAAATAACCAAAAATCATGAGACCAATTTTTCCACAAGCAAGCTTTAAATAATGCATATTCAATGTGATATATACGTGAAATGAAACATGAACATCGCTCAGTTTCTCCCTTACAATTCTGACGATTCCGCACTGCATGAAACTAACATGATACGTCCTAACTTTTCTCATCTGTCATCTTGAATCTGTATATATGAAAATTTTTTTGAATCAACTCCAAATATCCCAGAAATCGCTACCTATTTATACTATTGAGCGTATATGATTTGTATGCATGTATTTGTGTCCTTATGATACAACATCAAAAGTTCTGTCAATCAAACCTTCTTCAATCTCTTCTAACAACTTTAGCATAACTTTTATTATCAGCATTACCATTGCCATTTCTTGATCCAGAAACGGACACGGAAGAAGCTGAAATTGGAGCTAAACCAATTGGTATACCATTATTTATACTAATTTGAGCTAATTTAGCTTCTATTATATCTTCAGCTGACATTATACCTGAATTAGGAATGGATTTATTGGTATTTACTGATGAAGGTCTACTATTACTAGCTATACTGCTATTATGTCGAGAAGAAGAAGAAGAAGAAGAAGGCATTGAAGGATCATATAAAATAGGTTGTGTTTTAGTTGGTAATCTCCTTGGGAAATCTGGGTCAATTTCTGAAATTTGATTCTGATTTTGGTGAGATTGCGAATGATGACTATTACTTATGGCAGATACAGGTGTACATGATTGTTGTCCAACTCCTCCTCCATTACTGGAATTTGGTCCAGATATAATCGTTATTTTAGGTTGTTCTTGTCCAACTCCATCTCCATTCAAGCTTGAATTTCCCTTATTGTTGTTGTACTGCTGTTGTTGATATTGAATATTTTTAACTGGATTACCATTCCAAACTGATTCTGAAGGTTTGATCTTGACTCTTTCAACCTGCATAGGTTCAGCATTAGTCCCTTGACCTTGTCTAAGCAGAGGTGGAAATTCAGCTGGATTGGTTCCACCCATAGTGGTTGGATTATGACCGTTGGTACCAGGTACAGGTAAAGGTGAAGGATGATATGGTACATTGTTAGCTGCCCAATCAGGTCTTTGAGGTAATTGATGCTGCGACGATGAAGGTGGTGCTAATTGTATAGAGCTTGTTCTTCGAGATGACCTAGACGATGCACTTGTCGTTGATGACTGTCGTAATCTCGTTAGTGACTTTTCACTAGCACTACCAAGTCCCCTTCGCACCAGATCAAGATGAAACTCACAGGACTATGGGCTCGCATATTTCTTCTTTGATCTGTCCCCGGTCCTCCCACACCTAGACTCGTCAATCCATTCAACCCTTGACCCTTCATCGCCCTCTGCCTGAAACCCGGACCTTGTGTAGCAGGATACATAGCTCCTAGTCTGACACTACTTGCAGCTGACCGAGTGCTGGTGGTTGATCCTCTCGAATGAGGTCTTGAACCATCTTGATAAGATCTTGACGATATACTACTTGAAGCAGAACTATGAGGCTGCATAGCGGGTCTCATAGGCGTAGGCTGAGCGAGCGGGGGATAACTACCTTGTCGGTAAGGCGGTATAGGAGGGGGAGGCGGCAGCGGTTGAGGATGCTGTGGGAATTGTGGAGTAGGCTGAATGGGTGAATAACCATAAGATGTTGGGTAAGGTACGCCTTGCGGAATCATCGGCATCGGTTGTTGCGACGGTTGAGGCGGAACAGGCATCATCTGTCCATGATATTGCCATCCTTGTGAACTTTGTTGTTGCATAGGAACTATCCCGTACGGCTGTTGATTTGGTGGTATTATCTGACCAGGGTAACCGCTATTTTGCTGTATATGTCCCTGGGGCCATCCAACTGGTACAGGGTACCCATTTTGTTGAGGAATCATATAACCATTTTGCGAACCATCCATATAAGTCGGGTAACTCTGCTGTGATGATATCGATTGGTTAGGTGGATATCCTTGCGACATCATGGAATAGCTATTTGAATCCATTTGCTGTGGATACGGTGGATAGCTAGATTGATAACCATAAGCATTTGGTTGCAACTGATATTGGTTTGGTACATTTGGATTGGTAGGACTATCGTTAATCGGCGGAGGAACATCGGGCTCAGGTTTAGGTGGATGATATAGTGATGGATAGACTACTTCGTATTGTTGATATAGCTGTCTGGGGACAGGATCTACCTCGTCATCAACCACTTGAGGCTGTTCACCGACCTCCACTCGTTCAAGTCCAATCTCAACGTTATCTTCCGATTCTCCTGATTTTCCATATATCTTTTCTCTAGCTGCAGCGTATGCCGCTTCCCTTTCCTCCAAGGTTTTCCACTTGGGTCCTGACGATGATCCCTCGGCAGGGGAAGAGCTACCAGAAGCAGATTGGGCTGGGGCTCTTTGCATTATTCGGAACTTCTGCGTCTGTGAGTTTGAAGATGGTGCAGCGGGCACGAGCTCGGACAGTTTCAATGAAGAACTATAGATATATGATCAGCTTAAGTTGTGTTCTGCTATTGACGTGATACGAAGCTTACCTCTTCTCGTTGAAATCGCCTAAAACGCCAATGATCATTCCACCATCTTGGTTTGGAACAGCTTTCAATCCGTACCATTCAGCTGTTTTGTATACTAACATTCTTTGAAATTTACTGGTTGGAGTTACACCGATATTCATACTTGAGCCTAAAGCAGCCATGAGCGACGTTGATATTGTAGGTGTTTGGGATGTATAATTCGATATATGAGGTATCTGACCATTTGTTAATTTGTTAATAAAAGCTTCAAACTCTTTTGATAAGACTAATAGAAACATTCTATCTTTTGATTGTAATGCAACTTTCAATTGTTCTTCAGATTGTAAATTACCAAAACCAATTTCAGCAGGATGTGTTATACTTGCTGTAAATATTGGATTGTTGTTACTTGTTGAATTGGTTGTTTGACTTAATAAAGATATTGTAGTTGGATTAGGTGAAGGTACATTTGATGATGAAGAAGATGCTAAACTAGGATTACTACGACTATCTGCTGTGGGGGTTATACGACTAAATGGATCAAATAGTTAGGAATCAGTTGTCTAAACTTCGAGAACAGTGAATATGCGGTTGCAAGATGATTGTTAGGAAACAAAGAGAGATCAAATTACCCATCAGTATCATTTTCTAAAAGCTCCCTGCCATCCTGTATATCCTGTGAATTCTCTGCTAATCTAGATTCTCCACCATTTTCCTGTTGAGATTCAGGTAACGAGAAAGGACCATTGGCGGCAATGTTTGAAGCTTTGAGATTCAAAGAGCTGGGTTTAGGAGTGGCTAAAGTAGGTGAAGAGATGTTTGGAGGTTGCATTACTAGAGAAGAAGAGGTATTAGTAAGCTGAGAAAGCAAAATATACGATTTTTATGTAGTATGACGTTTCATCGACAAAACAGTATGAATGAGGTAGGAAAGTGAATAGTCTGAGAATGAAAAGTTACTTTGCATTTGAATATATCTTGATGAAATTATAGCTGACAAAGGAGGTATTCTGAGAACACTACGGAAATGATGACGGAATAAGAATGATAGAAATGTAATGAACTCACTATTCGTTTGTAACACTGACATTGCGGTTGAGGTCTAATCTAGTTTCAAGGTGAACAGCTGAAAGATGTATGATTATATTTGATAGGGGAATGGGATAGATTTCTTCCTATTATTGATTATAGGTGACGAGATGTTACCTTCAGATGAAGGGAGATTTTATCGATATCTACACACCATGCAACAAATCGTTACGGCCGGCTTGGCTAATTTCTGGATGGTGACCGGATTCTTGACCCTTTCCTTCCTTTGAGCTATATACCCTTGTCCTATATCCTAAGAGACAGGTAAGATGTAAGTGTAATGTTGTTCCCACAGCGAGTGGTTACAAATAGAAAAGAATAGATATGTAGAACGATAAATGATGAATGATGTATCAAGGTGAATACAAAGTAGGTTAGAAAGATGAATGATAGATTATAGACTACTAGAGTTACCGCTAGGCACTGAATTTACATTTACACGCGACATGACTACAATGACGACTACGACTATACGATCTACTACCACTACTAACTAGTGGCATCATCCCATGGTGTATTTTACGGGAATCGGATTGTCAAGTTACTCAGTTATATTCAATGCACGCCAATATTGGGAAGCTGAGGTTGACAGGTGACTGTATACATATGATAAAGTATTATACTTGATTCCAAGTCGGGTATATGAAACAAGTAACAATCAACAACACAAACTGTCCTTGTCATAGTATTTCTTCAGGGGTATCGTGTAAGAACGGGTATAAAAAGATACAAAGTACAATAACAGTATTAAATATAAGACACAAAGCCTACCCTACACCCCCTCAAAGCTATGTATGTAGCGAATGATACAGATAAAACATACAATATGTCTTTAAACCTTTCACGCTTTAACAGCTACTGTCCTTTTCCTCCTTACTCTTGGACTACTAACAGTAATAGCTTTTATCCTCGTACTCCTTGTTTTTAGCGGTATAGTCTTCTTTTCAGATATCGAAGCTGGTAACAAATCCAAGTCCTGGAAAACATTTTGATCTTTGATCTCCCCAAACTTATGGTTTTTCTTTTTCAATGTTGATTGCGATTTAGTAGGACTTATTCTTGAAGTATTGAAAACTCCCCATTCATCGTCAACCCAATCATTTTCTTTGTCTATAGCTACTATATCATTCGTCTGTTTATTCTCTTTACTAACAGCTGGAAAAGAAGCGATTTTTTCGTTATTTATACCTTCTTGACTGGTACTTGCGGATAATTTATCGTCTTTAGCGATTTTGAAAGCAAATAAATTTCCTTTACCAGGTGTGGAATTTAACCCAGTCAAAGGTATATCTTTATCAAAAGATTTTGTTTTTTTACTTGGACTATCAAATGCATTTGTCCTTCTTTTACTTGGTGACCAGGGTGTAGGTGGTGTAGGTGGTGCATCACTTAATTCTGAATTTGAATCAAAATCTAAAGTCTGACTTGATTTTATCGTAATCTTTGGTCTCGGTTTCAATTTAGAGGATGGAATAGGTGAA
Source organism: Kwoniella dendrophila CBS 6074 (assembly GCF_036810415.1). Taxonomy (NCBI): domain Eukaryota; kingdom Fungi; phylum Basidiomycota; class Tremellomycetes; order Tremellales; family Cryptococcaceae; genus Kwoniella; species Kwoniella dendrophila. The sequence goes on from NC_089480.1 coordinate 906,719, forward strand.
GACGGTATTTGTTTAAATTGGTATTGCGATTTGGAGGGTGATGAATGTGGTGAGGCTGTTTGTCTAGGTGTAGGTAATTGCACTGGTTCATTCAATTTATCAGATTCTACCAACGCTATAAAATGAACAATCGAATAATCAGCATAATTATTTATTTATTTTCACTACAAAGATATAAAACTCACGTTTAATGACCTTGGGTCTACCTTTACCTTTAATAGGTCTAGGTTTGGCGGTAACGATCATTTCACCATCTAATCTTGTTTGAGTTTCCCAATCTGATGGTTTGATTGTTCTCCATTCTTCTTCAACTTTTTGTACCCATTTGTCAGTTTCACCTTGAATATGATAATCTATTATACCTTCCCATTCTTTCGCTGCAGGTGGTGTAGCATTAACAAACACTACTATACCTTTTTTATTTTGTCTTTTGTTTTCTGAAGGTGTATTTAATGAATGTACAGATTTTGCAAATTCTTTAACTAATCTTTTTAATCCATGTACTTTTAACGACGTTCCCATGATGAGTAATAAATCAGGTTGACGTGATAAATCGTATGTCTGTAAAGAACCTATATCATCACCTAATGGATGCGGTTCATCGTAAAGTACAATAGACGGACGTAATGTTCCTACAGAAGTTGCTCTTGCTGAACGTGCCATACGTGATTCACCTATAAACACAAGGGGCATTAGCTTAATATGACTGGACGTTACTACAAAAGAATAACAGTCTTGGATTTTGCTTGGTGAGGGAAGGATGAGTTCAATCCGGATATGAGATCGTGCTCGTTTATATGAAAGAAAACTTACATCTTTCTAAACAAGCAGGACATTCAGGAGCTTGACCTAACTGAAAAGATTTTAACCAATCTTTATTTGTTGGAAAATCTTTTTGACATAAAATACATCTAACTCTTTGTAAATCACCATGTAATTCAATATTTTTAGTTTCTTTCTTTTTAAATCCTTTACCTCTACCACCAGATTCTAAACCTAATCTTCTTTCTAATCCATCAACATTTTGTGTATATGATCTTAATAATTTTTTATTATTATTTAATTTTGATATAAATTCATGTGTTAAAGTTGGTTTTGCTTTTAAACATTCTTTATATAATTCAGCAATAAATGTATAAAATATTGATGTAGTTATTGGATTTGAAAATAATCCACTTGAAAATAATTCTTTACCATTAAAGAAATGATCAGGATATTTTGATTTTACCAATGAATATAATCCATCTGCTGATCGGAAATCCTGGAATAATGATTAAATAAACATTGAAGCAGATAAATCAGCATCCAGTTCTTCGGCTTCTCTCATTTCTACATATATATCACTTAGTAGATGATATATCCTTTGTCGAATTACATATGACTAGACGTATTCTCCTATTCTTCCTCTTTTCATTGACTTTCCTTTTCCGCGTCCACAATAAAACACTTACAGGTATACCACTACTACAACTTATACCCGCACCACTAACTACAACAATACGTCTAGCTTTAGCTATAGCAGTAGAAACATCTGATAATTGTCTTCTGGCTGTAAAGTCTTCTGGTGCAGTTGACGATAGTAAGTGATCCAAAGGAAGATGCGTGATTGGCATTGTAATAATGTCAACAAGATCCTTCAACAAGATTTTAAGGTTGACGAGGAGATCGATTGGTTCTCGAATGAGATACTTATAGCTTGAAGAGCCAAGAATCTCTTTCAAGAATTCTTAAAGTCAAAAGCAGGTTGAAAGAGAAAGAAAGCGAATATCAAGGTGGAAGAAAGGTTGTTTGTTGTTATATCGATTCCACCATGGATTGATCGACTTGTTGTTTTCGTTGAAAAGTGTCGAAATGTTCAAATTCTCCTTTATTCTCTTCTCTTCAATCTCGATTGCTGATCAAAACTATAGCGGTTCAAAAGATTCAATTGTTTTCGATTGATGAAAGAATGAATGAACGTATGAATCAAAAATCAAGGTTGAATGCTTTTGTTTGTATGTAAGAAGTACTGCAAAATGAGAATAAAGTAATGTTTAACAAATTAATGTTTGATGTTTCGTTTAGTTTTCCCTCTACCCTTCTTCCCTATTCACCGTTCATTTCATCATCCCCTTCCTTTTACACTATAAAAATCACCCGAAAAGGAGAGTCGCGTCTCCATCGGACGTGTTAAATCAAATTCATTTGTAGTGCACACCCCACACCGAAACCAAAAAGAAATACACCGTAAGGGAGTCGAACCCTTGCCGCTACTATGGCAAAGTAGCATGATACCGTTTCACCAACGGTGTTTTCGGATGAGACCAAGACAAACCGCGGAATATGAATCTTGTATCGATAACAGGCTGTTTCACAAGCAAAGTTCAAGACAAGCAAGGAATGTGTCAATGTTTTCGAATAAAAGAGAGAATAAACCTTTCCCCTCGACATGATTTTTTTCTTCTTCCCGTTTGGCCCCTTTTTATGCAGGTTTTCAAGTATGCAATATAAAAAATACATGTTAGAAAGCATGTCATTTTTACGTGTAGATATGTAGATAGATGTTAGCATATGAAATCCGGCGCCGGGCAGATACAACTGCTTACTTGTGACGTCACGAAAGTCCCCAGTGTATAAAGTATGACCCTTCGATCACGTTTCAGCTTTCAGGCTGCGACAAAATTAACCTCTCGTTATTTAAAGTAAAATCAATATAGCGCTATGACATGACGATTATGATAGATAGCGTATCTATGTAGTATTGATTCAGCAATTTTGTATAAAATTTCAATTACCAAAGAAAATAGATTATAAAATCTTCGGATAGATCGAACCTTGTGGTTTTGAGAGCCCACGAAGATACATTGGACTTCAATCAACAAACATCGTTAAGCAGTCGATTAACTTTAGTGCCATTTCAGCAGATCTTCAGAATGCCTACTCCGCCAAGTAGAAGTGGTATTTCCACCCCTAGCCTCGACGAAGCTGATGGATTCTTATTGTTAACGATCGAACATGCCGTAGTCAAACAGGTAAGTCTTTTTCCATTTTTAATCCCTAGCGGTATAGCTTATACTTTTGTGGGTTCTCTAGATATATGATGAAGAGACTATGACATTAGCTCGAGGGGAATTCAAGTGAGATTGTCGACAACTTGAGTCATTTAGCCACGCAGCTAATCTATCTTTTATGTCAATTTTGCCAGACTCGAATGCGTTTCATTACCTATTCCATCAGAAATAGGTCAACAAACAGCTAATCCATTTTCACCTTCACCTGCTGATCCACCTATACCAACACATGATTTTTGGTTAATTATTAAAGTTGGTCCAACATTTGAAATGCCAATTATTCCAAATTCAGAAATGTTACCTAAATATATTCATGGAGAAGGTATAATTTATACAATTCCATCACCACATATTTCAAATGCTTCTATATTATTTAATTTACCTTTACCAAATAGTCAAGCTGATTTAGAAGATTTAGATTCTTTTGAAGTTTTATTAAGACAATATGGTTGTTTATCAATAAATCAAACTGCTTTATCAAATATTACTTTACCTTTACAAAATACACAACGACAACAACGGACATCCGCTGTTCCATCTTCCTCATCTACAGGTGGAAGCCAACATGTTGATAATAAAGGACGAGGTGAAGAAGAAATGTTAGCACCAGAAGAATTAAGAGGTAGAATAGTTTTGATAAATGAAGATAATGGACAAGTTGTTGGTGAATTAGAACAACAATTTGATATTGAAGAAGATAAAAAATTATTAAATGAAGATAAATCAAAACCTGTAATGTTAGATTTTACAGGTCAATTAAGAGAAGGTCAACAAGCTTTACAAGTGAAAGTTAGAACTATACCTGAAGAAGATTTACAAGATGATTGGATTTTACGTGGTGCAAACACACTTAGGTATGTTTGTCTCGTTATTATCAATCCTATTATCACCTAAGATACTATGAATACTATTATCCTAAAAGCTAATTGAAATTTTTAATTTTATTTTCTCATTCTTGCCTTATAGTAAAGGTTTATCAACTTTCAGTCAATGGTCATCTAAACAGATGATCTCAGGAGCAGATACATTTATAAGAAATTCAACTCCAAGTGCAGAACCAGTTAAATTTTCACCTCAAACAAAACAAAATTTCGTCAAAGTTCATAATGGTAGTGTTAAAGCTGCCACTGTAACTAAATCAACTATAGGTAAGATAACCGGGGTAAGTCTGGCAAGAGCAGAGACGAGCATTGAAGGGTACTGATTTGAACCATTAACCATTTCAGGTCATTTCGACTGCAGCTGAAAAGACATATAATCATGGATATAAACCAGCCCGAGATGCTTATAGAAGAAATTCAACTACGGGTGCTTATAGCGCTCCATCTTCTGCATACCCTTCATCATCAGCTACCGGCGTAGCACCTATACCGGTTCCTTATCAAGTCAGACAATCTGCTACTTCACCTCCACCTCCAATTCCAAATAAACCTAGTCATTTACAAGGAACATCTCCAATTCCACCTCCATTACCTACCAGTGAAAAACCAAATCCGACTATAGCTATACCACCTTCTTATGGTGCTACAAATTATACTTCTGAACCCAATAACATATCCGGACCAAATACACCTGGATCTGTGAATTCTAGTGCTAATGCTACGCCAACTACTAAAAAGAAGAAAGCTTTATTAGGTAGAGTACTATTAGCTGGTGAAGTAGTTTTAACTTCATTAGAAGCTACAGCACATGATTTAATTAATAATGGTACGATTGCTGCTTCATCAGCAGCAGGACATAAATATGGACCTGATGCAGGTGAAGCTACAGCTTTAGTTGGTGGTTCAGTTAAAAATGTTGCAGTAGTTTATATTGATGTTGCAGGTGTAGGAAGAAGAGCAATTTTAAAATCTACAGCAAAAGGTTTCGTTAAAGCTAAATTAGCTGATGGTGAAACTGTTAAACTTCAAGCTGAAGGTCATGGTCAACAAATTATGCCTGGTCAAGTTGAAATACAACATAACAATAATGATAATAATGATAGAACAAAAGAAGATGAAATAGTCATTGGTATGCCTGAATTAAATATAAATGATCATCAACATCAACATAGTAGTCGTAATTACAATGATGGTAATCATGATCAATCAGGTCTCAGAAGAAGATAAAGGGATAAAAGATCAATGCAGATACATCTTGTACACTAAATCTATTCCGGTAACTTGGTCTTGATCTCGACTGACACAGAATATTATAGCTGAGAAAGTTGAATTAGAACTTTGCCGTGATCCGTTGTATACCCATCCAATCATCCAAAAAACACGTTGTCTCCATATATTCTTAAAACATTGAGCGGAGGGTAAATTTGTAAAATAGGAAATATCATCATATACATACAGTACAATATATGCATACAACTGGGAATACTTGCAAATCTAGATACAATAAAGGGAGATAACGTTAATAAAGATGTATTCGACGATTTTTTATTTCTTTTGACATTTTTTTTTTATTCGGGCTTCTGTCGCTTCACTGATGACCCTCGATGAATACTGTACATATGTATATCGCTTGAATTCACAATCGCAAACCCAAATCCCAGATTATTACCATACAGTGGAAGTACCAAAAAAAATGGAACGTTCTATTGCATCACTGCTCGATTTATCAATTTGTAAACCTTCTATGACGATTTGAAAAGGTAAATCTGTCATCATATAGATGATTCTGATTATAATCATAATGATTATGTGATAAATTCTTTTCTTCTGTAGGTGAATTCTGAGGAGATGTATTTGGTGATAGCTATTTTTTCCATTTACATATTAGTTCAACACATAGATATTACAGCGGTTTGAGAAAAAAAAGATAATATACGTTCCAGTTGCTTCTACTATAATGAAAATGACTAGACTTACTGATAAACTAGAACCACCCGAGCCTGAAGAAGATATCAATATACCTTTCTTCATACTTGTTACATAAGGTAACCAAGTTTCATCTGGTACTGCAGAAGCTGAAAGCGCTAATAATTCATTACATGCTATATAATATAAAAAGAGAGATGTTTAGTACAAAGATGCTTTTTTCACATTATTATGTCTTTCAAAAAAAAAAAAAACAACTTACCATTCTCCGCTGCACGTAGAGTTTCTGCATCTACTTTATCTTCGTCCTATGGTTCAATGTTTCATCAGTACATCATCTAGCAATTTAGAGAGAGATTGATTCGTCTTAGCGAGGTAATTGATAATCTGCTTACTAGTAATATTTGAAACCTTTTATATATATCTGCTATATGCTGTTTGAAGTATCGTCTATATCATTAAGAAAATGTATATAAAGAAATTAGCTATACTGTACTTTGTAACTTACTCAGTATGATCATGAATTATTCTCATACAACAAGAACAAGAGAGAAAAAAAAAATCCAAAACTTACAATCCTGTATATCCATGCTGATACCACATATCTCTTAAATTTAAAGCTAAAACATTAAATTCAATTTCTAATGAAGTATTATCTAAATCATGTAACATTTTTTTCCAAAGCGTTTGTGTTCACACTTATAGCAGCAGGGCTTTAATGAACTGATGATATTGTACTTGAAAAAAAAAAGAAGAGAAAATGTGTTACTGTGGCAAGTCCATAAAACTTGAGATAATTGGTTTTAATCTTAATACTGATTGATACTTTTGAATGAGGAATATTATCTTTCTATACAACTTTCAGTGGATGGTTTATCTTTGGTTTTTGTAAAGAAAATCGAATATAAGATGTTTTAAGTTAAATGATGAGATTATACACTATTTATAACTAGTTCTTCGAGACTAAGCGAAAGAAAAAGAGGTCACCTTTATATATATAGTTGTATTCTAAAGAGGATTAGTTCAAGCTTCGGAAGATGGGATTAAAAGGTCTCTTTAGTTTCAGAGAGGAAATTCAAATATAGCTAGATACAAATGTAGTACATCATCTTTTCGTATAATCATCATATGTGGGATTCTTCTCACTACTTAGACTAACTGACTAGTTATTTTTGCCATTCAGTTTTACAGTATTATCAAATATGAAATCATATCTCAAAAAGCTTCTTTGAGATCCGGATACCACCGTTATCCCGAAAAGAAAAGAATTCTTTTGCCGTTTTTCTTTTAATCTATATCAGCTCTTCTTGCGCCCCAGCACACATTCATATACACATACGCAGACGGAAATTCAGCTTCAACAGACAGAGAGAAATTTTGTGGGAATCAAATTACCAAGTCATGGGGTTCCTTCTGTATTATTTTACTTTGCAAGGAACAAGACAAGGGGGGTTCTTTACTTTATCGTGTTCGTAACTTAGGCTAGATCCGATATAGCTATGTAACCGTACTTGTACGCAGCTCTTACGCCCTTGCCTTGCTTGACCAAAACTTCTAGACTTCCTTAGCTCTCTTCTTAGTTTGATTCCAAGACTTATGACGCCCTTCTGATCATTTCACGGCAAAAAGCTTTTATTCTCTGACATGATATATCTTATTTCAGCTCACATGATTGCCTATAAAGTAAGCTTCTTTACAAACAACGAGAGGTTATGTGAATCAGGAACGGGACATATACGTATATCTTTCCCTGTACCTTAAAGCTTGTCATCTTTATCTCTTCTTCCCCCCTGGATAACATCATTTGCAACGGGGGACCACAAGAAAACCAAAACCCCCCAGATTTTTGAGAACTTAATAATCCGATGTGAAAATCTAGGAAATTGAATCCCTCGAAATAAAAACAACATGAACATGGTTGGAACATGGTTGATCGCACTTAATATAGATAAATACATATAGTAACATACATATACAACACAATTATACAACTAATAAAGATCTTACAGAATATGACTATTACAAGTCATCGCAATTATCATCGCTGAAAATATGAGTTGCCTATTATGCTTGATCTTCTAGAGAGGTTATGTAGGTCTTATGGGTCCATCTGGAACATCATACCATCATCTGAAGATCCTTCACTTGTTTCCTGCGGAGAATCGGTAGACAAGATACCTTAGCTTTTCTAATCATATCAAGCGCGGTTTCACTCACGTCAAGACCTGTCACATCGTATGGATACTGTTTGTGATAGATGATAATGACGATCAGCAATTGTTTTGGCGTATAATGGGGTTGATTTTGACCCAAAATTCAAACTCACATCATACCAAGTCTCATTCGGTTTCAAGCAAACTCGTATACGAACGATATATTTTAGATAATCATCACAAGGTATATTTGTATATGTTAGAAGCTCTTCACATGCTACACGATTATTAAAGGAAACATCAGTATCAGGTCAGCTATTAATTACTCGGACGAAGGAAATTCAGTGCTCGTGGATGAAACTGACCTAGCAGTGCAGCACATTCGGCTCTTTCGTTCAATTGATTCTCTTCCTTTAAATAAAATCAAATCAGCCGACAAAATCTGATTATGATAATGCACATGTTAGGAAGACGCAAACAGCTCAGAAAAGAGGGGAAGTATTTCAACTCACTTTAAGATCGTCAATTTCTAACCAAATATCTTCAAACCAACTTGCGAATCTTCTGCTAATGAAGCACGTTCTAGTATCAATACGCTAGAATATTTAAGAAATCTTTGAGCTGGAATCAAACTTACAGCCTCTGATAAGCTTTTTGATCACCCCATCCCCAAGCTTTCCTTAAATTACCTTGTGCTTCATAACAATCATTAATAACGATATTGTTTCTTTCCCAATATGATGACATATTTTCTTGACTGGTGTCGTTGTATCGATCACTAGTTGTCTGGAAGGGATATTCGTAGGTATGTGTCCTTGATTTATGGTTTCTCCTGTGATATCGTTAATGAAGTGTACGAAAAAGGTTGTTGAGTGAGTACGTATATATTGTTATCATCGAGAGTTGAAAGGAGAAATACTATAAGATAGAGTTTAATTGAGATTGTTTATACTATATAGAAAATCCACCATCAGCTACAATACTACCGATATCATAGTAGGACAGTCAAAGAAAGAAGCATACACAGATAACACTCACCTTCTGATCTTCCATGGTACCGGTTGACCGGTCATAATATGTTACTCGTAGAGAGTGTATGATTAACGGAAATAATAACAAACATTGCTGGTAAGGAATGAAATAATAAGAAGGTGAAATGTTCAAAAGGAAGACAAAGATGAAGAGCGTCGAAGATAATAAGGCTATAGATCATATTAGGTTTTTGGGGTTGGATCGACATCCCCCTATAAAATGATGGTAAATCAATCTTTGAACCCCTCCTTTGTGTTTGTGGACACTACCTTTTCACCTCTTCGGGTTATCATTAGCATGAAAGCCGACATAGCATATCAAAGGTATACATATTCCATTAGGCGAAAGTCGGACTTAATACTCAATAAATCGCAACGTTGTTTATTACCATGATAGACATGACGCGATGAATTACCTGTGTAAAGCTTGAACTGCTGAATAATCAGTAAAAGGCTATTCAAGCGTTTGGGTGTTCTCATTTATGCCTCGCAGATCATCTTTACCTTACCTTTCTTCAGCGCAACACTCCACTTTGCCTCATGTTAGGTGGCGAACTCGAAGTCAATCAGAACGTTTGTATGTGTATGTGTATCTGCTTCAATTGTATATAGGTCATGTATTTCCCTAAACATCAACTGGCTTGATCTTTACATAAATGCATCCTAGTATTAATGTTTCTTGTGATATCGTTCCTGAATTAGTACAATTATGATGCATTGAATCACTATATGCGTATCTTTATGGAATGGAACAATCATAGGTAATTGATCCGAGAAAGGGATTATGTACAATGTAGAACAACAGGGTGATTTTGATATAGCGTACAAGAATCTATGGTAAAAAGTGGGAATAGCTCGGGAAAGGTCGATATATTTCCAGGCTACGAGGTTGCAGATCCAGCAGTAAATATCAAGAGCTCGAGCCTATTTGGTATGCCGATCTCGACGTGTATCATTGGTTTTGCCACAGTTTTGCGTTAGGTGGGACTTCTAGAAGGCTTATCCAGCCAATTGAAAGTCGCTTGTTGTTGTGGTAATTTACCAACTCGAGTGTACGAATTCATGTAGGTTGAATGGTCTCCCATTAGACTGTTTCCAATACTGAAAGAGGAAAAATCATATCAACGCATGCTCTAGACAGATTAGTGGAACCAGAAGTTCAAATTGCATTGTATGTAGACTGTGAAAGTAATATAAAGAGGGAGTTACAATTGAAAAATTTGAACTCACTTCTGCTAAATGTTCTCCACCTTTACCATCATCATTATTACCATTGCTAGTAGTTTTATTGGTAGTGAGACTTGGTTTTGAATCAATTCCATGATTGTTCATAATTTTATATAAAACTGTTGTTCTTCTGGCAAAGGTTTCTAATGCTGATTCAGTTGATTTATTTTGTGATTCTAAAAGGTGACGAGGAAATATGCAAGTTTAGTCAGCCCTATACGCCCTTGACATTAAGACAACAAAAAGACATTCAAGCCCATATTCAAGGTAGAGCGAATCAAGCATGAGAAACGTGATCTTATCTTAGGTGCAATTATTTAGACGTATTAACTCACTTAAAATAGCAGAATTGATCATTTCACTCAACTTGATTCTTCTATTTTGATCTAAAAAACCTTTCAAGATTGATTGTTCAGGATTCGTATATGCAAATAAAGCACCAACATCTTTAATTTCTTGTAAATATATTGCTCTAATTTCTGCAGGTAATTTTTTAGCTTCAGAATGTAAACCTTGTGCTGCACTTAATGCATTTATTAAGTTACCATTTGAACTATTGGAATTGTTTCCATTGGTAGTGATTGATGACGTTGAACCGCTTAATGATCCGATTGATGAACTGGGTGAAGAAGATGAATCTAATCCATTAGAATTAGAATCGAAAGTAGAAGTAGAAGAGGAAGGGTTTAATTGTCTGAAATATTCAATAAATTGTTGTATTTGTAAATTCAATTTAACGTGTGAAGGTTCAGTTGATTTATATAATACTGGAATTGAATGATTCGTTGTTGTATTTGTTGATGTATTATATCTGTAATATGGTATTGAGGAATTTCCATTCGTTATTGATGAAGATGAGGAAGAAGAAGAAGATTCTGATGAATCATTCAAGACTGCTGGGAAATGTTCATTTAGTAATTCAACTGATTTTGATATTGATCCATTCAGTATATGGTCAAGGATAGCTAAATAGATAATACATTGTGTCAGTAATCAGCATCTTCATCCAGCAGCTCTAGGGGAGCTGTACGTAATGAGCGTGGAAGTGGTACAAAAGGTTGTTTATATATTCCTTCATTCGTTTGATCGTTGATGAGGTGATATTGATGAAAAGCAATGATAACTCACTACGTCTCTTCTCGATGTTTTCCAAATCAACCTCATCAAAATCTATTGCTTTCTTGCCAATAGGTAATTTACCTGCTTTCTTAATTGAAATGATCCCTTCCTTATTTGATTTCATACCACCATCTTCAGAGTTCTTTGTCTCATCTGTACCATCATCATCATCAACTTCCATATCGTTGTCTGTTTCTCTATTGCCATTACCATCTCCATTTGTATTGGTGTTCGTCTCCTCTGTATCTGCATTGTTATTCTGTTTCGACTTGGTCTTGCATAGTATACGTGCTGTTGAGGCATATCCTGAAGTTTCAACGTAATTCATAATCACATCGTGCTGTAATAAAGATGGATATCAAGGAGATCAGCAATATAGTCAGTCATTTGATCAAACCGAATGATACCTTTGGTCGTTAAGACATATACAAGCAAGTATCACAAGGATGAAGTGAATAGAGTTACTGCAAGTGATTCCGGAGAAAAAATGTAGATCGCATATAGTTGCAGATACACTCACAAGTGAACTCATGTTGGAAGTTGAAGATGAAGACGAACTACCGTTCATCGTGATCAAAGTGTGATTTGCTGATTTTCGTGAGAGGCGAGTTGGCAAGCTATGTTGGTCAGAGTGGATATGTCTGTAATAACCTATCGATATCCTGATTTCTTGAGCAGAAGAAGCGAGATAAAGAACAATGATTGGCAACTGATGATGCGGTTATCAGACTACTAATACTACTACTATATACGTCTTATCGGTGAATGTAACCGGTTAAACTCAATCTGACAACAACGGTAAATCGCGCGAGTGGTCAATGCCGTAATACAGAGCCGGGAGCTCAGCTGGATCAATGCTGAAGGTAGAGAGAGCTATACATAATTTTACCAGTTATGAACCGTTCATCTCACCCAGATATCCCATGGAATATCATATGTTTTGGGAATCGATAGGCGCTAGGTTTATAGCTTGCTGAGATAAGGAACATCATGAACTCATCGAAAAAGAAACAATTATACCACAAATAGAAGGATCATTAAATATATATATCTAATTATGAAAGAAATCAAGTCCACGCAGAGGAAAGCCCAAGCCCAACCTTTCCTCTTTCCATCTGTCCTCCGTCCTCATCCTCCTTCGTCAATTTATCCTATCTCATACGCTTCTGCTGAGATCGCTTATAACAAAGCTGAGAACCCTCCGAGTGCTGCCAACATACCGACTAAACCTGCAGACACATTCAATTTAGATGAACCTGAACTTTTTTCGGAAGGAGAAGCGGATCCAGAAGAAGAAGATGTTGAAGTAGCTGAACCTGAAGCAGAAGCAGATCCTGAAGCAGCTGAAGCTGGAGCAGAAACTTGTGCTGGATAGTTTGATCCAACAGCCTTAATCTCGAAAGTTTCTGATTTAGCGTAAACGTCTACGAAATGATACATTGAATTAGCTCTGTCGTTCAAACTAAGTTACCTAGCAATTGTGAGAAGGCCTAGATGGAAAGCTGAGGATCATGATAATTTACCTGAAGAGTTAAGTGGGTTGGTAAGTAAGATTGTATATCCTCCTGAAGGTGTTATTCCTCCTCTTAACATCATCATCACTGAAATTAGCTACTTTTATGATATATTGGGTTTTCGGTACAACTCACGGGTTAATGGTTTTAGATCTGTCATAAGCGTATGTGACGGAAGTTAAAGCAAGGAGTGAAGTCTATAAGAAATGATTAATTCAGTATATCATAGCTTGATTCCATACCACAATGTAGATCTACTTCCCCGTTATTTCACAATTTACCCAAAAAGGGTTGAATGATAGATAAAAACTTACAAGTACATTAGTATCAGAATTACTTAAAAAGACTGAAAATTGATCTGGTGTAGATCCATCCCACGCTAAAGTATTGAGACTTTGTGCCACCCCTATATACAGATAGTCGATATATAAAATATATTATATCAGCAATATTCAGGTATGAACGAAGAATATCTGCAATGAGTGTAAAGCAGATCTCAACTTACACCAATGATCAGTTCTAGGTTCAGTTACTGTCAACTGAGCGTTGACTGAAATACCTAAAGTGACTAATATAGTTGAGAGACAGATTGAAAATTTCATGTTCAATAAATCAAATGAGTAAGTTGTCAATAAGGGTAGGCTTATAAAATTGTAAGTTTAATGTCCAGGTTGAGATTTCGAGGTTTATTAGATGATAAATAATGTCAAACGATGAGGTTCGAAAAAGAAAAAAAGGATGGTAGGAGTGAATGTAGTAGAGTCAACAAAACAAATTTGATAATGATTGTATAATATTGTAATATTGTATGCATGGACCGTTATCATGAAGCAGGATAATAGAATTACTATATTGTGATGGGATGAGCTAAAGGATGATCTGAGACACTTGAGATACATTCAAATACTATATAAAACCCTAATAGATGATCCGAGCGTTTTGTTCCTATTTCACACCACACACCGCACAGCCACCATCATGTCTTATGATTTTTCGCTTCTTGGCGAACAAAGTGGCAAAGTGGCCATATAGATTTATGTACTTGAAATGAAGAGAAGAATGCATATTATACTACATGAAAAATCCTTTTTATACAAATATATGGATACAGATATTATACAGTGTTAATAAGATTTGTCTGTACAAAAGATGTTGAGTATTGTGGATCTTTTGTTAGATTATATCTAATTCAAGATCTTTTGTAATTCTTTTTCATTTATACCTTTTAAACCTTTTGATCTAGCCATTAATCTTAAATTTCTATCATTTGAAATGACAACTACCTTATCTCCTATAGCTTTATCTTGAGATGTAGAAGAAGAAGAAATTTTCAATAAAGAAGATCTATCAATAAAATTATTTAAAGCGAAAGAAGCGATATTTATAATTTTATCATCCATTGTTCTTTCATTTTCTGTATCAGATTCATTTGTCGTAGTTCGAATTAATAAATCATTTAAATAATTTCCTTTTGTAGTTTGAATTTTTAATGTTAATGAATTTGTTTTAATTCTTTTTTCTAAATATGTAATTGATAATTTTGAATTATTACCTAATGGTCCAGGTTCTTTAGATAATCCATCTAATTCAGTAACGACTATTTTAGAATTACAATTGATAATTAGCATTCATCTTCTTATTTCATTAAATTCGATTGGATGACAAAAAAAAAACAACAACAAACAAAACTCACCTGGTAAAGGTACAATTACAGTCCATTGCCCACTTTCAACTATCTTACTGAATAGATTCAATGAATCAACTAGAACGTTGGTATCGAATAATAACATCGTATAACCAGGTACCATATGTATATTTGATCGCTTCAGGTTCTTTGATCTTGATGTAGTAGATTTGGTGCTTGGAGCAGAAGGACCAGATAAGAGACCTTGAAGTTCTCTTCGTCGTTGCTGTGAAATATCAATAAGTTAGTATAAATCATTTTAATCGGAAAACAAATGATGAGTGAGCTTACTCTCAAAGCAGCCAATTCCTGATCATCGTCCTTGTCATCATCATCACTTTCCTCTTCTTCTTCTTCTTCTTCGACATCCATTTCTTTCAATTCAAACTCTAATTTCTCTTGTCTTTCTCTATCCAATCTTCTCTTTTCTAATCTTCTTTCTTCTTCTCGTTGTTTATCTTTTTCAATTTGTAATTCATCTAATTTTCTCTTTAATGTACCTTCAATTATCAATTTTTCGTTATTACCATCAATATTCAGACCATCAACATATTTCAATAAAATACCTATTGACCATATAATCCGTTTCCAACGTCTTTGATTGATTGACTTTGGTCCATCTAAATTATCTTCAGCGTTCTCATCATCTTCATCATCATCATCGTGATCTTCAATTATACCTTCAGACAAATCATGTAGTATGGGAGGTTCAAAGTTGTTTAATAAAACGTCCATTTCAGAATTGAATTTATCTAAATTACCTCCATTAGTTGGACGTGGCTGTACAATCATACTACCACCTGATGATCTACCACCTCCACCACTTGAATTAGATTTAGTTTTCCAAAATCCTCTTTCATAAACTCTTCTTCCAACCCATTCATTTCCTCTTAATAACCAATCTTCAGGTAATGGTATACCATATGCTAATCTTTTTTCTTCTACAATCTCCAAGTTAGCTGAATTTACAAATTGAATTAATCTTTCCCATGGTACAGAAAGTAATAATGGCGTTGCTATATGAGGTTGACGAAATAATGTAGCTATAAAAGTTACAAACATTGTTATATATGGATTAAGTACTTGATGGAATCCTTGTATACGATTCGGATGAGCTAAAACAAATTCGAATATTGAAAAAGCAAGTTTTAAGGCGTATGTGAATGTTATAGGTTGAGGGTCTTCCATATCACCATTACCATTCATAGGTACAGGGGAAACTGTTCTTTGTGGTAAATTACCATCAACAGTAAGACCTTCATTAGCTTGAGAAGGTTCACCATCTTCCCCTTCGCCATCCTCGTTATCTGCTAGAGCTTGAGCTCTTCTCCTTTCTGCACCTTCTTGCGATAATGCTTTTCTAACTATTCCACTATTTGATCCATATTGCATTACACTTCCAAGACAGACTGAAGCCATAATCATCCAGTCCTTTTGTCCGATGCTGACTTTTTTTGATACACCGTCCAATCGAGCATCTTCCTCTAAACGTTCCATAAATCTTGACATTACAGCTTCGAAATCGTCAAGGGATATTCGTGTGAAAAGCATACCGTGCAATCGTAGGAAAAGATCCATGGCAGTGGCTTCAGGCAAAGACCGCTGATTCTGTAAAGCAGAGTCGAAAAGTGGTAAGATCGATTCACGTGAAGTAGGATACTCATGTGTAACCGTCAAACTGTTACAATATCAGCTAAAAAGCCTGGATATATTCAAGGTGAACTTTAGAATGGGTCAAGTGACTTACCTCTTTACGAAATGATGTAAAGCTCTACCTTCTTGACCTTTGACATCTCTGCATAACAAAGCTAGATGGTGATGTAATCTACCTTCACCTGGTTTTTCATTTATACCTAAATTATACCAATCTCTTGCAGTAGTTCTCCAAGTTTCTTTATCTTCAACATCCCAATTTTGTGCTACTTCCGCACCTATACTTGCACCTGATGGTATTGGTTGTTGTTCCTCTATTTCTTCTTCTTCTGGCATATCAATTCTACCTAATTTCTTCTTACTACCATTATCGTTACTAGAAGTAGAAGGACCTTCTTGAACATGTGAAGCAATTGTCATTCTATATCTAGCTAAATCACCTAAAGCTTCAATCCAAGCTGTACGAAAATTTGATAAACCTTGATTCTCTAATAATTCAGAGTAAAATCTATATGCATCGTACACGACATCAGTCAATAAATCCAATGCTGTAGGATGTCCAGACATCCAAGCTAATCGTAATCTTTCAAGTATCAAATGAAATGCAGTTTGCCATAATCTTGAAGGTATATTGTATTTTACTGATAATTGATGGTATGATGGTGGGACAAGTGGGTCATACAGCGTGATAAGGAAGTGATCATGCAATTCGGCCAAACTGATTAAAGGGGACAGATGGTATCAGTATTTCCCCCATGAACGTATGGGGGTTCAAACTAAAAAGACTGCTCACTGTTTGTGTTTTGATATCAGATCAATCCAAGCAGCAGCTTCCTGATCTTCTACCAGATTTTTTCTACTCCTAGAATACATATCTAATCCATTCATACCATCTATACCATCAAATAAGGCCATTATTCCTGCTTCCGGATCATTAGACATTTTTCGATGAATTTCAATCAATTCAGATTCCAACTCTTTTATTTCATCATGAATTTTCTTTAATATTGGTTTCACACCAGTATCACTATACACATACATACAGTTGAAAATCAGCTACTTCAAAAAGTTTCGTTATTCTGAGTCTTCATAACTTACCTGCTGTTTTTCCCCCTCTCTCTATCTTTGAAACTTTCACTACCTTCACTACTTCTCGAACCTTTTGATCTAGTATCACTATCTTTCTTCTTCATCATACTTGTACTCGTAGAACCTCTTTCACTACCTTCTCTCCTTTTTCTTCTTTCTCTTTCTTTATCAGCTTCTTCTTCCGGTGTTCTAGTTGTATGTGGTCTTCTAAGTAATAATCTATTCGAAGAAGATCCCATTTCTGAGGATTCTGGTGTATTTGATGTTGAACGTAGATTTTGATGTGGATGTGAAGAAAAATGTAGGGGATCATGAATTGAAGGATCGAATAGTTTTTTAGATGATGATGATGATGATGGTTGACCTTGTCCATAGCTTTGACTATCAGCAGCACCATTCCTCCTTGAGTCCAACCTTCTCCTAGGTATCTCATCCTCATATATTGGTCTAGGTGATCGATCTACTCTAGGTATAGGTGGCAATACTTGCTGTTGACTTGAAGCAGATCTAGAAGGGTCAAATAATGCTCTATTTGATGAACTTGGTCCAGGTCCACGAGAATATTCATCTATATCAGGGGATGGTCTTAACGATGGATGTGGTTTACGTGGAGATGCAGGATGTCGAGGAGGATTAGATGATCGAGACGGTCTAGTGCGTAAGACGAATGGGTCAATTGAAGTATGGTATTATGAGATGGACTTTAGCTCACGAGGAAGGTGGATTAGGATACAACCGACTCGGTCCAGAAGGTGGTAAAACACCTATTTGAGGAGGAACATTTCGGTGTCTTTCCCTTTCAGTCGACTCAGCACGTCTAGATGACCTATGACATGGTATTAGTGAAGTTTGCTCAACAGAATTCATATATACGAGACACAACTCACCTAGAACCGCTGATACCATCGTTTCCTACAGCACTTGCATTTTTCCTCTGCAAGGCGAAGATCTTATTTGCAATATCATTATTGTCCACAGGTCTTCTTGGTCTAGAAGGTCCAGCGCGAGGTGTTGGGTCCTCCATGATACCTATGCCCCACAAATGCTGAAACAACCAAGATGTTGAGAATTTCTGACTGCTTATGGAAACATTCTATTATAAGTTTTTTCGTCCACAAGATATGTTGTGTTGCTGATGTAGAGTGAAGAGTTGATTTCCAAGCGCAAGTATACCGTATGTAGATTGCTCGATTTCGAGTAGGTGTAACAATTGATAATAGAAGTGATTCACGCTAATGATTTTTTAGTGTAAATACTAGCTGTCAAACTCGCAGATGGAGATGATATCAACAATGGTTCTCTTCTGAGCTTCAATAGCTTCTTTTAGAGACCGAAAAGTCGCAGTTGTGAGATTATTATAACTTATATATGTTGATGATATTTCCGCAGTTTCATTTTGGTTTGCACGTAATCAATCATCAGGCCAGGAACAAAGGTGAGAACTACCTTTAGTCAGACACGTGGTATTACATAATTATCATTTTATCATTGACTTTGCCACACAAATGTTGAAAAAGCTGTGGAATGAAAGCTTAAGCTGAACGTCGTCGATAAAGACATTACATTGACTTTTGTTTCTTTTAACTTGATTTATTGTATTACCTTGATCATATCCTCATCAAGATGGCGACTAAAAAGGTGAAAGACACACAATTGTATGATCTTCTTGGAGTAACTCCAGAAGCAACTGATATAGAGTGAGTTTGTCCAAGGAGGAAGGGGTCCACACAGCACAGGCCACAAGCTGATTTCCTTCTCCACAGGTTGAAGAAAGCTTACAGGAAGCTCGCGATCAAAGTGAGAGACTTCTTATATCCATCCCAGTGCTACAAGACCGCTGATACTAGGCAAAACATAGTGGCATCCTGACAAAAACCAGTCTCCCGAAGCAGAAGTGAAGTTCAAGGAGATAGGGTGAGTAGGCTTTGTCCGCATGGTTATCTTATCGATTGGAACCCCCGCCTTCCTCCAATCCCGTCTTCATCACCTTTCCTCTGCGTTCTATTCTACCTCTTTATATCTCACTCTTCTGGGGTCTTTCCGACAGTAGCTAAGATTGTATCTCCTCATGTGCTCACAGTGAAGCCTATCAAATCTTATCCGATGCTGACACCCGAGCGTACTACGACAAAGTTGGTAAAGATGGTATGAATAGACCTGAAGCCGAGAATATGGATCCAACAGAGATCTTTGGAAAGATCTTTGGAGGGGGTGAGTGATCTTGAAATCTAATCTACTTGTACCGACAGACTTAGCTGACCTATCTCTTTAGAGGCTTTCTTTGACTATGTAAGTAGCGTATGTTCATTTCTGACAGATTGATGATTAATAAATCAAACATTGTATATTAGATTGGAGAGATTGCTCTCGTCAAAGGTAAGCTTTGATGATGTAACCACACATATAGACAGCTTATAAGTTTATATACAGACTTCACAACAACAATGGACGTTGTAATGACACCTGAAGAAAGAGCTGAGATGGAAGCAGCCAAAGAAGCAGGAGAAAATGACCCAACTGTACCTGGAGACGCAGAATTAGCAGCAGCTGCATCAGCCGGAGCAACAACAACTTCAGCATCAGAAGGAACAACTATCAATCCAACTGCAGCAGCTGCAGCAGCTACAGAAGAGCAAAATACCTCTTTGGCCCATCATTCATCTTTTTCAGCTTCAGGATCTGCCTCAGGATCAGCATCCGGATCACTATCGACAAATGGTGCAGGAGCAGGCAAGGATAAAAAAGGTAAACCAAAGTTAACACCCGAACAAAAAGCTCAATTAGAAGCATTAGAGAAGAAGCAAGAGGAGGAAAAGAAAGCTAGGTAAGTTGTCAGATACCCATAATAATCCAGCAGCTAACAAGCTTGTATATTGTAGAGTCGAAGCTCTCGTCAAGAAACTCACTCAACGTATCAGACCTTTTGTAGATGCTAAGCGCCCTGGAGATAAAGATGATCCCGAAACCAAAGTCTTCGAAAGTAGAATAATGATAGAAGCGGAGGATTTGAAATTGGAATCATTCGGTGTGGAGGTATGTTTACAGGGACGTCACTCAGCGTCTCAAACGTTATTCCTGCTTAGTGATGTAAGCTAATTGCATGATCTTGCAGATGCTTCACACTATATCACAAGTTTATATAACCAAAGCTGGAAACTTCCTAAAAGCTAAGAAGTTCTTTGGTGGTGGTTTCTTGGGTAGATTGAAAGAAAAAGGTGGTATGGTCAAAGAAGGTTGGGGTTTACTTGGGTCAGCGTGAGTCAGATTTTGTATAAGGCTGTACGTCAAAGTCCATGCTAATAATAGGATAAACTGGATAGTATGGGCGTGCAAAGTGCTATGCAAGAGATGGAAAGGCTTGAAGCCAAGGGAGATGCCACACCCGAAGAACTTGAAGCTTTGGCTCAAGATTTGTCTAGTAAAATGTTGCTGACAACTTGGAAAGCTACAAGATGGGAGGTTATCAATGTAAGCTGCCGATTGCTGCAAGAGTCTGTAATGTTACTCAGCTGATATCCGACTTTACAGGTCTTGAGCGCTGTAGTCGATCAAGTATTATACGAACCAGGATTACACAAAGATGTTGCTTTGAAACGAGCTAAAGCTATTTTGACCATTGGAGGTATATTCAGAGACGTGAAAGCTGATGAATCAGATGATGAGCGAAGGGAGCTGGAGAGGTAAGCCGAATATCTTCTTTTGATTTTCAGGTATGATGTGTATGGATGATTCAAGCTAAATTCTGAATTTCATTTACAGACTGGTAATGAATGCTGGAAAGAAAAAGGAGAAAGGTAAAGATAAGAAAGCAAGCGGAGGAGGATGGTTCGGTGGTAAAGCTAGTAGTCCCAAACCCGATGCTGTAGCTGGGGAGAAACCTTCTACAACATCTTTAGAAGGTGAAAAAGCGACAGCTTAGTCATGACAATTAGTAAAGATCAGTGATTAATGATCGCTTTAACGAAATACATATTACTATATAGAATGTAATATACGAATTGTTCTTTCTCCTTTGCCCATTTGTTACAGGGATGCCATATACACACAATTGATTTTGTTCATCAAGAATAGTTGCATAATTTGAGCACTACTTTCAAACGAAACATAGATAGATACGTAATAATGTATGAATGTTTACTTTTAACGAAATACAATATACAGTATTATTCATGTATACTCTTTTCTACATGGAGTGCAGTTGAATACAAGTACTATTTACCCTCCTTATTACCACTACCGCCAAACATATGTGAGAAAAAGTTATTACGCATTTTTTGTTGATAACCTTTAATTACATTTTCTTCTGAATCTGCTTCTTGTTTTTTCATCTCTAATTTTCTTTTTTCTAAATCTTCTTGTTGTTTCTTTTTATTTTGTTTTCTCTTCCACAGTTTCCATAATATCAGTGCAACTAACAATAGTCCTATGACACTACATATAGCTAAAAACCAAAAAAATAAAAAAAACTCGGAGTCATCCATTTATATTTTTTTACTATTCAATTGAATTGGTAACTAATAAATCAATAAGTTAAAAAATTGAAAAAATGAAATTATAACTTACTAACTACAGATTTACATTCGGTTGTCGCTTCTGAACAAAACGCTTCAGATGTTTTATCAACTACGTTCTGATAACATGATGCATCACTGTATTCCTCGGTAGGATTTTCTACTTCACCTCTATTCATAATTAGTGGATGAGCTGAGATTAATATCGATTGATGAATTAGTAAGAGAAGTAAGCTGGAGAAGAGTGGAATTGACATCGTTCTTTTTCAATGATTATGTATGAGGACCGTATGTAGTACTATATTTTATTGTTGTTTAGAAAGAGAAGAATGTACTCGTAGAAAATTAGTTCGTACTATGCTAAGTAGTGAGACAGTTATGAGATCAATAAGGTCGTTAATTTGATCTATGAAGAGGTGATGGTACTGTTTTGGTTCTGTTTTTAAGTGTATTCAATAGCTTGTTTTTTTTTTGTTTTTGTTTTTGTTACTGTTTTTGTTTCGTTTTATTTTGTCCTCACTTTTGACTTTTATTTTTCTCGATTCCAGCTTGTAGAGACAAGTCGAGCTGTCAATCAAAACGATAATGCATACTTATAGACGTAGAAATGAATATTTCAAACTTGAGCTAGTCACACAATTGTGATATGCCAGTAGAGTAATCGGTAAGATATGAAAGGATGGTCCTTCATATAGGGTTTCATTCCTCAAAGCATGTCACTTACTCTAACGGGTTTCAGTAGGTTTCAGTGAGATAAAGGATAGCAGTCATTGATCCTGATCCTGATCCTTCCGTGCACATCATGATCTCTTATTTGATCGAAGAGTAGGAAAAAAAATAGAAGACTAGATGATGATTATACATACAAGTTGTTATATCATACAAACCATACAATTAATCTATTCCATTACACTAAGAATCGCAAGATTTGATATTGAAATCATTGTACATGTACTTCTACTTCGCAGTATTGCCTTCATGACCATCTTTATTACTTGTTTCACCACCATATGGTAATCTAACTAAAACAGGTAACGGTTCCTGTTCTTCTTGTTCATCTTCTTGTCTAGATTGATTAGACAATGCTTCTGCTTGTTGTTGAGCTATCAGATATGCATGTGCAGCTTTTACATCAGAATATACTAATCTTATACACGAGGAAGAAAGCATATCCTCTTGAATGATCGACTCACCAAATAAATTTAAAATTGAGAATACATGAGGCCAATTTCTTAATACACCTCCAACAGCTGTACGATGTTTGTGATGTCAATCAGCTACTAGCTTTCTTCTACCTTATACAGATTATTATGATATTCAAATGATTGAAATACGATCAAAGACCCCCCACACTCACCTTCACCTCCATCAGCCATAATATTACTTTGTTCAGCTAACTTTTCTACTCTTTGTACTAATTCCGCTGAAGCTTCACGTAAAGCTTGTAATCCTGCATATTCCTGTTGTTTTTGATATAGTATCTGTAAAGATGGTGGTAAGTTCGGCTGAGAGGGTCTTGATTCCATCTTCTAATATTAGTGAGTTTATAGATTATCCTGTAGACTATTAGAAAGCTGATAGTTGGGAAAAAAGGATCTGTGAAAGATAGATTTCGTTGTGTCATACTTGAAAAGGTCAAGCGAGTAAATATTGAAATGTTGTCAATAAATCGCGTCTCCGCCTAGTACTGGCTTGAGGCGGTCATCACCGACGCGTTTCCGTTTGGGCCGATTGTCACGTGACTGACTGTTTATACAGTCAACTGTATAGCTAGCTACTAGCTAGTTAGTTACGTCAGTAAAAGTAGAGATAGAGTTAAAGAGAGGTTACATATCGAAAGATATATATAAGTTTATCTTTCATCTTTTATACCTTGTATTGTATAATAAGAAAACGGCTTTACAAGAAATTCAAACAGTTCAAGAGCGGAACTCAGTTAAAGAAACATTTGGTCTGTTGCGATCATTGAACTGATGATATAGTTATAAGATAAGACCAGGAAAGACCATTCAAGATGGGTGTTAAAGGTCTCTGGTCTCTGCTGAATCCGGTCTCTAGGCCTGTCCAGTGAGTGTAGCTTCAGCTGTGGTCTGTGTGTGATGAACAACCCGGTAGCTGAGATTCACCCTTTCTTTAGAATAGAAAGTATGGAAGGTAAAAGACTAGCGATCGATAGTTCAATTTGGCTTTATCAAGTGAGATTTTGTCAAATTCTCCAATGGTACCAAGCTGATACAAATTAGTTTCAAGCGACTATGAGAGATAAAGATGGTAGGGTATTGGTAAATGCACATGTATTAGGTCAGTCTCCTCAGAGCTTGCTTTTTGAGCTGTATAGCTGATAAAGATATACAGGTTTTCTGCGGCGGATAAATAAGCTACTGTTTCATGGTATCAAACCTGTATTTGTATTTGATGGAGGGGCACCAGCTTTGAAAAGAGCTACAATTGTAAGCCGATCCATCAGTATCCGACCATAGATGTAGCTTATGCTCTCCCTTCTCTAGGCTGAAAGAAAGAAAAAGAAGGCTGGAGCAGCTGCTAATCACGCTAAAGTAGCCGAGAAACTGTTCGCGGCTCAAATGAGAAGGGAAGCTGTCAAAGCTGCTCAAGCGTGAGTTCAACCAACGACATTCTGCACGCCTCGGATAGCTGATGGGCTAGTACAACGACAACAGCATGGAAGAACAAAAGGCCGCTCGTACAGCAGCTGCTGCCAGTCGGTACCCTGATGAAGCGGGAGAGCAGATATCTGAGAATGTTGTGTATTTAGATGAATTAGAGGGAAACGCTAGAACTAGAACTCCACCAACTCGTCCGACACCAATAGAACGAGCTTCATCATCCACAACATCAGTAGCTCGTCAATCCACACCTTTTGGAGAAGTACCTACAGATCCAGAAAAACGACGAAAACACTTTAAGAAGCATGATCCATATAAATTACCTGAAACTACAATGCCATCTGTATCAACTACCGACAGACCTGATGCAAGATTGGCTACAGAAGAGGAATTGAAACAATTCATAGATGAAGTTTCCCCTGACGATATTGATATCGAATCAGCAGAATTCAGAGCATTACCAACTGAAGTTCAATATGAGATTATTGGTGATTTAAGATCAAAATCAAGACAACAATCACATCGTAGATTGACTGATATGTTAAAAGCTGCACCATCAGCATTAGATTTTTCAAAAGCACAAATTAAACATTTATCACAAAGAAATGCATTAACTCAACAATTATTAACGGTCACTGATATGGTAAGTAAATCGCATTTAACTATACCAGTCAGAATTGCTGCAGAAAGAAATAGAGAATATGTACTGGTCAAAAGAGGTGAAAGTGAAGGTGGTGGTTGGGCTCTAGGGATAAGAGAAGGCTCAAAGCAGAATCCAATTGAAATTAAACCTGAACCAAATGAACAAAGTTCAGAGAGTGACAGTGAAAGTGAAAGTGATGATTCGGATATACAGGAGATGCAAAGGTAAGTTCTCCTCATTGGGGATCATTTTTTTGCGATACAACCCGCTAACTTTCGTTCTCTTGTGTTTTTCTGGTGCTTAGTCCTAAACCAGCTGTAGTAGATTCTGATTTGCGTGAACATCGCCGGCGAGAAATACTAGAAGCGATAGCGCGAAGATATGCTCCGGCTCGACCTGCTCGAAAATCGTTGGATATAGCTGTAAAACCATTTGGCGCAAGTAGACAAGCTGGATCTAAACCTCTGTTCGATGCTGTAGAGGAAGATGACAATGATGAAGTTGTACCTACAGCCAATGATGAAGCTTTAGCTCTAGCATTGCAGCAGGAAGAGCTAGGATCTGATGAAGAAGAGGTCGATGTAGATTTAGCAAAAGCTTTAGCTTTGAGTAGAGTCGAAAAGGAAAGGAGAGAAAGGAGTGTTACCGAAGAAGCTGAATGGAATGCCCCTGAAGAAGAGGATGACGAAGATGATGATATGGAAGAAGTAGACATAACTCCCAGTGGAGCAACAACACCTGTACTGGAACAATCAAACAAAGCTTCCCTCGAGACTCAAGATACAGATGAGGAGGATGAATTTGAGGAAGTCACTACTGATTATGCGCCGTCAAGGACTCAATCTTTCACAGATCTCGATCAGACACCGGAACCCATTCATATCGGACAGCAAGATGATATGCCGATCATCACTGCTCGTCAAAATGCTGCTAAGGCCAAACCAGCTGGAGTGTCGAGTCATAGACCGGTTCCAGCAGAAGTCATCGAGATAGATGGTGATGAAGAAGAGGAAGATGCCCCGCTTTTTACCACTGTTAATTCTTCTCGACATGATCATAAAGTGGAGCTTGCCTCTGTTCCCCAGGGTAAACCGATACCTAATGAACGATATATTCCCTCCCAACCTGCTGGATCTGCTTCCGCTACGACAGATGAATTCAAAATCATACCAGGCTTATTTCCACAACCGCCTTCTTCATCCGACAGTCAATCTATACTTTCCCCTCCCCCAAAAACCCCTATATCGGTCCCGGAGGTATCATCAAAATTGAGTGAACCAAGTGTCCCCGTTCAATCAAGTCTGTCCAGCTTGCGTCCAATTCCGATTCAGCGATTACCTTCCGCTACTGTCAAGCCATCTCCACTGAGAAGAGTCACGCAACCAGCTTCTTCACCTTTGTCTGTTGATACCGAGGACGATCTAATACAAGTACCTCCTGTACCTACGCGAAGCTTGGAAAAGCCAAAACCCCCAATCCAGCCAATACCTCCTACACATCCTAACAACATTCTCGATACCCCGGTAGTTGCGTCACCTTTACCCTCACCTTCACCTTCGCGCTCACTCTCGCCTATTCCTTTGACAGATGCTGCTATATCAGCTTTTCCGACACCTCTACCTCCAATCCCAAGACGTGAAGCCCAACCTTTGTTCGAACGGGCTGAATCAACCAGTTCCGAGGAAGACGACATAGACGATTCTAGATCTATGGAATGGTCAGCTTCTCCTCCACCGCTACCTAGACCTGCGTTGCAACCCACCGACTCCGCTACGACTATTCCATCAGAAGTTGAAGATCAGGATGGAGATTTGACTACTGGTGATATGGCAGCGGAAGAAGACGATTATGCTCGTTTCTTAGCACAGATTAAAGGTAGAGATTTGAACGAAGTCAGAACTGAAATCGATGATGAGATCAGGATTCTGAACAGTGAAAATAGGAATGCTATGAGAGACTCCGATGAAATCACTCAAAGTATGATTGTTCAAATTCAGGTGAGTAGCCCATATTTGCGAGGTAATAACAATGCTTACCTGCTATCATTTTATATTCAGACTCTACTCCGACATTTTGGTATACCGTACATAACAGCACCTATGGAAGCAGAAGCACAATGTGCTAAATTAGCTGAACTAGGGTTAGTTGATGGAATAATCACAGATGATTCAGATGTTTTCTTATTTGGTGGAATACAATGTTTTAAAAATATATTTAATGATGCTAAATATGCTGAATGCTTCTTATCAACTGATATCGAACGCGAATTGTTATTGACTAGAGAAAGATTAATTTCATTAGCATATTTGTTAGGTAGTGATTATACTATAGGACTACCTGGTGTTGGACCTGTTGTAGCATTAGAATTGTTAGCTAATTTTCCAGGTGAACAAGGTATAGATAATTTCAAAGATTGGTGGTTAAAAGTTCAAAGAGGTATTGAAAAATCAGAAGAAAACAACACAAAATGGAAAGTGTCGTTCAAAAAAAGATATAAAGATTCGATTTATCTAACAGGAGATTGGCCAAATCCACTAGTCGTAAGTGTCATTATCAATTGAGAAGTGTTATATGCTAATAATCCGACTCGATTAACAGAGAGAAGCGTATAAATACCCTACTACAGATGAATCTGAAGAACCTTTTCATTGGGGTTTCCCGAAGTTATCAGCTCTAAGAACGTGAGTTATGTCGTTCACCAGTTTTAGAGTCATTCAATAACTCACTTATATCTCTTACAGTTTCTTGCACGAGGAATTATCGTGGTCAATATCGAAAGTTGACGATGAGTTGACACCGATCGTTCAGCGTATAGCTAGAAGAGGTAAAGTAAGTTCTTATCTTCAGCTAATTGTCCCATGTTGTTGTATAACTGATAATCAAATATTGGTATTTTGATAGATGGGAGCATTGAATAAACAATCAACATTATTACCATTTTTTGATGTTCAAGTAGTTACAGGAAATTATGCACCTAGAAGAAGAACTACAGCAAATGTATCAAAGAGACTGATGTCGGTTATAAAGTCATTCCGAGAAGCTGAATTAAAATTAAAAGGTGAAAAATCTGATGGAATTGAATGGGGTGAAATGATGATTGATTTGGATGAAGAAGATCCAAAAGGTAAAGGTACAGGTAAAAGAAGAAAAAATACTTTAGAAAGTGTAAATAGTGAAAATGGAGATGGTTCGAAGAAGAGGAGATTGAGTAGAAGTGCCAGTATTGCCTCTACGAAACCTAAAACCACTAGAAAGAGAGCAAATACAACGAACTCAAACGTATCTGAAGTGTCAACTGAAAGTAATACTACTAGTACTACCACGACGTCAACTAGAGGTAAAGGTAGTAGAGGTGGTACGACAAGAGGTAGTAATACAGGTAGAGGTAGAGGTGGTGGTAGAGGCGGTAGAGGTGGAAAGGCGAATGTGGAACAACCTGAAGTTGTTGAGATCATCGATGACTAGTTATGGTTATCTACAGTGTTCAATAGATTTGGGTAATTTGATTCTAGGTATTACTTGGTTGTATCAGTTTTGTAGCATTGTATTCAACATTATACTCAGCATGTATGTGAAACCATCTTTATTGGCGTGATTCATAAAGTTGACAGCGACGATTTGGTAACGGCTTCATCTCTGTAATAGCAAAATCCAATGGAATACATGTTCAATGAAAAGCCAGTCTACCTCGATATATCTATTCTGTTCTATTCCTCGGAATCAACTTCTTCAGGTCTAGCATAAGATTGACCACCTAATTCTTTTTCTAAACCATTATAAGGATATGTTCTTTGTGCTACAGGTCTTTCAAGTCTATTTGAAATTATAGCATATGAAGCTACTCCAATAAGTGAGAATGCTACTGATAACTGAATGTACGAGAAAAAAGGATTTGTTCAGCAAAACAAGTAGAATATAAATTATAAAGGTAACTTTCACTGTATACATGATATGTATTATGAAAAACACTCACTTGGAATAAAGCACTCCATGGTGATGTCTTATGTACATCTGGTCCCCACATACCAATAACATCTTCTGATTCGTGCATCTATACAAAGCATTATAAAGTATCAGCATACACTCTCGAGTCTTGGACACTATGATGCCTTGATTATCCCTTCCAGCTGAACAGATTGAAAGAAGACATCCTCCTCTTAACAACATTTGTCTAACGACTTGATTTATGTTGGCTTCTTCCATGATCATTATTCTTCAAATATGCTAATACCCTTTACCAGTGAAGATGATACATTGAAAACTCTTAAATGAAGTTGTCTATATACAAGTCCTGTAAATCTTCGTTCAAGATGAATATCGTTCATATTGAATCTTGCATCTCATTCCGTTCTATCGATAATTTTCCTGCAGAAATAATTGAAGATTTTAGACTTACAACTTCACCAAAGTTTTTTCTTTCTTGTCTATCCCACCAACCAAAAGGTTCTCTTTGTTGATTCGATACATTTGGTAATTGAGGGTATCCGTTCACTATTCAGTTGTTTGGGTAAATATCATTAGTCAGAAATCACCTTGTTTCTTTCATTTTTCTATCCTCTAACTCAAATATTGTCCCCATCGTTTCTTCCATTTCCTTCTTGCTATGTTTAGATTCTTTTTAGTTGGTTGATTTACACTTACATTGAGGATCAATTTCTTCACCTGGTGATAATCGACTGGGGATATATGAAGTTTCAGCTACGTCAGGTGTACCTGATGTAGTTACAGGTGAATTTGTTGCTGCTGATGCGAATCTTATTCCATTTTGTCTGACTATTAAAGGTGAATTACCTGAAATTATTCGTTTTGGTAAGGCTGTTCGAAGTAAGGTTGGTTTGAACATGATGAATATCGTCGTAATAAAGACAATTGGAGTGTATTCCCAAGGTGTTTCGAACAATATATAGCATGAATTTGATATTTAACAATAATGATGATGGTCAAGGATGGGTTGAACTGCAAAGGGTGAAAGGGGATTCGATGCTGCAATTCACACTTAATTAGGCTCACGAAACATATGAGATAAAGCTGGTACTGTCAGGCACGCGGTGCGGCAGAGTTTGATTAGGCATACGTCGAGAGTTCGCGTTGTGGAGATTACCGCTTTTTGCCACTTATGACCACCTCAAAACATTAAATCACATCAACAAAGTGAAATCTTATGAACTCTTTCACTTGCTTCACCAATATTGAATCATTGTATAACATATCATTCAGACCTTACTACATCTCGGTTCAGCTTCAAGGAGAATGCTCAACAGAGCAGAAAATCTGAATTAGCTATTGAACGAGGTTTCGCTACTATACGCAAAGATTTGCAAACAAATGTCCTTAATCCTCTGCGCGGTTATTGCAAATTTATAATCCGGTCAAAATGTCTTTACGGCTTCGTGAGTCCAGCTTCCTGCTTTGCTCAGATCTAATTAGGATTGCTAAAATTAGAATGATGTTGCTTTTTATCATTTAGCGAGTCAAAACAAATTTAGACCAACTTTTAAACCCGGTCAAAAGAAAGCTCCTCCTGTTCGACCTCCTTCCAACACCCTTACATCTAGTCAAAATGCCATCGCTACAGCTTCTTCCTCGTCTCAACCTTCTGCAATCTCCAACAATAAAGCTTCCTCATTTTCTGCTCCACATGCATCGCAAAAACCTGGCCACTCCATCCAGCAAACCTCGAATTCTCATTCACCTACTGCTGCGAAAGTAGTACCTAAACCTATACCTTCTTCGCAGATAAAAGCTATCAGGTCAACTAATTCACCTACCAAGGCGCCCCTCACGCCTTCGCAGAGCAACCCTGAAATTCCATCAAGTACAGCTGCACAAGATAATGCAACGGAAACAAGCTCAAAACTCACATCAATCGCGGAAACTGTACCAACTGTAACTTCACTATCATCTCCGACAGTACCTGTAGAACCACAAAGTACAGTTCCTGCTAGTCCCAAAGTATCCACTGCTCCTCCTCCGCCTCCATCTCCCGCTCCAGCACCAGGACCTAAGCTCTCTCTACTAGCCGCAGCCCGAAATCATTCTTCAGACATGCCTTCACCTGGTCAAATCCGTCGGCGAACGCCCTCAATAGCGTCTCGTTCAGAGCGAGCTCCGTCTATAACTCCACAACCTCATAGAGCTCCTTCAGCCGCTCCTCAAATCAGAGCCCCTTCAGTTACTCCCTCGTTCCGACGTGGATCATCGGTGACACCCCAACAATCTGCATCCGCCAATGCTCATCCACCTTCGAGTGTGGCTGTCCCTGTTCCTTCCCCTCAAATTTCTCAGCCTGTCCTTCCGCCCTCTCTAGCATCTACGACTCCCTCTGTACCCGCTCCGTCTTCAAATCCGGTACCTCCACGTTCTTTGGGAACATCTACTCCTGCTCCCGGCTTTCCGCCATCTCTCGGTACGTTCTCAACCATCCCACCAGCCGATCATACATCCCCTACATCTCGGGATGACACTGCTGCTCTAGCTGCTGCCGCTGTATCCAGTATTGGAGGACTACCTCAACGAGAACCCACAGGTCTACCTCGCCCCGTTCGCAAGGGTAAGAGACGAATCACCAAAGGAGCTGCTCCACGTGCTGAATCTTCTGCCCCCGAAGAGAATGGAAATCCACCAGCCAAAAAACCTGCTAAAAGAGTAGCGCGACGACCGATTGTCCGAGCCAACACAGAAGATAGACCTACAAGTGAGGATGAGGAAGATTCTTCTTCTGAAGGTACTATTGATGTAGAATCAGGGGAGAAAAGGAAATCCACAAAGTCACCAAGAGAAGAAAGAAGATCCAGAAAGAGACAGAAGAAAGCTCAACTACCTAAAGTAGCTATGATATCATTGCAAGATATTGAGCCTGAAGAATTGATTGGTGAACGAGTGGATGAAGTACTCATGACAATGGGAGATCTAGCCACGACATTAGTAGCTCAAGGCAGAGTGTCAACGAGAGCCATAAAGATCGATGTACATAAAAGAGCTGAAGCAGAAAAGAAGCGTGCGGAAAAACAAGCGCAGAGAGAACAAACATGGAAAAGAAATCAAATTAAAAGACGTAAAGTTAGACATACGAAAAATTTAGATCGTGCCAAGAGAAGGGAGGAATTGGCCAAATTAGGTCAAGCCGATGCTGATGTTAGTCAAGATGAAGATGATTCGGAAGAAGAATTTGAACCTCAACCTGAAAGATTGACACCTGAATCCACACCTGAACCTGATATTAGACGCGAGGGTTCTAGCAGACCAAACCAAGATTATGATGGATTAGATGGTGATGAATGGAACAATAACGATGATGATGAATATAATGATGTACCAGTCAATAACAATCCAATGGACCCTTTATTGATGGACGATGATCACAGTCAATTAGGTGATGAAATGGAACCTGATCAAAATCAAGATGATGATGGAGGAATTTTGACTGCAGAAGCAATTGCACTTCAAGCTCAAAAAGATGAAGATGATGCCGCGTTAGCAGCAATGGGCATCAGGCTCGTTGATGGACCAATGGATGAAGGCAATGGCGGAGAAGATGATGAGGAAGATTATGAAGAACCAGATTGGAACCTAGATAACGATGATTATCCTGATATCGAAGGATACAGGAGAGAACAAGAAAGAGAAAGAAGAAGAATTAGAGAATATCAAGATAATGATAATGCTGAAGTTGTCGAAATCGATGATGAGACTAGGTTCATAAACGCAAATAGTTTTTCAAAATATACAAAACCTCAAAGATGGAATGCTGTTGAAACCGAATTATTCTATCAAGTGAGCTATTTCGATACCTATCCGGTAATATGTGTTATTAGCTGATGTCACGTATTATCTATCTATTGAATTAGGTACTCGAAGAAACAGGTGAAAACTATACTTTGATGAAAGCTTATTTCCCTGGAAGAACGATCAAACAGTTGAAATTGAAAGGCTTAAAAGAAAATAGAATCAATCCTGATAAAATGACCGCAGCTATATTAGCTAGAAAACCGCTAGGTGAGTAAACCTGACACGTATGCACAACACACATCATAAAGTTCCGCCCTCAACTATTAGTCTGGCTGGACTGGACTGACAATCTATAACTATTCATAAAGATATGGAATATTTATCGAAATCGGCCGGATATGATTCCACTAGATCATGGGATAAAGAAGAAGCTTTATTTGAAGAAGCTAAAAATGATGCAGATAGATTAAGAAGAATAGATAGTGTCAGACCGGAAGATGAGGATGGTGAAAATCAAAATGGTCCAGTTGATGAACATGTTGGAGGTGGAGAAGATCAATATGATGATCAAGATAATACTATTTTGCAAGATGAGGATATTGATCTCGAACAACAGTATATAGATCAGGAGGAAAATGGGGATGAAACTATCATGGAAGATGGTTATTAGATG
This sequence comes from Kwoniella dendrophila CBS 6074, assembly GCF_036810415.1. Lineage (NCBI taxonomy): Eukaryota > Fungi > Basidiomycota > Tremellomycetes > Tremellales > Cryptococcaceae > Kwoniella > Kwoniella dendrophila. Next base: position 940,225 of record NC_089480.1, read on the forward strand.
GTAGACAAGTTGAGGACGTAACATGTTTTATCAATCATTGCTCAGGCGGGGGTTAAGGTGATTTTGTCAGAATTGAATATGGTTATTACTCATGTGTCCTGTCTCTTTTGGTTATATGCTAATTCTCAATGAGTTGTAAACTGCGTACATACATACGTACAATTTAACAAGTAATCTATATTAAATATATTTTTAGTTATATGTAAAATCGAAATATCTCGAAATCGTATCATCATGATATTGCGCACCAAAACGATACGATCGTCATGCCTGTTATCAGATAGCATAACACATATATCAAGAGACATATTTAGCTTGTGATTTCAAGAATGTATAACTTCCTGAATCTGTATTATCTCCTTTACCTATACCACAACCTCTCAAAAACCATTTTTTACCAAAACCTAAACTTAAAAAAGGTCTTAATGGATGTATAATTGTATATGGTTTAAATCTTTCGTTTATAGTCGTATGATCAAATTGTCCTTGAGGAAATTGAATATGATCTGAAGTAACTAAAGTAATTTCTCCTTGAGTAGTACGATATAATGAGAAATTCGCATTTGGTATTGATTGATTTGTAGTTGTATTCTTAGATATAGTTGACATTAATCCTGAATGAGGTTGAAATGAGGCTGAAGAAATTCCATTTTCATGCGATATGATCGAATTTATTGGTTTGGATAATTGTCTTAAATCGAATGTATTCATCAAACCATTTGAACTATTTATGATCATCGTGAAAGTACATTGTTAACAAAGAATTAGTCTTACAATCGTTTCACGATTCATCTTATAGTTAAAATACAAAACATAACAAAAAGACATAACTCACCAAGCAGAAGAAATATATTTACTTTCACCTAAAACAACACCAATTTTCAGTACCGATTTTGGTCTTGAATTAGAAGTTTGTAATGATTCTCTGATTTTAGATTCTTCGGTGATGGATAGATCACCTTGCCAAGAAATTAAAGATCTTTTATTTGATTGTCTCAGATCATATAATTGGATCATGCCATTTGACAATCCACTGAAGATTAAATTACCTGATACAGGTTCTGTTTTTAATGTTGTTATTGGTGAATTTGATTCTGTTTTCAATACCTACAAAATCAATGTATATATATTCAGCTTAAATGAAGAATGTAAATGTCTATAGCGGACTTTGCCTTTGCGATGACTTACTTGAACACATCTTTCAGCAGGACAATCCCATACATTTATCTTATTACTATAACCACCAACACATAATAATCCACTTGATCTATACCACGTCGTGATCAATTTTTTGTGATTTCTGATATCTTCGGAGATCATATTGGAACCAGAGGATATATCCAAAGCCCGAAAATTTGAAATGGGTTTGATCTTCATTGGATCTTGTGGTCCAGATAAAATATGTATATCTCCATTTGCTAAAGATACAAAAAAACCAAAATGTAAAAAACCGGTTTACATTAGCTCAAGCTTGCTCTCGCAAACAAAGTTTTGAAGACGATTCGGATTCCTACAACTGTGAAACTTTAACTCACTTATCTCAGCTAATATCACAGTTTGTTCATGTAATTCATTAAGAAATCTAGCTGAAGATATCATTTCATTCTTGGGTAAATCAAGATGTACGTTTCCTGTTTTACGTGAAGTTGACCAATCCCAAAGCCTTAAATTTCCATTAACAATCGCAACGATATGGACGGCAGTTTGATTCCAGGTTAGCGTCATTGAATCTATTTCTTCGGGTAATCTCTGAACTCACAGCAAATCATGACTACCATTACATGACATAACAGTACTATGAAAAGAATGAAAAGTCATTGAGGTCCATGGATCAGGTGAAGTTATATCTTTCATTTCCCATTTCCAAGGTAGTCCGACTATTCGTTTGATTGATTGGCAATCAGCTTTTAGTTTCAGTTGGGAATCGCTTTGAGAGGTTTTCATTCTTGATCGGTTCGCCACAAGGAACTCCTATTGTACTGTTGATGAATGACAACTCACCTTGTTGTTCGGCTACAACCAAACTGTCTTCTAGTACCCTATGTCTCGTTATTGACGTTCTTTGACTTGGATCGCCTGTATGCGAACGGACGATTCTTTCTTCATTAAAAGCCTGGGCATTCTACGTGGATTAACACTGAATTACCATTTTTTTTTCATCTGGCAGTAATCTTGAGGTTGCTTACCATCAGGTACGATTGTAACACCGATCTACTTCTCTCAAATAGTTCGTTATTGTATCGCAAACTTTTACCCCTATAAATTCCCTTAGAATCCTTTCTGTTGGCGCCTTGTCCCCATTTCTCGAGAAGATGTTCTTTTAAATTCATCATCACGTCCAATAGTTCTTCAGTCCATAGGGATTCGGCAGACCCAGTGGCATCAGTGCCATGAGCAAGATTAAAGATCGAAGACGGCTTAATGTCATGTTCCTTTTCACTTGGAGTTATTGATATAAAAAGGTCGATCAAAGGTTGTTTGACTATTTTGACAATTTCATGATCTGCATCTTGCGCGAAGACAATAATGGCGTCGACAACTCGCTGTAATACCTTGATGATATCAAGCTGCTTTTGTTGAATACCTATCTTCCTACCTATTTCAGCGATCAAACCTTCAACTTCCTTTCTCTTATTAGGTAGATTTTTTATAGAATGTTGAAGAATCCAGATCCATAACGCTAAATCCGTATATTCACCTAAGATTTCCACGAATATGATAAATATTCTTGATAGTTCTCTTCTCGCTAAAGGTGAACCTTCACCACTTGATAATCGTACGAGTTGTTCTACAATCTCTAAAGAAGATTGAATCCCTTCCATATTTCCTGTTCCCTTTCCTTCCGTCTTAGTATTCAATAAAGATGTCTTGTCATGGACAGGTATCCATCTAATTAGAGCGTATACAGCTGAAGCTCTAGTTTCAACTGTGGATGATTTCACCATTCCCAATAAATTTTCTTTCAAGTTAGCAATCATTTCAAATCCATCTCCTTCTTTAGGATTTCCATCTTTTGAGAATTCAGAATTAGTGGAATTTAAAGCTAAGACTTGAGCATTCAATAGAGCACCCCATTGTTTAACTAATTCATGAGACGAATTTAACATTATACCTGACATACTCAAAGTCTTGAGTACAAATCTTGATACTTTGATGTGATCCATATTGATAGTTCCATGATGGACAGTAAGGAAATTTGCGATTGTACTTAATACAACGCTATTCTGTATTATCAGATTGAGCCTTTCAAGTACAACAACCTCATCTTCATCTTCTTCCACATCGTTAAGATCCGTTTGATCTTGACAATCTGATATAGATATACCTTTGACAAGATTTTCCTCCAAGGAATTTAAGAATATTTGTATATGAGGTAATCCAGATAGATCTTTTATTGGATTCGTTTGAATTGTGTTTTTATCATTCTCTTGAGCAAGATTTCGTTGAAGTAGAGATAAAACTGCTAAGTCATATCTAACTAAAGATGACCAAATTGAGATTAAGTTATTTCGTGTTTTCATAGTTGTATTTGAATCTTCTTGTTTATCTATATCTAAACCTAGATGCAGGAGATTAATCGAAACATCCAAAATACCACCTTTAGTAGCGAATTTCAAAGTTTTCAAACCTAATGATTTTAGTAGAGAATTTAATGCTTGAATAGATTTTAATCTAAATTCTTTTATATTTATACCAAAACAAATTATAGGTAATCTATTTAAAATTGTATTTGGATTTCCCATGATATTACCAGTAGCAGTAGTGCTTGAAATGAAAGTTGAGCTTGATGACGATAAAGATGATGAGATTGATTCTAATTGATCTTTCATAAAAGAAACTAAATTCAGTTTTTTTTCCCATTCAAAGTCGGATTGATTTGATCGATTAGATTGATCAGATTGATCAAAATATTTAGGTAATTGTTCAAAAAAATTATCTAAAATCAAATCCCAAGTAATCCATAAATTATGATTTATGACTGAATCATTGATTGAAGGTATACTTTGAGGATGTATACCATATAAATTGAATATTCTCTTTGATAGTATAAATCCTGTAGATAGATTGCTTATCAATGAGATATCTTGATTATTTGTATTGGTTGGTTTACCAAATAATTTTAAATAATCATTACCATTTTCATTACCATCATCATCATTGTCACCTTTATAAGTATTCTTGTGATCATTATTGCTTTTATTGTTACTGGTCATAGTTTGCCAAGCAATCGTATGTATAATAGAGAACAGCTCAGTCTTTAGTCTTTCTTTTAATGATGAACTCATATTTTCCCATAGCAAATCCATATATTCTTGAGATTTCGGTCCATGATTATTGTCATTATTGTTTCTTTTGTGTAATCCACTTGTTATTGTCGTTGAGGTATGCGATAAAGGAATGATCTGAAGGTTATGCCACAATAAAGCGATTTTCAGAGGATTAATCAAACATGATGTGAACAAATCATCAGGTAGACCATTGATTTTTGGTAATTTTTCTTGAGAACCACATGATGTAAAATGTATTTGTTTTTCATAATAGTTCGGTTTATGTACTTCTAATATTTTAGGATTGGTTTGGGCAGCAATGGTGAATTGATTATCAATTTCTTTCGCCTCCATTAGAGCTGCTTTTATAAATCTTCCTGAATAACTAACATCCCATATGTAACATGATAGAGAACCCGACCAAGCTAAAACGTCAAAGAGCATTATGGGGATATACCTGTATAACAAGTCAGCACAATTGTCATATCGATCAATGATAATTCCTCATGCCTTGAATAGTGCATAGATGTATCGTTAGGCTACAAGCCATACTTACTCGCTGGGTCCTCCGCCACTTTGCAAACACTCATCAAAACTTCTATCATAACACCATAATTCACCTTGTTCAGTTGGTGGTTCCTGTATACCATGACCATTATAAAATACTGTTATATAATTATCTGGTCCTGCTTGTTGACGTGCTCTTTGTAGATGATGTTGAATGACTACTTTAGATGGATCTGGAGCCTGATTAGGTATTTAAGTATAATCAAAATTAGTAATTGTTCCTTGATTTAAGGCGAAGGAGACCTGAACTTACTGATCTACAATCCAATACGTTATGTTTTGATAAACTTCTAACTCGTTGAGAGTATTCTACGAACAACCCAGTAATATAGTATATCGTTCTCAGTCGATATACCAATTCACACCTGGTAATTTAATAGACGAATAACTCACGTTTCATGATTTTCATCATACTTCCCATGGGATCTTTTACATTTGGTATCATCCATGCATATTGACCTACATCTCTTAAACTCATTTCATGAGAAAGATGTAAACAAGTTATAAAAATCGCTTGTGTGCAATCTCCAGCTGAAGCCAAGTAAAATTCATTGCATTTAGCTTAGATTCTACGAAAATCCGAATAATTCATCAAGTCAATAGAATAGAATAAACCTTACAACTTTGATCCTTATTAACAATCTTCATAACTTCATCAGGATCTTTAGAATTCTCTTCCTTGACCTGATGTCTAATACTAGCCCAAGCTAAAGGTTGTTTTGGTATTTTACTTATACTCAAAGTATCTGATAATCCCCCTCCTCTCATTTTGGAACTTGCAAAAGAAGATGGATTAGCAGTTATCCATCCTGATGAGTTAATTGACTTTTCACTTTTCATAGATTGATTCACCATTACTCTATGATCATCACTGTGATTGTCAGTTGTATTGCTTTGACAGTGTTGTTGATGTCTTGTTTGATCATTATTAGACATGTTTTCTTCGTAGATTTACAGTAGTGTTAATACCTTCCGTTCAGTGTATAGGTAAATCTTTCTCTTCCATTAGACTATTCTCAAAAATTGACAAGGTACACGACTTCGATCGAGGCTTGATGTGTTGTGATATCCCAAGAAATGTATGAGTTTTTAGGAATTCAATCACCTGGATTAATTTGATTAGCATTCACAATACCTTCCTTTGTTAGCTGTTAGCTAAGGAGAACAAAGGACGTCATCTCGGGTCCACAGCGGATATTCTCTCTTATCTTTTCTGTTTCGATTCTTCATTGTCAGCTCTATGTTAAATGATGAATATGATCGATTCTGATGGAAATGAAAAATACATGATACATAGATCTGGAAGAAATCCAATGATTTGTCTTCTATCTTGTTGGGCATTACATCGATCGTTAATTGTAGGTACACACGCACTTACATATATGTAGATGTATATGAAACGCAAGCACTCATCATTGTAAATTATAAAACTTATTCTGACGACTGTTGTTTTAATCTTCTTCCTCTTCTTCTTCCTCGTCTTCTTCACCATTAGCTTCTAAAGTAGCTTTTATTGCATTTTCTAATTTCGGTTGTAATTCTCTTGCAGTTGTAAATGCTATCGTAGCCTTTGACCTTTGATCTTTACGTAAATAACATTTACCAAGTAAGAAAAATACATTGGCTTCATCTGGTGCTTGGTTAGATAATGGTTCAAGTAAAGTTATTGCTTCCTATAAGGATCGTATATTATACGTCAAGAGAATTGTTTAGTACATCAGTTGGATAACGTTGAATTTTCCGTCAAAACTCACATCAAATCGCTGTAAAGCTACTAAAGCTCTTATCCGCTTGAATTGTACCATCGGACTAGTAGGAGCGTAATGTACAGCTCTCTCATAGAAATGTATGGCTTGTACAATGTCTTCAGACTGTTCAAGTACCTATGTATCGATACCCAGGTAAGCATGTTTTACAGCGCTTCACAAGTAAATGGTGTTTACCTACCATACCGACGCAGCATAACAATACAGCATTTGTAGGATTCATCTCAGCAGCTCTTCTAAAATGATGTTCGGCATATTTGATTTTACCAGTTTTCATGTACACGAGACCCATGCCATACCTATTAATATCATTCGTCGGATATTTTATCAGCTTATGTTGATATGTGACAAACACAGGAGAGATAACAGATTTGTTAGACTCACCAAGCATTATAAAATCGAGGTTCACCTCTTATAGCATTTCTGAAATAATTCAAGGCTCTATCAAATTCTTCCATCTCAATAGCTTCATACCCACATAGAGTCCATGGATAAGCATTAGACGGATCTATTTGTGTAGCACGTTTAAAGCATTTCATAGCTTCTTCATGATCTTTCTGTAAGGAAAAACAATTTCCAATTGATATCCAAGTCTGGGTACATTCTTTATTGATTGAAATTAGATTTTGCGATAAACTTGATAAGGATGGTGGATCTGATAAATGCCATAGTAATGTCGAGTAATGATCCATCGACTGTGTTCTGTATGGTTCAAGTTCTAATAATTTCACAAAAACCCTTCTAGCCTGTATGAGAAAACGGCTATCAGCGATATCATGATTTCGGTAGGAACGTAAAAATTGGTCAACTTACCTGAACATGATCCGCCATTTCATAAAAGCATCTAGCGACTATATCCAAAGACCAAGCACTGTTTTTGATTATATCTGGTAAACCATCTAATTCACTTATAGCTTCCTGACATTGGTATAAACTTAAATTCTTGTACGCTCTGGCGCATCTTCTCACAATATCTCTCAGAAAATCATCTGCGTTCGATTGTAATTGGTTTTCGTTTGACGATGATGGGGGTGGAGAAGATATTTCATTTGTTTGACCTGATGTTGATGAAGTGACTGATCTTGACCTTGTTGATCTTGATCTGGTATTAACTCTTGATGATGTGACAGGAGGTTGCTTTGTCTGTATTGAAGTTCCATTCGTCTTCAATCTTGAACTTCTTCTTACAGGTCCATCAATTTCTGATATATCGTTCAGATCAACTGCTTTCAAATCCCTTGTCGCACCGTGATTACCATTCCCATTAGGCCTTAATTCCCTTGCCAAAGGTAAATTCATCCCATTCAATCCTGGTGTTTCTGTTGGTTTCTTAATTGCGTCTTTACCCCTTGCACGCTTCATTGCAGGTAATTTAGGTGGATCGAGTTGATTGATAGGTGTTGATGTATTAGAACGTATCGATGCTGGTAATAAGTTTGATGTTGAAGGCATAAAGTTGGATAAGAGATTAGGAAGAGGTCTTTTAGATGGGGCTGGGAGTAAAGGTTGATCAGGAAGTTGGAAGGTTGTATCCCCCATGACCGACGGCGTGCTGGAATATCAGTCAATGAGAAGAACCAAATAATTCGAAATGCGAAATAGAGGTAGTACTTACTCCCAGCTGGATGGATTACCCATCATACCTAATCTTGAACCCCCAATACCAGCGCCAACATCAGGCGTAAAAAATCCCCCTCCGCCGGTACCATTAGTCCCCGAGTTTGAGGTTGTTGTTCTCCTTGCGGGCAAGAAACCTTGTACTTCAGAAGCTGAACTACGAGGCATTGGGTTCGGAGACATGGTAGGTGGGCGGGAAGTGCGACTTGAGAGCGTACGAGAAGTGATCGGCGGATCAGGAAATATAGCTTCTATAGGAGGTGAAGAACCTAGATCACAAGTAGGCTTTGAGCTTTGGTCACGAATGCTAAATAGCCAGATTAAAGACACTTACCAATATCGCATAAACCAGTAAAGGCTTCCCATAACCATGGATCTTCCTGTAAAGCTTGCTGATAATTTTCTGTTGCAATTTCAGGTGCTTTACCTTTATGTGACATTGATGCTAGTAGTAAATGAGCTGAGGCTGAAGTAGAAGCAGGTGAAGGTATAGACAAATCTATATAATGCTGATCTTAGCTCTTCGTACTTGATCCAAGATTATTTGACTACACTTACTCGTAGGACTACATCTCTGAATAGCTCTATTCAATACAGCTTGACCTTCACTAAATCTTCCTAATTTCTCACAACATCTTGCCACGATCAAAGCACATCCATAACATGGTATCTGTTTCCTTATCGGACCATGATTATCATCAGGATAATCTACACCAGCAGAATCCCGTACTAAATGTAAAGCAGAATAAGGTTCTTCAGCTTGTAAGAAGCATAAAGCTAATGTATGTAGCGATTCATGATCTTGTTGAGTTGGTGGAAACAGACAATATAATAACCTTGCGTAGAATGATGAAGTTGCCGTTGGAGAAGTCAAGGATAATTGTTGTAATCGTTTATGTAGGTAAGCTTGAGAAGATGAGGAAAGGGTGGTCATGGTGAGCGATGAGAAGAGGATATAAGAGGAAACCCAATTGATAAGAGGGGATTATTCGCGATATTGCCAGCAGTCAGTTTGACTGTCGCTATATGTGGCTCCAACAGTCTAGCAAAGTTCCCAATTTGTAGAGATCAAAACCTCTTTCAACATCAACATGATACATGTCACTTTACATGCACAAACATGAAACCAAACATCAAGTCGTTCGAGCGTGTTTGTTACGTAAACCCGTTCCATAGTAACCATGATGTGGCAAAACAGGAATTATGCTTTTAACGCGGGATAAGCATTATAACCACGTGCATATTGATAGCAACTCTTCCGAAATGAGCATTGTTGGCGTTGTTGTTCGCGTAAAGGTTTAATCTCGCCACGTCTATAACCGCCAAATGTCATGATAAAATATATACCTTCAACAGTTCGTACAAGAATCCATAATTATAGAAATCTCCTTATAGCCTGATCATCATCAGCCAAAATGAATGTAGGTTGAAGCAAAGACAAAGGTGGTAGTACAGCTCAAGGAAGGGACAACGCTGATACCAAACGACGTTGTTCTTGTATAGCCTCAAAACGGACCTTCCTACCCAGCGGTAAACCCTTATCCAACACAACCATCTGGTGGACCACCACCATCATCAGGACCATCTCCTGCCAATGGTCAATCTCAACAACAACAGTCAATACCTAGTGGAGGACCAGGTTCAGGATTTCCACCTAGATCAGGATTAGCAGGTATACAACCAAATTCATATTCATCTTCTGCACCAATTCCAAACTTTGGTTCACAATCAGGATCAAATTATGGTCAAAATCAAATACATGGAGGTATAAGAGGTGGTAATGGATTGCCTGAAGAGAAAAATGTTGCACAAATAGTTAAAGAAAATACAAATGTTTATGCAAGAAAATTCCAAGCTTTGTTAGATAGATCAACTCCACATGTAATGGAAAGGTGGTTAGCAACTTTAGGTTTATTCATACTTTTCGCTTTGAACGTAGTCTTTAGACAAGGAGTGAGTACAACATATCGTTTAGATTCCTTTATATTCCCATTGCGAGTCTTATTTACACCACAATCATACACCTTTTATTCTCAACATTATTTTCGCTAACTTCCCGTACTTTGTTATCAAACATCAGTGGTATATTGTGTGTTACGCATTAGCAATCTACCTTCTCAACTTATTCTTAGCATTCTTACAACCAAGATTTGATCCTTCTATAGCAGAAGATTTAGCTGCTGATGATGTTGAAGAAGGTGCACCTGGTTTACCTGGTGCTCATGAAAATAAGCCAACTACACCAGGTGGAATTAAAGGTTTAATGAGTGGTTTTAGTAGTGGTAATGATGATGAGGAATTCAGACCTTTCATCAGACGATTACCTGGTAAGTCGTTCTCTCTGATCATGTAAAATAATCTTGTTTAGCCTTGTCCTCGAAGACAAAAAAGTCTATGATCGCTCTTAACAATTCTAATAACTGATAATACTATCTATCTATTTAAGAGTTCAAATTTTGGTATTCAGCTACAAAAGCCACAGCACTTGCTTTAGTTAGTACTATAACCAGAGCAACCGATGTTCCCGTCTACTGGCCAATCTTGGTTATCTATTTCTTCACTTTATTCGGTTTGACAATGAGACGTCAAATTCAGTGAGTACAGCAAACCACTGATTCTGAAGAATCGCTGCTAACCGCATTTTTCGAAATGTTTTACTTATAGACATATGATTAAATATAAATATGTTCCGTTTGATCTTGGTAAAAAAACTAGATATGGAAAGAAGTAGATATCTATACTCTTCGAGGAATGGAATTATGAAGGAAAAGTGAATACCCGAGCAGGTATCAAGCTCTAAGCTCTGAGTAGAAGAAGTAGAAATGGACACGGGATAGTTTCTTGGTAGACTCAAACGAAATATAGATTTTAGCGATTGATTTGATCTTTGATAACTGGAGTGGTTTGGCCCAAGACTAAGGGTCTTCTCATATTTGGTTGATTGAATAAAATAGATTTACAACGATATGTCATTACTTTTTTCTACATCTAATGAGCAGCTATATACTCTACCCCAAATTACAGTAGTTGGACTGTAATATCAATGTCTTTCGGTGTATTCATATGCAATCTATACATCGTGAAGATCCAATGTGCAAATCGTTCCTTACAGGGTTCGTCTATCAGTCATAACTCTAACTATACAACCTACCCCTGCTACTTCGGTAAGCTACACAGGAGGTGAATGGTACAGATCAATATCGTCGCTATGCCTTAGAGAAGTGTTCAATATCAAGTAAGTAGACAGACAATACTCACCTGAGCGTGCCAGTTTAACAATACAGAACCTGATACATCTGATCCTTGACCTATAGCAGCCATACCCTTAATAAAGGTTAAAACAATCCCATGTCAGCTAAACATTGTCCCATGCGTACACGTATAACGTGTATCTTTTGATGGTATTGAAGTTTACCTTGTAAATATATGCCATTAAATGATCTTGTTGTTCTTGATCTAAAGCTTTCAATATGCCCGGTATTTCAGCGGCTCTAGTTGAATTAAGTATTAAAAGTAATGATGATGTTGTGAGATCCTGATTGGACACTTGATTGATTAGGATCACACACAAGCAGCTTGGGTATTATCCGATTTATCCAAGATATAAACTTACTTTAGCTTGATCAACACCTTCACCATAAGGAGGTTCCGATAAAATTGCATTTAAAGCACCAGGTATATCACCTCTATTATCAAAATTTTCGCGTTCAATGATAGCATTTCGAAGAAGGGTTTTATTCAACTCACTTTGATACTAAGTTCCTTACTTCACCTGATTTCCTTTGAGCATCACTCAATACTCCATCTGGACCTCTTGGATCTGGATCATATAAATCCGAAGGAAGTAAAACTTCTTCCTCAAGTGCATCTATGTTGATTTTTCGAAAAGCGTATTCTGACATGTTGGAGTAACTAAGAGAGACTTGAGATAACTAGATAGATATATAAGGAGTATTATCAGATGTTTTTAGTGAGATATTCTATCAAGTTGCTGAAGTACGATACGATATCATCCAAACAGGTGTTGTTGCTATTGTGGATGCTGTTGTCATCAACGCAGTGACGCACTATCACACTAAATGGGTAACCTAAACAAGATGTGGAGGTGGTCTAGCGATTCAACGTACAAGACTGCTTTTTGATATTGTTTTTCTCTTCATTTGTTTTGACTTTCTCTCTTTTGATGTCTTCAAATACAGGCATTAGTAGCATAAGGAGACTAGCCAATTCCAGGATTAAGGGGAAAGCAAAACAAAAAGCAGAATGGCGAAAAAAAGTAGTAATCCCGCTGATGCTTTCCGTAAGTCCACCTAGTCATTCTTCTTCATCCATATTTGGCAAAATAGTGAATCGCGGATTAACCACTAACGACAATGATCCAATTACAGGAAAGGCTCAAAGAGCCAAAGAATTGAAAAAGGTATGTCGTACTCAGCTAGAGCGTATATCAACGTCTTATCAAATGGCAGCTGATAGTTGATAATTATATAGAATAAAGACGAAAGAAAGAAGGTTAGAGAAGCTCAAACTGTTAAACGAGATACAAGGGAATTAGAAGCCGACATCAGATATCTGAAAACTCAGAGTATGTTTAACTCATCTAATAGCTCTGTCGCTCATTTTAGTTTCGTCTGGTCCATTCCAACTAGCTGATACAGCAATATACTGAAATAGCTGACGCAACATCCAAAACAAGATTAACAGAATTAGAGGCCGAATTAGCATATGTTAAGAAAACTAAAGAAGCTTATGTGAAAGAAAATCCTGATGCTCATGATCGTGTTTATGGTATCAGAAAATCAAAAGAAGGTGAAAATAGAAATCTAAAAGAAGAAGCTCAAAAACATTTATATGATGAAAGTGGTAAATTAAGAGATCCGAAAAAATCGATTTACTATGACGCGATATATAATCCATTCGGTGTACCTCCTCCCGGTATGCCATATAAAGAAAGGAGTGAGTTAGGATATCTATATTTGCTGAAATTCACGTGGACTGCTGAACTATGTTAGAAATATTGGTTAGCTGATACTGTATTCATACTAATAGCACCTGAAATACAGAGTGAAGAAGAATCCGAAGATGACGAGGACGAGGACGAAGACGACGATGACGATGATATAATTATGCCTGAAGGTCCACCACCCACCGGTAGTGCAAATGAAGCAGAAGATTCAGATGGAGATTCAGATGATTCAGATGATATACCACTACCTGAAGGTCCACCACCACCTAAACCCCCTTCAGCCGCACCATTACCACCACCGATGAGAATGGGATTCAATGATCCAAACATACCTGGAATGCCTGGATTCAGGCCACCGTTACCCAGACCCGTTGCCGTCCCATTACATGCACATTCTTATCCTCAACAAGGATTTTATGGTGCTGGACCAAGTAATTACCAATCAAGACCACCTCCTTCAAGACATATACCACATAATAGACCTCCGCAGATGATACAGGATCCTTTGAGTGATGCACCAACGCAAACTTATCAAGGTCATAAAATACAATCTCACGCTCTGCCCGTTCGTCCTTCTTCTTCTTCTGGTGAAACCTCGGCGCGTCCATCGGGACCAAACACTACTACAGTGAAGATTGAAACTGGAAGTGCAAATAGTGGATCGGAGATAGGAACCATATCAGCAGCACCAGTTCTGAGGGATTTAAGGAAAGAAGCGACTGTATTTGTACCAAGAGGAGTTAAAAAAAGGAAAGGACCAGGTGGAACAGGTATCATAAATGCTGCACCAGGTTCAGGTGAAATTGATGATGAGGGAGATGAACGTAAAAGAAGTACAAACGACCTTTCGGGTGGTTTGATGGGTAAATTACAAGGCGTTTTAGGAGATAGACCAAAGACCGGTCTACAAAGCCAAAACATCACTTCACAAGGTGCAGGGACAGGAGATGATGATTATCAGAAATTTTTAGAGGGTTTAGGAGATCTTTCGTAATGTTCTATATATAATAACAATTGTCTTTCTGTAGAATGTTGCATATCCCTAGTCTTTGTATCATATTCATCATGCTGTTTCCTCGAAGCATAACAGCTGTATCTCATTACAAAAAAGGCGATTCTCTGCAATAATTTACAGCTTTTTATAGCTATGAGAATTTGATTCCGTTGGCCCTTTTACGAAGACATAAGCACAGAAGTGGAGGATGTCTAAAGTTGAATAGTGATTTCCCGAAATATGTCGAATCAAACTTGTATTTCTAATCTTCTCTATTTAAGTGCAGACAAGCATCAAAATGACTTCATTCGGTATGTCTCGATCATCAAATCATTACTGCCCAAAGTACAACTCTAGTGATATGAAGAAAGAAAGGATTTCGAGCTGAAAGACAAAATTATCGATCATTTCAACTAGTATTCGTTACTGGAAACGCTAATAAACTCAAAGAAGTTCAAGCTATCTTAGCTGCCGGTGGAAGTGGTGTTTCAGTTACTTCACAATCTGTTGAAGGTATGTCTTTAACCCCTTTCTTCTCCTTTCATACTTATAGTCGAGGTGAAGAACGTATAGAAGGGATCTGTTCTGATGAAGTCAAGTTTAACAGTACCCGAAGTTCAAGGTACAACCCAAGAAGTAGCTATTGCAAAAGTCAAAGCTGCTGCCGACAAGGTAGGATTAAGTGTCATGAGCAAATCATGATATTATGTGAGAAAGGATATTGACATCGATATTTGGTTGTATAGCTTGGTACAGCATGTGTAACGGAGGATACAGCATTATGTTTTGAAGCTTTAAATGGTTTACCTGGACCTTATATCAAAGATTTTTTAGGTAATTTAGGACATGAAGGTAAGTTTTCTTCGGGTACATTTAATGCATTATTGTGATGACTACTATGATATATAAACTGGATTATACAACAAACAGAATACTTATACTATGATTTGATATGCCTACAAAAGGAATTTAGCTAATAATGTGTATGGTATTATATCATTGAAATAGGACTAAATAAAATGTTGAAAGGATTTTCAAACACAAAAGCGACTGCATTATGTACATTTGCTTATAGTGCTGGACCAGGTCAAGAGCCAATTTTATTTGAAGGTAAAACAGAAGGTAATATAGTTGAAGCAAGGGGACCCAAAAATTTCGGTTGGGATCCAATTTTTCAACCTATTGAAAATTCTGGAGATAAGACATATGCTGAAATGACAAGTGAAGATAAAAATAAAATTTCACATAGATATAGAGCTTTAGAGAAACTTAGAGTTTATTTGACTGAGAAGGCTGAGAAGGAACAAAGTTAGGATTAGGATCAAGGTCAAGGTCTTCTCCATTGGATCCGTTAGATTTTGGTGTAGATGGTTTTAATGATTCTTTAGAACTAGAATTCGATGATCCAGCCGAATCCGGCTGAGACTGTGATGACTGATTCCTAAATATATCAGGTAGATTGAATGAGTAAGACGATAGTACATTCAAGAATAGTGGAAATGACGATGTCGGATAAGTGAATTGTTTACGCAAATCATTAAGCTAGAAAAACAATTATTGAAGTAAATCAGCGATATACATGTATAAAACACAAAAATTCCAGCTTACAGCCTGCTCGTCATTGCATATCTGTTCTAATCTTGTCCAATATATACCATTTCGATTGTTTGTTTTGTTTTCATGTTCCAACCACTTCTTCCATAATTCTAATCTTTGTCTATCTAAACTAATTTTACCCATTACAGTGAGAATTTCTAAGACGTTTTGTTTTACATCGTCTTTAGCCGTTAAAACATCTTTCAGTCTATCACCTTTCTTCTCCAATTTTTCTCTTTCTTCTAATTCTTTGGTGATCAGTTCATTAGGCTTTTGACCACCAATTTGATTCGGATCTGTACCTATTGATCTTAATCTGATCCATTCTCTTCTTCTTACCCAACCCCACCAGCCTAAATTACCTGAATGACTTGACCAGCCTTTCTTCTTGAACCATGCATTATATCTCCAACCTAGTTCATCTGTACCAGTACGCATATTTATCATCCACGGCGTTATATATTGCCACTCAGGTAAAGGTGGTTGATACGATTCTAAAGTATATGATGTTTTGTTCGACCTCTTACTTCGCTCTGATTTACCTTTATTTCCAGTTGTTGTAGTTGGAGTTGGATTAGAAGAAGATTCACCAGATCCGATTCCGGAACTAGCACCACTATCAAGGCTTGTCTGAGCGCCGGAGTTGAACTTGGATTTCTTCTTACTTAATGAAGAAGCTGAAGGTATATTATTTGATGGTCTTGTAAATGCTGAAGGATCAGCTGGTAGTAAACTGCTTGAAGAGAAATATCCTTTTCCAAATATCCATATACTGTTTGAGTGTCAATATTATACAGTGTCAGCAATCTTCTTCTTCTTGTTAAATCTTGTGCCATTAGCTGCTTGATTAATTAAGACTTACCCCCGCTGATTCTCGAAGAGTACTGCATAGGTTTTAACGGTGAAATCAACATCAAACCGTAGATAGCGCAATGCTAGAGAAAACTTACCATCCCAAACGTATTCTTTTTCATAATCAATCTGAATCTCATCTTCGACATTAATATGATTTTTCAGTATACCTTGAGGTGTGTTTTTTTGGATATTTATACGTTCGCCTTTATATTCTTCATACTTCTTCAAATCTTCTGTATTGATTCTTTGCGTTTCTTCAGTAATTTCTTCTTCTTCTGCTTCCTCTTCTGCTGATATATCTTCTTCATCCTCCACAACAGCTTCTTCGTTAGCTCTTGACTTGCCTTTGTTCAGTGTGTTCTGACTCTTGTAAGAGTGTAGTATAGTTCTTAATGACAATCTTCTTCTAGCTGATAAAGAATTTGAGATTGCATCTATATCTTCTTGAGGGGATTTTGTAGTTGTTCCCACTGAATACCGCTGTGTATTTTCAGGTGGTTTACTTATTGTGGATGATAAAGGTACATCCTGTGAGTCAGCCATGACCAAGCAATAGTATCTATTCTAAAGATACTTTTTCTATTCACAGGTCAATGTATATTAGAGGTGAGAGGGATTGATAAAAATAGATAACGATAAGATAGCAAGTGGAAAAAAAACATTGAATTGGGTGGCAAGTTGAGGTTAAAACCAGGTGATACTATGACGTAAGATTTGTTGACACCTGATGGACAGACAGATGGAACGTAGATGGTAGCATTGACCCTTTGTCTTGAACTTGCATTCTTACATCTATTTTTTGTGTCTTTCCGTGTACAGTATCAATACCGCAAACGAAGATGATCAATGTAGGAACACAAGGTACTAGAGCAGTCGGGTTGACTCCTACATATGATGTCGTTCCAGGCGAAGGAGTCGGAATATTTCAGCTCGGTGAGTTTAGTAACTGCCTTCACTTCTTATGGGATAGTCGAGAAAGTAGTTACTCTCAACCCCATATCTCTAGATCAACCAGCTTTGTACAAATGCTCAAAATGACGAAAGGAATACTTATGCTGTAGACTGACGTTGTCCTTGTGTTATAGGCGATAATCTGTGGCATGTTCTCGAGCTTATACGGACACATAAGACGGAGTATCCTAAAGTCGAGGTGTTATGGGACGAAGAGGTAAATTACACCTTTCATACATGATTGGTAGCTCTATAGATGATCTATAAGATTCTCTGCTCATGACAATCTTACTTATCAAGGAAGACACTAACAATATGTATGTACTATCTAGTCACCAAATAAATCAGCTGTCGTGATACATTTACCACATCTAACATTATATTTCCCTCCATCACCATTATATCAGATACTATCCATAATATCAATATCAATCCCGCATTCAGGATCAAGATCAACAAACTTAGAATTAACTTATGAGACACAAGTTCTGAGTTCAACTCATATGCCTTTGACTAGAGCTAGAGTAGGCAGATTGATGGGACCTACATTTATTTCTAAATCAGGTGATAAATTGGATTTTCCAGGTATAACTTTTAATTTAAATCCTTCAACTAGTCTGGGAGATACAGATAGCTTTGGTCCAAGAGAAGATATAGTTAATAACATTACAATTCAACCTAGACAAGATGAAGAATTACAGCCTAAACTGATATCTTGCGTTATACAGGTAAGTCGAGCTCAAACCCGAGTCAATTCTATGAGTTTGTGAAATCAGTTATGCTGATTCGGCGATGAGATTTGCTCATCTTAGCCAAGTAAAGGTATTACACTAGCCTTAGACGAAGATAATGTATTACCTATAATTATAGGTGAAACAACATCACAGGACTTGATGTTAGATCTAGGTTCACCCCTAAGAAAGTTCTGGAAAGAAGACGATAGGTTAGAGAAGATGTGGGGTGGTAGTAAGGCAAGCACTGATGGGGCCTGTAAGTTCTTGTATCTCAATACTACGCTAGATTCGCTGATACTTTTCATTGAGCTCAAACCTGACACATGAATCTTTTAGGCTTCTGGAACTACTTTCAGTATGGACTGGATTTCTTGATCTCGAAAGATGGTTTCGTGATCAAGATCTTATGTCATTCGAATATAGTGAGTAGTGATCAACTTAGAAACAGGAACATATGAACATTATCCTACCTATAAATGATCCACGGGAAACGAGTCGGTTGAACAGCTCGTATAATAACAAGAATTCACTGAACTAACTGTAGAAGCTTTTTCGTCAATTGTAGCCCGGAACACCATCATTCCAAAGATACGCTAGATGTCCATGGTTGATACCTTCCTCATCAGGACAATTAAACTTGACTTCTTCCTCGAATGCTTTTCGGACACATTTTTCATCTAGTGACTCTTCACAACAATATATAGATGAAATTAGATTAACTGTACCTGAACAACCTAAAACACCTTCACCTGCTATTTCAGATAAAGAGAAGACTGGTATCAATGGTAGCAGTGGTAGTGGTAATGGAAAGAAGAAGAAACGAAATGGTTCATCCAGCAATGTTGTCATTTCAGAATCGGAAACTACTAAAAATGAAGAGGTACACAGTGATCAGACAAAGAAGAACGTTAAATCAACCGAGAGTAGCAAGGAGGATCATAACGATGCTATGATGCTTGATAGATTGGTTGAAGGTGGTTTAGATGGTATTTCAAACTTGAGTCCAAGTAGTGAGTTCAGGTCGCATCTCTAATTGAGAATAGAGTTGTTGGGCACTTCGCTGACCATACGATTGCTGTACAGAATTAATTGGATTCGATGGATTGATCGTTGAAGA
Source organism: Kwoniella dendrophila CBS 6074 (assembly GCF_036810415.1). Lineage (NCBI taxonomy): Eukaryota > Fungi > Basidiomycota > Tremellomycetes > Tremellales > Cryptococcaceae > Kwoniella > Kwoniella dendrophila. Next base: position 959,656 of record NC_089480.1, read on the forward strand.
AGATGAGAAAAGCGGTGGCATTTGTTCGGTTTTGATATATAAAGATTAGTAGCAGATGGCGAATGGGGATGGATTATGTTTCACAACTTTTAACGAATCTCTAGTACAATCAACTCCCGTAAATGTATAGTTTCTTGTATTTCCAGTATACGATTCCCAATGACTCCAGAAAATTATGTTGTAATTTCCGTTCTGTAATATGTGAATAATGCAGAATAATGCATTTTCTATTGTATATAATATCCTTCCACTTTGGATCACCCCTTTAAGATTACCAAGCCAGCCACATCTGAGGCGTGAGAACTGAAAATGATCCACAGTCAGCAATGAACCTGACGTCGGGGACCACGTAAGATTCAAGAAGACTGAAAATATTGAGAACAAGAGATATCTCGATCTGATGGAAATCGAAACTTACTATTTTGCATGGCTCTCCAGGTAGCTAAACTAGTTTCGATTTGCCATTTATTCAAGTTATCTCCGTTACCATTATATCTTGATAGGTGAAATTCAGGATTTTCATAATCTTCATCAGATATAATCGAATCTAATTGTATTTCATTTTGATGAAATGTTGAATAAATATGCGATCTTAATGGCGATCTCAATCCATCAAATGCTGTCGGTCGTTTGAATGTTAATAAAGGTGAATATGTTTTCTAAATAAGTGTTCCGTATCCGTCAGCTCAATATGTTGTCGTTAAGCGTTGAATAATCACTTGTGTCATGACTTACCGTACATAGTACAACCTGAAAAGCATAGAACCAAGTTAGCTGTTTTCTTGCTGATGAGCTAGTTGCAACTATCAGCTTACCATATTGACTATTTCATCAGGTGCTTGATTAACATCAAACGCATCACTGAATGCTCTACATTGAGGAAAGACTGAAGTCAAAGTTACCAGAACCGCTTTAGATGCTTTGCTAGTCAATATACCAACGAAATTCTACATTCATCATATATCAATATCAGTAACTGTCATCGTTTGGTCTTCAAGCGGAATACGATCCTTGACACAGCTTACCATTGTGATTATACCATCATCTTTAACGACTTCTCCTAATTCTTCCCAAAATTCTTTGGTAAACATCTGACCAGGTACACTACCTCCTGTGAAACAGTCTTGAATAACATAATCCCATATCGGTATACTTTCTTGATCAGTTTCATTATCTGCCTTCATGGTAGCTAATTGATTTACGAAATTGGCTCCATCAATTATGTTGGTTGAAACGAATTGATGACTTGATAATCCGAAATGATCATTCGCTGCCATGTATACAACAGGATCAATCTCTGCAAATTAAGGATCAGTGGAGGCGATCAAGATTTGATTTCAATGAAGAAGATCAGACAGAACCTACCGACAATATCAACATTCATTCCTCTTCTGGCAAAAGTCGAAGCGGCCACACCAGCTCCTAGACCACTACATATGTTTATCAGCTTTGAACAATCAATTGATTGATAGACAATATGGCTTACATGATCAACGCTCTTTCCGGATCTTTGCTTTCCTCATTATCTATATCGCCTTCAAGATCAACTTCTAATTCTGTTGTCAGCTGAAGTGTTCTAATCAGTGATTCTGATGGATCTGATCGATGAGCTAAAACACCTATTTCCTGCAAGTTAAAAACAGCGAAGATGCTATGCAGCTATTATTAGCTTGATGATAGTAGTCAAAGCACTTATCATAGCTTACGAATCACCCATATCAGTTCTTTTACCGCCTTTTATTGAATTATCATTAACTTCTCTTATCCATCTACCACCTAAAATAGAATGATCACATCTTAAAAATCTATAACCATCTTTTAGATTTTCTGCAACAACAATCTGACCTGTTAAACTTTTTCTTGAACTAATTATTTTCAACTCTCCATCTGAAGTTATATATGATTTATCTAATGGTGGTCTTAGGAAAATTTGTTGCCTTAATGCTAAAATCAACAGTGGTATACGTAGTAGAAGTAACAAAGGAAATGCTTGACGCGGTAAAATTTTAGTCACTTTGGCTGTCTTTTTAGCTTGTTTATCTGAAAGTTTTAATGACTTTGTTATCAGTGTATTCACTTTTGTTGGGAAAGGAGTAGTCGATGAACTTGACTGGAGCAGTAGTGAAAGAGCTGTTAGAAGAAGGGAAATGAAAAGGATCTATCATGAAATCTAGGTTGATCAGCTTATTGAGATTTTCAGTGCGATCCGACTGACTTACAGTTTTCTCTGGATCCCGATTGAGAAGAGATACATTACTGGATAGATATCTTGACCACATTCTTTCGAATGTGTATATGTGGAAAACACAAAATGCAGCTCGATACAGTATTGAACCGAAATTTCTTGGTCTGTCTGTACTCCTTGCTGCTGGTAGGACAGGGGAAATATGGTCCTATATAGGAAATCGATCAGTCAAAATCGCGCACATTGAAATGAGCAAGTCAACTGACAAAACAAAGTAAAGCAAATCCAGATACACCACCAATTACACCAACACCCAAAATTGCTCTTGTAGCTAAAGGTCCCCATTCTGGTCCTAATAAACCTCCTAGAGAACTACCTATCCTTCTCCCATAGACAGCTACGATATCTCCACTTAGTGCAGTTAAGCCGAAACATACTCTAGCTGATATTGTACTTTTTGCTGAAGATGAAAGAGTGACTGCCCAGTATATCAAAGATAAAACGATGGTATAGCCGATAAAAAGTGATTCGGTATGAAGACCAAGAGGAATAGAGTTGTATAATGGCGTTAGGAGTTGAACTGTCAGTGATAGGAGGAGAGACGTTGGGATAGCCAAGACGACCGGTACAAGGTCTATGAATAGAGTTAATGTCAGCACATACTATGTCTTTTAAATTTGTCAACTCACATAAGGATATCAAACGGACCATCTCGTGTTTCCAATTTCTTTCACTTGTTTTCCGGTGAACAATGATAGGTGAAACTGGTCCTGCTTTGCTTTCTTCTTCGTTTTCGCTATCTGTTCTTTCCTCACTGCTATTTTCCTCACCGTCACTGTCACTTGAAATGTCTTTAACTTCACTATCTACTTCGACCTGTTTACTTCTATCCGTTTTGCTCCCTTTTTTTCCTAAATTCACCTTCTTTGCTTGTTTCTCAGGTTTTACTGATCCCGCGATACTACTTGCCGTGTCAACCGAATCTGCTGCTTTCTCTTTTTTGTTATCCTTTTGTCCTATAGGGTTTTTATGACCCTCGTCCTTCGGCTTGCTGCTAAAGGGCGAATTATTTGAATCCTCGTCCGCCTCGGAATAACTATTATCACCAACCTCACTGTCGGTTGACGAATCGTCTAAGTCACTATCGCTTGATTCGTTGGTATCGGTAGAAATCTCGTCTGTAGTATCTTCTGGTCCAGATAAAGATCCATTTGTATTAAGGTCTGATTCTGAATCTTGTAATCTGCTAGGTGAAGTTGATCTTCTGCGAATCCTTCTTTTGCCGGTTTGAGCTGTTACCGCAACAGCAGAATTTGGCCTGTCGTCTGTTGAAGAGATATCACTTTCGTTCCCGCTTTCACTTTGATTTTCAGCTTCACTGCCAGATTTACGATTTGTATACTCCGATTTTGAGTTGAGCGCTGATGCAGTAGGTGTATCTATAGGTGATGTAGCAGAGTTTGATGTATCTTGGTTACCAGTATTTGATCTTGACATGTCGCTGTTTTCCGGTTGTTTACGCTTGGATCCAAAGATGGACGCGGTAAGTGGAGGTCAATAATTCTACTGTAGATGTGGTGTGGCGTTGTCCGAGTTATTCTTGGTTCTGTCTCTCTTGTATGCTTCTTGACAGACAATTTATCATCTAGAAGGAAAGAAGATGGGACGAATGCATGAGACAAATAAAGGCGAGATTTAAGGCGATTGTCTACTGAGAATGTGTTTCGACTTCTCGTCTGATTTCGATATAAGACAAAGGAAGGCAGGAATGGTAAGGTGAATTAAGGGATTTGGCTAAAGGAGGCGGTTACAGAACTGCAGTAGGCTAATGTAGAAATACTAGATTCAAAGGATGCGGCAAAGTTTTTGATGGTAATATTGAAGGGCGAGGAACCTGAGAGAAGGATTCAAATGTGACTTGTAGCTTATAGTAATACTGTACGACTAGGTATTTATTTGAAGTAGACGATTATGAATTCGCTTGACTCGATATGCATGATGATACAGACTGTAACAAGGTTTGAAGTAATCGAGCTCAGTATAATAAACGGGAGAGTCTCGAGAACGCCTTTGAGTGCAGCTTGGTGTTTGTAATCTAAAACGAATTCTTTTATTTTACATCTTTTTCATCTTTTTGAACTAAAATGCAAATCTCACGTCAGCTCCTAACTCTTAGGTCTTACTTTTGACAGGAGAAGCTGGGGATCCTGGTAAAGTGGACAAGACACGAAAATCAGACTTGCCATGGCATTCCAATGAGACATGACTGCTCCATGTTTCCTACCAGAAAATTCAGGTTGTTCTTTGGCCATACTCCACAGATTAGCTTTAACGATGTCGTCGATTATGGTGAGGAATTTGGTTTCTTCTTCAAGTGTCCAGTCTTGTCTTTCTTTTCCTATACGGTGTAAATGTATTCATTGGTATATATAAGTTGATTCAATGTTGTTATTGCCACCGGAAACAAAACATCGTGATGTGGATGATCAATGAGGAATGTGCATGATCAACACTTACGAGGAGATTTCTTAGGAGAACCTGAAGTTGATGGCTTTTCATCGGAATCTGAAGAACGTTCTCGCTTAGGTGACATTGCGAATAATTTCCATTAGCTTGCTTAAAAGAGTATTGTAACTGTATTGCAGTGTGTATGCTAGAAAGATGATGAAGTACCGTTGCTCCAAAAATTATGGTTTTGTGGAGATATGGGTTTACTGCATTTGATCCAAATCACCGTTTTTTTGATGAAATATCACAGGTCACAGATGCAATCAACATCGTCCAGTCACACAGAACAATGATTATTTTGACGAATTATGCATCACTAATGAGTAAAAAGTACCTGGTTTGTACCTTGACAACGTTGAAGAAGGTTTCAGAATCATCAATCAAAGCAAAGGATGTTACGGAAAAGGCAATCCCGTAAAATCAGCTCAATCCAATCAATCAGTCAAGCTTGTATCCTGAATCAAAACAGTAGCTGACGAAAAAATGAAAAATTTAACTAGTACAGGTCATAGTTCCGGCGGCAACGGTGATAAAAAAGTTGCAAAGGCAACTGCAATAAAGAAAAGAAAAGTTAAAGATGAAAACGAAGATAGTTAAAGCCATTAAACAATAATCTGTAAAGCTTGAGATAAGTTACCATATGCTACACATTTTGTAAACTGAGACAAGCATGCTATCGTTAATCAATCACATCGAATGCATTCAAGTTCGTTTACAATGCATAAGCATCAGACCAAGCATATTGAACAAATCACGAGTAGATGTTCTATGATTTCTGCCACTTCTTATACTGAATTTGAAGGGAGGCAAACAAATGTCGGCAGCTTCATCACTTATGAAATGAGATGGAGCGGTAAATCGTGTTTATAGCTATGTAATACAAACACAATTCTGCACAGTTAGATATGAGTAGTTCACTTACCATAGCAATCCAATGATTGATGCATACATCTGCACTTCTACTTGAGGATAATTCAGGAAAATTGGTTTTGATTTCACTCCAGATATTCTTTTTGACGATGTTGTTTATCGCATCGTTGAATTGGGTTTCTTCTGCTTCCGTCCATAATTTACGTTCCTATTTATGGAAGGTGAAAACACGTGTTTAGCTTCACGTTCACTTTCAGCTGATATCAGTTCGTTTTATCTAAACTGAAGTGGAATATAATCCTGATGACTCACTTTTCGTGGTGAAGAAGGTGTTTTTTTAGCTTTTTTGTGCCTTTCTACTGATGGTTTTGATTCGTCTTCTGAAGCTGAGTATACTTCATGTTTGTATTCTCGCTTGACTGGCATGATGTTTTGAGGTTTTTCAGTGCGCTAACAATTCAGGTTGTGTGTAATATTTCTATATAGTCTGTTGTGATTAAGTATTACCAAGAATAATGTCAACATCGTACTGAATATATTGTCCAAACTAAAAACATAGCTAGAAGGTCAAACAAACTATTTTCAAGATCGAACTTATACTCCCAGTTATTCATGTGTTTATTTGTTATGATGGATTGCCTGATTAATCAATCAAATCTTTGTACCTGGATCACTTACTGCCAAAGGACCTATATCAAATTAACCCTCATTAATTCATCACACATCGGAGTCAGCCTATCTTTTCATCGTTCTTTCTCTTTTTTTAATCTTCTACGTTGAGGAATTTGTTTTGTCTTTCTTTACTAAATTTCATTATCTCTATCTGGTTTTGATAACGTTTAAGCTCATACACGATCTTCATCAAAGTAATTTCTTGGTGTTATCACTGACATTTATCTCATATACATCACGTAAGTGTTGTGCAGTCCTTTATGCCATTCGTCTCTTTCCTCATCATAATCATATCTCTATGCCAAACACATCAAGCTGACGTTATGACCCGAAAATTGAATTCTACAGGATATCCCCAACAAGAAAAACTGCAACTTTATCACTATGCCACCTAAATTTGAAAAAGAAGCTTGGAATGATGATCATACCGTAAGATACAGTACAATCAATCCACATGCTCAACTTCATCGACTTGAATGACTGCTACTCTTAGCATTGAATATTGGTTCGAGGGATTAAACTGATTTTTGCATGTTTACTATAAATTTTTAGACTGAAGTCATCCGAGCCATCATTCAAACAACATTGATTAATCGATCAACTATCTATTCATTACCTTCTCTTCAAGGTGTATCGGATAATGGTGGAGATAGAATAAACAAGAAAATTCAACAAATACTCAAAAAAATGTGCGACAGCTATCCTGGTTCGCAAGGTATTGTAGAAGAAGAAGTTAAAAATGTATCAAAGAATAAGAATAATAGCAAAACCACACCTTCACCGAAAAATTCTCCCAAGAAGTCACCTAAAAATAAGAAGAGAAAGGTAGAACAAGAAGATGAGGAGGACGAGAAGGAAGATGAAGAATAAGTTGAAAAAATCACAATTTTACATCAACAGTGAATCTGGACACCATTGGCCATTTAGACAATTTACATATGCATGCTTATAATCGAAATGAAGAGATATTAAATAGTATGCATTATTTGATCATGTCCTGGATATACGGAGAAAAGCAGTTGGTGATATTAAGCATATTTGCAGAATTTGTCGAAATTTCGACATTATTGGCGAAGAATGTTGTTAAGCTTGCAAAATGAGGCGAGATATTGTGATTGAAAGTGATTACAGACCAATAGAGCAAGTCTATATCTTTTTGTACTGAAAATATCGATTAGAAGGCAATTAGCTGACAGCCACTCGTTAGCAGGATGAGTTATTCAGATGATATATCTGATACTTACCATTGCTATCCAATGTTGTTACACACCATTAGCACCTCTCTTCGATAATCCAGGATCTAATTTCAACTCATTCCAAAGATGTTTCTTGACAATCGCATTTATACCTTCTCTAAATTTAGTTTCTTCAGATTCCGACCAAGAAGTTTTTGTCTATTTATTTTGTGAAGACAATAGCGTCAGCTTATTTACCACATTTGCTGTTTCTTACATGTGTGGTGTCAACAACGATCCTCAGACATTTATACTGTTGATGAAAAATTGAGATATAATGATGTTGTAACGAACTTACTTTACTTGGTGAAGATGGTTTCTTGCTGTTCTTTTGCTTCTTTTCATTTGTCACAGGTTTAAGATTTTGCTCAGAATCTTCGGATCTTTCTCGTTTAGGTGGCACTTCGCCTTGGATGGCTGAGTTGATTTGTAAACTTGTTCAACGATGTATTGGCGGTATTTTATAGCTAGAAATTCTGTGATTGGACAAGATAGATGTTTAGGTCGAGGGGGTGTGATAGAATTATTACTAAAACTCTTATGCAAATCTCTATCGAAACAGGAGTTTTTGAAACCATTGCAGCGGTGAAGGTTCCTTCTGGAAACATCAAAAAGAATAAAATCCGTGTTACTTGAATTTGATAAAACCTAAAGTGACAAACTTCTCAAAAAATTACCATCAAACCTTGTTTCATTTGGATATATAGTCAAAGGAGGTGTGAATCATATTTACTGAGAATCATTCTCATGTTTAGTGGATCAATTTTAATCTAAAGGTATTTTTAAGCTGATGACATCTGTAACAGCGGACAGGATACGCCCTTGCCGCCGCAGATGTACAAATGTACAAATGGGGGCAACGATTATACTGTACATACATTCATCTCACTAAATTCACTTTCTCGATTATCATATTGAGCACCGCTAACAACGTAGATATCCAAACACTGTTTCACAAACCAAGTTTAATTGTCAATTTTGAGGATAACCCAGAATGCCTACAAATGTCACTAGCAAGAAGGAAGCTTGGAATGATGAACACACTGTAAGTGAATAGTTCCCTCCCCGCTAGATGAATACTTAGAAATTGTTGTGAGCTGATTGCATCTTTTCTCTTGTCACAGCTGATCCTTCTTCGGGAAATGGCACATTCACTGTTAATTAATCGATCAACTTTCTACTCTACACCAGGATTAAAAGGTGTCAATGAACATGGTGGAGATAGAATTAACAAAAAAATCCAACAACTTCTCAAAAGCTTATGTTGTACTATTCCTGGAGGTGAAAAATTGGTTGAAGAAGTTTTAAAAGAAATGAAAACTAAAAACAAGATTAATAACAATGGATCACCTGGTAAAAAGCGAAAAATTAAAGATTAAAAGAACGATGATGAGGATTAAACGATTTTCATTAGTACTATACCTCAATTGCTCACAGTATGGTTTCATAGTCATTAAATCTTGGTTATATCTTGATATCATGCATGTGATTAATCCATTAAACCATTGTTTGAGAGTTTCTGTGAGGTCGTGAGTAACTCGTGATAACGAGAAGTGCAATTACATTTTCCGTATTTTGTGCAGTCTGGTATGATGATGGTTTGGTGAGTGGTTTTTTTAATAGCTCGATGATGAGACGGGCGATCAATTAACTGGTTGAAGCAACTATTCACCTAAAGGAGGTCAGATCATGTCTAAAAAATAAGTTGTAAGAAGATTTGTTTAATTTCGAATTAGGCGATTTCAATTTGATAATTGATGGTCGCTAAGTATATTCCATTTCCCCTCTTGATGGCGTGTATTACTAGTAGAGATCATTTTGTTCACTGGTGTATCAGTCATTCTAGCATTATCCCACCTTCTCAATCTTTTCTTACAGTTAACACGTTACTAACACCTTTATGTAAATCTTAACAGCCGAACAAAACAGCAATAAATAGCAAACTTCCTCACCTACACACAAATCAGAACTCATAATCGATATGCCAGGTGTCAAACGAGAATCAACATCAACATCATCACCTGACCCAGATTTGGAACCCATAATCAAGAAAACACCACCTTCCACACCAAATTCCAAAAAAGCTAAAACTACACCTAAAGAAGAAACACCTAATAAACCCGTAAGTATAGTCAATCAACATTAATTTATACTTACAACCAAGGTCGATTTTATGGTTGCTGAGGTTTTGATTGATTTTCGATATTTTCCAGAAACATACCAAACAATCTTGGACCGAAGATGAAGAAATTGTATTTACAGAGTTAATTGGAGAGGTTTTGAAAGAAAATCTTTATGCCAAGATTAAATTGGATGGTAGATTACAAAGAGAAAGTCCAGCTGTTACAGCTCATCTCAAAGCTTTTGTGAGTTATATAATTAGTTTACTCTTACAAATGATCTATTCATACATTATATGACTATTGAAGCTGACGTCACAGTCATTCTCGTTACGATCATGCAGATGAACAAGGTCAAGAGAGTTTGATCAACATCGACATCGATAATAGCTCTCCATTAGGTTTGAGAGGGTTGAAGCATGATACATTCGGTTTCAATATATTGAAGACCTCGACAGGCAATTTGATTTAGATGTTTGACTTTATAGTCATGCATGGCGTTCTTGATCAGAATTATCTTGGTAATTGCGTCTAATGAATCATCTCGTATAATTGAACATTACTCGTTCTGACTGACGACTAAATGTCTTAGTAACCTAAGAAGCCATAAGTCTATATCGATTATCCAGATCCTATAGTGCACGTATTATCCTAAGTAATGCCAAATCACCCAAAAACTAAACAAAGTGAATATTGCACCAGCCCCGAAAATCCAAGCGTCTTGCTTTCTGTCAAGTTGAAAATTCAGTCAGCATAACCTGCAATGGAGCCCATCTCCAAAGATCCAATTCCAGCTCGTTAACGAAACCAAAACTACTTTTAGAATCTCACTCGACTCGTCGTTTCTATTTGAGTACTGTTCCTACTATGCGTATGGTATTCACATTAAAAAGCCTCAATAACTCACGTTCTCCTTTCAACCCATCCAATAGTTTCTCTACTCAATCCCAAAGTATTCGCTGCATCTAGAAGTTTCCTTTTGGACCCTTTTAATATACCTCTTTGTTCAACTAAATTTTCCAAAACAGCTCTACCCTGTGCAATATATTGATCTATATGATTTTCACTTTCTTGCAAAAAACTGTGTTCTCTTAATGCGAAACCATCTCTTGCAGTTGATTGTGGATGATTGGGTTTCCATATATTTGGTTCTTTATCTCTATCCATATACGAGCTAGAAGATGCATTATTACTATTACCAAATGGTGATTCATGTATAGGTGTCGAAGGACTACCAGTTCCGGGATATGCTGATGATCTTCTTTGTGAAACACCAGAACTAGAATTCTGGAAAGATGGTGAATATGGTGTAGCTGATGTTGAAGATGATCCTAACAGATCATTCCGGTCCTGTTGTCAAGAAGTAAGGATGTCAGCTCAAGCCACAGAACGAAATCTTCGTTTCCACGTAGATCTGCACAAAGGGATATTCGCATGAACCGATAATGTTCATATGCAAGCTTAGGCAAAATCGCCTTCGCACTTACCCTCTGCTGTCCTTCATTCTTCGCCCTTTCAAATCTAGCTTTCAAATCCTTATGTTCATTCTTTAACTTGGCTACACGTCTGTTTGGGTTGATATTCAGCGCTCAGCTTTTTATACCTTTCGTTCAGTATCTAAAAGCTAGACATACGTATTTGCCTTCTCCCTTGCCGCTGTAACCATCTCTTTTCTAGCCATTGAGTCGTAATCATCTATCAGACGAGATAAAGCTCCCAGAGTCGTCGTTATCTGACCTGTCATCAAATAGTACATCAGCATATAACCAGCTACCTCGGGTATGATCCATTGAGATAAATAATCGAATGCTGGTATTTTGTCTGAAATCATCCAATTCACTTTTCAAGGTAAAGTCCAGAGCGACGTCGCTAGACTTTGTAGATAGATATACTGACAAGAATGTCTATGTACTGACCTTGTATTCCAGGACCGCCTTCACCGTTTTCCATCCTATTCAGATCTGCATTCAGACTCGCTATCTGCCTGTTACCTAGTGCATTGAGTGATTGCATATTGGCTTATTAACTAAAGATTATTAACGATAGATTGTGGAAGATAAGTTAATTGACCGGATGATATAGATAAATGATGGTGAAAACGTTGAAAGCTGATTTTGGTGGGTAACAATGGAAGACTGGAGCTTTTGTATATGCAAGTGAGGATGTCAAAGATTCAACGTATACTTTCTGACAGTCACAAAGGAAACGATATGTAATCTATACAATCCAGCACGACAATTGTTAAAGATATCAGTAACGATGACAACAAACTGTGCTATCTTATGTGGAGCCCAGCATTCATGTTTTATCATATCGCTTCACTATATGAAGGCAAAATACAGCTAAACCACATGCTGTAATGGCTTTTGGGAAGGTGTTTGTTTATTTTCACGGATTTCCTCTCTTTAGCGCTCCATCATTACGTTTATAAGTCTCCTCTAGCATCAGTGTTCGAGTCCCAGCAAAATCTCATGATTTTGTGTTTAATTACAAATGGCTCTTACTCGGTAATCAAGTTAGTTCTACAAATTCTTCTCTGAATTTGGCGAATAGGCCGGTAACGGATCAATTCGACTAATCTTGACATTGATACTACCAGAGGATAGGACAAACGTAGGAAAGCGTAGGGAGAGCCGGGTTGACACCAACTTTTTGTGGTTTGTTTGTCTGTTTTGTCATCTCAATGATGGAGCACATCCATAACATCATCTCTGTTGTTTTGAACTGTTCTGCACTCGTTTTCTCGCCACTTTAGGAACTTGGGGTAATAACATAAGCTGATGCTGTACCTCGGTCAACCGGCTCAAGTGTTTCAGACCGCCGGCTAAAGGAATTCTCATTGTTGACTTGCGTCACTAATTGTTTTGTTTTTGTTGTTGTTAAGGGCTATCACTGTTTGTATTTCTATTGACTATTTCGTGACTCATTAACTCGACTGGTTATACTGCTAAGATCAAGCAAATATGAGTTCTGATCAAGTAGTTGTTACCGAAGAATGGGTGCTCGGACCTGAGAATACTCCTTTCTACACTAAACGAGTAAGTAAGATGTAAAGAGAGTAAAGAAGATTACAGTACATCATACCTGACTTGTTTCCATATGAAAGTGGGCTCCCAAAAACGAAGAACCTAAAGCATGTATATTATTCGTTCATGGTGAGTTCAGGGAATAATCTGATCAAATAGCACATTGCTCTGCGTGTACTGTTACCTATTACTAACAATATTTATGTTTATCTTTTTGAGTTGATAGGTTTCGCTGAACATATAAATCGATATGACACATTCTTCAATCAATTATCTTCACCACCATATTCATTACATATTACAGGATTTGATCAAAGAGGACATGGTAAAACTTCATATGAACCTTTAAGCTCCACTTCAACCCAAGTGTCAAAATGGAAAGAAGAAGGTAAACATGTTAAATTAGAGAAAAACACAAAAAGGCGTACAGGCGGTTGGGCAAAAGTTTTCCCTGATATCGAATGGTTTGTAAAGAGAGAAAGTCAATTAGCAACAATTTTAAATAAGAAGTTGTTCTTATATGGGTTCAGTATGGTATGTGTACCTTTTCTCTGGTTTACTTTGCCTTTACCCCTCAATCTTCATGGTCATGTATGGGAAGTACCAGAAGAATATGAAGGATGAACCTGTTGAGCTGACTTACATCGTTACAAACAAAGGGAGGAGCAGAAGTTTTGGCTTTTGCAACTCGATCACAAGCACCACCTTCACCTGAATCCGTTGAGTTGCTCAGTGGTATCATTTCTGGTGGCCCATTAATCAGACAAAGTAAACCAGCTTCTGGTCTTCAAGTGAGTTCTAGAAGAATGGTATAGATCCTTCGCATTACTCACACTGCTGCCTTGATTTCTCACAGGTAAAAGCAGGAAGCCTTGCTGCTGGACTAGGTTTAGGTAATATGCTTATTCCAACACCTATGGATTACAATGTAAGTTCGTCTGTAAAAAAAATTGTTGCAGCATTCGGAATATCGTGCTTAAAGATACTGATTACCTCGGTCCATCTTCCGGTCAGCATCTCTCACACAATAACGAAACAAACGAAAAATGCAAAGCCGACCCATTCTGTGAACAATCCGGCTCATTACGTGGTGTAGCAGACATGCTCAATGGTGGTATATCATTAGACACTCCTGCGATATGGAAGTCTTGGCCTGTAGACTTGCCTTTACTCATCTATCATGGTGGTGAAGACAATATCTGTTCACCTGAAACTGCAAAAAGATTTGGTGAGAATGTTGTAGCTAAAGATAAGAAAGTGGAGATCTTCGAGGTAAGTATCTACCGTGTATCGCGATGTGCCCCAATATTTTTCAAGGGAATAACGGGCCTCTTTCAAGTAATAATGCAACGGATAACAATGCTCATCATCCTTCGCATTCGTTTAGGGAATGTACCATGAAGTCCATAATGAACTTTCACCTACTCCCGAAAATCTAGCTAAGACTATTGCACAATGGGTTCATGCTCGAGCTGGTGTATCCGCCGCTGTAGAAGGAGGTACTCAACCTTCAGATACAAATTCCAAATTGTAAATCTTCAGCTGGCTTGTCTGAACAGAAGATAGGGAAACGTATCTTTAGGGCAAACTGTTTTTTTTTCATTAGTCAATCAATGCCCTAGAGTAGTTCGGTTATAGAGTTTTTGTGTATAATATAGTATAATAAATCCATATTCTCAAATGGTCCATATAATAAGTCCAAAAAATCAAATATGTTTATGTCGATATCTGTGTACAAGCAAATAAGACGCCGTGAATCTGCCAGTCGTTTAACTAACTATCATAATTGGCTGGTTTTGGGTTATCCAGCATTGTTCCGAATATCAAACACTAAAACCTATAATTCCAATTTGCCTTTTTCACCTATAGTATTATTTTTCAGACCACCTAATAAATTTTGCAGTTGTAATTTGATCCAAGCTTTTATAGGTGCAGAAACTTCAACAGTTTCATCTCCATATACGTAATATGACCATCTTTTAGCCAAGTACTTAACGTGTGATGGGAAATAAGTGTATAATGAAAACCAAACTAGGAGTGTTACTAATGCTAACACCGTTACTACATACAAGAGAACAAAGTAGAATTAGCTTAAGATCTTGGTTTGTAATTACGTTTGAGCCAATCCACTCTCTTGTAACAATATATAACCAAATAACCCTTCATCCTTTATCGCCCTTTGCCCCTCTCATGCCCTTCAAGACAAATCGCAGTACTTCTTTCAAAAAGCACATATAGACACCACAACTCACCTATCAAAGCCTTTTCCCATGTTTGCATCATACTCATAGCGAAAGTCGATTCAAGCCACATCCTGGAAGGGTGATCATATTATCAGTGAAAACGACCTCAAAACAATAACGCAACATGGATGATCCATGACTTATTATAACGTCATCACAAACAGAATACGGTGAAATTGCTATCGTCAAAAGGACTTACCGTTGATTCCATATCACACGACGTATACCGGGAGATGGTCTAGGGGGGTAATGAGGCATCGTCGAATTGAGAATTTATCTAGTTTAAGCGGTATCGTCCTCTTTGTAAACTCCTCTCTCTGGATTGTCTTATTGCGGGTGCTATGACTGTGAAGAAGTGATCGTGTCGGAGAGCGCTTACAGGATGAGAATGGCTATCAAGCTGTAGTTGAAAGTGTGTATATCTGTATATGTGATAAGGATAAGAGGAAGAAGAAGACAAACATAACAACAACAAATCCCATGTCTGTGCTTTGCTTTTCCCGGTCTTGTCTCGGTCATCCGCGTTAGTCGCGTCAAAGAGACTGATTTTGTTGATTTTGACGTTTGACCATTCACTGTATTTTGATCTTTCTTTCACCTTAGTCATCTAAGCTAATAGCTAGTCAGTCCCCTCAGCGCTATCAATCTTTGGGTATCGATAGTATCCTTTTATATCAAGTTATCGTCCTCATGGAAAATGAATTTAACACTTGAAACGCTCTTGGCCAATCCGCCATGTCCATCTTTGGTTTATTTACATCATCCACACCATTCCTCCGCGTCAATCATACCTTCAACACCAACAAGCTCAAGTTCAAGCTCAACTACTTCTCAAGTGATAATCAAGATAGATGCAATAGAATACAACACACCTAAACTGTTACTTTCAGGTATAATGAACAAGCTATATACCGCTGGAGGTCAAAGCCATATAGGAGAAGATGAGAGAGAAATTCGAACCTTTGATGGGTTTTCGCAGAAATTCAGATTATGGTGGAGTAATTATATAAGCAAATCACAAGGGAAAGGCAAAGGCAAAGTTAAAACATCTTCCAAGTCTAATGGAAATACTGCCAATGTAGCCCATGGCATTGAAAAGAATGGAGAAATTGGTGGAATTTCATCGGATGAAGGTGTAATCATCATGATAACAAAGGCCGAGAGATTGAGATTGGTTTTGGGTAATGGTTGGAGTTTGATCACTCGCTTGGCTGAACTTGTAAGTCAGTGATGCTGCAACGAAGAAGATGGATGACATGCTTAAAATAAACGTTTGTTATTTGGGCTGTACAGCTAATAATTTTCTATATTTGTAGACTGAAGTTCCGGTATCTGTTGTTCTATGCTCTACGATGCCTTGGGATCATATTAGGCCAATAAGGGGTGACGCACCTGAGCCTGTACATGTATATCTACCACCTCCGACTAGAGACGGTACGTTTCATGAGTTTACCTAATTAATGCGTTTCATCTGTATCGATATCTGCCAGAGAAACATACTAATGTTCTGGATTTTATACTTTCAGAGATTCTATCAGAATTACTACCATGTTCAAAACATCCATTATGGCCAAGATTTTTAGATTTAATATTATCTAGTGTATTATCAATATGTCAACCTAAAATCGAAGAATTACATTATTTATCAATATCATTATGGCCAATATATACTTCCAGTTTACCTCCACATAAATCAATGATACATTTAGCAGATCAATCTTATCCAATTGGAAATGGATTACATCCAGAAGAAATCGAAATTACAATTAAGTTATTAACAGATTTAAAACAAAAATCATCATTATCTTTAGCTTCTTCAATTGAAAATTTATTACCTAGATTAATTGGTTCACATGAATTTACTAAATCTTTTTTACCTAAATCAACTGCTATGGATGGCATATCATCAATAGTTGATTTTGGTAAATCATCATTACCTAAACCACCTTCAATGGAATTAACTACAGTAGAAAAATTTTTATTGGTAGCTGGATATACAGCTTCTTATAATCCACCAAAATCAGATATAAGATTATTTGGTAGAGGTGCTTTAATTGATGGTAAGAGGAAAAAAGGTGGTGGAACGAGAAGAACAGGTTATGGTAGAGTTAGAATTGGTAAGGTGGGTACAGAGTATTCCTTATTATATACCTTATTTGTGAAGCAATCAAGTGAATTGCTTTAAGCTAATATGACAATTTATGAAATTGCTTTAGGTACCACAAAGGTTATTAGGTCCCAAACCATTCACTTTAGATCGATTATTAGGTTTATTTTCATCTTTATATACGGAACATTCAAGTAGACCAGAAGAATTACAGGCTACCATTGGAGGTGAAAGCTCGGGGTCATCGTCTGAGGACAATGAAATAGAGGACGATTGGTTACCTAGTATAGCACAACAAAGTGCAAAAGTTGAACGTAAAAGGAAAAGAGAAGTTGAAAGAGAAAAAAAATGGGATGATCATGTTGATGAATTAGCTATGAGTGTTAAAGTTTGGGGATTGGTAAGTCTATATTTCATCTGAGATGACTGATTCCTCATATCTTGATTTATGGAGCATTGTATATTGACAGATTACTTTTGCAATTCATCATGAAAGATACCTCAACTTGAATCTCAAGGAATGCTTAAAAGAGTTTCGCCTCAGGACAGATTAGATAATATAATGTTACGTTGTGAGACTGATTATGAGACTGCCAAGACAATATCGAAAGAATTGAAAATTATCCTAGATGAGTATCTATACGAAGCTGTGATGTGAATATGGGAGATGGTCAATCAAGATAAAGTCAAAACAGTTGTATTCAATTTTCAAAGGTCATTGTATGTTATATAGTCTTTATCTATATGGATTAGGGTTTCAACTATACATTGTTAAACGTATATTATGATCAATCGTCCTAATTCGATTAAATCCTTCGAAGGCAAAAGATGAGATTATCTATTTCCATTCTAAATAACCTTGTTTATCTTTTTTACAATTTTTACTTATGACTTGTTTAATGATTTTAACAATTTCTTTATTTCTTTGTGATGATAAAGTTGATTGATCATTTTCTAAAAGCTGATTGATTAATTCTTGTTCAGTTAAAGCAAAAGCACCTGAACCAGGTGAATAACCATCAACAAAAGATTTTATTAAACTTTCAGAAGGTAATCCGAATTTTCTAAATTGATTCCAAGTTGAATCTCTACCTGAATCTAATTTTGATGATGATTTAGGTTGTAAATCTAATTTAATTTCATCTGTTGTTGATGACGATGATGATTTTGTAGGTGGGAAAAAGTTTTTACTTATTTCAGATGAACTTAATTTTGAATCGTTCAAATTGCCTGGTATCCATTCTGGTGGACTAGATGATCGATCAATAAGAACGGAAGAAACTCCTTTTATGAAATCTTCAGTAGATTTCTTAGGTCCTGCAAATGCTGTCGCCATGGAAATGTCTATTTAGTAGAGAACAGTAAATTTAGCACTACATCAGTTTTGACTAACTTTGGATCATATCGAAGTGCAAATCAAACTTGACTTACCGTTTAGTAAAGTTCTATCTAATCTTCTAGATTCTTTAGCTTTTCTATAACCAGTCAAAGCGACGGCAGTACTTGTAGGTGATCTAGAATTCATAATATCCTGTTGTTTTTTAGCCCATTTTCTAGTTTCTTCACTTAATGAATCATCATTTTGTGATTTGGTCAAAGCATTATTGATTTCAGGAATTGATTTTAAGCCAAAAGTTTTATCTAAAAATTCACGTATTTCACCTGTTATTGGTGTATATCCATCTGGATTTGTTTTAGATGATTCTGAAGATAATGATGTTGAAGATGGTTCGGATGTATATGAAGATATTAATGATGAAATTTGTTGTAATGAAGGTGAGTCTAATTGTGTAATTTCATTTATGATTGTAGGTAATAAGTTTGGTGTTACATAATGTGTTGCAATACCCAATTCACTATTCAAAGCATTTATAGATTAGCTTAAAGTGATGCACATCCAACTTCACCAAGACAAAGCTAACTTACTATACAGCTCTACCATATAATTCTTGTCCTGTAACTGCTAACCAAGCTCCAACAGAACCGTCAAGTTGAGCAAGATAATAATTTGATCCGACATCAGGTGCATAACCGATTTTTGTTTCTGGCATAGCAAAGATTGTTCGGGGTGTAGCGATTCTGATATTGGCAGGAAGTGAAAGACCAGCACCACCGCCCACTAGAGAGTGGAACTTGTCAGTTGTTTACTTCTGATACAATCGTTAAGAGACATTGCATGCTGCAAATCGACTTACTAGTTACACCATCAATAACAGATACATATGGTTTACCCAATCTTCCTAAAGTCCAATTCAATTCAAATTCAGATTTGAAAAATGGTAAAGCTGTATCTTTTCCTTCTTTCAGGTCTAACACAAGTTCTGCGATTTATGGTGATGAAGTTCAGCTCTACTCCGGAGTCTATTGTCGATTAGCTGAATTTCAGCTACTACTTACGTTTCACATCACCTCCTGCACAGAATGCTCTTTGATCACCTGTACCAATTATAACTTTACATGATTCCAATTCTCGCCAATTCTGTTTTCTGACTGATCAATAAATGGCCATCATGAAACAATAATAGGACTGGATACTTACTTTGATCTTCTTCGATAGCAAATTAACCATTTCTTGATTCAATGAATTGAGTTTAGCAGATCTGTTTAATTGATACAATCTAGCATTATGATGCGATTCGAAAAGTACCAAGTCCTGTAACGATATTCGTCAGCCGAAATTCTCGATTCTAAGTTGTACCTGAGAATATTCACGTACATCATGAGAAGACATTTTACTAGAAGTACTACCCTGTGTTGCTTTATCACTTGCTACAGAGGACGAAGAGCTGATATGTCTTGAGATAGTTGATAATCGATTGGCTGCTGTAACGGATAGACGACTTGATGAAGCGGCTGATGAGCCCATTCGGAGGGATACTCGAGATAATGGCGACATGTGCTTGTTCCTTAGTTGGCAGAGATCCGTGAAGAAGATCAAACTTAAGATAATTGTAAGAATATTCCTGAAGAGAAAGATAAGATACAAAGACATCTATTTTATGATTTGAGCATTTTCGGCAAGAAATCACAAGCGAAAGAACCTAAGACCATCATATACAACTTCTGATATTGAACATGGAGATTGATCAGACTCCGCTGTGATTGCTACGCTACTAGCCATGATGGCTTTTTCGGGTGTTGCCGCCTAGGTGACGCGTACTTGACCGAGATTTACTTTGTAGAGATTAGATAGAGAGATAGATCCCTTTCAATCACTAATGGTCCTCCTTTGTTGTTGTTGTCGAAACACAACTTGACATGCTTGCAGAGTCATCACATTAGGGAGACTATTGACAATAGATTACCTCAGGAATTCGTGGCTGAGTCCCACTCAAGTTTTCTGTGTCGTTTTGTATCGTCTGCTATACGAGCATCGTTAACGCCGGACGACTTGATCAACATGCCGCCACTCAGTAAAGAGGAGCTTTGGTCATCCGGTAAAGACGAAACAGTGGAAGTGAATCAGAGGGCTTTGATTGATAGTAAGCTCTCTTTGTCCGTTTTTAGACAGATGATATATAGCTTATGAATCCTATTCAGAGATTTTGGCCAGGTATTCAGGAGAACATACTAGTATGTCATGCTTTTAATCATCATTCACGGGCAAACAGGCAAGCTGACCATTAGTTCAGTATTTCGAGAATTGTTGCAGAATGCGGATGATGCGGGGGTGAGCTTGATGACAGCAAAGTATGAATCTCTAATCGACAGCTGATAGGTCATTCTTGAGTTAGGCTGAACACGTACAAGTGAAATTTTACTCTCAAGCGGGATTAGAAGCGCTTGAGAAAGGCGAAGGGCCATCGAAATTACCCGATGTCAAGAAAGATATGGTGAGTTTCCTCGCACACGCTTTTCACATTCATGACTTAATAGCTCTTCCAAGTAGATACATCGATACGTTGTTACGAATGATGGTATACCTTTCAGGCAGCAGGATTGGCAAAGATTGAAGAAGATAGCGGAAGGTAATCCGGATGAGGAGAAGATCGGAGCGTGAGCCAGCTGTTCTTCATTGAGCTTCCGGTCATAATAGCTTATATCGCTCGTATTCAGCTTCGGTGTTGGTTTCTATTCGCTCTGGAGTGTTTGCGGTATGTCAAGCTGCTTATTTTCTTTTTTCAGCAGATAGATAGCTGACCCTTCTTTAGATGACCCTTTTGTGGAATCTGGTGACAAATGGATGGGATTTTACTGGAAAGACGGAAAGGATCAACTTCTTGCTCGATCTGGTGATCTTCCCCCTTCCGCTTCCTCTTCAACCTTGGAACCTAGTCTGACAGGTAACCCTTGGACATCATTCACTATGGGTCTAAGGGAACCATCTCTTCTTGAAGGACCGCTAGATCTCGCAAGATTCTTCATTACAAGTATAACATTTATGCGAACAGTGAAGAAGATTGATATGTTGGTGGACGGTGTGAGAGTTCTAGAAGTCGGAAAGCATATCAAAGGGAAGAATAAGGTTGTAAAGAAAGGCTTAAAAACAAGTAGCACGAATGGTATGATGACGGTTATGGGAGTTGATGCAACAGGCATGGTAATTACTGCAAAGGTCATGCATTGGTTATCAGGTAAGCTCATATTTTGATGTTATTTCCGATCAATACAAGCTAACAAGAGCACAGCAACCGGCTTCACCCCTCCACCGATACCTCAAGCTATTGCTCAGCTCGCGAAACCAGCAAAAGGTTTCGCTTCCATGCTCGCTTCCTCTTTCTTTGGGCGCAACTCACCTGCACCAACTCCTGCTGCTCCTCCGCCGCCGGTCCCGCCGCCTGAAGATCCATTGGAGATTACGATTTTGCATCGGGATATCCAGATATATCAAGCCGACATCAAGGTGTCTGTTTCGCCCGCCTTTGGTAGGGAGCTGGAGCGAGCTACCAAAAAGCCTCCGCCAACACGAATGCCTGCTAGTGTGGTTTTTTCCAGAGGTGAAGCTGATGAAGAAGCCAAAACAGAAGATGGAAAACCGGCAGCAAAGGATATAGGTGGTGTGTTTGGTGGATTATGCCCACCACTAGATAGCGAAAAATCAGCTAAAGTCTTTATCGGTCAAGCAACTTCGCAGACCACCGGTATTGGAGGTCATTTAGCAGCAAGATTCATACCAACGGTCGAAAGAGAATCGATTGATCTTGTTGATAGACATGTATCTTATTGGAACAAAGAACTTTTATGGGTCGGTGGACACCTGTCTAGAATGATTTATGAGCTCGAAATGCAAGAATTGCGGCAGCAGTGGATTCACACTACTGTCGAAGATAAAGTCACAAGAGACAAATTGCTGAAAAGAGGTCTACATGCTTTGCGCTTCTTCACCTTCAAACCCACCACACCCTCCAACATCGTTGGTCAAGAAATGGAATCTGCCTTCTATGGTTGCGCAAGTGATAACAAGACTCTACCCATAATATCTGTAGCTGGCATTCTGCCCATCAGCGAAGTAAGAATGCCTAGTGCGGACTTGCAGAAATTCTTACCAGATTTACCGGTGATCA
The DNA here is from genome assembly GCF_036810415.1 of Kwoniella dendrophila CBS 6074. Taxonomy (NCBI): domain Eukaryota; kingdom Fungi; phylum Basidiomycota; class Tremellomycetes; order Tremellales; family Cryptococcaceae; genus Kwoniella; species Kwoniella dendrophila. The sequence goes on from NC_089480.1 coordinate 982,126, forward strand.
CCCCTTCTGCAATCGAAGAAGCGCCAAAATCCATTGCTCGACTTCGTGAAAGATCACTATTACGCGATGTCACATTTGACGATGTGGTCAAGCAGTTAAACGATCGACCTCTGAAAGAGACAGAAATGATAGATTGTTTGACATGGTGGCAAGGTATAGCCAGTATGGATGGAGTTAACCCATCTATAAGAAGCCAATTGTTAGATGCCGCTATCTTGATACAGGAGAACGGAAAAGTCTTACCTTTATCAACGGTGCAGACGTTTGTGAAACCTCATAGTGCTATTATACCGACCGATATGCCTTTACCAGCCCATACATTACCCTACATCATTACTAAAGACCTAAAGGCAAATTCTATATACAACATATTTGGATGGACTGAACTTTCAGTATTACAATATATCACTTTCCTTGTCAATCCACCTATGTCGAATGACACTCAAGCTTCACCGGATACGGATATACGAGTATCAGCTGATTTTTCAGAGAAAGTATTGGGTTTGCTTGGCAGAGCGTGGACTAATTTAGCTGCAAATCAACAAACTGCAATTGCATTAGAATTAAAAGATATACAGTGTATTCCAACTAAAGCAGGATTCAAAAGACCCGGTGAAGCTTATTTCGAAAAGAATTTACTATTTGATGATTTACCTACTATTGCTTTACCTAAAGGTACAGCTATAAAAGGTGGTATGGAAAAAATGTTACTTGCTATTGGAGTTCGAAAGACCGTGGATCTACAATTGGTCTTTTCAAGGTAAGCTTCCTGGCTTATGCGCGCAATTCTTCTGAAATAAGCTTACGTTCCGCTACAGACTTGTAGGAGGTGGATCATGGACATGTCAAGATCTCATGAAATACCTCGTATCTGTAAAAGATAGTTTATCAGATGAAGAACTGAAAAGACTTCGACAAACTGCCGCTTTCCCCCTTGAAGTAGAAGCGCTAGAAGATGGAAGTAAGAAACCCACAATCAGACAAAAACCTCATCAATTCTATGAACCAGTCGAGGCTATGCGTAATTTGGGTTTACCCTTATTAGACTGGGGCGAAGGGAAATGGAGGTCAAATTCAGAGGAGGGTAAGTTAACCTGACTCCAATCTTGATTACAATTTTCGATAGTCTAGCTTACACCATGTTTTAGCAAAAATGCTATTCAACCTTGGCTTGAGACGATTTCCACCAATCGATGTTTTGCTCGGTATAGCGGCTGGGAGAGCACCAGCAAACGATAAAGCTTTACAATATCTTTTGGCCAATACCCATAAGCATTATCCTATGTTCAGATCAGATGCTTTCTCGGAAGTGGCTTTTATACCTGCTATTACGTACGTTGGCGACAAAGTCTTGGCTAAACCTGGCAAAGTGAGTTACCTATCTCGCATATTGTGAAACGATCAGACAACTAACTATTCTACAACAGGTTTTCACCAATCCCGAGTGCTCAATACTAGGATTTTCTGTTGCGCAACCAATTGTAGCTGCTCCTGAAAATGCAGCGAAGTTGGGCATTCAAAGTGATCCACCGATGAGTCAACTTGTTGACGCTCTCAAAGCAAATGTCACTAGAGATACTGCAAAGGCTCGGAAATTATTCGATGTAAGCTTTTTATCATTTCAGTGCCTAGGGAAAAATCTAACTTGAAAATACAGTACATGTCTACTCGTCTTGGTCATTCTATGCCTTCCTCCCTTGATCCTCTTCGCTCATTTGCCTTCATTCCTGTCACCTCATCAAATGGCGACACAAATTTCTACAAAGCCTCACAAGTTTACTTTGTATCCAAAGAAGGACGTGAAGATCTCTACAAATCTGCATTCACCTTTGTCGATTTTGGCGAAAGAGCAAACATATTTTTGAGATATTGCGGAGTGAAATCGGAACCTAGTGTCAAGGATATCGCGCAATTATTGATGAATGAACCTGGGAAGATGTTGGAACAAGCTGGTTCTGCAGAAAGGTAAGCTATGTCTTACATCGCCGTCGGCGCAGTCAGCTTATATCGGCACACAGATATCTCGAGCAATTACGATTGTTAGCAGCGAATTACTCGATGTTCGATACGTTTACTCGACAAGCTATGAAGTCCGCTTCATTTTTGCTGGCATCTCAACGTGCACCTTCTCGCAAATCGACCAAGAAAATGCTCAACTCTTTAACGGGCGGAAGTGAAGAGAGTGATTATGAGCGAGAATGGGTATTATGTAAAGCTTCAGATGTTTCTGTGGTGGACAGGGTAACATTGTTACAATACTTTGGACAGTACATTCTCGCCGCGCCAGAGGTAAGTAAGCTGAACGTTACGACGAGTATGATCCGAATAGCTGATAACAGTCGTAGGAACATATTTTAGAAGAATTTTACGCTGCCCTTGGAGCCAAACAGCTATCATCTTTTGTAAATCGGCAATACATCTCTGATACTCCTTCGCCTACACCATCTAACCAGACTCAAGCTTTACGACGACATGTATTGGAACGTTTGACGATCTTCTTAGCTGAAGCTAGAAGGAGACAATCAGATTATACACCTGACTCGTTGTCGAAAGAAGGTAACTTTACAATTCAAGAAGTGAAAGATCTCAGGGTGAGATACACATACAAAAATGGAAGAAGCGAACATCATCATTACGAGACATTATATGCTACAGCTTCAAGAGGTAGAGGAAAAGCTATCATTTTAACCATTTCTACAACAGCCCAGATGGACGATTACGATATCGCTTCAGCATTATGTGATATTTTACTTAAATCACCTAAAGCCGATGATGCTTTACTGTTATACTCCATCTTGTCAACACCGTTGATGGCTTTGAAAAAGAGGGGATTCAACGTTGACAGAATATTGAATCAACAGAAAGAAGAGAAATTACGTATACAAGCTGAACGTAAACGGGATCAAGAGAAAGCTTCTGCTGAAGCTCAAATCAACATTGCTGCAACACCTGATATTGGAAACCCTGCCGGAAAGAAGAGGTTGTCTAATGGTTCGACTGATGGACAAAGTATAACGTCCTCTACAACAGCTGTAGGCTCGGACAAAGATCACGGTGCTCTCTCTAAATCTGGTGGTAGTCAAGGAATGGGTGGATTCTTAGATAAATTCAAGAGGAAATCAAGTATATCAAAATCATCTTCCTCTTCTACATCAGGAAGTTTAGGTGAGAATATTATGAATCAACTCAAAGCTTCGGGAGGTGGGTTCAACAATGGTCCTCCACCCACTACGTCTATGCCAGGTGGCTTTGGTAATACCCCATCTAATACTGGTGGTGTTTTAGGTGGTAATGCACCTAACTGGAGTACGAGAAGACCTACAGATACGAGTAATATCCGTGAGTGTTCAGTTGATCCTTCGTCAAACCCTCGATTCACATCCATGCCATCAAACGATATCGCAGAAGTGACGGAAAATGTTCCCCGAAAGGATTAAGATAGCTGATGAATGATTTATAGGTAATACTGTCAAGAAAGCTATTGATGCTTCTCGACCTGAAATGGGAACCCAAATCAACGATTCTCGACAAGCTGTTAGAGACGTATCGGAAAGTCAAGATGCTTATTGCGATACTACTGCTCAAGCCGATATTGTTCTGGGTGAGTAACACAATCAGCTAAAACTTGTATAAAATGTAGGAACTGATGTTATCATAATCACAGTGCAAGGCGCTGGAGCTAGAGGTGGTTTGAATGTTTGGGTGCCCAGAGGTAGGTAATCTCGTTTTCCTGGTAGATCGCAGTATTACCATGCTAACTCAACATTTTTCTACAGATGTTCACGATCAGGTAGAGTTCTTAGGTGATAAAATAGAAACCTGCCATCGATTTTCTCTGCAAATTCTACTACCGATATGCAGAATCTTCAATGTATGTTTAGCTTCGACCGAGACTTTGTAGCCAAAGATTTTAAGCTGAATTCTCGCCTTACAGCTTGCTCCGTCTGTCATGAACGTATTTTGGGATCATGCAGGACCCTTGATTGCTTTCAACAGAGGTGGTACCATCTTTTGTAACGCGTAAGTTCTTCAGTCCTTGTGAGAAATTTTTTGTAGCTTACGGCCTTCATTTCGGAACGACAGTCGATACTTCCAAGCATGGCGTGAGTTACGTGCTGAGATGGGTAGCGTTTAACAAGGACCAAGCTAATCGGAATTCTATCGTACAGATGACGATCAGATAAAGAGGGGTATAACCAATGAAGCTTTCATATCGTGGTACTTCAGTGTCGCTCATGGTAAGCTGCCGCTACCGTAATTGACCTATTTTAGGGGTGATTCAGCTAACGATTATGCTTGTATGCAGAACTGGCACACAATTTAGGTAAGCTGTTTTGAGATCGATCAAGTTTGATAGAAGCTGATGTCTCGTATGACCTTGCAGAATCCGCTCACAACTCCGCTCACGAGTTCTATTTCTCCAGTATCGCCGAAGAATATTTAGTTAGATTTACAGGTCTTTTAGCTAGACCTGACTTGGCTCAACAACATCTCTTGGATTAGAGCAGCTTTGTATCTCATGAACCAGGATTTTTTGCGATCGCGAAATACTTGAGCGAGGTGATAGATAAAGCATATGAATTGATAGATTTCTGATTAGACATGATAAATTCGATTTCATCTTGATATTATGTTGTATAGTACATTGTACGTATGTATTGGTCATCCTTTTAATGCGGGGTATCTCTATAATGTGTCCTACCGGTGTTCGTCAACTTGATCATTTTGCGTAATCATCATTTCTTGCTGGAAGAGTTCGATGCTGAAGAGTGCTGATCAAATGTTGATGATGATTTCGACAGTTCTTTGTAAGATTTGTTAGAATTGATTGATCTTCCCTCTAGTCATGAAAACCTCGGTTCATTCGTGACTCTTATGTATCCATCTGCATTTGCTCTTCTGCTACTATTTCCTGCCTTATATTTTCTCCATCAGGAAACAATTCCACTCCTGGAATTAAAGGCGAATTTGGTGGTTTTGCAGGACGTCCGAATTCATCTTTTGGCCATAAACCATCTTGTATCCAAGAAGCTTTTAGGATTTTTATCTGTAGTGAGTGTCCGGGAGAAATGAATAATACCAGCTGATGTCAGCTTTATTCATTTGCTGATGATCATATCTGAGTAACTCACGACTAAACCCAATCTTAAACCTTTTGCCAATTTTCTACCTTGATGTAAACTTTTAGCTACACGTTCAATACCATTTTCCCAGGTTTCTTTCAATTCTTCACTTCCTTCATCCCTTAATATTATTTCTAATTTCTGTACAGCACTTGATGTTGTTTCTGACATCGGAGGTGAAGGTAATGGTTTAGGTGGATTTAAAGGTATTATATATTTTTCAGGTATTAATTTTAATCCACAGTTTATGGAGTGTCGAGATGATTGAGGTTGGGAGGGTAATGGTAATCCAGCTAAAAATAGTCGACGTCGATATTCGAAAAATTCAAGACCTGTTCGTCCGTTGAGTGAGTCAGTTTCAGTTCATTTATCCTGGGATAACAAGTACGAAGGCATATCACCGACCTGTAGAAGGTATCTCGACCATTTCCTCTTCTTCCTCTTCTCCATTCCTATCTACACTCAAGCTTGATCCGTCATTAATTGGGATTCTTGATGGTCCAGCTTCTCCGTTATTTGCGAAAGACATGATCTTTATTAACAGATTTCCTTGTGTCTTTTCCTTTTTTTTCCCCTCAAAATCATAGACTTTAAATTGTGTATCACTCTTTCAAGACTAAAATTTGTTATGATGATAAACTAACTAACGAAGAACAAAGAGGAATTTTGTTTCGTAGCAGAGAAGACGGAAGAGTGGGATGGTAAACCGCTTACATACAAGGAGAATGCTGAATTTGTTTATAAATCAAAAAGGTGATTTTCTGTGGAGACCCCAAAATTTGGTTCCTAAATTTCTGTGAGGAGAACCAAGATGGAAGATATCTTGCAGTTACCAACCCCTATTAAACCGTTTTATTAAGTCCATATGTGTTTACTTGATCAAGAGACTCGAATGAAACTCTTGAGAACATGCTCAGATCCTCATTGAAGCTACTCAACCGATATCCATACGTAGCCGGACCATCAAAATTCGGTACTTTTCCAGTACTTCAACCTACTTTCGCTATAACATCTTATCCTCAACCTAGACATGTTCCATCAGAGATACCTAGACCTGAATATGTACCCGGTAACTTCTTCACGGCTGATTGGGGTGAACATGAACATGTAGAAATAGAAGAAGCTTCAGCTGAAGGTATTCCTTTAGGGAGTCAAGGTGAAACGAGGGTTAGAGAGGTTGCTGGTATGGCTAGAGATGTGTTGAGGGAAGTTGGACAAATAATAAGGGTAAGTCTGATTCTACCTTTGGATCTCCTTAATTGGAGGATTCAGTTCATAAGAGCAGGTGCAAAAGCTTGCAGAAGGGCTAAATTTTCATCACGGTAGCCAGGAATAACGACAAATGATATCGATAAAGCTGTACACGAAACGATAATTTCCAAAGGTGCTTATCCGAGTCCATTGGGATATTCCAGTTTTCCTAGAAGTTGTACTACTTCTGTGAACAATGTTATAGCTCGTGAGCCTTTGTATCCCTTCGCTCTACTCCAAACTGGACTTCTACAGATCATTGTCGAAATACTAAATTTCTGATTTTGGGCGGTTTAGATGGAATACCAGATGAGTCAGTGTCGAGTCCTGTGTTGATACGAAGTCATAAGCTATGCTTAACATGTGATGCTTTATAGGCGTTCATTGCTTCCCGAAGATATAATAAACGTTGATTTAACCTTATTCTATAAGGGATATCATGGAGATACATCGGCGACTTTCCAATTACCTGCAGTAGATAAACAGGGTAGAGATCTATTGGAAGCGACTAAAGAAGCTTTAGAAATTGGTATTCAAACCTGTAGACCAGGTAAGAGGTATAAAGATATAGGTCAGGAGATTGAGTGAGTGTCACTCCCCTGGAGAAAGTATCAATGATTGACAAATCTACTATCTAAGGGATCGGATAGCTGATGATCTGGGGTCGATTAATCAATTGATTTAGGGATTTTGCGAAAAGACATGGATTTTCAGTGAATGGACAGTTCTCTGGACATGGTATAGGGAACAGATTTCATAGACCTCCATGGATATTTCATTGTCGTAAGTCAATTATATACATAACTCCCATACGACGTGAATAATGATGGAGGAAATAAGACTAATGAAGCTCATTTATATATTGATAGGTAATGACGAACAAGGAGTCATGAAACCTGGAGATTGCTTTACCATTGAACCATGTTTGGTGCAAGGCAGGAATTCAAGAGGACAATTATGGGATGATGGATGGACAATGGTAACAGAGGTTAGTAAAACACACCAACCGTTCAAATTCAAGCTAACTGAATTCCGATTAACGCATATAGAGTGGAGCCCGATCAGCGCAGTTCGAACATCAGGTGTTGATAACGGAAGACGGTGTAAATGTTATGACACGAATATAGGATTATAAATTTGTATCGCATGTATCGAACTCAGATATGAGATATTTATGACGTTTTCTTCTACCTTTGAGGAAAGCTTGATAATTTCCTCAAAAAAGCAACAAAGCAATCAACACCACTTTTCATGACCTTATCGCAGTGAAACTGGCCAATGAGACCGTGAAGGAATCGAGATACAAAAACAATGGCTACATCATTCAATAATCTCAAGTGATCCTCCACTTTGATACCAAGTCAGCGATATCTAGCGTAAGCACGTATAGCTATCGATCAGAACCGATGCTTTCTAGATTCTATGGCCTTCGATGAAGACAATAAAGGAGCACTGATTTACTAACTCTGCGGGGAATGCCTGTTGATTTTCCGGTTGTTATTCAGCTTGACAAAGATGAATCGCTTTGACCATCTGTATATGGGTTAATGCGATGGTTCAAAGCGAGACGCAGAGTGCATGAAAAGCTCATTATCTGTAGCCTCGAAGCAGATATTGGCTATACGCATTGATGATCCGTCAGATGGCGGCCCGGCGCCTTATATTGGAAACCTGCCTATAACGTATCGATAAGTCGTTTCAATAAAGATGAAAACCACTGGTTTTCGCTATTCTTGTATCGTCTGGTGAGCATCACTGAGGTTATTCTCAAATTGAGAGTTCATCATCCTGCTTATTTCATAAACGCTACAGTAAGTTACACTTCGGCCGGAGAATAATCCGTCGATTTCTCGTAATCGCAGGCAGGCTTGATTTTCTTGGAATGAGCGACGTCACCGAAGTGGACGGTGTTAGAGCTTTATGCTGTATGCCATTCTTCCTTTGATCGCTTCAAAGCTTGCAGTATGAAATAACGCAGCATGAATAGTACATAGCGGCTCAGAGCAAAGAGAGCTGTTTGGGGTAACCGCATCGCAGATAGCAGACCGAGACATCCAGCTCTTTGAGAAGGAAAGCCAAGACCATCATCGTCATGATCCTTCCTTGTCCCTGAATGTTACCTCTTTTAATTTCTAACTTCAAATTTACTACGGAAAAAGTTCATTAAGCATCTGTGCATTTCGTATTCCTGGAATTTACAAGTTACACAGCAATTTGCCATTGACTGTCTATAGTCCTCCAAAAACTTGTAACTAACCTTTTACCAAGTTGCAATAGGCGATCCATTTGAAGATAGGAACTTGAATATCTCACTTTAATCTTTGTTTGTCTCATTTCTCTTTCATCAGATACGATTCAAACAATCTCAAATAGTAGATCTCTATCTTAGTTAAACTCAAAAACACCCATCAACAATGCACGCTCGATCCGCTCTCATTGCTCTTGTAGCTTCGACTTCTTATGCAGCTGCGTGAGTGTGATACTTGACATCTGTCATAGAGCCGAGTCTCAAATTTTATGTGACGACACTGATTATCGCCTCTTTACTATACATATAGCTTATCATCGTTAGTATCCAACCCCGCCTGATGAAGATCAAAACGGAGAGCTAATTACTTTTGTATGTCTGAGCAGAGGTTGTACAACACAAGTAGCAACTTTGGCTTTAGGTGATTTGGGATCTTGTCTCCAATTAACAAGTCTTTTACCTGTTATAAGTGGTAGTGTAGGTATCGATTTTTCTATTACTCCTTCGATAGCCTCTCACCCTCTCTTCCGATGTACAAGAACATCTGTATATGTTGTCCTCCATGAGTGATTTCCTCGTACTAGTCACCGGTGTATTTTATAAGTAAAGATGATGTGCTGACGTATTGTTCATACGCTGATTTCATTTTTATAGTCTAATAACTCAATAACATCATCATTAAACACATATCTCACCTCATTATGTTCATCATCGACACCGAGATGTTCAAATTCAACTTTATCCTCAGCACAATCATCAGTTAACAGTGCATGTCAATCGGATTATTCAGCAGGTGGTACAGATGCTTTAGAAATTCAAGGTTTGGTCGGTTTATTGGGTAATTATGATGAAATTTACGCTGCTGGTTGTTCAAAGAATACTACGTGAGTGATTCCTTAGGATAGTTGGTTCCTTCCAGATATGAATAGCAGTAGCCGAAACGCCAGAGTTGTAAATCCAGTACCTGAGAAGTAGCAGAAGCGATCGACCGGCAACGAACGAATCAGGCGGTATTTTACGGAATCATTTAGGTCGAAGTATATATAACTTAAACAAATTGCTAATTTCCCCTTCAATCAATACAGCACAAATGATTTCTGTGTTACTGATGCTTTGAACACTGTACAAAATACTACTGGACAAAGTATTACAGTCAGCTACATCTCTTCAATCCTCTCAGGTGGCGGTTCAGGTTTAAGTGCTTTAGAATCTGCTTTGACTTCTGGTTCACTTTGTACTGGTTGTGTATCAGGGTAAGTCACATACACTTCGTTCGTGGTATCCGTATATATGTTTGACTAATTTCTTTTTTTTTATCATAGTATCTACTACGAAGCTAAACAAGCCAATGCTTCAATCGGTACTTCATCATTTGGTCAATCATTGAACAAACAATGTGGTGCTGACTTCGGAAGTGAGTAACCTGCTTTGATTCCTACTTCTCCCGCAAATGGAGATTCATAATGGGTTGGGGGAGATAAGACTGACATTAAATTAATCGTTTCTTAAGCCATGGCACCAAACAGTACCTCTAACTCTACCGCTGGTGCTTCATCATCAAGTGCTGCATCGGGATCAAATTCAGCTGGTGAAATGACTATTCCATACGCTACTTTCGGTTTAGTGGGTGGCATGTTAAGTGCTTTAGCTGTTGGTGCTGCCACTGTACTTTAGATGGATAAACGTCGAATTAGACATTAAGGGAACAAAAGGCGTATATGTGTAGCGGTATACTTATGTTGCTCAACATGATTAGATAGATTACGGACATTCTTTTTAACATTCAGTGTGTTCTCGATCTCAGCATGTATTTGATATGGAATAGATCTACCTCGATGAGTAATGTGTCCACAACCAGTGAACGGGAAAGAAAGCCCCGACGTTTGAACAAGTTCTCTTTGCAGTACAAAGGAATCTCGAGATTGTCGATCTATTTCAAGAATCCTTTGTTCATCTACATGTGAATGCATCATCCGTGAATCACAAAGGATCCTGTAGTCTGGATTTTACCAGTTACTGAAATACCTTCACAGTGAGTAATTTAGAGTATTCATTGACATCCTTCAACGCACAGAGGGAAAAGGCTGTGTTTACGTTTGATCTACATACCGAATAAAGAACACCTCCTTTGATCAATCTACCCCTTCTATTGTACTAATTATATATCATCCAAGCGATTTTGTCCTTTCCTTTCAACTCCTGTTCAGATTGGAGTGGTCTGGATTGTCAGTAATCAGCTTGTGACTGTACTGCATATTACGTGAAGGTACTGTGTCATTCACAGCGAGTCATTGAATCATGATTCGAAGTCAAGTCTCTGTGTCTTTGATCTAACAACAGTACTTATCTATGTCAACAACTTTCAAAAAGCTAACTTTGACGATACGAAGCTTTCGTACTTGAGATCTCTGACTTTGCTCATCATTGTGAGTCATCGAAACTCCTCAAGCCCCTGCTAATACCTTGACCGACTTTTATCGTTGCCATAACGCTCCTTGTATCCAAAGGAAACTCTCTCATCATCAATCTCCCTAGACATTTCCTCGAATTACGGTAGCTTAGAACATGGGTTGTATGTGATCTAAATAAGAATTCGAGCAGCACAAATGACCTTACAACTTGAACCAAGTAAGTATAGGTTTTAATTATTTCTACTTATCGAACCCAGTCTATGCCAAATTTGAGAGAAGTCAAGCCGTGTCTTCGATATGCTGACGTAGCGATGCTCTTCTCCCTCGTGATGTATAGTCGAGATAGCAGCTATATCATTAGCTTCTATAGCAGTGATTATTGTAATTTCCTACGTAACAATCAGATTATCAAAATCACGCCGAGAATCATCACCATCTTCTCCATCAATTGTACCTATACCAAACATGACTGAGGGGACACCATATGGTAATGACAGCAATAACGATTATCCTTATTTAAACTATCGTCAGAATCTTTCAATGGAAAATACTATTACACCAGTCAACCACTTTTCGAGATCCCCACTTTCTTCAGCTGGACAAACCACATTGATTACACCTTCAACGAGTGAATCTATAAAACAACAATACCTACAGCAGCAACAACAACAACAGAAAATGAGAAAAGGTTTGACTCCAATCAAAACATCATACCTTACCCCTTTATCTGCGAATCCGCATATATGGAAATCCCCTCAACAAGAACAGCTAGAAGATTCCATGTTATCCGACCAGGATAAGGATTTAGTTGTAGTAACTTATGAAGATGGATTAAGAAGTCTAAATGCACAGAACCAACATAATATCTCGCCTCTGAATGTCAATACACGTCAACATCCATTTTCCAATCAAATGCCTGAATCTAGACCGCAAGTGGTAGGAAGAGATTCATCTCGTAGGATACCGGTTCCTAGACATGATAATGGTACTGGTGGAATTGAAAGAAATACGAGTCACACTGGTTCGGGTGGAAGTAGGAATGGAAGAAATGGTCAATTCACAAATACAATGAATAGTAATTTATTGCCTAGTTATTATATTCAAAGCTAGACTTGACTTGCAAGTGATTTATTTAACGGGATCGATGGAAGATAGAGATCTCAACTTTCGACGGTTCGATTAGGTTTATTGCGTTTTCATATCATCTTTGTATATGAATATGCATTGCTGGTCATGATGAATGTGATTATGATGCTGTATGTGATCGTTCAATAAATATGTAATCCAGTGCTTTCGTGTATTTGTTATAATTATTCTATAATAAGGGGAAGAATACACCGATATTAGTTGAGAATTTATCACTATTTATCTCTGCATTTGATGATGATGATACGGCATATTCAGTGAGAACCGCATTATGAACATTCACTCACCAAGAAATACTTCTTGCCCATTCCCGCCGTTAGTGATAGTACCATTTCCACTTGCATCCATATTATTGTTTATACCTAAATTCCTTTCCATTTGAGCTCTTTTCTCTTCTTCCTTTTTCAATTTAACAGGACCTAAAACAAATTTATCTAATAAAGAATATTCTATAAATGCACCTAATCCAACTAATCCACCAAATATCATCTTTTGATTAGGTGATAATGCTATAAATTGATCGATTAGTCATGACCTCTTCAACACAATTAGAAATATGTAGTTGGGATTCCAGCAATACGCTTCGAAACTGTTAAAGGCAGAGAATAACATTACTTACCTCTCCAAGCAGCTGCAAAAGCTCTTCTATTCAACATCTCACCTATCGTCTGATTCTGCTGACTCCCATTTGATTGTGTAGCGTATTTACGTATTATCTGTCCATTTGAGCGTAATCTACTTGGACCAGCTAAGGTTTTTGTCACTGTTGATATCGAGCGTAAAGACATAATGGGAGTGGTGATTATGTATGATATGACAGGAAAAATGATGTTGTAATCAGTCTATTCGATATTATAGAGTCATACAACTTTAGGTAACGATAAAATGTTGATTCAAAGAGTTCTCAAATTGGATCCGATCGGTTAAATTAGTGCTAGTTTCGGCCGTTCACCTTATCGTTATCTCGCGTACCCCTCAATTGAAACAAAAAGCATCATTTCATTTCGATATCACTTGGTAAGTGAAGAAGCAAGTCAATTTCGTCTGGGTATACCCCTCTAATGCATTTCGATAATCATGAAGGCGAGCAAAAGTATACCTTAAGCTGCCATTTTTAGCTATGTAACCGCGTCAAAATCTAGATCCAATAAAAACAAAATTAAAAGGAATGTATATACAAGAATAAATTATGTCAAAACAGAATTAACAAGATCAACCAACCTCTTCATGGGTTTCTAATAAGTTATGTCCATAATATCTGAACTTCCTACAAAAAAGGGACCATCATCTATCTGAGATACGCACGAACTTGTTTCGGATAACATGTATGTGTTGTCATCATATTTTACAAGGGTATATGGAGCCAAATCACTAGCGTTTTCTCCTAAAGGACAACACATCCACCACAACAGCCTTTATCTACGTGGTCGTCTTTAGGATCAGCTCGTCCACCGACTCCACCTGTAGCTGATTTGCCAGGAGTACCGACTGGCTGAGGTGGGCCAGATTCCTACAAAAAAACAACCATTAGCATATATCCTATTGTATACATATTTGAAAATCGTTCTGCGATATGGCACAATCACTTCCAATGATATAGCTTGCCTCACTTTTTGGTACCGCCTAATAGCCCTGACAACAGCAATGAAAGCCTCATCTACGTTCACCCTTTGTTTGGCTGAAGTCTCAATACATTGTGCATTAAATCGCTTAGCAAGGTCTCGGCCCTCTACGCGAATATACGTGAATCAGCTAACATTCGGCCTCCCTTCCACGAATATAGCTCACCATGCGGTTGCACTTGTCTCTCGTATTCTAAATCGCATTTGTTGGCTACCACTACTACTGGGAAATAGTCTTTGTCTTTCACCTACATTTGTTCTACATTAGCTATTACGCTGGATTGTATAGTACTGATTACAGGTTCAAGATCTTACCCGTAGAATTTGTTGATGGAAAGTTGATACTTCTTCAAACGAACTCCTTGAGGTTATTGAGTATACCAAAAGGAAACCTTCCCCTGCAGTATGTCTCACCATCAGCTTATACCCTCTGGACCTTCACACAGCTAGTCTCTACATACCAGTTCGCATATATTGCTCTCTCATAGCTCCATATTCTTCTTGTCCAGCGGTATCCAGAACATCAAGTAAAGCTACTTCTTCATCGATTATACATTGTTTCCTGTATGAGTCCTCTACGAACATGTCGGCTGTAAGCTAGCAATTCCATGAGTACAGAAGCACAACGCTTACCAATTGTAGGATCATATCTTCATTAACCACCGAATACACAAATCAGCACATACCCTCTCAAAGTTAGCCTGACGCCAAGGCACATATTTCAATACTTACTCATCCACAAACTGTGCGACAAAGCGTAAATAAATCAGCTATATCATTTGAGATGGCTGATTTACTTTGCGAGCTTACATGTGATTGAATGAACTGAATGGTCAGTGCTGATTTACCGACACCTGATAAGAATCGCAATAAATCGTATTAGCTAGTTGTCCCATAAATCGTCGGGTAAGGCCGGAATTGATCAATGTAGGTGTTTGGTGGTCTTTGGTATTGGGGATGAAAGAGGAATTGCGACAATGGATGAGAAGCAAGACAGGTGACTGATTGTGCTTGTAAGGTGGTTCTACGATATTCTTATGTCCAAGTTGACTAAAGGACCCTCTCCCACGCACAGACCGCACTTTTCGAATTGACGACCAGAGGAAGTCGACTTACCACCACCACCAACAACTACCAGTTTGTACTCTCGTAAAAATTGAGCCTATAATGAGAGTAATATGATCAGCTTGATACTTTTACTCTGTGCACGAGTATATAGACGCGTCCACTAACTTTAGACATGATCGAATTCTAAGGATTTTGAGTGAAAGTGAATGAAGGCTGAATGCTGGTTGATGTGGGTTATCCAAGATTTCAGAGGTGAAAGTAAATCTGCCAGAGATGTACTAATGATAAGACGCTTTGGTAGAAACGAGGGGCACAAGATGAGGTCAACGAGAAGAAAATGACAATACGTGAAGTGATATATGAAATAGATAAATAAATAATGTTGATGAATTGATGTCTTTGTCTTTCTTGTCTTGACTCTGATGAATACCGCTTTGACTTTACCTTTAACTATCCCTTACTTGACAGTTATAGGGGATACTCATATAAATAAGTATGACGAGGTTCACGTGACTTAGCCATATATATGTCCTGGTTAATTCATGTTGTAGAACGCGTCCTAGGGGTCTATACGGGATTACGGCATCAAGCTGAATAAAGTGGCACATGTTCCGGAAAATCGGTACGGTGATCCCCGTTCAATTAAGCATGTTCGTATATTTGTTACTCTGTTACATCATTACGCTTGGAGAATTAATGGTGATTTATCGGTAGCTATGTGATTATCAATATCTGAAAAAATCAGTCCGATCATATACCGATACTAACCAGTATGTAAAAGATAACACACATGATGGGAAGAGTGGGGATTCGGAAATCATATATAAAGATGACAACTTTTCTGGGAAGGCACATGTTAATCTCTTCTTGTCAAGTCCTCTTTCCATAACAATCGATTCTCATTGCTTATATCAAAAGATCTCTTTTAAAAAAAAAACTCACAACTTGGAAAACATGTCAGGAAGATTTAACGTTCTTCTTCTAGGTGCTGGTCCAATCAACTTTGGTATGTGTTATGGTATATATATGAGTGAGATGACTTACTTACATTCAAGGGAACTTACAGGTACAACTGAAGGACCTTGGAATCATGTATGTATATGTGTCTTCTACTAGAGGAAGGTATAGTAGGGATACAACATAGCTTACCATTGATTCATTTGTATTTTAGTCAAAGAGACTAGAGCAGTGAGTTATGTATCAGTATTCACCATCGAGATACAGGAACTTAGCTGAATATGATCATCTTTTGATAGAAAACTAGGTGATAGACTCAACGTAGTCGGTCTGATCGATCTCAACAAGGAGAGGGCGGACTCGGTGTTAACAATCAAAAGGGCAGATTCAGATGTAAAACAGGGGTATGAAAATACCAAAGTATTCGGAAGCATCAAGGAAGCTGGTGAAGCTTTGAAAGGAGATGATACACCGCAGTAAGTGGTATATGTACTATGTACTGCAGAATGTCGTGCAAGTATACACTGAACCCAAATGATATATTTGCAGCCTCGCTATTCTAGGTTTTCAAGCCAATACAAGAGGTTCAACAAAATCAGGACATGACAATGAACTTGAATTGATCAGATATTTCCCAAAAGTTGGATTATTCATTGAAAAACCTATAAGTGATATAGAAGATTTCAAAGATGTCGAGGAAGTTGGTAAGAAAATCAAAGAGAATGGAAATGTTGCTTCAGTTGGATATATGTTAAGATATCTTAAAGGTATCTTCTATTCTTCTGACTAAATAATGACTAATTGAATGAGCTGATATCTGGATGTCTTAATAGCTGCAAAGGAAATCAAGTAAGATCATCAATTCGCCTTTTAATGTCGTTCAGGTGATTTTGAGCTGTGACAGCTAATATCGATTCTGTGTTGGTTTGACAGGAAGCTTATAGAGGAAAATGACTTGACGGTAATGCATACTCAAGCTTCATATTTATTCGCCTAGTAAGTTGGACTTTCTTATCGACTTCATGGACCGTAAGAAACTTATGAACTATCTCATAGTGATTTCGCTGCTAAAGATTTTTATGGATACTGGAGCAAATCTCGTGAATCAGGACGTAAGTTAGCTGTATGGCCGCATCCGCGATATCAGTAGAGCTGATTATCTGAACGCTTCCCCAATATAGCAATCGTAACGCAAGCTACTCATATTTGTCAGTCAAGACATCTCTTCGTAATCCTTGATATATGATCACCGACTAATATTCTGAGGCCATACAGGCGATTTAACTCGATTTCTTACACCACCTGTCATTTTAGATTCAGTTCATACCAACACAGTAGAACATACAGATAAAGCAGGAGAATTATCAATTTTCAAGTTTGATGAAAAAGGTTTAGTTAAACCTGAGGATAGAATACCTAGAGTAACTAGTGCAACATGGAGATATGAAAATGGTGCAACAGGTTCTTTATTGCATGCTGTTTGTTTACATGGTATGTTTGGGTCGGATTATCGATAGATTGCTTTCACAGCGCTCTGTAGGATACTGATGGTGATCGTGCTATTGTCCAGAGGGCGATTATGATTGTGAATTAATGATAGTAGCAGATGGGTGGAAATTCAGATTGGTTGATCCCTACGGTATTTCACCAAGATTATATGTGAGAAAACCAGGTACTATCGAAGAAGTTAGAACTATATTCACAAATGTGAGTAGTATTGTCCATCGTTAAAAAGAGATACTATCAGGACCATAATGCTCAATCAAATCAATCGTTTTTCACTGATCAAGCAACCCTCTAATTTTGTGCTGTTTTTTCCCACATATTTTACAGGATGATTGCTACTATGGAGAATTTGAAGCTATAATAGATGTTATAGATGGTAAATCTGATACATCAGTTATATTATCACCGTATGAAGATGCTATAAAGACTTATGAATTTGTGAGTGTCAAAATCATGGTTGTACGCATGATGTTTTGTTGACTTCTCTCATGCATCTCACTTCCTTCGCAGACTTGGGCAATCAGATTAGCGGGTGAAAAATCATATCAAGCTAGAGGTGGTGTAGATGGAAAGAAATAATCTAATACAAAAAAGTTGTTTGATGCAGCGTTGTCATTTAGATTTAACTACAAGTAGCAAGTCCAATCAAGTTTGATAGAAGTATAATAAGTGATTCTATGTATATTAGTCAGGTTTCTGTGAGATTATCGATATGACAATCATGTAAAGCGTAATGATCTTTAAACATGAATACATAAGATGTGAGGTTAACGGTTTAATTTGATTATATATACATCACATCATCTCTACACCCTAACGATATTTTGTTTCTCTATTTATCTTTAAGCTTTATTCAGAATCCCATCCTTCGGTATTTCTAATTAATTTATAGAAATATCTAGTAGCGTTTAAATGGCCTTCAAGACTGACTCGCTATTTAAAAAGTGAAGGAACGTCAGTTTCGTAACTTTCACTAGCAAAGTGAGAGCGTTTGAGAAGACTAACCTCATTAACAGTATGCTGATTGAGATTTTCAGTTATTAAAGTAGGTGTAAATCTATATAAACCTTCAGTGACATTCCAGAACCATCTCGTATCGGTATTGGCTATATATTCCATTTCACATAAATCAGCCTTCTCCTTCTTTCTATTATAGTTTCAACATGAAGACTTACCGAACATTGCTGAAGGAGCAGCTACAGTATCACTACCAAATACAGCTTTTGCTGTACCACCTAATAAAGCAAATGATTTTGTTCTATCTGAAGTTATCGGTGCAGGTTCAATTGTTCTTCCATTGACTGAAAGAGTAATATGTGAAGTTGAATTTCCTTTAATATCATGTTTGTCTTCAAATGCAGAAATTGTGTAACCTAATTTTTTGGCAAGTGGTTTGAGTATATGTGTAATATGTTCAAGTGTTTCTTTCACTGATGAAGTAAATGCTATTCTATGATTTATCGTAGCTATAATAAAAAAGTAAAAAACCAATAAACATGTATAGCTAATATACACTTGAATTGCTAAGATAAAAACTCACCATCAACGACTTCAGGTAAAGCATTAACTTTAACACCACCATTGATCAAATCAATAGCTTGTGTAGTAGCTAAGAAACTATTCATTAATCTACTTTCATTGGCTAATTCTTGAGCTAATTTATTCCATTTTCTTGGATCTTTAATTTCACGTTTTAATCCTTTAGGAAATTGCGGTGCATAATCCGCTAAACAGTTAAGATTTTTAAGTAATGGTGATTTGGGCGATAAAGATGGTTTATATGGGTTAGATTCAAGTTCAGAAAGAAGAAGTGAAATTATTCCAACTATTTTGAACCCATTTATTAGTCATAGTCACAGATATTCAAGGGGTTCAAATAGACTCACTAGCTGTATGAGCAGGAGGTACACTAGAATGACCACCAAGAGTTTCAACTTTAACATTTACATTTACCGAACCTTTTTCAGCCATACCAAAACTCGCTACTGTAGCTCCATATTCATGTGAAATTCCAGTAAAACCTTCATCCACAAGGAATGCAATACCATTTTGACCATATCTTTCGAAAATGACATCAGCAATTGGTTTTGCACCTCTATATCCTCCGAGCTAATGAATATGGATATAGACATCAGCTATTTCCCATCTTGGTCATGCAAGATGGACAAACTTACTTCTTCATCGAATCCATTACCTATCAATATAGTTCTTTCAGGTTGATAACCTTCTGTAATCAATCTTTCAATTGCACCATAAATAGCTAATAAAGTATTTTTACAATCTGAAGAACCTCTACCCCAAATCCATGTACCTGGAGTATCTTTTGTACCATTAACAGTAATTTTACCTTCGAAAGGAGGATATGTCCATTGATCTAATGTAGCAGGAAGAACAGGTACAGTATCTAAATGAGCTAATAATAAAATTGGTTTTAAATTTTCATTTTTACCTTTCCATGTAAATAAATTACCATGAACATTTACACTTTCATATTTAATTGGATCTGAAAATAATTTTGAATATTCATATTTTAAATAATGTAGAAAATCATTATGTTTATCAAAAATTGGATCAGAAGCATTTGAAGGAAAATTATCAAATGATTCTGTATTGATTTGGACTGCTTTAGATAATCTTTTAGCAGCTAATTCACCATAAATCTTATCGTTTAAAATATCCCAATCATTTCCTACATTTATAACCGGTGGTTGAATAGGACATTTTGCACTTTCTTTCAATGATAATTCTTCAGTTGAATAAGGTCTGATACCATTGATGGAGATTGGTGAAATGAACGAATAGTATAGAATAACAAGCGATAATGGAATTAAATGCTTGAGGGTTACTCCGAAACGATTTTTAGGTGAGGGAGTAGGGGTCGGGTGGAGAGTAGGGGTAACAAGAGGAAGTTGTTCCCCCTTTTCTGATGTAGACATATTGACACTGCCTTTGAGAATGTAGAGTAGATTGACCAAGAATAAAGATAAAGACGAAAAAGAGGTCATCGAAGAAGAGAATATTACCGTCTAATCTACTCTTCATGCCCAAATGAGGTATGACGGATTTGACCGTTGACTCAAAGTGGTAATCTCTACCGATATGAGCCGAGCCGAGTTCATTCTGTACTAACATACTATCATACTATCATATACCTTTCTCAATCGCTATGCTATGCATCCTGTTCCAGACGATATAGACACAAACTCACATGATATAACATAGGGTGGCTAAGACAAAGCCATAGTATGTATGTTGTGTATGCCTTCTTGCTTGCATTAAACTCAATCCATACATATATGTATATGATTGGAGCGGGGAAATTACCCTATGCAGGTGAAAATCACGTCAAGGTAGTGTACGAGTACTGTAAATCGGAGAAGAGCGATATCTGGCTATCACCATTAATCACACCACAGGTTAGGCCGGGTTGGAATCACATTAAACAGGTAAAGATATAAAGATGATCGTCGTCTAGATAAAATAATACGGATGTGAAATTTATACACATAAGAATTCTTATCTCTCTAATCGTCTCATTGTACTCATCAGCTTTTGTACTTCAGCAACTTCACCACGATGACTGCGGAGAAAGAGCCTTTGATCCTCAATGCCGGTGTAGAAAGGCAAGATGGACTTCCTTCTCCAAATACAACTATCAAGCAAAAACCAAACGCAACAAGAAAACAAGCTGTACTTAGAATTCTACTTGGTATAGTATTCTTCTATGGTTTATACAACTTTGACTTGTCTATCAGTGGAAAACATCAACGAGATGTTCCTACTACAATTGAGGATGAACTGAATCTCAATTCATACTGGAAAGGTATATCTACAAAAGGAATGAAGTTCTCATTACCTCACCCTAACAAGCATCACGGACACGATAGACACCACAAACACCATGACCATGATCATCATCATCATCTACACGGACATATACCGCCTAGAGAAGCTGAAAAGATATTCCTATCTATTCCTAATAATGAAAGTGTTGCAGCGTTAGTTATATGTCTTATTTTACTTGATATCGAATATGCTAATGATCCATTGAGGCTGATGTAAATACATCTCAAATTGGTAATTGATAGTGCATCACATCGATATACAGCTTTTCCACATCGTGCAGGATCAGGATTTGATTTATATTCAGCATTAAATCTGAAAAATGAATGGGAGAAAGAACTCGGTCTGAGAGTTTCAGGTGTTAACGAATTTATATACGATGCTGGATCTTCTGAATCGCAAAATAGAATTAGAAAAGGTGCTGATAAATTAGGTGTTTGGATTGATACTGTATGTGAAAATTTCAGTCAATCTAGTACGATCTGCTATGAATAGATGTTCATCCGTGAACTGATAACGATTATTCAATTTAACAGTATTACCCAATTCTCAATACACCTGTTCACGCTTCAGTGACACTTTTGACTGATCCACCAATCAAAGCTAAATTAAAAGAAGATATTGTCAAAGGTGATCCAGATTCCCAATTAAGAGATGAAGTACCTGTATTTCATGGTTTATCAGCTAGTGGAAACGTAAAAGCAAAATACGTTTATGCAGGTTATGGTAGAAAGAAAGATTTCGAATTATTACAGGAGAAAGGTTAGTTTCAAGCTGAATGACTGCTACAATGGGACGGTGTAGTCGCGATGTAACGCTAATAGCACGACTTGATACTGTAATTTAGGCATTGATTTTAATGGAAAGATCGTCTTGGTGAAATATGGAGGTTCGTTCAGAGGTCTTAAAGTAAAAGGTAAGTTCCAAGTAGCTTTTAACGAGATTGGGGTTGTCATCATGCTCATCTGATATCACCTTCTAGCTGCTCAAGAAGCCGGAGCTGTTGGCGTTATTGTCTTTACCGATCCAAGAGATGACGGTGAGATAACCGAAGAAAATGGTTATGAAGCTTATCCTGGTGGTCCTGCTAGACAAGTAAGTCATTCTTGTAGTAAACGCAAATTTACAATAGGCTGATTCACCCATTTTGTTCCAGCCAAGTAGTGTTCAAAGAGGTAGTGTACAATTCGTGAGTCCTCAACACCTGTTGCCCCATGATCAGAGACTAATGTACTTTTCTGCCTGATAGTTATCTAAATACCCTGGTGATCCCAGTACCCCTGGAGAACCAGCTTATAAGAATGCTACTCGGGTTGAAAGTGGAAGTCAACCTTCTATCCCATCGTGAGCTAACTGGACATTTAACGACCATCCGAGCGAGTCTAAGCTAATATGTACATTGATTGCATCCGCAGCTTGCCAATGTCATATGAAGATGTCATACCCATATTAAAAGCTCTTGAAGGAAAAGGTATCCATGCTTCTGATCTCGGTTCAGACTTTACTGGTGGATTAGAATATTACGGTGTAAATTATTATATTGGTCCTAGTGATGTCGACTTACACCTTGTTAACGAGATGAATGATCGAGTTTTACCTATCTGGAGTGAGTGTTCAATTTTCCAATTTTTCGTTACACAAGCGTTCACCACCAGCAAGAATGCTCATATAGCTTTGAAATTGTAGATACTATGGCAGTCATTCCTGGCCATATCACTGACGAGGTAATCATTCTCGGTAATCATAGAGATGGTAAGTCAGCTTTCATAGCATTAAACAAACAACCCTGTCCAGAGTTAATCTGATAACGTTCATGATCGCAGCCTGGGTACTTGGTGCAGCTGATCCCAGTTCTGGAACCGCTTCACAATACGAAGTTGTGCGAGGACTTGGAGCGTTACTGAAGAAAGGCTGGAAACCACTTCGAACCATTGTCTTGACTAGTTGGGATGCCGAAGAATATGGATTGGTCGGATCAGTTGAATGGGCTGAAGACTTTGGTGACTGGCTTGTCGACAACGGTATGTTTGTTAGACACTACTGGTTTGGTGTACATTAAAGTCATTACTTACCAATTGCGAATCATATGTAGCTGTCGCGTATCTTAATATCGATGGATCAGCTTCCGGATCAAACTTACATGCTTCTGCTTCTCCCGTATGTCTACCCTTCATATACAATCTGTGATTAATTTCAGACCGCTCACAAGTCTAATCTGTATCAGTCAATCGCTTTGGCGTTCAAAGCAGCAGCGGAAGACATTAACTCAAGCTCGGATCCAGAGAGGTCTGTATACGATACACGAAACGATGGGGGCGATTGGAACGCATTCCACGCTGCTATGTTAGACGAAAGTGAACAGTTTGATGATCTAAATTCCGATAAAGGCTCTGGGATTGGTTCACTTGGGTGAGTATTACGCTATCAGTCGTTACTTTAGGAATCGTGCTTATCGTCCTGTAAACAGGTCTGGATCAGACTTCACGCCATTTTTACAAAGATATGGTGTAAGTGGAATGAAGTGAATCATGTGCTTTATAACTCGCTGACACGCGTTATGTATTTCTTGTAGATTGCCGCTAGTGATTTAGGATACAAAGGTTAGCTAATGCACAGTGGAAAGATTCCAATCGTGTAGGCGACTAACACTTTCTTTCTAGGCGGACCTAAAGATGCCGTATACCATTATCACTCAGTATACGATTCTCATACTTGGCAGGCTAAGTGAGTCCAGTAGAGTCTTTACATGGTCTTCGTGGGACGTCAGTCTGCTTATACAGTTCCAATATACTAGATATGGCGACATCGGCTTCCACAGACATACAGATGCTGCTAAAGTCATTGGACTTCTAAGTGAGTCTTTACAAGTTGCCGAGATGATTGATCAAACTAACAAGGTGGTTTAGCCTTGAGATTAGCTGATACGGTGATCTTACCGTTAAATACTACTCAATACGCTAGAGATTTGGGATATTACCTTGAAAAGTAAATCCTATCTTATAAACAAAACCTCAATACTAACGGGAAATGCTAGATGAGCTGACGATTTTGATCAATGCATAGGGTCGAAGCTATTGTCAAATCAGTATCAATTGATGATTTCATCAATTTCGATACACTTTCTTCATCAATCGAATCAGTTCAAAAAGCATCTTCAAAATTGGACGTAAGAAGGGAAAAATTGATTGAGAAATTAAGACAATCATTACCCAAACCCAAATTTGAAGATTCAGATCAATATTTCTTCTCGATACTAATCGGTAAAGGGTGCCACAGTAATACAAAAGGTAAAAATGACCAAATTCAATTATGGGAACAAGAACAATCCTCAGAACAAGTTGATCATTTCCCATTCCCCAATATACCTAAACCCAAATTACCTGATTTTGAGAAATTGAAAGAGATTAAGAAAATCTTAAAAGAGATCAGAATCGTCAACAAGAAATTACAACATTTCGAACAAGGTTTCATCTCTGAAAAAGGATTAAAAGTAAGTCTACCGCAACTCACTAAAACGAGCTTTTCAATTTTTGCTTGAACCTCACGCTATATGATTTGACCCTATATATCGCGTTATAAATCTCTCAGCTAACATACTTTGTCAATTCATATAGAATCGAGAATGGTACAAACACAAAGTCACTGCACCTGGTTTATGGTTAGGCTACGGGGCAACTACTTTCCCTTCCATAACTGAAGCAATCACAATCGATAAATCATTTACTTTAGCACAAAAAGAAGTTGAAGAAGTGGCTGAGTTGTTGAATACCGTAGCTCAGAGATTATCAGCTTAATCCTCGATTGAACATGGCCTAATCAATGATTTTGGCTTGTTTGTCAGAGATACTGTAAGGAGAAATGAGAAGCAGAAATGGTAATGAGATGAATCTAGCAGAAAAACTAGTCGAAAATGTCTTATACAAAATTGAAATGCATTATTTGATTATTTTACTTGAGGTTCCCCTTATATGAAACGACAACCAGTCCAAGCAGAACCCCATATTTACGCTTTCTTTCCTTTCTTTTTACTTGATTTAACTTTGATCTCAGTTCCTGAAGCTTCACCACCACTTGTTACTTCACCACCTGAAGTAGCTTGTAATTCATTATCCGAAGTAATATTTCCTGATTTATTGTTTTTCTTTTTCAATTTTGATGATCTATTTTTTAAATGTGATTCAGGAATCCATTCTTCTTCATATGGTTTAACATTTGGATAAACTGATTTATCTTCTGAAGCTACAACAGCTTTAACTTTTCTTTGCTGTTGTTTAGTCTTTTTTGTTGGTGTAGGTGCAAAGAATTGTTGATAGATTGCATAAGCTCCACCTAATAAAGCTGTAGATAAAACTAAATATAAAAATAATAATCCTGGATCAAACCATGTAGAAGTAGGTTCAACAATTGATACAGTTTGATTCATTGCTGTAATTTGATGTGGTACTTGAGCAGATTTTACAACATCAGAAGAAGAATCAATAAGGTTAACCCATACCGTTAATCCTAGTTCTTGTGGTTTGAATCTAATCAAGATGATAGAAAGATATTTGTCAGCTTCAATCCGATAAGATTTGACGCAGATGCTCTTTCCTTCGAAGTATCCTACTTTGCTCTTCGTTTAGTCTCATGGTTACCGACTCTCCCGGTTCTTTTAAAGCCCTCATACGCTGTGCTTTGTGATTTCCACCCGGTTTAAAATCTAATTGGCATATCAGGAAAGGAAGAAGCATGGGATCGATAGATTGATTGATATAACCAGAATGGGTTTATATCGGTGAGAAGAATATGATTATTCACTCACTCGGAATAAACTTGATAAGGAGCACTTAGATTACTTCCAGCAACTATAGGTACATTGTATTTGAGTGTTGAAACATTTTTGACCTATGTCCAAGAGTCACATTTATTGGTCTTATCAGTACATCATCTTATTTGTGATTCCATTCACTGTCACACGACATTATCCACCATGAACTCACAGTGGCCCAATGATTGTTTACATCATGATAACTTGCTGAAGCAGAAACTAAAGTATAATTCTTTTTACCTTGATTTGCTAAATGAATTAAAAGTCCATTTTGTTCACCGTTAACGACGACTATACAAGTTAAGTATATTCAGGTATCTTTAGCTTTTGATCTTCTTGGGAAAAGGTTTCTAAGATGAGCTTCACTTACGTCCAAATGGATTGGTGTCAGGGAAAGAAGCTGTAACCTGAACGTCGTCTTCGGCTGTGTGAGAGAAAATACCTGCATTTTGAGTCGATATTAGCTAATACATCTTGGAGAATGTGAAAGCTAATCATGACTGACCCATTTTATCGATATTGAATGATTATTTGTGATTAAGGTAGATGAACAAATGAAAGATAAAGATAACGTATATAACCGGACTAAACATTAATATGATGTGCTTCGCTGTCATATCATCTCCACACTCACTATAACCATACCTCTTTAATCTGGATTCCCTTTTGCATCATGAGGGTTATTACTTATACATATCCAGGCACGTGCCAGTATACCAGAATAACGATATTGCCGTCAATATGTGGATGTGGCAAAGCTATAAGGGGTTTCTTTCCGACGGAGTGAATAGTAAATACTGAATAAATGTTGACAATAAAGTTTATCTCGAGACCGAAGGTCAATGCACTGATTGTTAAGTTAAGCTCTTTATAATCGCATAAATGCCTTTCAACCATAAATCATGCTTCTTCTTCTTCGCTTGTAACAATCACAAAAGGTATAACGTCAAATGAGACAGAAATGATACTAGAGAAAAATGAGAATGATGAAGCTCATGAGCTCATGACATCACCTCAATCATTAAATCAAGGTCTTTCATTACCTACTAGATCAGCAAGTGTTAAATCCTTTCAAAATGATCACGAGGCTGGTACTGGAACTTCGGTTCCAAATGGATCTCAACATCAAAACGGTGAGAGTAGTCTGGTGAGGAAAGACAGCTTGGAAGATACAAAGTCATTTGTAAGTTCATTCTTCGTTATTAGAAATACATTATACATATAGAAGATTAACATGTTTCCATATTATATTATATTAGTATGGTGTAAATAGACCAACTTCACCACCTTCATCTTCTACAGGGAGACCATCATCAGCATTATCAAAAAATACACAAACTGATCAAAATAGTAGAATCAGGTCATCATCAATAAATTCCAATTCATCTTCAGTTATATCACCAACATCACGTGGTAATATACCATTACCTACTCCAAAAGGTTTTTTGTCACCTAAAAAACCGAATTTAGCTTTAAGACTAGAGAAAAGGAAAGAACGTAATAAAAATTATTTATCTTTTTCAAGTTCAAGAAGTCCAAATCCCAATATACAAGAAAACGAAGAATACTCCATGGATAATGATAACAATAATCATAATGATAATATTGAATTAATTTCGAGTAATAGATCAACTTCTTCACCTTTAGGGCAAGTTGAAGAAGAGGAAAGGGTACCAGATACTTTCGCAGGGACGGCTTTGAAATTATCAGAATTAGAAAATAATAGTGGTGATAACCATTATCAGCAGCATCAGGAAAACAAAAGACAGTCAAAGAAGAAACCTTCCGATCTATCCATATCATTGAACGATACAATTCCCAATAACAATCTGAATCAAGGTTGGGACAGATCAATAGGTAGATCAGTGACTGAAATGTCAACACCACCTAGAACAGCTGAAAGTGAGTTATCTTCTGATGAATTGGTGAATAGACAAGAAAGAGAAAGGAACCAGAGCGATGATCAAAATGCAGGCAGGATTATGGATTTAGAAAAAGGACAAATTGAAATAAATAGAATATCACCTAAATCGAGGAAATCCTGGAACCCTAAATCCAAATCAAGATCGACCTCCCCGACGAAGTACAACAATAATGATAATGACAGTAATGTTCATGGGAGAAGAAAATATGTAACTTATGAGAATGATAATCCTTTAACAAGCTTTTGGTGGAATGGCAGATTGATAACGGGTGGTGATCATTGGTATTCTATGATATTTGTTATAGTTATTTTGTTAGGTATATCAGGTGTTTGGATTGGTACAACTGGTGTTTGGTTATGGGTACATGGTAGAGAATATGGTTTAGTAAAAGGTGGTGGAATAGCTATTAATATTATCTTTGTGTGAGTTGCGTAGAGAACATTATATTGATCTGGCTATCCATTTCTAAAGCTATATTTCTGACGGTCAACTAATCATACCACTCTTTTTAGCTACTTATTCGGTATCACTTCTAGCTCTTTAATTGCTTCAGCATTTAGAGATCCGGGTAAGCTGTATGAACGTCACGAGTGATATCGCAGCAGCTCATATCGTCTTCTCTTTAAAGGTATTATACCGCGGAAACTTGATCCTGATCCACCAACTCATCAAACTGAGGATTACTGGGAAGCATGGCCAAGAGAATTGACAGTGAATAACGGAAAGTAAGCTATTGGCATGTTATGGGTTCGGTCGATATCCATAGCTGATTCTGAAAACCTACAGAATAACCGTGAAGTACTGCGAGACATGTCAAAGTTACAGACCACCTAGAAGTTCTCATTGTCGATTGGTAAGCCGGCAATTTCGGCTTTTATGGAATTCAGCTAATGTTTGCGCTTTTGCAGTGTGGGAACTGTGTTGATGGAATAGGTAAGCTGGCCTTTTCGTGACATTTCGAGATAGCGCATTCAGCTGATAGTCCGTCAAAATTTAGATCATCATTGCTCCTATCTACATTCTTGCGTAGGAAAGAGGAACTACTTTTCATTTTTGGTATTACTCGTCTCTGCTGTAAGTGAATTGTTTTTTTCTTCATTATTTTTACTGAGTCTTTCCCGTATATTTCGCTAACACTCGTACTTTATCTATTTAGACAATAGCAGATATATACATAATAGTATTTTCAGCTATTCACTTTTCCTTACTCTGTCATCATGATCATATTTCTTTCGGCAAAGCTTTATCTGAATCACCTGGTGCAGCAGTCAGCTTTCTGCTAGGTGTATTTTTGACGTTTCCCATACTGTTTCTATCATGGTATCATTGCAGAGTGAGTCATTTTGTGATCAGCTTCACATGATCCGGTCCGCTGATTTGGTTACCTTAGTTACTATTGTATAACTTGACAACGGTCGAACAGGTAAGTTCAACTGTACTCGATCACGTCGGAAAGAACGTTCAGCTTACATGCGATTGGCACGATAGATAAGAGCAAATACCTCGAATAGTTTATTCGTTACATCAAATAGACCAGATAATCCATTCGCATCAAATAGTTTATTTGATAATGTTATATTAGCTTCAATCGGTAGACCACAATTCCCAAGTTGGATAGACGCCAATGGATTTGAAGAAACTGATAAAAGGGAAGTCAATCCTGCTTTAATCAATTTGAATTGGGTCAGAGAAAGAGAAGGTATACAAGGTGCTTTTTGATACCATGACATAAAACGTAAAATACTAGAGGTAATAATATAAACATACATAGTTGTATAATACATGTTCGATCATTTTTCATTTTTTTGATCCCGATCAAGAAACAGATATATACATGCATATAAATCTTTTTCTTTTCTTCTGATTGCGTATACTATTTTTAATACAAGTATATTCATTCCCTCTTGACCAAATCGTTACAACGAAGTTTCATCATGCGAGAATCACTGATTAATTACCTTGACCATTATTTGTACCTTCCCTATAAGGTTGTAAACCAGCTTGCTCTCTTACAGCAACAGCTAAAGAAGACCAATCCTGTGAAGGGCCACCTAATTCTTTTGATCTTTCCATATTCTTTTTAGCCAATTCTATAGTTGGTAGAGGTACTTGTTTTCCTGTTAGATCTTTACCTAAAGAAATCATATTTCTTGCATCTGTAGGGGTTAACATTAAAAATGCTCTATAGTAAGCATTTCGACTAGTTTTCTATAGTTGTCTGCATATTTAGAATAACATACCTTTTAATCCACCATCAACACTAAAACCTCCTCCAGATGGGAATAATCCTTTTGAAATGGTACTTGAATATGCGAGTAGAGGTGGTGCAGGGACGAATTGCTCTGAATAAGAGATTACGAGAAAGTTTCAATGTCAGCACAGATATTATCAGAATTGTAGCCTATACCCATCTCAGATGCTTTGGATTGTTACTGAATTACTTACCCAAGAAATTGTTGAATACTTCAGGATCTAGACCAATTGAATCACCCAAAGCATAAGATTCAGATAATAATTGAATCCATCCGATTAATACCATATTTCCCATTGACTTTAATGCGGTTGCTAAAAGAAAGAATTTATGAATAGATTGATCAGAAACAACGTATGTTAATATGACGAAGATAATCAAAATATTGATCCTTTGAACTCAACATACCTTTTGTAACATCTTCACCAACATCAACAGATCTATTACCAATTGCAGGAATCAACAAAGATTTAAGTTTCTCTTTGATTTCTTTTGGTCCAGATAAAACCAATAACAATTTTGCAGATTCTGCCATTGGTGGTCTACCAAATACAGGTGAAGCGATATATACAGATCCAACAGATTTAGCTTGTTCTGCTAGTTTACCTATTAAAAATCATTTGAAGTAATTTATTAAAATTTTGATTAGACATGATATTCTACTTGCTATATAACTCAGGTAAGAAGAGGAGTACAGTACATATAACATACCACTTGTAATAGCTTTTAAACTACTTTGATCAACAAAAACAACCGGTTCATTCTTGTTTTTAGCAGCTTTGAATAAATTTTCGTAAACTCCTTGAGCAGCATCATCATCAATTAACATTGTGAATATAATATTTGATTCTTTAACTACTTCTTCAAGTTCTTCTGCAAAGTTAACTTTATTGGAATTCTTATCTTGTTTAAATGGATCATATTTCGATTTTGATCTATTCCATATAGTTAAGTTATCTAAATGATTTTCTACGATGTATTTTAACAGGTTCTTGGATATTTGAGAACCCATATTACCTAGTCCGATATAACCTATTTTAGGTTTATCAAATACTGATAAGGCTGAAGATGACATTGTTGATATTGATATATATATATCTGATTGAGCTTAAGATGCAGCAAGCTGTATTTGTGTAAATTCTGCTTGGCAAGATAATAAGTTCAGTTGAATGTTGTGAGTTTATGAAATAGGTGTTTTGAGCTTTTAGATTTACACCTGTCTTTTATATATTATAATATCAACTCAGATCAGGAGGGAAGCAAAGTATAACTACTTAATGACTAATCCTCTGAGTCGATAATTTGAGTATTTTATATCGGATAATGTAATGTAGGAAACAGAGTAGTCTAGCTCAAAGGGAATTATTGATAATCAATCATCAAGGTATTCGAAATTCTACACATGAATTGTAGCTATATTTA
Source organism: Kwoniella dendrophila CBS 6074 (assembly GCF_036810415.1). NCBI lineage: Eukaryota > Fungi > Basidiomycota > Tremellomycetes > Tremellales > Cryptococcaceae > Kwoniella > Kwoniella dendrophila. The sequence goes on from NC_089480.1 coordinate 1,013,706, forward strand.
GCTTATAGGTCATCAACTGTATTTGACTTATCTTTTAATCTTATCGTCGGTACTCCGTCTTAACTCATATCCGGCGGAACAATGATGATGATGATGACCGAGGTATTCACCATTCCTTGTAGTTAGTTATTTCGAATTCATCTTTTGTTCGGCCAACTATGTTTTCGAATTTAATGTTAGTAGTCTATTTATACCACATAAAACCGAATTATCATGTTCTCTTCACCTCTTAGATCACCTAAACCTCATCTTCAACAAGATCCACAGGATGTATCGCCTCTTTTAACGGCCGAACTTGCTATTGAGTTGTAAGTGGTTTCGTCCGTAACAGAGCGCTCTTCTGCTAATGTACATATGGTCGTTGTTGTACCGGTTCGATGACAGCAATTCACTCAAAGCACCTAGAGGATGTCCTGAAGGAATATACATAACACCGTCTAAAGAAGGGATACTGAAGTGGAATGGAGTATTCTTCGTACACCGAGGTGAGTAGAAGTAGGTCCGTGCGACTTTGATGATTACCTCATAGAAGGCCGACATGATCACGAAAGTTGTTACTTATGATTACCTATGCAGTATGCTGATACGGTGTACTGGCTTCCAATGTCATAGGTCCATATGTGGGATCGATACTACGTTTCACGATACTATTTCCATTTACATATCCCCAAAATGGACCAACGTTGAGATTTGATTCTGATGTATTTCACCGTAAGATATTGTATTCAGTCTTACAACTATGATATTCTCAGAGCATGAGCTCACCATCAAACAATCTTCCAGCTATGGTTGACCCAAAGACAAAAATATGGCATGCCCGAGGTAGATTATCGCAATGGAGGTAAGTCAGCTATTATATACACAAGAGTTTGCAATATGTATACAAGCTGATATAAATATCTTAGTCCACGTGTCGATCATATATCCCACTTATTACATTCCTTGAAAAAGAGTTTTAAGAGTAAAGATTTAGATAGTATACAAGAGGATGAAGCTGTAAACAAGCAAGTGTGGTCGTGAGTGTCTTAGTCAAGCTTCTCCGGGCAAACCAGCTATCGTCTTTGGCTTCACGTGCAGCTCATTTGTAAAATATGCTATTTTAGACTCTACAACCACTCTCGTCAGACATTCTTATCTTTAACTTCTCAGCGATCATTACAATCGTCCTCACGTTCAACCTTATTTCCAGGTGAATATCCTGCACCTCCATCACCAACCAGAACAAGAAAGATCTCGGGTCAAAGTATGACTGAAGAGTTGGGTAAACAAGCTATCAAGTTTAAAGAGATTGATAGGGATGAAGAAATTATGTTATGGAATGACTTGAAGAAGAGCATATCAGGATGATCTCATATTTATCATTCAGCTTTTCTCGGTTATTATGTATATGTCATCTAATAATTTTGTATGTATGTACTAACGACGATTTACGAGCAAGCTGTATTCCATGTAACATTTCCTTTTGTACATACCCGTATACATACATACATACTGCACATAGAAGAATTCTGACTTATTTGGAACCAAACATACCATCTTCATATCTTACGTATCTTGCTGTTCATACCGGTTTCGGCTGGATTCCGGCGTTTCCAGACTTGCCGGATCAAGTAATTTGAGTGTCATCTTCTATTCCCGATTTGTTCGGATATACAGTCAAGGAGGCGATATGATATCATCAGTTCAATTCAGTTGACAACGTTTTAGATAGATCATCTATTATCATCAATAAAAATAGAGCAGATTTGTATACGACATCACGATACTTGAATATATATATAACTTGGCTCTCGAATTCATCTCTCACAAACACTGAAATCTACAAATCGATAATCGTAAACAATGGCAACAAGTAATATCAAGCTTCATCCACCATCAACAAGTGATTCATCACTTTCAGAAGGCGTGTTCGATAGAAGTTGGTTTATGGGTAAATGGGGTGTAGCGTGGAGTACTTTACCTATGTGGAAGGTGAATCAATCGATAAAACCAATAAGTCCGAGAAGACCTAAGCTGACCTTGCCTATCTACCTAATGGGATGTTATAGGGAAAGAAAGGTTAGTCAAGCATACTCAATTACTTTTAAATCATGGGAGATTGGTTGGAAGTCATTCGGCCACTGATTCTTCTCCATTTCATTCAGATGTCACAATCACCTATACACCAATAGCAGGCACAGACAAATATACCAAGTTTGAAGATTTAGTGGAATACAAGAAAGAATCTGCTACGGAGGATAGTAAACCAAGTACCGGTAAGTCCCAAAATAACAGTTTTAGATATTACAGAAATACACAAGCTTATATGACCTGATATATATAGTCAAAGGAGTTGATACCCTTACTCCCGGGTAAGCCAATTCATATTATGTGTGAAATAGTAATCAGACATTACTTACCTCCCTTCGATTTCTTGTTTAGTACAAATGCCGCTACATTCGATTGGCAAGGGTCTTCCTACTTGTTCTTCGTTCATTCACATTGGGAAGTGTTGGGGTATGGTAAGGATGAAGCAAACGGATTAGAATGGGCAGTCACCTGTAATTTTGGTCTCCACAATAACGGGTTTTGATATTGCTGCCAGTTGCAACATATCACGCTGATACTCCCTGTTCTCTTGTATCAACTTAGTCTTCTCCAGAACTCTCTTCACTCCAGCAGGAATTGATATCTATCTTCGAACTTCACCCAATACTTCTCTTGCAGCTTCAAAAGACAAATCTATAAGGGCAGAGCTTCTGAAGAATATAGTTACTGCTGTTAACAGTATAGAAGAAGGTGGTATAAGTAAATTAGCTGAAGGAGGATTTGAAGTTCCAGGAATAGTATAAGACAGCTCAAAAGTTTCATTCTCAAATTTGTAAGATACCGTCATCTTGTTGTATACATAGTATAGATTTTACAATGCATAGCGATCAATGGCTTTTTTGTGATGTGATTTACACCTTTAACTCCCCAAGAAAGGCCTTGAGTTACCTCCACTTTTCATGTCCACTCGCATCCAACTATAAGAGCGTCATATCTCCGTAAAAACAGCGAAACCTTTCAAATCAGCTCCATCGTCAGAAAGACTATATTCAGTCAGTGTATAATAGGCAGCTCAAACGTCATGAAGTAATCTAACATCGTTCTATCAATTCGCTTCACGGGTGGTGTCCATTGCTAAGAGCGAGAAAAAAACAAACAACGAAGAAGATGACAACTGTACTTCGGAATCTACCTAAAGTAGGGGAAGACATATCAGCTTGGAAGATCATTGACGTTGAGAGGCTAGAACTAGAGAAGAGAAAAGGACCAACATTACCTGAACCGTATGAGTGAGTGTAACCTTCATATTTCTTTGCTCATTTTCTTATCAGTTATATCGACACACGAGCTAAAGCTTTCTCGACATACAGAGTTGTAGTTGCTCCACAATGGAACGGATTATGGTATGTCTCTTTCAGATCGCAATGTGAACATCCGAAACTCATTATCACGTAGCGGATCAGACATGCATATTTACTTGACAGCTATGGTGAGCTCTGATTTCTGCCAAATTCATCATCAAATATATGTCATTAATAGACAATGATCAAAGCTGACAATATAGCATTATTCAGCTTGGGGAAGAAAAGATGAAAGCACCATTTGTTCTAGGTCACGAAGCTTCAGGGATAGTGGTAGAAGTGGGAACGGGCGTTATTACTTTAAAAGCTGGAGACAAAATTGCTTTGGAGGTATGTTCACTATCTTCGCTTCAGCCCTACTGTATGCTCCAACGAAATAGAGTCATGTGAAGCCAGCTAATCTACTTGGTCTTACTGTCAAATAGCCTGGAGAAGGTTGTGGGAGATGTGAAGATTGTAAAAAGGGAGCTTGTGAGTCGTTCATGTCAAATTTTGTTAACCATTTATATGAAAGAGCTTTGAAGCTGACCAATCTGTTTGGGGTATCTAGATAATCATTGCGAAAATATGAAATTCGCCGCTGCAGATGGAAGAAATGGGACTTTACAAGGGCTGTACAAACTACCAGTAGATCTGTATGTCCATTGTTCATCCTCCAATGTTAAAGCCGGTATATCTTTTGACGATCACGATATAGTTGTTACAAACTGCCTGATGTAAGTTGAATGATAGCTTTTTAAGACCATCGCAATATGCTAAGAAAGCTTGACCAAAATCACTATAACAACAGAATATCTCACTGGAAGAAGGTGCTCTAGTAAGTCATTCATCTATCATATACGGCTTTATAAACTTCAAGCATCCTTCTTGCTTATAAGTACTATTATGGATCGCTAGATTGAGCCGCTCGCAGTCGCTGTCAATGCTATAACGAATATTGCCAATCTACCCCATTCCGCAAATATCGTTGTGTTTGGCGCAGGTCCAGTCGGCTTATTGTGAGTCTTCCAAGTATGACTGTGTTCAGAGTTTTTTATTCACTGATATTACTCCTCATCAACTCCGATAGAATCATGGCAGTAGCAAAATCTTTAGGTGCAAGACGAATTATATCTGTAGACGTTCAGCAAGAAAGATTGGAATTTGCCAAATCTTACGTAGCTACTGATATTCATCTAGCATCAGAATCAAAGAAAGGTGAAACGAAAGAAGAATACTCGGAACGTCATGTAAGTCAAACATACAGAGATCATTGGAATGATTATATTGATACTGATATTTTTTCGTCATCTCTATTTTATACGCTATCATCCGCCAGGCTGAGATAATCAGGAGAAATCTAGGAATTACTGATAGGGGGTTGGAAGCTATTGATGTTGTCATTGATTGCTCAGCTGCCGAAGTATGTATGCAAACTGGATTATGGATACTGAAAAGGAAAGGTACCTATGTTCAGGTAAGCTATACATCAAGTACTCATGTTATACGAGAAAGCTAATTGCCACGAAATCCTTTTTTCTGGAACAGGTTGGATGTGGTCCGCTATATGTGAAATTGCCAATGAGGATCATAGCAGATAGAGAATTAACTGTGAAAGGATGTTTTAGAGTAAGTCATTCAATCACAATTCTCAGAAGTTGATCACACATCCTCCTTGGTATGGAATGGTAACAATTCGAATACTGGCAGTATGGCCCAGGGGTTTATACAATGGCCATTGACCTAGTTTCGAGAGGTTTGATTGATTTGAAGTCTCTTATTACTCATAAGTGAGTTTAGTGAGATTCAGTCGGATTCAAAATATTGCAAAAATTGCTAATACAGACTGTCGAAAAGGTATAAATGGGAAGATGCTGTCAAAGCCTTTGAAGCTACCAAAGCGGGTAAAGGTGAAGATGGTAAGATGGCGATAAAAGTGATGAGCAAGTATACTTCCTTCTACAACGCCTTCGAAGAGGTTCACGAGGCTGACTCGAAGTAATATAGTTGGTCCACCACTACGAGGATGAATGAAGGTGACAGTGGTAGTTCTCTACATATGGTTACTTGAGATATATGTTAAAGCAGTTTGGGTTTCGATCATCGAAAAGGATGAACTGCAAAAGGGGACGGCGTCAAGAGGGGCTGAGGGATCACGCGCTATTAGAATCCGAGCACGGTCACATGCATTGACCTTTCATAAAAGTCGTTTATGTGTCGGTGAAGGACGTACACGAGGCTTGGAGAAATAACAGGCTCCAAGTGATATAATAAATTCATACCAATGTATACGATGTTACACGAATTGAACACATCAAGTTTCAACAAACACGAAACAATAGAGTAGATTCCAAATTTCCCAATTGTACATGATCAGTCCTCCAGGATGCTCTCAGCTGGAGCATTCAGTAATCCCATGAGAAGATCATGTCTGGAATAATGTCCAGCAACATCGAAATCTAACTTTGCTCCATGAAGCGAATCAAGATCCAGCTATCGATAAAGTTAAAAATCATCATCATCAGTTCAGATCTATTATTGTTGTCTTGTACTACGATTATCATGAGATACTCTGGTGTTTTGCATTTGTGAGAACTCACTTCGGCATTGACGATACCCTCTTTATCCCATAAAGGACCTGCTAGAATTTGACCTAAAGGTCCTATGATGGATGTACCACCTCTTGACCAAGCTTTATCTTCTTGTTTCGCGCTATCCGTTAATGCCGTTGAAGGTGGGTACTCTTTTGGGAAGTCCGATGGTGCATGATATTGATTCACTATAATACACAATGATAACTCTTGTGAGTAGATTGGTTTTTCCAGGAAAAACCAACAAGACACAGTGGTGAGACAAAGTGAAAATCTAGTTTACCTGAAATGACGAAACATCTACCTTCCTGTGCTATATATTGCATATTTGGACAATTCGAATCTCTACCATCTGCTGTTGGAGCAGTATATCTGAACAGACGGGGATTTACTTGATTAATAACGAAGAATTTTTACAATTGCAGTTTACGAAAGATAAAAAAAAACAAATAGCTTACATTTCTACACCTTTTCTGTATAACTGATATCTAGCAAGTGGCATGAAATCTGAGTTCGGTGAAAGAGCCGTTAGCAAAGTATTCTGCATTACCGTATATTTTTGGTCAAGAGAGAAACATCATTCAAACCTGAAGGGTTATGCATAAACTTACTTTCCCAACAAATCAATCCACCAATCTTACCAATCTTAGTTTGAACCACAGGTAAATTATCTTCTACTTTACCATTTTCGGCTGGATTTGTAGCTTCACCTTGTGACCATACTATTCTTTCTGCAGCTGTAGGTTGTAATTTTCTATGCTTTGACAAAAGTATACCTTTAGGTGAAAAAAGTAAATTTGTACACCATAATGTTGATCCTATTAAAGATCGTTCAACAACTCCGATTGATAAGTACTATAGGAGTGGTTTATCGAATGAAACTCATTATCAGATATCGATGTAATGTTTACGTACTCTGAAATTAGTCTGAATGTGATGTGCAAACTTACTATTGCATATTCTTTGGCAATCAGACATAATTTCTGAAATGCATAAAATTCATCATGCAAATGGTATATCGGTTTATCATTTAACCAATCTTTTCCAACTACGTCAAGAGGTACTTTTACGCTTGACTATATAGAATGTTTTTCACGTATAATCAGTATCATATCTGTTATGTTTATGGAGAAAGTCTATAACGCATTCACAGAATAAGCATACCCAATCCAATACTCACTTTTACATATCTACTGAACCATTCTCTATTTTCATCTGTTCTAGTACCAATCTGAAAATCCAAAAATCTAGGATAAGCACTTAATGAAGCTTCAGGTAAGACCACTAAATCAGATTGATAGTCATCTTTAGCCTCTTTGATGAGATCCTCATACTTGTCTAAAGAAGCTTGTAGGTTGAATGCTATTGGCGAAACTTGTATAGCTGAAACTCTAATTTTGTCTTTTGATGACATCCTGCTGTTTCGGCGATGATAGCTGCTCTGTGTAATTTAAGCTCCTCGTTTAAATTTGGTTCCTACCTTGAGCCTTTTGGACTACTGGCTAGTTTAAGGCTACCTTCAGATATAATGGTAAGTTGATAAGTCAAAAACGGAGCTGTAACTTCATTTCTATAAGTAGGTTTGATTACATGTAGGAACAATGGCTCATCAGCAGGCTTCCTGGCGACGTGACCGGTTTAAGCGATAGGAGATAGCCGAACGAAAGATTGCAGAGAAAGTTACTCGATTACAGTTAGTCATCCGGACCGGACATCATATCTTGTGGTGCAGGTGTCGTTCAAAGGTATAAGTATCATTGAAATGCATAAATCCGTAAGAGTTTTTATAAACAACACCTATATACAAGTTGTCCCAAAATTAATATAGTAACATAATATTGATCACTACAAGAAGTATTTATATATCTGTCAAATCATTCTTCAGTTCTTAATCCATTTCTTCAACTTCAATGTCCATACTATCATCATCATCCTCACTATCATCTGGTGCAGAGACATCTTGATCATGATTTGGAATGACTACTAATCTGTTCTTTCTTACATCTGCTGTTACATTTGCAATTTCATTATCTCTTATTCTAGCTTGAAGTAATAATTTTGATAAAGGATTTAAGATTTCAGTTTGAATTAATCTTGACATTGGTCTTGCACCGTAAGAAGGTGAATATCCAGCTTGTGATAACCATTCACAAGCAGAATCATCAACTTTCAAAGTAATTTTTTTATTATTGTCTTTTAATCTTTGTTGAATTTCTTTTAATCTAACATCAACAACTTTTCTAATATCTGATCTTGATAATGATCTATATAGAATTATATCGTCAATTCTATTTATGAATTCAGGTGGGAATGTTTGTGCTATAGCCCCTTGTACTTTACTTCTAACTTCAGGTGCTACAGCTCCTTCAGATGGGTTTTCGTTGAGATAGACTGAACCGACATTGGAAGTCATCATTATGATTGTATTTCTGAAATCAACGACTCTTCCTTTACCATCAGTTAGTCTACCATCATCAAGTACTTGAAGGAAGAGTTGATGGAATTCTCGAGCAGCTTTTTCGATTTCATCGATCAAAATAAGTGAATAAGGTTTTCTTCTAACAGCTTCTGTCAATTGACCACCCGATTCATGACCGATATAACCTGGACCAGCACCAATAAGTCTTGAGATGGAGTGTTTTTCAGAGTATTCAGAAGCATCTATTCGGACCATAGCTTCTTCACTGTTGAACATGACACCAGCAAGTGTTTTGGCGAGAAGAGTTTTACCAGTACCCGAGGGACCGACAAGAAGGAAAGAAGCGATAGGTCGATTTTGGTTGGAAAGACCAGATCGGTTAAGTCGAATGGCATTGGCGACAGCTTTGACAGCTTCCGGTTGTCCAATAACTTTCTTAGAGATGAGTTTTTCGAGTCGCAAAAGTTTGGTTTTCTCAGTTTCGACGAGACGAGATACGGGAACGCCAGTCCACCTTGCGACTACTTCGGCGATCATTTCAGGGGTAACTTGTTGACCAGTACCTCTTTCTGCTTCTCGGTCTTCTAGCTCTTTGAGCTTTTGTTCTCGTTGAGGGATGGAGTGATATCGGATATCGGCAGCGGTAGCGAGGTCATATCTAAACAAGTAACGTTAGCGTATGCTATTGAATTTGAGATATACACCACAACTCACCTTCTTTCAGCTTCATCAGCTTTAGCTCTAAGTTCATCGATTCGTCTTCTGACTTCGTGAATTTCATCACCAAGGTGTTTCTCATTCTCGTATTGTCGCTTGAGTGGACCAAGTTTATCTTCTACTTCTGCTATAGCTTTCTTGGCGATTTCAAGTCTTTCTTTTGAGGCATCATCCTTTTCTCTTTCAAGAGCATGAACTTCAACTTCTAGTCCAAGCTTTTTACGTTCTAATTCATCGATAGCTTCAGGTCGGGTTTCTCGAGCGACTTTGACTGCACTTGCAGCTTCATCTAATAAATCGATAGCCGAATCTGGCATTCGTCTTGCGGTAAGGTATTGCTTAGCCAGTTGGGCTGCAAGGACTAAAGCTGAGTCCATGATTCGGACACCATGGTGGGTTTCATATTTTTCTCGAATACCTCGCATAACTATGAAAACATATGTCAGTATTCTGTATACTTTCGAGATTAGCTCGAATCAACTTACTAGCTACAGTATCTGGAACAGATGGTTCATCGACGATGACTTGAGCAAATCTTCTTTCAAAAGCAGAATCTTTCTCGATATATTCTCGATATTCATTAAGGGTAGTTGCACCGATGACCTTGAGTTTACCTCTAGCGAGCATGGGTTTAAGCAAATTTGCTGCATCCATACCACCACTAGAATCTTTACCGGCCATGATAAGGTGAATTTCATCGATGAAGAGAATAACTTGTTGTCCTTCATCACCTGACTTTTCAACTTCGGCTAAAACAGCTTTAACCCTTTCTTCATATTCTCCCTTATATTTCGCTCCTGCCATCTATAGTCATAGGTTAGCGTTTTATCCTACGTATACACAGATGTTGATGTTTTGAGAAACTTACCAAGGCACCCATATCTAAAGCCAAGAGTCTACTCAACAAACTTGCAGGTACATCTCTATCCACTATACGCTGTGCTAAGCCTTCTGCAATAGCGGTTTTACCGACACCAGGTTCACCAATAAGTACTGGATTACCTTTTGTCCTTCTCGAAAGGATTCGAATAACTCTTCTAATCTCGTTATCTCGACCAATTACAGGATCAAGTTTACCTTGTTCTGCAAGTGCTGTAAGATCGGTACAATCTATAAGATGGAAAAAATGGATTGTCAGTCAAACACATTCATAAGACAAACTCATGAGGTGTATTTCAGAGATAATGGGATTGTCTACTTACATTTATTCAAAGCGTCAAATTGACTTTCAGCAGATTTACTATCAACTTTTCTACCACCTCTTTTTCTTCTCACTTCAGCTTCTAAAGCTTTTGGTTCTGCACCTGTACCTTTTAACAATTCTTTTAAATCTGAATTTGTAACTTTTAATAAAGCTAATAATAAATGATCTATTGCGACAAATTGATCATTTTGTTCTTTTTGTAAATTTTGTGCTTCACGTAAAACTAAACCTAAAGCATTTGTTGGAGGTAATGGTGGTGCAGGAGCAGGATCAACAACAGGTAAACTATTTAATTTTCTCATTAAAGCTCGATTGAATATTGTTGGATTACCTCCAATATGCTCTAAGGTTGCTTTTAATAATGTAGGTTGATCAGGTTGTGATGATGATCCTTCGCTTGGTTCTTCCCATAATACCGATATAAGGTGAACAGGATAGACTGTAGGATATAAACAATAAGTTAGCACTTGTCACATATGTTAAGATATCGTCAGCATTATTGACTTACCTTGAGAATTAGCCATCTCCTCCGCCTTATCAAAGGCAGCTTTCAATACTTGAGCTGATTTATCTGTAAAGTTATCCATAATGTTGTGAATCACTATATGTTATGTGTTTAGTCTAATTCTCGGTGGTAGTGGTGATGTCTGAGTAGAAGAGCGGTAGAGACAAAAGAGTCTTGAAATTCAATATTATATATCTGATGAATGGTTAATGGGTTGTGAGAAGTATACTCTCGGAAAGTTGTTTCATTGAAAGGAAAGAATATGTAGAGGAATGTTATTGTGGGTTCCCCAGTATATTCATGACGTTTCTCACTCTTTCTAACAGGAACCACACAAATCCAGTTCAGGCTCGTACCTCGTAGAAAACGCTAGATCCGCGTGGATGTTTCGCTTAAATACTGGCTATGTAGTATCGGACAGCCCCGTATATCTCCGCGCTTTACCTTATATCACGCTAATTCACCGAAACGTTGATGTAAAAGGCAGAGACAAGTTCAATGCATGAATTGTTGATTACTACTTCATCTAAAGTATATTCCTCGGGAGACAACGGATCACCTTCTCTTTGATCTTTTTCTCATCGTTCTCATATATCATACATTAGCTTAGGGTCATCAACGCCTCGTTACCCGTTATGAATGCCCCTTTCAACGCCAACGCTAACGCTGTAGCCGGACCATCCCGACTACCCCGTAAATCAGCGAGACCATTCGTGTCTTCCGATAATCGTCCTACCGAAGCTGATGGTGTCTTTCGAGTGGTTCTGATCACAAGTGGAAGTGTAGCTAGTATCAGAGCTCCAGATATAGCTGCTGCGTTATCACAAGTAGGTCTTACTCCATATGCCAATACTATCTTTTGTGTACATCGTGTAAAGTCGGTTTTATGCTGAGTAAGCTGGAATGCATTTGATTAGTCAGGTGATATTGCTGTACAAGTTGTTTCTACGAAATCTTCAACTCATTTCTGCAATCAGACAAACGTTGACGAAGCTGTAAAGAGGTCATTCAGCTTCAATGGAACAGATCAAATACCTAAAGATTTCGGTGTAAGGGTTTGGACGGATGAGGACGAGTGGTCCGTAAGTGGTCCTCAGAGGCATATCAATAATGCAAGAACACACTTTGCTGAGATATCGCATCATTGATAGGATTGGAAGAAAGTTGGAGAGCCGATACTCCATATTGAGGTATGCTTTTGATCTTTTCCCGTACGATGAGAAAATCCTGAGAATATCCTTACAACTAGTTACGTCGCTGGGCAGATTTAGTGGTCGTAGCTCCATGTTCTGCAAATACTTTGGCAAAGATAGCAGGTGGCCTGTGTGATAACTTAGCAGTAAGTTCTTGTGTTTCTTCTCAGATCATCATGGATAATGATTGATAATGTGTAAATTTTTAGACATCCCTCTTAAGAGCACTATCACCTGAAACGCCAGTAATACTGTGTCCAGCTATGAATACGCACATGTATCAGCACAAATTTACAGCGAAACATCTCCGTATAGTGCAAGAGGAATTAGAGTATCTGATACTCGGACCTCAAGGTGGTGGTAAACTTGCATGCGGGGATGAAGGTGAGTTAGAAGGCTTTATTCAGTTATGATGATGTTTACCTTCATTGCAATAACAATCTACATTGACTTGAACTGATAGACTTATGCTTCCATAGGTCCCGGCAAAATGACAGATTGGAGAGAAATTGTGTATACTATTGAAAACTTTGCAGCTATGCATAAGTCCAAAGTAGCTCAGCAGAAAGCGGAAAAGGATTTGACATTAAATAATCGACAGAATCATAGCCTATCTACAAATGGGCCACACTCCGAGTATACACCTCCATCCGAACAATCGATAGATCCTTGTCCTTTTGGACGATCACCAACACCGCCAACACCGAACAGATCTCAGCCAGATCTGCCAACCATAGATTCCATAAATATATCGTCTGCGGAAGCGAAGCCAAGCGATGGTAAAAGCGGTTCATGTACACCCAGTGATAACAAGTATAGGACTATGGATGCAAGAACCGCTTCTCTAGAACATTGGAAGAGTATGCAGAATGAAACGTTTTGGAAGTCGAAGTGGTGGGCTGGTATGTAGTCGATGGATATGCTGGATGCAAGGTTTTCCTGTCGTTACAAGGATATTTCATGAACCATTTAGTGCAAATCGGTATGCCTAAATAGCTCCCATGCGATACCCACGTGTAAGCACTATACATATGACTTTTGACCGAAAAGCAATGATCTCCTCATCCCCGTTCGGTCAATAGCTGTTGCTTTGACTTCGGTGATCTCGATTATTTTGTTAATCCTTACGTACAACGTAATAAGCTTATAGTTGTGCCAAAAATGGAGGAATGGAATTCATGATGGAAGTCCACCTCCACTCATCCTAGCACATGACCATAGATCTAGGTGTTTGTACAGTGCTGTGGGATCTCTCGGTCGGCCGGCGGTGATCTTATCATTTTACCTTGCCATATTTTACGGTTTTTCTGATTACTCGTATGTTGTCCTTCGGTCTTGGTTGACCGTGAGTCACTTCAAATAGTCTCAACTTGCTTTTGGAAAGCTGGTCTTGGCTGTTTGAATTATAAGATACTGTCATGCTCAAATATGATGGCTCCACTAAGATACCAATTCTCGTCCATTATGATAATCATATTACATATTTCGATATCATCCGCGCAAACAGATGCATCGTATGATCATCCCAATGCATTATGCATATGCGGTAGCGAGATGGTTTCTAAACGCTGTTTGTATCGATTTGAAGGATATATGATACGGATTTAAACTCGTTAATAATCATTCAAAAGTCGCTTATCAATCCCTTAATCAGCAACAAAAACTCATACTATCCATGGAATGTAAGCAAAGCAGTACGTGCGAGCATGCAATCTTTTCAGATCTCACCATTTCGTATCGTGTTTCGGCAATTAGTCTGTAAATTCCTCCACAAAACATTTCACTGTGGGTTATGGTCATGCTAATCGTTTTGTATGTGTGAAGTCGTGTACCTTCGGTCAGGCGGTTTCACATGCTGTATAACAACATAAAAAGACCTAGGTAAAGATAAATGATATATACATAGTGCCTCTGAAGATTACGTTACTCTTCAAAGGCATCGTGCTGTACAAGTTACAGTAATAAGGGCGGCCGAGTAAATTCCATCAGCGAGATCGAAAGCGAGATTACTGTATATTCATATGATGAGAGTCGACTCAATTGTTTTAGTGTAAGGTACCGAAAAAAGATAATCAGCGGTCTAGTCCGTGTACTCCGTTTCTGTTGATTGTACGGTGTCCGATTGAGTAAGCACAGTTTTTCTGATTGCTAAGAGTTTTTAAGGGAAAAGGGTAAAAAAGCCAAGAAACTAAGCAACGAAGCCGATCTAGTTACTAATCTAAATAATCTAATAACCCACGGTCAACGGTCTTATCAATCTTTAAGACATAACCTTTTTCATCGGTCTGCGGTCCACGGTCAAAGAAACATTCGGGTTAAGATCTTACTCAGCTTTTACTGATCTTTTTACATATCGTTTCCCATCTCGGGCATACATCTCTATTGTAAATCTATGAATAGCATATTCAGCATATGGTATGCTTTTAGCATATATAAGAATGCATGAAATTCATCTTATCGAGGTAATTTTTTTTTTCCCCTTCATTCATCAGATAACAATAACAATAACAAGATAAAGAAAGATAAAAGATACGAACACACAAACTTATCTAACTTACAATCAATCAAATAAATACTTAAACAAATACCTATCTATCACATATATCGTTATCGATAACTAAAACCAAAACCAAAGACATAAAGTATAATGACTTCAATCATGTCATCATCATTATCATCATCTTCATCATCCTCTTTAGGATCACCAAGACCATTAACACCATTCCCACATACACATACATTGACACATGGTAATAATGGATCATATTTCCATTCTATACATTACGAAATGGAACCACATAAATATACATCACAACCTATACATTTTCAATTAAAGAAACCTTTAATAACACCCACACCACCTTCTTTAATTGGTAGAAAATCTTCTTTAAAACGTGTACCATCAGCTTCTTCTTCTTCTTCTTCTTTTTCTTCTACATCACCATTAGTAATAATTAGTCCAATTCCAAGAAGAGCATCATCATCTTTTTCATCAAATTCTTCTAGTATTTCATCACCACCAATGCCAACAACACCAATATTAGAAGAATCTCCAAATGCTCCACCATCAACTCCTACTCCATTATCATTACCACCACCTTCAGTCCCAATTCAAGTTTCTGCTTTTGCTTCTTCTTCTTCTTCAAAAGGAGAAACAAACTCAATGAATGAAATGATAACAATAATAAGTGAAAGTGAATTTTCAACAACAACAATAACAAATTTCAATTATGATCCATATTCAATTTCATTATCAACAGGTGAAGAAATCGCTTCAACATATTATAATTCAGAATATACAAGTAAACAAATTAAAAGACCAAAATTTAAAAGAAGAGATACACCAATTCCAAAAAAGACAACAACATTAAATTCATTAAAAATGTCAATGGTTCAAGATGATGATGGTAGAAAATTATTAAGATCTGTAATTGATGGTGGTAATTGGGTTATCGTTCCTTAATTTAATTATTGATAACGCTTGTTTACTTATAACTTTAAAACATGTATTATTATCTTTACTTTACATATATATAATTTTGGTTTTTGGGATGTTTTGTATATCTTTTAACGACAAATTAGACGAAAAAAAGGGAAGGATATATGAATAAAAAGTTGTATTATTATCATTATGATTTAGAGATAAACTTCCATGCGCTGCTCTATAGATTGAAATGAATATAAAATAGTAAATCTGACTTAACATACGCACATTGACGCCTTTTGACTGTTAAGACTCCGAAACTGATAGAGCAGGTATTTTGCATGATCAGACCAGCCTCTAAACAATGACTACAGAGTGCACTGTGAAATTCTCTTAGCATTTGAGAAGTGTTGCATAATTCATTTTCTTATCGGTATAGAGATAACATCCTTCCATGTATATGTTTTGCGATTGATTAGTTCTACAATTATTGTTCAACGAATCCTCGGACTTGGTCTAACCAAGATACGTAGTCCTATGGTGATCAAAATGAAAGATCATTGTCAGTTATAACGGGGAATAAAGATAACCGCGGCCGGTAATGATGATGAGAATGGGCCGCGGACAACAGGTTTTCGTGTATGCAGAAAATCAACTCACCTTTTGTTCTTTGTGCTCGCAGTATGAAAGAACGAAATCAGCTGATCGATATGTCGATACCACGGTCAGCGAGTTGCGTGAATCGTAATGAGGATATGGTAATACTCATATCACTCACCTAAAGCTTCATCAACGCCTCTTTCAGCGAGGTATGCACTGAAAGCTTCTTGAACGGCTTGGTCGAGGTGGTCGAATTCTACGATTGGAGGTGAATACTGCTTGTCAGTTTTCATTCATGAACAATATTGAAAGTAAGAATTGTGAGGTAAACAGTGAAGAGGATTGAAGGAGTTGAACATGTATCAATCTCATCGTTTGATGATATCACAGGAGTAGAGCAATTCTCTTTTGACATTAACGACGTTGAGCAGCTTGGACTCACGTGGACCCATATATTTACTTCTTCTTTCCCAATCACCTTCAGCACCTTCTCTTTCAGCGAGAGCTTTTTCATATACAGCAATATTTGTGATTTCAAAACCTTCATCACAAGTTTCTAAATCAACCATTAATGATCCAGGTGTAGCTGATTTAGTTATAACTAAAGAACATGCAATTGATGTTGGTCCATTTGGTTCAACTTCTTCATTAATAGCTGGTTCACCATCAATTATTGGTGTTTCGAATGAATCTAAATCTGATATTTGGAATGTAAGTTTGATGCTAAATGAGTGGAAGAATTATCAAATTAAAATATCAGTATTGATTTTATACATGCATGTTAATATGATTTTGTTTTCGAGCTTTTGATATCAAACGATTCCTAAAACAGATAGGATATCACAAAAGATTGTATTGCTATCACAAGACTTTGACTCACGTTTCATTACCGAATTTTCTTGTCAATGTTACATCATCTTCACCTGGAATATCTTGGATTTCCCAAATACCTTGAGTTTTGAATGATTCAACAAATGCTGGTACTTCAGGTAGTTGAGATGCATTTTCGATTTCGAATTTGTGTTCTGCTGATAATGCGGCAGCGAGTGTTGAATCGGCTAGATCAATGTCAAATTTAGTGTAAGTTATTTAAACCATCGAATGGCAATGTACACATCATGAGGATGATGTTCCACTTGACAGTTAACGTATTTTGATATGTTACATATAATGAGCAAATCAACTTACTCTCTCCGTTACCCATTCGTCTGGCTGTTAGACTGAAAGCTCTCAAAGCTAATGGTCTAGCTACAGGAGCAACTCGTCTAGCAGCGAGATTTGATGAAGCTCGAAGAACTGGTCGAAGAGCTCTAAAAGACATGTTGTTGAACCTGCTTGTTTTCGTCTGATTGTAGTAAAATGAAGTTTTGTTTGGTATGGTGTCTGAAGATCCGACGCTAATGGACAGAAAGTTGAAAGCGTGAGAGTAGCCATCGAAGGGATGATGAGAATTGCAACTTTTCTGATGGTTCGGCAAATCACAACCAGAATACCTGGGCTATAACTTTCCCACGGTATCTTATAATGTACCGTTCGGCTTAGAAGCAGGAACGAGGTTGTAGATATTACGGAAACCAATAAATACGGATAGACACCTGTAATTACGGTAGGTATGTTGTCAGAGTCTATGCATGACAAGTCAACAGGTAGCAATACACAATGCATGATTTACTCGAGTAAAGGAACACAGTAGTCAGCGATCATCTGCTCATGCAAGTGAGATGAGTACCAACTTACAAGATTGGGTCGAGGTGAGTTTTCTTGTTTACTTCTCGTAGATGCAATCAAAATGTTTGCTTATTGCTTGCCTTCAATTCCTATGGTATAGCTCCTGAACGCCGAACAACATGTACAAGTTGACAAGCTGAAAGAACATGCTAGGCATGGAGTAGCAGCTAAAGTGAGAGGTGTGAGTGAGACTTATACCGCTGACAATCTTACGAGAAATATCACTTGTTTCACATCATCAACAGGAGTATAAAACTGATCACTATATGATTATTTTTTATGATAGGAGGTATGGTTATATCTATTAGAAGTATTATCAGAAGATAAGACATCAGAAATAACATCCTTGTTATCATTGAATACGAAATATCAAGGATTAAAATATGATTTACCAAGTGAATTAACAGCAAATCTATTGAAAATCGCATTAAGACATCATACGAAGAGATTCAAGAATGAAACTTATGCTGGCCTAATCACTTCTTTAACTTCTACCAATAATCAATCCAAATCATCTTTAAACGCAAATGAAAAAGGTAAAAATAGATTAACAGCAGGAGTCAGTGGTGGTGGTGGTGGGGGAACAAATAGTCAAAAATCTTCACCTATGATAATGTCAATTGAAAGAAATGCACCACCTTCTTTTTCACTTGGTGGTAATATGAATCTAAATGATGATAAACATGATCATCATCATTATTACCGTGATGAAATTGATCAAACACAGAACCAAAATCAAAACCAAAATATTTTAATAGATAGTAATACTCATAATATGGAGGATGAAGAACATGATTTGAATACAATAAGATCACAATTATCAAGAATATTACCACCACCACCTACAAAACCACCTTCAAGGCATCATTATTTATCAATTTTGGAAGAAGTTTTAGGTAAATATCATAACGTTAAAATTAGCAATAATAAAGATAATGATAATGTTGGAGAAAAAGAAGAAGAAGAAGAAAAACGTATAACGTATAATGAATTGATGGAAAATTATGAAAATGATTGGATTTATTTGGTTACTCCTTTTATATGCGTTTTAAGTAGACCTGTAGGAATTTTTTTAGGATTTCAAAAATTGATGGAAAGATTAAGTAAGTAACACTCTTTATACTAATATACTTAAAAAGCCATTATTGTTTTCCTTTTTAATGGTCCATTTGGCATTCACCTGGATTTGCTGCTGCCTATCGAAAAAAAGTACGCTGACATCTTACATATATCTATATAAACTATAAATAAACTATAAATAGAAAAATTCCCCTCTATACCATCCCGTTTAGCTTCTTTTCTATCTTTATTTCGTATCGCTTTACCAGAATTACATTCTTACTGTGAAGATGAACAAGTTCCATATGTTGAAGTAGCTATGAGTTGGATGACCAGCTTATTATCCAGGGAAATGTGGTTAGGAGATATATTGAGATTATGGGGTAAGTCATATATGCACAATAATATCGGTTTTCATCATGCTAATAAACACAAAATCGTGCATTATATAGATGCGTATTTGGCATCAGATGATATGTTCGCTTTACATTGTTATGTTTGTGTAGCAATTCTCGCTACATGTAAAGAGTAAGTTGTTCTTTCCTTGATCATTTGAGTGTCATGAGTTATGCTGATTCATTATCGGGTAGAACACTAGAAGAGCTTGATGGATCTGAAGCTAAATTGATGCTACTAGATTTACCTCCTCTAGATGTCGATAGAGTGAGTTATCTGTTTCCAGAATATACTCGGTACATAAATCCTGATTGACCATCCTCGCTCTAATAGCTGTTACAAGATGCTGCCAATTTAAGGGTCTCATTCCCTCTTCCTCGCCCAGTGGATGAAGATATATAATACACATTTGGTCAAGTCTTTTCATCCAGCAATCCATCATCCCTTCATGTTTAGCATGTCATGTGCCATATGACCATCATTGTTATAAATTACCTTGTCCGAAACCATGCATATTTCGCAATCTCACTACTAGAACCTTTGAAGAGTGGAGGGAGACCAACGGGGTTCAGTGCCACATGACACGGTGATTAGGTAATCAATCGATATCATACAACGGAATCAATTCTTTCAAATAGCAAAAAAGTTGGAGAAAGATCAAGAAGTTGATGGATCATGATGAAATAATTTTCTACTGTTCTTTTCGTATAATCCCATCTTTTACTCGTTCATTTAACATTAGTCTTATTTCTGTATCGTTAGTAATACAGATCTTGTAGAATTAAATAAAAGATACATATCCGAGCAACTTGTGAGTCCTCTTATTCTAGACCCTTTTTTTTCAAAGTGATCTATCCCTCCTGCCCTTGACCCCCTTCTATGATGTTCATGTAATTTGCGTTTGAGCTCTCTCAGTACTCAAAAGAGAGTAGCTATGAAACCTCTATTAGCCTAAAATGTCTGATCCCTTTCTTAATTGAATCTTCTTTTCTATGACTTGTGACGGGTTTTTCAACGATATATTGGTGGCTGATATTGAACTGTATTTATTCACCATAGATATATAGATCAGAAACGTACTTTACATATTTTTTATTTTGCCACAATGTCATCTGCTGCACCAATAGGAGAGAATGAAAAACAGAATTTTTTCCCTACATTAGGTGATGTAGCCGATAGAACAGACGCATTAAAAGGTGAAGATGGTGAAGAAGATGAAAAAGAAATGCAAGAAATTGAAAGTTTATGTATGAGATGTCATGAGAATGTAAATTATATTTTTTTTGCTTCGTCATCATCATTATCACCAATATGCACATTCTCATTGTGTATTGTAATTCTATGTTTGATTAGCTAATGCTAAATTCGAATGTGTTCGCGTTAGGGTATAACTCGATTACTCTTGACTACAATTCCATATTTCAAAGAAATTGTCGTATCAAGTTTTAGATGTGAACATTGTGGACATAGAGATACTGAGATTCAAAGTGCTGGTGAGATTCAGCGTGAGTCGAAAAAATCCTTTTTAGCCTAGAGAAAATTGCGATAGTTTCTCCTGGTAACAGCTGATTTTTGATTATACTTGAAATGATCTTAGCCAAAGGTGTAACATATACAGTACATTTACTTTCTAGAGAAGATTTAAATAGACAATTAGTTAAATCAAATTTTGCTACATTATCTATACCAGATTTACAATTAACTATACCACCTGGAAGAGGTCAAATCAATACTGTAGAAGGTATAATTAGAGATACAATTAGAGATTTGAATATTTCACAACCTGTTAGAAGAGTTATGGATCCTGAAACCGGTAAAAAAATCGATGAAATGTTAGTCAAATTAAGAAATATAATTTTAATGGAAGAAGAAGATGAAGATGACGGTGGTGTTGGTATAGATGATGAAGATGTTAAAAAACCAACTCAATTATCTGATTCTGATTCTACCACTGAGAATCAACAAAAAGAAATACCAGTTGTACCATTTTCAATGATTTTGGATGATCCATCAGGAAATTCATTCTTTTCATTTAATGATTCACCCTCAGATCCACAATGGCAAATGAGAGCTTTTAATAGAACTTTTGATCAAAATGTTACTTTAGGTCTTGTAGCTAAACCAGATGATACTGAAGATATTAAAGAAGGTGAAAATATTCCTTTAGATGATAAACATAAATTATCAAGTTTAGAAGAATTTGAAAAATTAAAAAATGGTGGTGAAGGTGTTGTACCTGAAGAAGTTTTCAGTTTCCCTTCAACTTGTTCAAGTTGTGGTCATCAATTAGAAACTAGAATGCAACAAGTCAATATACCTTATTTCAAGGTTAGTTGTCATTTTACCTTTTCTATTTAGACCTTTTTGAACATCTTCATTTGAACCCCAGGAATTCATCGCTCATATTTCTTTTTTCTTTTCTTCATTATAGGATATCATCATTATGGCCGCAAATTGTTTCGCATGTGGATATAGAGATAATGAAGTTAAATCTGGTGGATCAATCGCTGATAAAGGTAAAAGGATTACGTTAAAAGTTGAAGATGAAGAAGATTTAAGTCGAGATTTATTAAAGGTGAGTCTGAACGATTGGATAATATTGGTGAATCAAACTGACTTTCATCGATTATCCCATTACTATCATTCCAATAAAACTTCTTAGTCTGATACAGCAGGATTAGAAATTCCAGAAATTGATTTACATTTACAACCTGGAACTTTAGGTGGTAGATTTACGACTTTAGAAGGATTATTAAATGAAATCTATACAGAATTATCTACAAAAGTATTTCGAACAGGAGATTCTTTAACTTCTGGTATTGGACAAATAAATAATGAAGGTTCAAAAGGTGAAAGAAAATTTGAAACTTTTTTATCAGGTTTAAAAGATTGTATATCAGCAACAAAACCATTTACTTTAATTATTGATGATCCAGTTTCAAATTCTTATTTACAAAATTTATACGCACCAGATTCAGATCCAAATATGTTAATTGAAGAATATGAAAGATCTTTTGAACAAAATGAAGATTTAGGTATAAATGATATGGTATTGGAAGGTTATAATAAAGAAGCTGAAGGTACTGCTTAAGAAAAGAAAAGAAAAAAAAATCAATAGATAGGATACAATATAGCTAGTGTGAGTGAGGTCATTATAGAAGATGGTTGGGATGTTGTTGTAGATTGTTAGAATAATAAGTAGTTTCAACTTTAGTCGAATCCAATTATCAACTTTTGTAACATTTTGATCAAATGCATTTTACAAAAGCATTGTATAAATACTATTTAACGCTATAATAGCAGTTCCTTTTAAAACATACATCGTCACATATTAATCATTAACATATATTCTGAATTACCACACATCTAGGCTTATCTCAGCTGATTATCTGAATTACACTTGGTTAAGTTCTTGATTCGATTTGATATCCAGCAACAGTTAACAAACTTGATAGAGTAATTTTAGCAATTGAAACGATTTGTTCAAAATCATAATTTTCTCTTTGTGATAAATCACCTGAATTATGATAATAAGGATCTGCAATCCAACCATTTCTTTCGAAAACTTGAGTTGAAGGGAAACCATATGAAATAAATGATTGATGATCTGAACAACATGCTGCTGTTTTTCCAACTAACAATTCAGGTGAATAGATTTGTGATAAATTTCCAATCAAATATGATGCTTCAGGTAAATGAATTCTGTAGAGGACAGAACGACATATATCAGCTTGAGACATTACTGCATATCAAGATACAATGGACAAATACTCACGATTCAGGTAATCCAAGTTGAAGAGGTTCTCCAGGCTGCGCAAGTCATTTCGTCATTACGTGTAACCCGAATAGTCCTTCATTTCAATGATAACTCACAGCATGATAAGCTAACATATCAGCTTGGACTTGAAGTAAGATGGTGGTGTTTTTGCCGTGTAAGTGTTCTGGAAGAATTACAAATTCAGCTCTGTTTCAGCTCATCTGATCTTTATCTCATTGATCTTTATCTCATTGAAAACAGAAGATAGACCATGGATAATCGCATGGTCAATCGCAATGAAACATCTTCTCCCAAGCCCCCAACTCACCTGCATAAGCATGACTACCTAATAAACCCTGTTCTTCACCTGAAAAGAAAGCTAATATAACTTGTTTTTCGAACTTGACACCTTGAGTATGTATAGCATGAGCTACACCTAACAAATGACCTGAACCTGAACCATCGTCATCACCACCTGGTGCTCTTGTTGATCCAAAAGAACCTCTTGAATCATAATGTGCTGATAATACGACATGTTCAGTTGAGTTCAATGAAGATGGATAATAACAAATAACATTTGGTGAGAATCCAACCAAGTATTGGTGAAGATGACAATATGCTCCAGTAGCTTCCACTTTTTCTGTATAAAGATAATAGAATCAATCAATTCATTCTTAGTCCTTGTATCATCATCGTAGTGCAGCTAAGAAAAATGAACAATGATTAAACGTACCTTTAATCCAATTAGCAGCTTTCAAAGCACCTTTGGTAAAACTATGTCTAGATTCAATACCACTTGGAGCTTCACCAGTTAACCATCTCACATCTCTTCTGATTTGATTGTGTTCAATACCATCTGAGACAATTTTATCTATTTCAGGTGAAAATCTAAGATGTTTAGTTACATTAGCTAGATGTTTAGCGAATTTGTTTGGAACAGGTTCCCATTCATTGACCATAAGCCCTAATGAGGCTGGTAAAGGTTTGGTTGGTAATGCTACAGGCACTAAATGATATGGTAATAAAGTATCTATAATAGGTAAATATGTTGAAGGAACATGTAACAACATTGATGTAGGTGATTGATGTAGTAATTGAATAGGTTGTGAATAATCTTGGTTATGTGATTGACCTTGATTTGAACCTAATACCTTCTGAGCAGAGAAATCGGATGAAGAGGATTGTAAGAGTATTTCTTGAGATCTAGTCGAGATTGTATTCCAGGCATCATCAATAGATTGGAGAGCTATTTCCTTAGGTTCCACACCAGCTTGACCAACCCAAACTAATCTACCAGTATCTCCTTCGATATCGGTATTTAGAGGAACGAGTGATCCCGATGAAAGGCCATTTAGTGAGGATTTATCGCTAAGACATTCTTCATTTGGCAGGTAAATGTGTTCTTGAGTAGATGATGATCCGCCATAAGTACCGTAAAATGAAGTTCTGAGGCAATTGGCCAATTCGGCAGATGGAGCTGTTGATGAGACGAGTACGGTATTGCTGTGAGGGAGGACGGTTGCTGCTGCTGTCCACAGGAAAGCGAGCAAAGGGAGGAGCGAAGCCATTGTAGTTGAAATTGGTAGGTGATCGGTATTGAAGGAAGAAAACGAGGTTCAAAGATGCACATATAAGATGGAGGAATTGATTATGATATGTCGTGATACCTCATAGTCATCCTAAGCATCCCATGATGGAGAACGCGT
Source organism: Kwoniella dendrophila CBS 6074 (assembly GCF_036810415.1). Taxonomy (NCBI): domain Eukaryota; kingdom Fungi; phylum Basidiomycota; class Tremellomycetes; order Tremellales; family Cryptococcaceae; genus Kwoniella; species Kwoniella dendrophila. Next base: position 1,038,373 of record NC_089480.1, read on the forward strand.
CGCTCGGATATCATCAACCATCGGCGGAAACCGAACAATTCATACCCTCACACACACACAACCCCTCCTTTGAAACAAGATTAGCTTATTTTCTCCCATCAAAACCCTTAAATGCATAGTACTTGGCATCAAAGATCGTCAGATCTGATCTCCAACGTTAAAAGACGTAAAATAATGCTTTTTTCATTGCGATAAATCGATATAAAAAAGATAATTTAGCTTATCAGCTAAAAAGGTGGAGTGAGAACAAAAACTACAGCACCCGGGATTCCCAAGTGGTCCCCCACCTTGGTACTAACCGAGCGATAGGCAACTTAATTGCGCCGAGCAGACGAGAGGCGATGTTTTATACCTTCTATGGCCGTAGATGAAGGTTGGAAGATGTGGGTCATATCAGGTCGATTGTAAACTCCGAAATGCACAATAAAATCATATACAAGAACTACTAAACGAGTTATCATATGCTCAAATTATGGGATGGACATAGCGATCAACATTCCATGCCAATTTAGTGTTCCTTTGGCTGGCATTCTACTCGATATTGAAATCTTCAATTCGTTTCTACATACTACATTCTACGATAGCACGGAGATCTATCAATTCTATCTATACTTCATTGAATGACGCGATATCTTCCCTCCATGTATCCAGGAGTCGTTGGTTCCAGAATATAAGATCCACTTATGGAACAGATGAGTGCACTTCAGGTGGTGGAGTTCTCTTCTTGCTTGTACCATTTGAATCCTTTTGACCTTCTTCACCTTGTACCTCAGATACACCATGGTGATGAGAAGCTTTATCAACGTGATCTCGTTTGACTACCATTCTAGTCCACGCTCTGTTTCAAGAACAACGGGAAACGATCACGTTAGCCCCCGTACAATAATCTTACTTCAACAGCGAACTAACCTTTCATACTGAACAGCAGGTGAAACAGCTGCTCCCAGTTCCAAAGCAGCTTCTAAGGGGAAATCAATATCTCTTAGAGCTTGTCTGGCACATAAGATGACGTCTGCCTTTCCATCCTCGAGTATATCATTTGCTTGATGAGGATCAGTAATTATACCGACTGTACCGACTAAAATGTTTGATACGTTTTTCTTCAGATGTTCAGCATATGGCAGTTCTATTCGTGGATTTTGTATGTATTAGCTCATTTATGTTGAAATATAAGTGTACACGGTCAAAATAGCATATCCCTTACGATAAGAAGGTCCAACTTTAACTTTTTGTCTTAAATCGTTTCCACCAGAAGAAACATCGATTAAATCGACTCCAATATCAGCAAGTTTTTGAGTCAAGATAGTGGTTTGCTCGATACCCCTATAATGAGCTTGGTTAGCTTCTGATCATTGTGCGCATGAAAACGGGTTCATTGTGAACAATGCAACTCACCACCAAGCCCATTCATCATTTTTGTTCTTTTCTGGACCTAATTCCTCTTCCAACCAATCAGTGGCTGAAACTCTGTAAAATAGAGGTTTATCCCATTTTTCTCGAATTAATTTAGCCAATTCTAAAGGTAATCTAATTCTATTATCTAATGAACCTCCATAAGAGTCGGTTCGTTTGTTTGAAAGTGGATCAACGAATTCATGTATAAGATAACCTACAATCCGTGAATTATATCCAGTAATCAGCATGAATCGAGAACAGTGAGAATAAGAGAAAGGAGATGATCATACTTACCATGAGCACCATGAATCTCGATATAGTCGAAACCAATCTTTTTACATCTGTCAACGGCATCAGAGAAAGCTTTTTTGAGATTCTCGATGTATTCCGCAGTGATTTCTACCGGATTGGCGTAATTGCCTTGGTTGAACGAAATAGCGGAAGGTGCTTGTACTGTCATGGAGGTACCGTCAGAATTAGCTAACATATCCTGGACGTCCGGTCACAAGGAATGATGCGCATTTGATGAGGCGAACAAAAAACTTGACCATTGTGGGTTACTCACCATTATTTGGCCATCCTCCGTTCTCCTCGCCAACCACAACACCACCTTTGTACCCTTCTTCTTCTATAGCCTGTCTCAATGTCCAAGGCGCGGGATTTGATGCTTTTCTACCAGCATGAGCGAGCTGAATACCAATGATACCCCTTACACCATGAACATAGTCAACGACCCTTTTAAGAGGTTCAATTTGGTCGTCATTCCATAATCCCTATAATGGAATAGTCGTTAGCATCGATTTTGCGAACACAGAGATTTGTAGACAAAATCAAGCAAACTCCTGTAGATGGTTTAGGTGATCTTTTCGTGTTGACTCACCATATCTTCAGGTGTAATTCTACCTTCTGGTACCACGGCGGTAGCTTCTACCATGACGTTACCCCAGCCTCTCATGGCCATTGAGCCTAAATGGACGAAATGATGATCTGTAGCTTTTCCATTATCGGAGGAGTCTGATGCAATTACAAGATATTGATTTAGCTGAACCTTTCGCTGGATCTTACAACACAAAGGTAAAAGCAGAAAGACTCACATTGACACATAGGGGCGATCCATACTCTATTGGGAAACTCAACACCTCTAATAGTCAAAGATTCGAATAATTTAGGTGGATCTTGATTTTGCTTATATACCTCTGGGTTAAGCAATGACCCGACAGGCTGAACTTGATCAGGTAAATAAGTATGATATCCTTGTACCTTCTTGGGTGGGTTGGGGAAGATTGGTTGATTAGTTTTAGTCATTGTGAAAGATCTATTTTTGTCTATGGTCTAAAGTTCTATTTTCTATTCAATGGTGATTTGCGTCTGACCGTATCGGAATACCTTTTAAAGCTAATACAGCTTGATATACAGCAAAATGGAAGAGTAGAAAGATGACCGCGAATCCTTCAAAGCTATATATATATTTATATATTTCAGTATGACGATGTGAATTCGGATTATTTCAATGACACCATAAATGATTGATTGATAATATTCAATACCTGCCTCCATCTTTTGATATGCAAGTTTACCAGTTTAGGCGTTCTGTGTGGTTGTTCGCATGTAAGCAGATGTACATGCCGTCTTCCAGGGTTTCTGTTAACCCTGCGTTCTTTCCGGCATCCGCCTCCAGTAGTTAGATATCACAGTCTGTCACCTTGACTTGATTGTCTGACACCGTTTAATCTCCAGCTCGCTTCATTCCACATTTGTTTAGTCAGCAACTCATCAAAGAATACATGCAGTAGAAAGTGAAATGGAGGGCGATAAGCTAATCTAACTCAGCCTTATTCAGATTGTCGTGAAAACACTTCCAGCCTACTTTTGACTATCTACAAAAGAAATAATATATAAAATCGCTTAACGGTGATCGCCGACATTTTGACTGGACTATTCTACCGTGGGATAGGTGATTAGCCTATTTCATCCCATCACGTAATCTTGTAATGTTCTCGATTTGGGATTTCGGGCGTTACGTTTGTTGACATCCTTTTTCATGGTTAGCATCATAATCGTGGTCATATAACCTTATAGCACATATGATATATGATAAGCCTTTATATTGTTTCTTCTCTTTACCTAACAAACGGTATGGAGGATGTCTCAACAAAATGGGACACCTCCACCATCAACTTCATCAACGTTCCCTATGTCTTCACCTTCATTTTGGACTGAAGCAGCTGCCGTGGCTTTACCTTCACCACCCACTAAAATCAAGCGACCAAGAGAAGAGTTGAGTTCACCTCAATCAGATTATACAACGATATTTCAAGATGTAACACATGATGACGAAGCACTAGAAGAAGTTAAGCCAGAAATCAAAAGGGGTAGATATGATTCACCTTCTAAATCAAGTTCAACAACCCTATCATATCTACCTAAAAGATCAGATTTCTTAGATTTAGGTATGATAGATGATCCACATTCATATCTATCTAATCCAGAATATGCACCTAATAAATTTGGTGATATTGGGGATTATATGAGAAAGAAAGAAATTAAAGTACAAACTCAAAATCGTGATATCGCTTTAGCTTCAGCGAAAGAAGGGATTAAACAGATTTTCAATGGATTATCATTTTATATCAATGGTAATACGAATCCACCGATGGAAGAATTAAGAAAATTGATTTTACAAAGAGGTGGTGAAGTTAGACCTGTTCTAAGAAATAAAGGTATGGTAAAATTCATTATTGCTCCAATGTTAACTCAATCGAAATTTAATCAATTCAAGAATTATAAAGTTGTAAGAGAAGGTTGGATCACTCAAAGTTGTAAAGAAAATAAATTATTAGATTGGACAAGATGGAAATTACAAATTATTGGTGGTTGGGAAGAAAATTCAAGAAAAGGTATGGAAGGGTTTTTCAAAAGTCAGCAAATCCCTTCTCAGCAGGAATTTGGAGATGAACTAGAGCCTAGTCAAAATAGCACGGAAGACACTAAAGAGGAAGTACTACAATCAACGCCAGCAGCGAGTGATACCAAATTATCGTCAGGCAAAGTAGAAATACCAGAGGCTCTTCAGCAGACATTACCCCCAATTCAGCTTTCGACTGCAACGCAATCGCTTCTTGCGCCTTATCGGCCTTCGACTATACCCATAAATCCCCTCAAATCACCTCAGCCTTCCGAATCCCTCCATAAGCAGGAGTCACCTTCTCCGGCACCTCCATTACCGGCAAAAGCACAGAAATCGGAGAGCCCTTGGGAGTTTTATCATTCAAAGGAGTCGAACGAAAATGCAGCTCAAGCGCTTAAGAACGATCAATGGCGAATCAAAAATACCGCTGAAAGAGGTAATGAAGGTGGTTTCATTGATGGATATTATCAAAATTCTAGGTGAGTTGTTGTACTGAATGTTTTCTTGAATCAAGCTGATGTATATCGCGGTATGGCAGGTTACATCACTTGGCAACGTGGAAATCGGAATTGAAGGTACTAGTTGCGGATGCACAAAAACGTTCAGAAGAATTGTCTTTATCAATTCCATCATCAGAAACTATATCACCTTTTTCATTTGCCAATTCGGCTTTACCTTCAACGCGAAATATCAACAATAACGAAATTGCTGGCGGAATAAGTGAAAAGGAAAAGGTTATTTTTCATGTTGATTTTGATTGTTTTTTCGTTTCTTGTGGTTTAGCAACAAGGCCTCATCTGAAAGGTAAACCTACTGTAGTTTGTCACTCTCAGGCTGGAAAAAATGCAAGTAGTACCTCAGAAATCGCAAGTTGTTCTTATGAAGCTAGAGCAAAAGGTGTTAAAAATGGTATGAGTTTAGGAAGAGCTAGAACCCTAGTTGGTGATGGACTACAGACTATACCGTAAGTCTGATGTAGCTTGCAAATTCCGCGGTCGTGCTTGACAGCTGACACATCAAGTCTCTAGCTATGAATTCGACACATACAAGAAATATTCTTTAGCATTCTACACTGTTTTAATGGGATATGCAGATGATCTTCAAGCTGTTTCTGTGGATGAAGCATTGATAGATGTGACCAGTGCTGTCAATGCTAGAGCTATGGCTCCAGAGGAAGCTATAGATGAGAGTGAACATGTTTCCGGAGTAATTGATGATCGCTTTGATAACGACAATCCACTTTTGTCTGCAAATCGACTCAACAACCGACAAATCAAAAGAGTTCGTGATCCTGCAGTCGAAGTAGCTGAAAAGATAAGGGACGAGGTAAGGAAGCTCACTGACGGATGTGAAGGTAAGTTGGCATCTCACGTCATATTCAATACCATATGTCTGAATATGTTTCTGGTAAAATAGTATCGATTGGTATATCACATAATATCTTGTTATCGAAATTAGCTACAAGATCAGCAAAACCAGCAGGTGTAGCTCACCTCTTACACGAAGATGTATCAAACTTTCTGGCTCCCTTAGATGTCGAAGATTTCCCTTCAATAGGTTACTCAATAAAATCGAAAATCGAAGAAAAGTTCGGTTCATCAAAAGTATCGGAATTACTAAACGTAAACAAATTATCATTTCAACGTGTTTTAGGTCCGAAAACCGGTGAAATGTTATTCGGTTATCTAAGAGGTATAGATGAAAGGAAATTGGAACCTGATAAAATCAGAAAAAGTATAAGTGCTGAGATGAATGTAAGTCCCAAGACTGTAATCTTCAATCATCAGAGGAGTACTTAGGACCTGATATCTTTCACTAGTACGGTATCCGGTTCAAAAACTCTGAACAAGCTGAAATCTGCGTAAATGATCTTGCTGCCGAAGTTGCCAAACGAATGAAGAATCTCGCTGTCAAAGGTCGACAGATAACTCTCAAGTTGATGAAACGACACGCTGAAGCACCCGTTGAACCACCGAAGGTCAGTGCTTGCTTTACTTCGAAGTTGTGAGACTCTGATTGGTGCTATAAAACACACTTGAATGCTGACACCACATGCCCCCCCAGTTCCTCGGACATGGATGGTGTGAAGCTTTCAACAAATCCGCCGCTATCTCTGGACCTCGTGGTAATCCGACAGATGATCCGGATATCTTAGGTCGAGAAGCCGTCAAATTGCTTCGTATTCTGAGTTTAGATCCGGTGGAATTGAGAGGTGTGGGAATACAAGTCACTAAGCTAGATACTGAAGATAAAGATAAAGTCAAAGAAAGGGAAGCTGGGCAAAGGATGTTGAGCTTTCAGACGAAACCCACACCCAAACCGAGTGCGAAAGAAGAATCAGCTCAGGTGGAAACACCGAGATTCAAGAAAATCAAGGAAACAATCAATTCACCTATTCAGGAACCTGAAGCCCACAAAAAGACTCTGTCACGATCTCCAAGCCGCTCGCCTTCGGTGCACGAAAGAGCGTCAAAATCGCCTACACCTCAACCCGAAGCTGGCCCGTCTCGTCTACCAACAGATGATAGTCAAGAAGGTATAGATCCTTCATTTTTAGCGGCTTTACCGGCATCTTTACAAGAAGAGGTTAAACGTGATCATGCCAGAACCAGAGCTCAAACGCGCTCTACTAGAGCTGCATCGGAAAAACTAGTTTCGAATGCTCCCACCGATACAACACAAAATCGAGCTACGACGGTATCGCCTGTGAAGAAACAACATTCGGTCGCACATATAACAAAACAGTTGAGACCTAAGATGAAAACTCAAATGAAATCTAATCAATTAGCTGATAGACCTTTGTTTAGCGCGTGGAACAAAGCTCAAGAAAAAGATGAGGATGATTATGAATTTGAAGTTGTTGATTTAAGTAAATCAGATCCCAAACCAGCCGAAGACCATGCTCAAGAGAAAATTGGAGGATATAAAATATCTGAGATCAAGGAATTAGGTTTAGACCCTGAAGTAGTTGAAGCTTTACCTGAAGATATGAGAAAAGAAATTATTGAAGAAGAAAGAATGAAACAGGGTAGAAGAAAATCATTACTGAAACCTGGAAATGGATTCAATAGTAATCTCAATTCAAGAGAGAAAGGTATAATAAGATCACGTCAAAGTCAGAATCAAGGTTTTTCATCAAGATATTCTAGAGGTTTATCATATTCTGCTTCACCTACCAAGGGTGGAGGAAGTAGAAGTGGCTCATTACCACCATTACCCAATGGAAATAATCATAATTTATCATCAAAGGAAATTTTAAAATATACAATCAAAAAATCCAACAAACCAGCTTTGTTCAAATCAACTGAAATTCAGGATATCTTAAATGTAATTGAAAAATGGATTGAATCTAGAAACGGAAATGAACCAAATAAGAAAGATATTGATAAAGTTAAAAATTGGTTATTAAAATCAATCAATTCTTCTACTTCGTTAATTGGTGGATTAGAAAGATGTTTAGAGATGTTAAGGTTTATGAGAACAATCTTAAGAGAAAAATTTCCTTTACAAGAAGATTATATCATAAAAGCTAATAGCAATAATAAGGAAGAAGAAAAAAAAGATGATGAAATAGTAGTGGAAGACCAAGATGCGGATGGGGATGTGGATGATGAGATTAGCAATGAAAATAAAGTAGGTAAAATCTGGTGGAAAGTTTGGAAAGGTTATAAAGATGAATTTCAGTCTAGATCAAAACAGATTTTAGGTTCTGAGATGAAGATTTAGGAAAAGGGACATTTGAGTAATTAGTACAATGTTGACATATATATATATATATATAACATAGATCGAAATAGATTTTTTGTTTTTTTAGGTTGTACGTTGTAAGGTTCTTGTGATTTTGTTGTTATATGATAAGAGGAATACCTTTTTGCCTTTTGTATGTTTGTTGTAAAAGTACCGTATCCAGATAGATAGACACAGTACATCATATTGCCGTATTATTGCGTCAAAACAGTGACAGCAAGTGTAGTGAAATATGTTATTGACAAGCACAGTTGTTATGCATGTCAATGGATGTAGGAGACACAAACCAAATATAAAAGTTAAGTTACTTTACAAAGTTGTATCTTGTTGTTAAAAAACTTAGACATAGCGGAAAAGAAGAGTTATTTACGAGCGGAAAGAATTGGGAATGACTTTTGAAATGCGATATAATTTTGTGGCGTTTAAATACCGTATGAAAAGGTTCAGTGACATTATCTCTCAGTGTCATATCACCCTTTAAACACACCGTTTATATCCTTTTCCTCTTCCTATATTCATCCTTATCATCATTATCATATTGATCATCATGTACTCTTTTCCTCTTTCTACTACAACTACCAATTGCGCTCCAAATTTCACTCCGAGTTATTCTTGGAATATCTATTTCTTCTGTCAAGCAATATCCGCTTTGGGTGAAAAGTAAACCCATGGTTTCTGACCAAGATTTCCAACCTTTGAACGAGTTCCATCTAATATCTTGTAACTTTCTCAAGAGAAGTGTTATTATTACACCTTTTTGAGTATGCTTATATTCTTCTAAGTGTATTTTGAGAACTCTTAACAAACTATCCATGAGTTGTCTGTCGCTAGTTTGAATCAAAACCCATAATATGTCTGGTGGTGTGTATCTTTCAATCTGTTCTTGATATGTGTACCCGAACTCGAAGAAAGGTGAAACAATCTTTGAACCGTCATAATGCTCTAATAAGGTGTTGATAGATCTTGAGAATGCTTCATCCAGTGAACTATGATAGAAATACCAGGGATATTTGTCCGATAAACCAACGACTCTTGATAAGTTCTGTAAACCTTCGTGAAATAACTTGGAAGGTGGAAAAACGCCACATAATTTAGCTAATGCTTTTGTGACTGGTTGTGGAGATGAATGGCGGATGATCTAGAGTAGTGTGGAAAGATGGTTACATCATGTTAGCTTACTACTACACTAGCATTCCATCAAAGACGAGCCACTGGAAATTAGTAATCACAGACAAACAACTTACACCATCTTCCTTACTAGAAATATCATCGTAAAGCATGCTGATCTCATCATTTATACTGACATTCTCTGTAGCATTGAGATTGTGTACATCGACACAAATGTCGGTTTTTGCAGATCTAGGACCCCAGGGATCTTCCTTGTTGCCATCAAGCGTAATTGTAGGTTCTTCGATGATATCATTTACTTCCACTTCTTCTTGGAAAGCTACAGGTAATATGTTTATTTGAGAGTGTGTTTTCTTGACGTTGTGTTGCGACATTTTTATAGGAGCCAGTGCTTGTTCGATTAACTTGAATTTCTTGGATTCTAATCTAGCGGTGTTTGTTCTTGATGTTATTGGTTTTCTGGGTAGAAAAGACGGTAATGGCGGAAGGAGCTTTGTGGTGGAAGCCATACTTTTTTTTTGCCAAGAGATTGTAAAGTCCCCTGAGCCTGTTTTAGATGAATTGCGAGGTATAAGTGTGCATGAGTGGGATGCCAAAAGATCAAGAATGAGGATGTACCAATACTATATCATAGTATTGCACTGAAAAATCTCAACAGTTTAATCGAGATAAAAAGTATGTGGAAACAGAGGAAAATGACTGAGTGGTGTATTATTACAATGTTAGCAAGAGGAAGATAAACAATCTAAACAATCCATGTTGAGTCAACTTTACTGTACCTTACACTACTCGTACAATCATGCAATCATGATAGGAGGAATACATCATGACTCATGAGCCAAGTTGATTGATCGTCTGTATACAAAATGGGGGTGTATGCGTATATGGCACACAAACTATTCAAACTGTATTTCAGATTCCCATCAAACTGACACAGCAACAATGTCAAGCAATAAATGACATTCATACAAGTTTGATCGTGTGTTTTTACTCTTTTTTCTTTATTTGTATCTTATTTGTTGTTACAGTAATGTTTTCACATTGATAATAATTTGTTCTATCAATTGATCTTGTAGTTTTTCAGTCTCTCTTGTACTCATAGCTCATTCAGCTTCATCTACATATAAGCGTAGGAAAACCTTGATTGTATATCTTGTTGTCATCTTGAGGTTGAGAAACATGGTTTTTGGCGGACCAAAGAAAATGGGAAACCCATGCGATAACTTCGAGCCTGAACGGTATCTTGAAACCTACCAAAAGTCGACAGCCTCATCAACGTCGATATCAGGAACTTCTCAATCTACTACAAGGATGAGTCACTTTGATTATGACAATTGTATAGAACCGGAGAAACCATTTTCACTCGACTTGATTGAACTTGGCCAAATTGATTTAAAGAAGAAGTCTTTATATTCAGTAGAGACAAGCTCAGTTTCGTCTTTATCAACAGTGAGAACGGAGGGAGACAGAGATTCAGAAGGGGGGATTGATAGGTGGATACCTCTGAAACCCACAATGCTTTCATCCAAACCAACAAAGGCAGACTTGGACCATAAATTTGACTATGAAGACTCCCTGAAAAGCAGTGATTCGAATATGGCATTTCGGCTTCAGCATTCATCACCTGTCAGTAAAAGAGAATACATACAGCAATGGCAAGGTGAACTACCCGACGAAAAACCTGCAGAAAAACCCGAAGGAAATCAACTGTGCCTTTATCGTGAGCTCAAAGATCTAAAAGAACAAATCAGATTTCTGAATACAGTAAGTCTTTCTTATATTTATTTTTTTTGACTAAGTAAAATAAGGATGTGAGGCTTATACACAAAGCTTGAGATTTCTCCATCGTAAAATACTGAATCGTTGACTTTATCGACTGACCATGATATCGTTCATATGCTTAGTATACCGATCGACTGCTTTCATCCGTCTGCACTACATCAATAGTACGATGTTTGAATAGGTTGTGTGGGCTCTTTTCACCTACTTGGGAGTTTTATTCTGTCCTCAACGATTTATCAAAAGTTACTGGCACGAAAAGACCCCAAGATTGGTTACATGATACTAATTTATTAGATACAGCGATAGCTAAATGCTTAAGAGTTACTCTAAATCAATATGACGATGTCAATCCCATTGATATCAATCTCGATCTGAATATAGACAATAATTCAGAAAGATTAGAAAGATTCACACCACCAGATGTTTTGTGGGTATTAATTCAAACATGTGACTACCATATCCTTAGTTCATTAGAAAGCAATATCGAATTATCCTTGAAGATTACCAGGAAACTTACGCAAAGATACATCATCTTATTGGTACTCCTGAATAGGATTAGATACCCCACAAAAGGCGAAAGTGAAGTAAGTAGAGATTCAGGTAATTTTCAATTCTGGGCAAAACATCAAGCGATGATGTTTACTCAGAATTATTGGTTATTGAATCGATATCAAACATGTTCTGGAAGAAACAGTAAAATTAGTCTAGATGATATAAAACTAGTCATCTCCAAAGAGACTAAGAGACTGGATAGTTGTATAAGAAAAAGGAAAAGGAGTCTATCCAGCAATGAAGAAGCACACAGATGGCAAGAAAGAGAAAGTTGTATCTCAAATAGATCGTTGAGTAATAATCAGGAGGATATCGACGTAGACATTGATCGATATAACAAGAAATCCAAAAGGTTATAGATCCCCGATCTGGAGAAATTAGGTTCATAACCACAAGCACCAAATGTACTTCGAGAACCCTTTGTATAACTTGTAATCTTGCTGTGGTGAAATTGTCAGTAGTTGCAATTGTCATTGTACAAGAGATGTCCAAGGGCTCCTACTTCAGTACCTGATCAACTTACAGGCGTGCACGATATTGATTTTCCATGCGTACTAATATATACTATACTTGACATTAAGAACAGTACATACTACTTTAACCACCCACAGAACCCATGGCTTTCTTCAATCTTGATCTCAAGACATCGTCTCTATTTTGAGTGCCTGTAGTGATCCCGGTGACACCGCCACTCGAATGTATATTATCTTCATGGTGATCGCTTCTTTTCGAGTTCGAATTTCTTGATCCTACCCTGTTCATACTTGTACCTTTTCCATCCACAGGTGTTGATTTGACTGCAACCGCAACTGCTGGAGCGGGAGCTGCTTTAGCTTTTAAAGGGGAATTCGGTATATTCGTAGGCGTAATCTCACGTCCTCCTCCTGGTGTAGTCGCGGAAGAAGGTGGTACGATTATAGGTGGTTCTTCAATTGATTTGATCTTTGTTACTGTTTCGATCAATACCGCTCTTCTTGTCCATCTTCTACGTCTGGTGAACTACGATAGGAACATCGATATAAGCTTCGAGACTACTCCTTGATACTAAGGAGGAATGCTTACCTTTCCTAATCCACCTTTAGGCCCCATACCTTCCCATTTATTATCACCGTAAACCCAACCATCATTATCTGTTGCGTCATCTTTTTCAACGATAACTTCGCCAGGTAATGGTAATTGAACATTCACATTACTTGGTAAATCGTGATGATCATTAGTTGTATGATGTGAATCATCACTCGCTTGAGATGTTGTTCTTTGTCGGAAACTGAAATTACTTGTATCTGACGTTTTCCTTGGTGATGATCCAGCTTGATTATTTGCTGATGAAGATGATGAGGAAGAAGTAGCATTTGCAGCTACTGATGCAGTTCTAGCTTTCAATCTTTCTAATCCTTTTGTGAACGCTTGTTCTGCTATGGATTGTGCTCTTGCACCAGGTGATAGAGTATCTTCACCAGTAGCCGTTGGTGGTGAAGATCCAAATGTTGATATGAATGATGTTGGTCTACTTGATGCTCCACCTGAAGTAGTATTACCAGTGTTCTGCGGTTGATTAGGAACAGTAAATCCATGTTCATCATCATGATGTTGTGGTATGGTAGGTGAAGGAATAGTTTGATTTTGTTTTGCTGATCCTCCAGTAGTGGAAGTAAGGAGAGCGGCTGGACCTTGTTTGACTGTATGCCAATCATCGTCTAACCATTTCCAATTTGATGTTCTTTGAACTTTGGCTTTTGGATCGTTTACTGTTGGTTGAGGAACTATTATAGAAGTAGATTGAGGTAAAATGAAACTCTGAGGTGGTGAAACAGGTTGTAAGTGATTATCACACCAAGAAGGTCGTTCTTGTGGTAATAAAGCTGAAGTCCAGTCTAAACCCATCCACCATCTTTGATTTTCATGTAATTCAAATTTAAAGTAAATTGGCTGTTCGACCTTTTCCATTTTTCCCTCTTCATCATCGTCTGCTATAGCTGACTCAGAAAGGTTCGATTGAGATAAAGAAGACATTTTTGGTTTTAAAGAAAATGCTAGAGAGGGACGACGTGATGTAGTCCATTTTGATTTTACCCAACCTAAAGGTGAAAAATCTGTAACGGAAAATTTGTATGATGATTCGGGTGGTGATCCAAACGTAAATAAAAATGCTAACGCTAACGATCTTCTTATAAACAATGATTTCGATAATAAATTAACTATATGTGCTAAAGGTGGTGAAGGTAACAGCAATACTATTGTGCCTACCATCCCTAGTAAAGTTCGATAACCTATAACCTGACCCAACATGAGCCAAGTTACCCATATAACGATCAAACCTCTGACTAATCTTAAAGAACCAAGTTGACGAAATCTTTCATACGAGCTAGTGATTTTAGGTAAAGGTGAAGGTGGAAGAAGAGCATATATGGCGTTTATATCTGATAATGTTATAATCAAACTGTCGGATGTTGAAGGTTCTACAGAAGTATTCTTTGTCGGTTGTTTTGTTGAAGATTTCAGACGAAGAGTGGAAAGTGGTATGAAAGGTATGAATATCAGAGCTGGTAGTAGATATCTGTATTTGCAGGAGATTTTAATCAATATAAGTCTACCAAGGCAAGTAATGAGGTATTTGGATTGGCTCCGCGAAAGGGTTCTTACCTGAATGCATGACCTGAGGCAAGACATAATGACCACCAGGCTCCAATGACCATCCAGCTTTGTACCCTTCTGCCAGTTCTCCAAAATAAGATTTCTAGCAATACTTTAAAAAGAGCTATTGGTCTTGCAAAAAGGACGAGAAGACGAAGGCAGGGAGCAGGAAGTGAAGAGACTAAGTCAGAAGATTGGAGGATGACAGGCTGTGGATGTTCTGATGACCCCGCATGAGGTATCGAGGTAGTAGGTGCCATTGCTGATGGGCTATGTATTCTGAATCCCCATACCTATCGCTGATAGATTGATGCCTTGATAGACAAGTAAAGAAACGGAAACCCAGTTAATTCACCTTGGTCGGCGTCATAAACGACGTCAACGTCACCGAAGGTCTTTTTTACAAGATTAATCATAATTAATGCATATGCTCAAACGACCACCCATGTATCTCCTACCCGACTGCCGGAAGTGATCAACGGAATCAAATTGGTATGCATCTTGAATGATGCCCCGCTTATTCAGGAACGAAAACAAATCTATTAAAGATTTTTTTGAATTTGAGCATTTTCAAGCGGCAACAACAACAATAACATAAGAAAGCTCAATAATTATCAATGAATATATAGATCCCTCTACTTCCTCCAATATCGTAGGAACAACACTAGACCTTCTCACACAGCATGGCTATAAATAAAACAACAGTGAAGCAAAGTCAAGAGCATGATGGTTTGGTGTTAGATCCCAGTGAAGTGATGAAAGCCATGATGGCAGCTCAGAAAGGTAAAGGCAAGGAGGTGATTCCTGATAACGATGATCAAGAGACCAGTGAGGATGAGGGGTCGGAGTCTGGCTTTCAGGATGATGATGATGATGATGATGATGATGATGATGCAGAAGAAGAAGAAGGTAGTGCTGGAAGTCAAGATGAAGAGGATAAGGCCAAAATGTCGAATGACGCCCAAACAAAATCTCATCCTAAAAGAGCTAGAAGTATGGACAGTGAAGAAGAAGAGGAAGAAGAAGAAGAAGAAGAAGAAGATAGTGAAACAGATTCACCTCAACAACCTAGCAATATCGCATCTACCTCACGTATCAACTTACAATCACGAATAACGAACTCTAATAGTGGAAGGGCAACTCAGCAGAAGGTCAAAGTCGATCCATCAACTGCATTTTCGGCTGATCCTAAACCCTCGGAGGACACAACTTTCGCTTCTCTTGGATTATCACAACCGCTCATAAAAGCTCTATCATCTATAAGTATACTTAAACCTACCGAAATTCAATCCGCTTGTGTTGGTCCCATAATGTCAGGTAGGTCAATCGCGGGATCGAAATTCGCACAATCAGTAGAAATATTAGCTGACATTCAATGTTTAGGGAGAGATTGTATAGGAGGAGCTAAAACTGGTAGTGGTAAAACAATGGCATTCGCTTTACCTATAGTAGAAAGAATAGCGAGGGATCCATTCGGTATCTGGGCCGTTGTACTTACACCTACGAGGTAAGTAATTTATTCAGCTCGAATACATCTCACCAGATAGCTAAATTCTTTGCTTCGATCATTGCAGAGAATTAGCCTATCAATTATCTGAACAATTTTTAGTAGTTGGTAAACCATTAGGTTTGACGACGGCAACTATTGTAGGAGGAATGGACATGATGACTCAAGCACAGCAGCTGGAAGCTCGTCCACATATTATAGTAGCTACTCCAGGAAGATTATGCGACTTATTGAGAAGTGATGGAATGGGTCAGGGGAAATTGAGCAGAGTAAGGACTTTGGTAAGTCATCGATTTCATTTTCAAAAATGGTCACAATTTTCCCAAGCTCACAGATCATGTCAATTGATTGTAGGTGTTGGATGAAGCGGATAGACTTCTTACACCTACATTCGCTCCTGAATTAGGATACTTGTTTTCTCAGATACCGCCTAAACGTCAAACATGTCTATTCACCGCTACAGTCAGTGAAGCGATTGTGGAATTGGCTAATAAGCCGCCTCCGCCTGGGAAAGAAAAGCCATTCGTATACAGAGTAGAATCAGAGTAAGTTTATCTACATATTCAATATACACAGGTAGCGAAGCTCATCTTACCCATCTTTCACAGTACAATGACGGTATCGAAATTGAAACAAAAATACCTATTTATCCCATCACAAATCCGAGACCCATATCTACTTTATTTACTTCAACATCCACCTGAAGACATTGATATAGCATTGAGGGTTGATCCAAAGAAGGCACAAGAGGCAGAAGAGAAAGATCGACGCCATAATAAGAAGGGTCCAAAGAAGAGAATCAGAAAGAACATCATGGGCGATGAAGATGAAGATAATAACAAGAATATACCGTCAACGATAATATTCACACAAAGATGTGCTACAGCACATTTACTACATTTACTGTTGAATCAATTGGATATATCGAGTGTAGCATTGCATTCACATCTGACACAACCACAGAGACTTTTATCTTTATCGAAATTTAGATCCCAGCAAGTTAAAGTTTTAGTGACGACAGATGTTGGTTCGAGAGGTTTAGATATACCTGAAGTGTCGATGGTGATCAATTGGGATTGTCCGAGAAAATCAGATGATTATATACATAGAGTAGGTAGAACTGCAAGAGCAGGTAGAGGTGGTATTGCAGTTACAGTAATAACAGAAAAAGATATTGAATTAATCAAAATGATTGAAAATGATATTAAAACTAAATTAGAAGAACTGAATTTACCGGAAGAAACTGTTTTGGAAAGTTTGAATAAAGTTGCTTTAGCTAGAAGAATGGCTACTATGGTGAGCAAAACTAGTTCATTTTCCCATCTGATATAGTTCGACAGGCAGGCCCTCGATCCCTAGCCATTTTCTTGCGGATAGATGAATCGCTAACTTGGTGAAACAAATTTACAGGAAATGCATGATTCAGGATTCGGTGAACGACAAGCTATAAATAAAGCTAAAGCTGTGAAGAGAATGAAAAGGGATGCGGCTTCGAAAGCTTCGTGAAGATCCAATACGTCGATGGTGCTGGTTCTGGGCGAATAGTTAATTAGTTCTGTAGTGTTTGCTCGAAACGCTAACGCTTGTGGCGTTCCTTGACTATATGCATATATAGTACTTGATTTGTGAACAAAGTACAGCAAGACCGCAAATTTGCGATTGATCAAACCTTGAATCAGACTGGAACTCGTCGGCCTCTTTCCGGAAGTGTTATGCTACACTGGATGTTATAAGCTGTTTTACAACGCTAATGATCTGGAATCCGTAGTCACGGTCAAAATTGAGTTACTTGCAATACATAATCCAAGGAAG
Source organism: Kwoniella dendrophila CBS 6074 (assembly GCF_036810415.1). Classification (NCBI taxonomy): domain Eukaryota; kingdom Fungi; phylum Basidiomycota; class Tremellomycetes; order Tremellales; family Cryptococcaceae; genus Kwoniella; species Kwoniella dendrophila. The sequence continues at coordinate 1,055,838 of NC_089480.1, forward strand.
CGCTCTACTGGTGATAATACAACAGCGGATACAGCAATACTCTGCAAACGGCTGGAAAGTTTAATAAGCTTGATAACGGATGAGATCTAGCTTACAATAGGAATGCATCGTGATCATGCATATGAACTATGCATGTGGACAATGTAGAGAACCCGTCGTTACAACTCAAGGTTGGCTTTACAGTTAATCTATAACGAGTTTTTGTGGCAATCTAACCGAATGTTATGTATTTCACTACTTCTAAAACAGATGCAAATTTTTCAAGAGATTATGGAACAACATTATGTTTGAGGATTGATGACTTGAAGATAAATTCTAAATTTTGAATTGATCATGATTCCCCACCCGATGAATCTATCAAGATAACCGCTTTCTTCTCAATTGTACTGCTATCCTTTTCTGAATATTTGTTGAGACATTGACAAGTTTCCTTTGTTTCGGTATTTTGACTGGTGAATTGATCATTCTCAAGATGATCATGTTTTGAGTGTGGCTGAGTGACTGGGGCAGAGGAGTCACCAAGGTAGGTTATAAAATCATGGGTCAAGGTGAAGAGTAGTATGCCTATAGCTATTCCAACTGGAAGAGGTTATGTCAGTGATCGGGTTTCAAGGAGCGAGTCGATTTCTGATCAACAATTAACAGAACGGTCATTGTGTGTGTGGAAGGGAGGTAAGGGGTAACAAAAAATCAATCGAAACTTACTAGCTAATATCAATAGATCCCATACTCTCCTTCTTGTAGTAAAATCCTCCTCAAGCTGTGCTAACAGATCTGATAGGAGTTCGGACGACCTGATATAGTATTTATTTGTTGTCAGGGGCATCGTTGAAGAGGTTGAGAAGAATGATTGCTTATAAGGTATAGGAATAGGTGACATGTTAAGAAACAATTTAACAACAACAATTCCTGATTTGTTTTTGAAAACGGCTTTGCTTTTCTGTTACTGTACCGTACGAAATGTGCACTTTTACAATCTTGAGGGCGAAAGTCAGTCTTCCAAATTAGTGATCAATTTATATTCATTACCGATTTCATATCGGAGCATTCTACATGCCCTGCCACAATTTGTTATACCATCTCAATATGAATATCTGTACAAAGGAGTTCCTTCCTTAGCTAGAATCACTCGATCCGAAAGCTGAAAGGCAGGGGGGAATGGCTTTCCCCGTCTCCGTGAAAAACCACGATCAAATTCCTCTAAATGACTTCTTTCCAATGTTATTCTAGTCATTCGCACTTTTTGGAGAACAATGGACTTGCGATTTTAACCGCCAACATCGAAGCAGTGGATTTCTTGGCAAAGTTTGGCTACATCATTGGACTCAGATACTTGAACATGTCACTGAAGAGGCGACTTGACCACAGCTTTTCGAAACCAAGGCAAGCGATTTTGTGTTCACATGGTGCTTCCACTGGCATAACAAAGTGTTTCACGGACATTCCGCAGTCAGGAAACAGAATCAGCTCACAAATGATCATAATTAATCGAGGTTCACCTTTCAAATATGATGAGTGGCAGAGACCCCTTTGTTCCCGTTAGTCGTGATGTGTATCGATGAATACACTGCTCATACCTTTACTGACTCAGGCAAGGTTTTATCCCTAACGTAGCTTTTATCATTCCGTTTGCGACCCAGCAAAGGATTTCAAAGGAAATCGACTTCTTTGTTGGGCGAAGGGATTCAATGTTTGGGTCCTTTACAGCTTTAAGGTTACTCCGACCGAACCTACATCGGTTCAAAAACATGTGATCCGCCTTTGTTGTTTTTGGCGCTCATGATAGTATCCTTTCTGAACAATCTACTCGGGATTCTGCATGTCAGGTAAGGTTATCAGTGATAAGTATGTTATATCGACCTCAAATTGAAGGAACAGCTGCGCACTGCGTACTGACTGAGAAATAATAATACATAATCTCCGTTGCACACCCGCCACAAGTCAAGGTGATCCCGTACGTGTGGTGCAAATAACTTCCGCCGGACTATGTTCGGTTTTTCCTTTCTCTCTGTTAAATCAGAACGCATATATATAAGTTGAAGAAATGAAAAATGAGAATTGCATGACCAAGTAGATATCAAAACAACAAGCGTTACAGCTTCCTTCGAAGAGGATAGATACATATGATATGAAGAGTGATCAACGTGTGTAAGATATCAATACCGGAATACCGGGCTTGATGAGGAGATCTCGGTCAAAATTACAGTCTTCTACAGCTAGGATTAAGGCACCAGCACGACATGCGTTTTTTCAGCCAAAACTCATTCACTCAACATGTTACTTCCAATCTCTGATTGTTGAGATTATATACCATTGATTTATGTTTAGAAGTTCTCTTCGTCTTGTAAAACTACCTCATATCACTACAAAGTATAGCAAAATGGCTTCCAGTCAATTAGAACCAAATGAAAAAGGTGTGTTCACAGCTCAAGGAAGATAAGCTGAGCTTGGTACAGGATAAAATCGCTAAATCAATTTACTCAAATCTCTAGTCCTTATCGGATGTATCGGTGGATCAGGTTTATATCACCTCGACAACTTGACTTTCGTGTGAGTGTTTGGTTCAGTCAGTTGACGAAAGATATGATTGAACATCCTTGTGGACTTCAGTCAAAGAAAACGGGGTGAACCAAAATAGCTGAAGGAATTTTTAACTTGAATAGTAAAAAACTTGATATCACAACGCCATGGGGAAAACCATCATCACCAATAACGATATCATCATTACCTTCAGGAGATTTAATTGCATTCATTTCAAGACATGGACCTAATCATACAATCACACCCACTGAAGTACCTGGTAGAGCTAATATAGCAGCATTAAAACATATTGGTGTAGAAGCTATTGTAGCATTTTCTGCAGTTGGTTCATTACGAGAAGAAATTGCTCCAGGACATTTCATCATTCCAGATCAAATTATTGATAGAACAAAAGGTATTAGAGAAGATACTTTCTTTAGAGGTGAAGGTGTTGTAGTGCATTCAATGTTCGGTGAACCATTCTCCAAAAAATTATCAGAATTCATTGCTCCAAGAGTTCAAAAGATCCTTAGTCAACAAGATGGCGAAGAAGTCAAAGTACATACGGGTAAAACTGTTGTCTGCATGGAAGGTCAGTGCATTCTCCCTGATATCTTCACCTCACTCTTCGCAATCTATCATCATTTCGTGTAATGTATATTTCCAATTATACTTCAAACAACTAAATTCGCTATTCATCTACAGGTCCTGCTTTCTCTACTCGAGCCGAATCACTCATGTACAGACAATGGGGTGGTGATATCATCAACATGTCTGTTATTCCTGAAGCTAAACTTGCTAGAGAATGTGAACTTGAGTGAGTAATCCACCCTTTGAACTTTCGTTTATAATGGTTTTAGATCTCAACTAAACTGAATCATGTCTAGCTACACTCTTATCTGTACCTCAACTGATTTCGATGCTTGGCGAGTCGGAGAAGCTCCAGTAACAGTAGAGGAAGTTATCAAAACCCTTCATACCAACGCTGGTAATTCCAGAGCTGTTGCTGCTGGACTTTTACAAGATGTTCACAATGTCGTAGCTGAAGGGAAAGAATTAAACGAAATCAAAGGTTCAATGAAATACGCTTGTATCACTAGAGTTGAGGTGAGTTGCGATTGACTCATTCTACCATCATCTTCCCGTTCTCCTTTTGCATGAGATACAGCTATCCTTCTCGTCTCTTAATTACCACTTGGCTAAGTGCACCATTGCAATTTATATGGGATTGCGCCTTCCCATCGATTTGGTTCCTCTTTTCCCCAATTATGCCTTTCCTTACATCCATACCTACCGTTGATACTGTTGCTCTACTACCCACATAGGACATGAAGCGGAAATTGTTTACTAACAACGATGAATTCGCTTTACTTCAGTCTCAATCCGAAGCTGCCAGAAAGAAGTTCTCCTATATTTTACCATACTTCTCTTAATTGAGCATAAAAATAGAATTACATGTAGAAATGTAAATAGAAAAAGACGGATAATCGGACTTAGTCGTTTAGACCAATGCATAGATTACTTAATCTCAACTTGCAGCTACACTTGTGGTCTCATCAGCTACGAATATTCACGTAAGACTCAACTAATATTCTCGGTTCTTCAAATAAAACATACAGTGAAATAATTTCCCTTGTTCATAGGGTGTTGTACACCCTATTAACGTTTCTTCTAGTCTGGTGCTAAGCGATATCCGTTATCTGGAATGTAGGTGCAGCCCGGCATAAAGCTATAGCCTTCCGCTTTGCTTATCAAAATGTCATGACCAGTAAGAGTACAAACACAACTGTATAGGGTAGCTCACCTTTATCTGCAATTTATTGATTACGCTGCAATACTGCCAATGAAGAAGATAGTTTTTTCACATTCACTTACTAGCGAAAACGAACCGTGTGACATCACAAACAAGAAGATGAATATGTCTAAGATGATCCCCTCTTGTCAAGCAGAACAAGTCATGGCTCAAACACTTAGGCGTTGGCGGTCAACGGTAGGGAGGTATCTCTGCGCGTATTCCAAAATCATGTGTTGCTCATTCGATACTGCGTACCTTTTGTATCGCTTGATGTCTTGCATCTACACAAATCACATTCCTCAGCATGAGATTTTTGGTATCACAAGCATATGTTTTTAGATGTGTAGCTTTCCTATACCTCAAACAACCTTCCTTTAACGCGTTACGATCCGCCACTTCGGCGTTTCAGTCGGGAATTACTGATACAATCATTCATTGCCGATCGCACTTGAAAGGTTTGTTTGTCATACGTTAACCTTCATTCACCTTGCTTTCTTCCTCTTTCTTTCTGTTTCTTTCTCTTCATATCGCTATTATATATTTCTCTACAGTCGACGTCAGTCTGGGTTCTGGAACACAATTCAATAGATCAAAAAGCTGAGAGAGCACTAAAAGCGTTGACGAAAGTAACAAAAGTCTGGACACCTCTCAAAACCTCATTTTATCCCATTTTTCAACCTTTTTCTCCTTCTTTATATAGGTTAGTATACTGTTAGATGGTATTTTATCGGATAGGAGCATCTTATTAGCATATTTGTTATTCATTCTTTCATCCCCCAACATCAATACTTCATTATCATTACGATCACTTAGTGTTGCAGCGGTTACTTTTTCGGTGATATTGTCTAATAAGACATTCGATCCGGGTTCATATAAGATTGTTTATGCACATAAACTATTCTTCTGTTCATACATAACATCGTCCTATATCGTTTACGAGGAATCACTTACCCTTGCAGCGTAGAAGCAAAGTAAAATAAAATAATTAGTTATTTGGATTGATTGACCTCTATACTAGAAGAAATAGAACCCAACATAATGTCTTACCAAAATTATCCCTATCAACAACAACAACAACAAGGAGGAGGGTATTATCCTCCTCCACCGCAACATGACCCTTTTCGAGCTTATTATGCAGATCGATTGAGACAATTAACGTTCAATTCTCGTCCTATTATCCAAGATTTATCAATGATGGCTGGACAACAACGCGATCAAAATAATTGGGAAGGAATGAATACCGTTGTTCAAGAAATTGAAGAGGCTACACTTAGGGTAGGTTTGCACTTCGAGTCTTCTGCTTTCGTCAACCAGAGTTGTAGCTCCAGAGAATCGATGTTCCTATCGATATGTATATGGGGAAAGCACATAATTCAACTCTATAGCTTGACGAAGTTGTGCAACAATGTTATAATGAATAAAGTACTGATGATTCCTTTTTTAACCACTGCATCGTGATTCTATCTTTTTATAGGCACTACCAACTCAAAAGTTACCTTTACTGTATTTAATCGATTCGATCTCCAAGAATATTGGTCCCCCATATACAACACATCTACTTCCACCTATAATACCAAGGTTGTACTTGAGGACTTACAGGGAAGTTGATGGAGTTACGAAATCAAAAATGGAAGAAATGATCAATTTATGGAGAACTGGTGGGCCAAATAGAAGTGAATTGTATGGTCCTGGTGTTAGAGAACAAATTGAAAGAGATATTTTCGGTTCTTCATATAATGGAATACCTCCAAGAGGAGCAGCTGCTGGAGGTTTACCACCACCAGGTGAAGTGATTGGAGGAGGTGGAGGATTTCCAAGTCTACAACAAGTAAAAAATACTGTTCAAGGTGCATTAGACAAAAAACAAAGAGAAGCCGCATCAAAAGCATGGGATATGGCTACAGGTCAACAAGTTAATGCGTTAACTGGTATCCTAAACTTACTAAATTCAACTAATGTTTCACCACAAGAGTTGGTTCAGATAATGGAACAAGTCAAATCTTTAGGTTTAGCTCCAGGTACTTCGATACCTAAAGCACAACCTACTCAACAATCTATCATTCCTTCTCAGCCGCAACCGAGAATTCAACCGGGATATAATGGTATCCCACAAACTCAACCACCTTCAACTCCAAATTGGGGCAATCAACCTCAACCAATCATTCCACCTAATCCTTCCCTACCTCCTCAGCCTTACTTAAATGCTCGACCACCTTTCGCTCCTAATCTTCCTACTCCTCCTCAAGCTAATCTCGCTACTCCTATACCAGGTTCAACAACACCTATTCCAATTTCTAACCCTGTTGTAGCTCCTGCAATCCAGATTCCTGCTATTGCCAATTTACCTATCGATGTATCGAAAATTCTTAGTAGTCTCAACAAATCAGGTGTAGTAAGTCAATCAAGAACACCTGAACCCCAAGTCACACCTTCAACACCACAACTACCCCAAAAATCTAATTTAGAGAGTTATGAGGATATCATAATCAATATGAACATTACTTTGCAAAACATTGATCTGAACGTGTGAGTAATCCTATTATCTCTAACAATCACTGTTAAAATCGATATCCATTCACTCTGATCACTAACAACGAGTTAAACAGTCCGAATAAGTTGTCCTTTGAACATTTACCTCATAGATGTAAACAATGTGGAATGAGATTTGCAAGTGATGACCAAAAATTCCAAGCTCATATGGATTGGCATTTCAGACGTAATAGGAAAGAACGTGAATCTGCTGGTAGAGGAGCGCACAGACGATGGTTACCAAGAGCAGAGGTAAGTATTATTTACGCAAAAAGCGGTTATGACATGTCAACCTAACAGATGATGTCTGCCATAGGAATGGATAAATGATACATATTCGTCGAATGAAGCTGGGCCGTCTACAAGTACTTTACCCGGATCTCCTGGTAAAACCGGTGGTGCAACAACGATATCTGCTGAAAGAATGTTACAACTGAAACAAAAATGGGCAAAAGTACCTCAAGATACTAGAAAAGCAACATCAGTGTGTCCGGTCTGTAAGGAATCTTTCGTAAAAGAATGGTCTGAAGACGAGGAAGAGTGGATCTGGAAAAATGCTTTGAATATCAATGGTACCGTAAGTCAACTGAACTTTCTGCTTAATTCTTTTATGCATGAATTAGTTTACTAATGCTTTTATTGGTTGTTCACAATTGGATAGTTCTATCATGCAACTTGCAGAGCAGAACAACTATCTGCAATGAGAAGATTGAAAGGCTCTGATCCAAATAAGAGATCTACAAGTGGTAGTCCAAGGCTTACACCTCAGCCGTCTGATCAAACTCAACCATTATCACATCAAACACAGGTGAAAACTGAACCAAGCGATAATAATACATTATCTGTACCTCAACCCACAATCCAGGTTAAATCTGAACCTGCCGATCAAACGTCAACTCCAATTAGTGCATCACCAAAAAGTCAATCGAAGAGAAAAGCGGAAGAGGAGGAAAATGTACAACGATCGGGAGATGGCTCAGAAAGTAAAAGAGTGAAAGTTGAACCTAATTCTGGAGATGCTATCGATAATGTAATGGGACAAGTCGATCAAGTGATGTTAGATGCACCTAATCATAACGAAAATGATGAACGTAGTAGCAAAATACCTGATCCAATTGATCAAGCAACAAATGAGGAAATCAATTCAACTCAACCCGAAAACCAAATACCAGTTGTACCTAATGAGAATGCTCAAATCCTGTCCGATAACGCTATCAAGATTGATGAAGGATCACACGGCACAGGTGACACTGATCGAGTTTTTGGTATCGTCAACAAGGAAGAAAGTCAGAATGAGCCTTTCCAAACAGGCGAGAACGGAACAGCCGTCACTAAGGATATAATTGGTAGTAGTGAAGCACAAGAATCCACCAAAGATCAACTCATCGACACTGATATTTCTCTTCAACCTTCATCGGATGCTTTAGGTGAGGCTGCACAAGATGTGCTAGAAGTACAACCCTCGACAACAGTGATAACAGAACAGCCTGTTGCAGTAACGTCGGATGAAGCAGTTTAAGGGTGAAGTTGGGGCATATGTATCCAATATATCTATATCTGTATGGCAATCGTATCATACATCAAGCATTATTTAGTCCATCTGTAGTGTCCATCTAGCATTATGCATTCGTAGTATTTATCGACGCCGGAAAAGGCAGCATGATGAATGCATTTAAACAGATTTGATTATTCAGTGAGGTACGGTGAGACGATGAATGCGCCACGAAGAGGATTGATCTTACTGAATTGACGCTGGTGCATCATTTGTATGTCGCCGGTATCCGATTCCAAGTCATCGTCACTTTTGGCTGCTCTTACAATCTTCTCCTTTCATCTTTTGTTTCTTCCACCTCTATTGATACCTGAACTTCTCTTGCTTGTTGTATATAAATCGACGTCAACCAGCAGTAGAAGCTCGATTACGCTGTAAGGATGCGTTTCACTTCAATATTGGCATTTGCCGCTTCTCCTTTCTTACCTCTAGTACTCTCAAAATCATATCAAGCTCAAGAACCATTACAAGTCTATCTATATCCTACACCATCTCAACCTTCACTTTCATCTCATCAACAACAAAATGATGTACCTACATTATCAGCATCGCAAGCTAAAGCAGTTTTATCACATCATTTAGGTGAACCATTAAATGATTTTGATGAAATTCCAAATGATGAGAATATGTGGTCTCACCTACTTCATTTATGGAATAATGAACAAGGCCAACAAGGTAAACCTAAAGTTGTTGTAATCAACGGTGGTGTTTCACCTCAAGGTAAGTTCAGTCTCACCTCAAAGTGCTCAAATCTAAAGGGGATATACAGTACTTGCAAATATATCAGCAGGAACGGATATTTGGCTGTCGAACATGTTTTGATGAGCTAATTGGTTATTCTTTACCATATATAGACGTCTTACCAACCACTTTACCCCATCAGCCCGCTTTTTACATGAAAGATGATATCACTACTAATAACTTACTTTCACCTTATGTCCAACAAGCTAAGAATCTACTTGATAATATCCTAAGTGAATTACCTGATGTTGTTAAAGGCTTCAAAGACGTTTTCGAAATGGCAGGTACAAGTGAGTTAAATGTTTCTTCTATCGCTTTCATTTTCTGCGATCCTATGATATTCATAAGAGGGTATCTTGCCTCCTTGATACTATCACTCCCGAAAATAACACTTCCCACCTTTGCGATCGCAATAACCAGCTCAAACATGATGTAATATGCAAAACTGACAATTATCATTCTTTTCACTATAGAAGCAGCTTCAGTCTTAGGTCACGAACTTTCTTGCCTTACAGCTTTAGCCGATTCTATACCATGGATCAACAACAATCAAGGTTCATATCCTTGGGAATCAATCACCATCTCAGGTTTGAAAGATGTCAGAAAAGGTGATGAAGTTTGGGAAAATGGTAGATTAGGTCTTAAAGCTGGACTTGAATCTGTGAGTGTAGTCATCAAATTTCACCAAAAAATAGATGTCATCTTATCTCTCGTCAGCAGGCTGGATGCTCATTGTACATTGTATATATGTTTACTAATTAACGTGTAATTTATAGATGACCCAACCAAATTCACCACCATTGCTCTTGATTATCAGACCATCTACTTCATCGACACACCTTACTTCAAGAGCTTTACCTATAACTCTTCAAGCTAGAGCTAACAATACAAACTTAGCTGAAACATGTTACTCTTCAAACGAAACTTGTTCCGAATCGACTTCATGTAATGGTAGAGGTATATGTTCATTAAAAGGTAAAAATAGTCAAGGTGAATGTTGGGGATGTAAATGTAGAAGTGGTTTTGCTGGTGTAGAATGTCAAAAAGACGATTATTCTGTGTAAGTCAGATTTTCTTGAGTGCACATCTATCATGTCTCTCTTCACAACGACCTTGATTTTTGAGATGCCTCAGCATTTCTTCGAATCCGCAATACTAAGCTAACATCACATCCTCTTCGATTACTTAGACCATTCATCATTTTGATCTTCTCCACTTTGCTCCTCATCGCAGTTGCTATGGGATCTATCGGACTTTTATACACAGTCGGTGAAACCAAATTACCATCTACTTTAACCCTTGCCGTTGGGGGTGGAGCAATGAAGAGAGATTAAATTGTTGGCCAAACAACCACTATAATATAGAAACACCGATATGAGGTGGTAGTGTTCGGGGAACACTTTGATGTAGTGCTTCGTAATTTGCATGCAACACGCAAAAATCTTTGTTACCTCAGCCCTTTTATATCGCGGGAAAGCACTAAGTGGTATTCGCTATTGTAGGCATGATGGGTCTATAGGGGATGCAAGTGTTGATATATGCAATACAACAAAGAGATATATTGTACAAAGTATTTGGTTTTTTGATATTCCTTTAACGACATGTTTACCTGTAACTTAAGAAAAAATCTTTGGCTCAATCACATGTTATCGCTCTTTTGCGCTTTAAGTACTTCATTTTCCCTTCTTAATTCTTTGATAACAGCCTTGAGGGGAAAAATGAGGAAAGTCATGTCAGTATGGTCGATTGCAGGTTTACCGTTTAGAATAACACGTAACCGACCTACAGCTAAAGTATCAGGATTTGCACCTTGTTCAATCATACTGACACATATCGATAAAGTGTTTTTATCTAAACCTATATTGGTCAAGATATTATATCAGTCAATGATTCGTGGTATACTGTACAGTGTACTTGTGATCCAACAGAACCACCATTCACCTGTTTGTAATAATTGTGAAAGGTCGTGTAAAGCTATTGGGATTTCAACAGATGAGCCAGAACGCAGTCAGTCAACCATGGATAATGCTCACAGAGTTTATCTTGTGGAAGAAGAGGAACCGAGCGACTTACAGTCTATCGTCTCTCTTGCATTCTGCAATCTAGCTTCATCATCTTTACTGGAAGACATCATGTATCTCTCCCTGTTTAGCCATCCAGCAGAGCGATCACTAGGGTAGAAAGCAGAATCTCATATATACATATATATATATTTTTACTGTATTCATTTTCATCTGCAGCAGGGACGCGATAACATTGAATGTGTGAGCGGCGATTGCCGAAGTCGCGTCGTTGAGATGTCATAATCAATTAAGCATTTCCCACATCTTATACTCTTGCAGTAAACGTCATAATAATTTGCTTCTTTACTTTTCTTAAACTCGTCTTGCTAAAATATACAGCAGAATTTGATAAACACATGATGACTCCAAGGTCTCATACCCTCCTGATATCGTTCCTTCTCACAGCGATCGGCATATCTGCACAAGAATTGTCTTGTTCTTCCGCCAACTTCGACCCATGTTCTGTGCCGTCTCCAGGAGGTTTATTCGTTTTTAGACAACGATTCGAACCTGATGTAGGAAGTGATTATGGTTCTTGGGGTATAGATGAACTGGAAGTCTTGGAGTAAATCCCTTTTTATTTGTTCCTCATTGATATTTCAGCGAAATCCATGAGGGTTGAGCAATTTAAGCTGATTTTTATGCGTCATATCCATCACTTGAAATAGCTGTACAACCCAAAAAACCCAGAATTCCACATCGTATGCTCCAACATATACACATGAAGAGATAGGTTCTTATTGCTTGAAATCAACTTTATTTGGAGGGGAAAAGGGTTATAATGCTGCAGAAGGCGAATGGGCACAAAGTGAAGTTGGTGAAGGTGTTGAAGAAGTATGGGAAAGAACGGTAAGTTCAGCTGGCAGGCCTGGTTCATCCTTGACAGTCGCAGCTGATCATGTCTTCTTTTGTTCGTAGTGGAACACTGCAGGAAGGTTTATCTCTACATTTGATCATAAATGCTACAGTAAAGCTCCAGCTGGTGCAGGTGTAAGTCAGCTGCTGAAAAGCTGATGCCTAGATCTAAAGGCTAATCAAAGAGTAACATGATTACAGGTAGCGGAATTCTTTGTAACACTTAGTAAACTGCATAAAACGTTTACCACTGCTCAACTGCTTTCTGATGCTGATGTAAGTAGCTATCTAAAGAGTGATATCGAAGAAGATATACTTATCTTGGCTGTCATTGGAAACAGATAACGCCGTCCGACGACACCACCTATTCTTTAAGGGAATTGACGGAAGCTTTATCAACGGGGAATTATAAACCTATCGTACGTTTTCAGCTGTCTAGTCTGTTGTCGCGTTTAACGATCTTGGGAAAACTCAGCTAATAGTGATGATCAGGTGGAATGTGATAATTCAACTTTATCATCGATACTCTGGCCTTTGAACGTGAAAGGCAAATTCGATTCTGGATCGTTTGGAGCTGCAAGTGCATTTGATAGAACATCAAATTGTCCTTCAGAGGGAATAATGTATGTACAATCTTAGATCCCTGCTGTACTTTCACGAACTTTTGACCTTTTGTTGTGAGAGGTGATGATAGAATATAAGCTGAACACTATTTTTTCCTTTTCGTATATAGTTACCCTCCGTCCACAACTTTAGTAAAATCAACAAAATCAGCAGACGATGAAGAATGGGCACATCTACGTAGACCACCACCCAGACCTATAACACTATCACATGATGAAACAAGAATGTATTATAGACAAGAGACAGCAAGAGAAGATCCTGTAAGTAAATTAGGTTTGAGGAAAGAACATGATGAAGATAAAGATGAATACAATCAAGAAAGAGCTGAGAGACAGTATTGGAGAGATGAGTTATAATGGAGGAGCAGATAATCAAATTCATATTAAATGGAGAGTAAACAGGCTTGAGAACCTTGGACGGCAGATATATATAATAGAAAATATCGCTTAGAACATGCCTTCATATGTGGAACTAAAAAAAGTAAATAGAGGTAAACAGGAGGAGGTTCATGTATACTACAATGCAAATTACGAAAGCCAATCCCCGCCCTAGAAACCCTATAGTCAATCAAGTAGTTCTGTGCGGCGTTTGATGTCATAAAAGAGGTTTCACCTACAGTAACTTGCATCGCTTGACCTGTGACAAAACTTGCGTCTTCCGAGACAAGGAATCTGTTCATGAGATAAGTATCATACCATTTTTCGCTGAGATCCTTCGAAGAACTCACGCTACCATGGAAGCTATATCTTCTGTTGTCGCATTTCTTCCAAGAGGATTCAAGCTAGCTCTCTACGGAAATGGATATCGACACTTTGATTAGTAAAAATGATGTCCAATTACGAAATTTTGCCTACCAAGATTTTTATCCGGCTATTAAATGAATAAACAGCTCACTATTTCAGTGTATTCACCTTTTGTCGTACCTTTGATTTCAGAAATTTCACAATCGATTTTTTCCCACATTTCAGTTTCAACAACAGTTGGACAATATACATTGGCTGTTATACCATATTTACCTAGCTCCAAAGCTGCACCTTGATTTATTGCTCTTACAGCAAATTTGCTATTCCCATGTAATAACGTTTCAGCTTTAACTTAGATCCGAAAATGTAGTGGCACAGTTGAGCTTACGATGCACAATAAGCTGACATGTTTGGACCAGTCCTTAGCTGGCATTGATATATGTCAGCCTACTATAATAACCTATGGCCTTGAATTATTTTTCATGCTTACCCCAGACATAGAACAAGCACCAATTAATCTTCCTCCATCACCTTGCTTAATCATTTGTTTGGCAGCAGCTTGATAACATAGAAATACACCTTTAACATTCACTTGATAAACCTTATCTAAGGTATCACATGATAATTCCAGAAATGGTGTCACAGGCGCAATCCCAGCATTTGCTACCATTACTGAACCGAAGAAAAGTCAGGACGAAATACGATTTGCATGAGAAAATAGTCAACTTACCATCGACTCTACCTAGATTCTCGACTGTCTTATCAATCATCTTATAAACATCTTTCTCATTGCTCACATCCACTTGAACAATCATAGATGTTACTCCTTTATCTCGAATCTCGCTACCTACTTTCTCCAATAAATGTTGAGAAGAAGGTAAATCTGCTAAACATATGTTATAACCTTCTTCAGCTAGACGTAGGGCTATCGATCTTCCTATACCTTGGGCTGAGCCTGTTACTATGGCTACCTTCTTCGTTGGACTACTGGCGGATATCATATTGATAATGGTTTACTATGAGCGTAATATAATTGTCAAGTCCTGCTTGAACAGATAATTTGCATTTCATCCGATTGAAGGGGGGGTCTATCAGTCGACCAGGTATATCAAGACAATGCTAGAAGGTAGATAGATACTCAAGAATTACTATTTTGATGCATAACCATATTTCACGTTATCTGTCTTCACTTGATCTCATCGCTCATATGCGATTCTTCTATACTCTATACGCCGGTGTTTATACTGTACTCCGCCACTTTATGTACTTGCCTACATACATCGGGCTAATTCATTTTTTGTAACCGATAAAGATAAACCCACTCTACGCATCCCCCCGCTCTTTCTTCACACCTTTATCCGTTGCTCCGTTGCCTTCGACGATTAAAGCTATAATCCTATTAGCAAGTGAAATCGATTTATTATTACCTCTGAGAAGATCATCATACACTAGACAAGGCTCTGAGATCCGTCCGCCGATCGTTAGGCCGGTTTCAATCAGGTTGGAAAGAAGGACGAAATTGCGTTCGATAAGAAGAATTTTGGGAAAGAAAGGGACATGCCCGCTGTTACAGCTTGTTTGGCATGTAGAGCTTTAAAGGTAAGTCCTGTGAATTCGTACAGTATCTCGCAATCAAGAGCAGGTATCAGAAGCTCCATGCACGCATGGATACTAATCGACCTGAAAATTTTTGCGTCCGATATAGGCTAAATGCCGGAGAGAAGATGTCACCGAAAGCTGTTTGAGATGTTCAAGGCTGGAAATCCCATGCGAGACTGTACCAAGGAAGGTGAGTTGCATGTGACAGATCCGTGACATAACTCAAGAGAAACGTTCGTATACAGCTGGGTAGGAGGTTAGGCTCAAAAAAGTATGTTCATGTGATTTGGGGAATATCCAATTCGCAACAAACTACTAAAAGGTCCTTAATTTATAGTCGCCCAAAATCGATATCTGGATCAACTTCATCTCCGCCCTCACACGACACACCTTCATCATCGGTCAAACGACCTCGACTCAGTGTCAAATCACCGACTCCCACATCGAATCGCCATGAGATGTATCGTGAATATGGTGACGAAACGCCCAGAGAAGGGTGTACTAGACAACCTACACCTTTGTCGACTCATCAACACCGACATCAAGGTGATCATTTAGGAGGATCATCATCTTCACAACCATTCTCGAATATGTTAAATGTTTTAGCAAAAGTTGCAGATGAAATGCCACCTAATCAAGTTCCACCAACTTCGGTTGAACACGAGAATAATCCATATTCCTCACCTGAAACATCGATGTCAATATCAATGTCGAATCCTTCGCCATATACTACAACGTTTGATAAGAAAAAATTCCTCAATATGTATAGACAAGCTTCAAGATCGCTGGATCCAGATCCATACATGGGTATGGCTGTGTTAGAACAAGGATTAGACGAGTTGTTATATATCGATCCTGAAGAAAGACAGACTAGAATTTTACCAGGTGAAGAAATCGTTTATTCTAGAGTTGATCAACCAAGAAGGGATTTATTGGATGAATGGGATGTCTTGACTGTTGGATTACTGAGTGAAGACGAGGTCAATGATCTCCTGGAAGTGTGAGTAATTGCTTGGTAAATGTGAAATATACGATAAAATATCAGACTAACCCTTCGTCAGGTATTGGGAACGATGTAACCCTATTATCAAATTGCTTGACCCTTCCATATACACTTTGAATTATATTCGGGCGACATCATGTACTCTCTTAGCAACAATTCTACAAGTTTCCGCTCAGTGTTTACCGGTTTCCAGGCATTCCTCATCTCTTGTGGCGAGGTTAGATCAACATCTAGAGCACCTATTCAAGGAAATACTGAAAAGAGGACTGCAATCGTTAGAAATATGTCAGGCACTTGTCATATGTTCTACCTACATGCAGGCTAGTAAACAGCATCAGTAAGTGTACACGATCTCTCAACAGATCGTCAAACCAAGTCTAACCTATTCTTTGGCTTTAGGACATGGCAATTCATATCTCAAGCCATAAGCATGGCTATTGAGTTACGGCTGGACGTCAACGCTTCACCGGCATGGCATACCACCGAGCCAATGCACTTGCATCTGCGGCCTCATGTGAAAAGAAGGAATATTCAGAGATTTTGGATGTGCCTATCTGAATGGGATAAAAGGTGAGTCACCGCATCATCAGAGATACAGGTTAGGAGGCAACTGATCTGCTTACTTGGGACCAACAGACTCGCATTCATACGAGGACGGAGACCTGTACTTCGAGACACGATGTTGACATCTTCAACTTCATTGCGGAGTTGGTGGTCTGAACCTGGTGCCATAGATTGTGATGTCATGACATGTGCTACTATCAGTTTGAGAGGTCCCATTGTGAGTATTTATGCGTTGGCTATGACCCGGTCAAATTACTGACAATCGTTATCTGATATAGGGTACTGTGCAGAGGAACGTTCAACGCGCTTTAGCTACAGACAGACTGATATCTTTTGAAGACCGTGAGTTTCCTACAAAGTGGAATTGAGGACGATATTGTCACTCTGTCTGATTATGTCCCCAAAGATCTTGCAATAGTCGATGGAGAGATGGAGACCTGGAGATTAGAATGGTATTCGCGTCTAACCCGCGGTAAGTCAGATAAAAACCAAAGCGAGACCCAATTGACTAACCTCAGCAAAACCTAGAGGATCAGCATCGTATTGAGCATGATATCAGGGCATCAAGATTCGTACTCCTGATGACGCCTTATGATAACCGATTGGGCAATGAAGGAATGCCTGCCATTGCTAGAGATGAATGCCTCATTGCAGCTTTAGATGTTTGTAAAACTGCTATACCGCTACTTGGTGGACGAGAATTAGCATTACCAGTACACAACGTCACAGCTGCAAGGTATGTGATCTTCCCCAGACGATCTTGGCAAAATTTCCTATGCTAACCGGGAGGCCTTAAAGGTTGTACTTATTAGGGTATACTTCATTATGTGCGTTAAGGATCATGGATGTCATATCACGATCGCGAGACGAAAATCGACCTAATATGGAAGAAGAATTATTTCACTTAAGTATATTATCAGCTTTGGCAGATAGGTTATGTCGATTAAATGTACATCAAAATATTGCATTGATAGCTTCTGTATTAGGTAGAAGATTACTTAAAGCATGTAGAAAAATGGTTAATAGGACATTGACGAGAGACGCCCCTATCAGTAATCCCAATAAGCAACATCAATCAGGACCATCAACGGGAATAGGAAATGGTACCGGATTTATCAATAATCTGAATAGCAATCATGAAGATATGGTTGTTACAGCATTACCACCTGCTCCACAATTTGTAAACGATTCAGATCCCGCTTTGACAGATTCGCATGGCACTAATTTCGGACCACAAGATTTTGAATTTAGTTTTGATTTTGCTCATTTACCAAATGTGAATATGGGGGACCTATTGACTTATTTCGATGGTAATGATTATCTCGGTTCATCTTTCGCTTTATAATCAACGTTATATTTTCCTCATCTTCCAGCTCTACCTGGCCATATGTTGTACCGGTTGTATCATGTATATGTATGGCCATTCCATGGCGATTTAGCACCTTATCATACAGAATCCCTCCACGGTAACTACGGGTAAAAGTATCGCTTATTATACTCTCAACCCTTATCGTGAGGAAACATGAAATGACGTAACGTCAATTCGGGGTGACAATAGTGTATTCATACTGTTTTGAGTTAGACTGTGTCCATCTTGATTCACCGAACAATCAAGAGTCAGGTGAAAGAGTATTTTCCGCAGAAATGTGAAAGTCTTTGAAAGCCGTATTGACCACCGATATTTGTTTCTTCTTCGGGTCTACCGTTGTTCAGTGATGTTGTTATGATAGGCAAGGCAAGGTAAAGGCGGGATTATTTTGCTGGGGAGAGATAAGGCTCAGTCAAAGACGGTGATACTTATGACGATCCACCAGTATAGGAGGGATAGCCATGATGTGTGAGATGTCATTTTTACCTTGCTTAACAAGAAAGTCGTGGAATAAGTTACCCAAGCTTCATCACGAAATGCAAGGTGTAGCGTTGATTACAGGAGGAGCATCTGGAGTGAGTAACGTAGTAATATTTTAGTTGATCATGGTAATCAGACTACAAAGGCTACCTGTATTTGTTAGTTGAGCTAATCGAGTATTTATAATCCAGATAGGAGCGGCAACCGCTCGAGCATTTATACAGAAAGGTGTTCGATCACTCGTTCTCATTGATGTTGATCAAACTTTACTTGATGAATTTAAAAGTACAGTTCTGTACGAGTTTGGCTTAGCAGAGGAATTGACTATCTTAGCAATACAATGTGATGTGACGAATGAAGATCGACTCAAGATAGTTTTTAGAGAAGTTGTAGACAGGTTTGGTAGAATTGATTATGCAGTAAATTCAGCTGGTATAACGAATAAATCTAAGGTTGGTGAGTATGAAACATCAGATGTGAGTTCAAAACGTTGTTCCAATCACAGTACATCCCAGTTGTGTGAACGCTCAACATATCTTAATTATCTACTTATACTTAGTGGGATAGAGTTATAAATGTCAATCAGAAAGGAATCTTCTTCTGCATGCGAGAGGAATTAGCACAAATGGAGAAACAGGATTTCTTGGATGACCAGTAAGTTTTGCTCAAGTATTGAAGACATCAATGATTGCTTTTGTCTGACATGAGTGTGACTATGCTTTTTACTTAGATCGATAGATAAACGTAGATTACAAAGAGGATCAATAGTAAATGTTTGCTCTATAAATTCATTCGTGGCTGCAAAGAGAAATGCTGCATATGTAACTTCCAAACATGCTATAGTGGGTTTAACGAAAACTTGTGCTTTGGATTATGCTTTACAAGGTATAAGGTGGTGAGTGGATGTCATTCTCATATTCACGGTCCACAAATTTATTTATGATAAAATGATTGACTAAGGTAATTCTTCATTTGCATATAGCAATGGTGTTGCACCTGGATATGTCGAAACTCCAATAACTCTTGCACCTGAGAATGTAGAAGTACTAAGAAAATCAACTCAACCTGAAAAAACACCTCAAGGTAGACCAGCTTTACCAGAAGAGATTGCAGATGTCATTGTCTTCTTGTCTTCGCAAGGTGCAAGTTACGTTAATGGTGCTATTTGGGAGGTTGATGGGGGCTTTTTGTGTTTATAGATAATTATGGTCTACGTATTCAGCTTTATATATGTATGCTCTTCTTTATGCACATTTTCAAAATTGTCAAAGACAAGTGGTGTTCCAAATCCTATTCATACAAGAATCGACTACGAACATCATACAAAGACATATCTACTGAACACAATGCTAACATTACTGCATACTGTATACCATTTATATACCTTTCTAATAGTCAAACATTTTCAAACCATCTCCGTATTGAAGATACCAAGTGTCATTTCTACCTCTGGAGAGTTCGACTTATCAGCATAATTTCATTGAAAGAATGGATCGAGACTTACTCTACTTCTCTAAGTGTGTAACCATTACCCCAATATGCATATCGATTTTTGTTCCAGTACGTATAATTGAAATCCTCCCAACGCTAATAGCAAAAACAATCGATTCTGTAAGTAACGTGTGAATACTCAGGAGAATCAACGGGAGCTTACAGGATCCATCAGCAAAGCAAAGAAATGTAGTCTACCACCAGGATGAAGGGCAATAACTGGTCCTTGAGAATTCCCATTCTTGAACCATGAAGAACAATTATCTGTCCAGACAGTCAATTTTAACTGTTCTTGCATATGTTCGTTTAACTCATCTAAACATCTTTTATTGATTTCAAACGTTTTGATTGTTTCATGTTGGAATTTATTTAAGAATTTTATAATATAATCTGAGATCCTTTCAATTGAAACTATAATTGATCCTTGAGCAGAAGGTGATCCAGGTCCTAATACAGTTATATAATTTGGAAAATTATTTGTAAACATACTTAAATATGCTTTCGTGTTTTCTGGTTTTGACCATTGTTCTTGTAGATTAATTGAATCTATACCTATAACTGGAAATCTAGGTTTAAAAGATACATCAAATCCTGTTGCACAGATAATCACGTCAAATTCTCTTCTATCACGTTGATTGGTGGTTAATCCTGTTTCATCTATGTAATCTACCCTACAGATATATACGAGATATCAGCTCAATCCCACCATGGATTTCTGATCTAATAGCCATCTACGTGTCCACTTACCCAGAAAAAACAGCTTCGACGTTTGGTTGAGTGAGAGCTTCTAAAAATCCAGGTCCAGGTGTTGGTCTATGATTTCCCTAATCAGCACAGAACTCGTAAAATTAGAGCTATCTACAGTATATGACCTACCTTCGACAACCCACACCGAATGTAGGATGTAGTTTGTCATAATATTCAGGACGAGATTCTAAACCTTTTTGCATATGATTACTCCAAGCTTCGTATAATTTCTTTTGATCTTCACTTCCTCTTGTTATATATCCAAATCGTTTGTTAGCCAGAGATTCTAAATCTCTACAATATTCTAAATGTTCTTCTGGATAATCTTGATACCTTTTTATTTGTTCCGATGACAACAATTCACCTTCTCTAGAGGGCGCTATCCAAGTTGGTGATCTAATATAAATCGAACACGATTCTACTAAAGGTTGTATTTGAGGCAACACCTATTTTCAAAGAAAATCGAACTTAGATTTTAGCAAGACAGGTTATAATGCTGTTAATGAGTATGTGATAAACGCTTACCTGAATAGCACTTGAACCTATACCGATCAAAGCCACCTTTTTACCTTTTAAATCTAGATCTTCCGGCCATGCAGCTGTATGTATGAGTTTACCTCTAAATTTACTCAAACCAGGTATATCAGGCATTTTCCAATGATTGAGAAGTCCAGAAGCATTAATGAATATATCGCAAGTATCTACAAATTCTGAGTTTGGATCATCTCCTTTTCGTACTTTGACATGCCATTTAGCTTTTTCTGCATCCCATGTTGCGCCTAATACTTGATGATTGAGCTTGATGTATTTTGATAGACCGTAAGTCTTTACGACATCCCGCATACTGCAAGCATTCGTCAGCACACTAAATTATACTGAAAGGTAGGATCACTTACTACTCTTCTATTTCTGCTCCTGGCGAGAAGCTGAGTATTTCCCTCAATTAGCTTCTACAAGGTTCAGCGGAAACAAATCGACCACTCACATGGCCGTCCAATCTGCCTTGAGATGATAGGTGAAAGCGTAACCATGACTATTGGTATCGCATGCTACACCAGGATATCGGTTTTCGAACCAAGTTCCACCAACATCAGAATTTTTATCGTAAGTCTATACAAATCAACCTTGTTTAATAGTTGAATATCCCAAATAATTGAATCAAAAGCTATACTTACAACAAATTCTACGTCTTTCATGTGGGATTGGATTTTATAGCTTGAGATACACGACAGTAAACGTTAGATTTGTATCGACATGAATCTTCCACTTAAGAACAGATGACTCACGCCATATTGATCCCACTTGCACCTGCTCCCACGCAAACTACCCTCAACTTCCTTCTCATTCCCAAAGGCTGATTCAATACCGTGTATGACCCATCTTCCTTTCGTTGTGAGAATGGTTCATCTACTGTAGGACAGACATCTGGCTTTCCAGGCACTTCATCGACTATCACATTGTAATCATACTTGAGGGGCGCTTTTGGAGGTGGTGAAAGCTCTTTTCTGCTAGTATCGTGAATAGCTATGGGAGTCATACTGGGAGTTTTGAATATTCGTCTGACTGCTTAACATCCTGCTGATTTCGAATTCACTCACTTGTGCGTCCCGTATATATCCAGATATGATCTCGATGATTTACCTCACTTGCAACTTCTGATACATAACCCTCGGCTAACTAGTTTTGCGTTTTGGATTTGGTTTCCATCTCTACTATATGGTCATGTGGAAAGCTGCAAGCTTATCATTCATACTGTACTTTCACCGTGTTAGACAGCGTTAGTCAAATTCGGTAATTACCCGGACTTTGATCACCCTTCCGGAGCATAGATCTCTATCGGGGTAAATTACCTTCAACTGGATTAATGATAAGACCCTTCAAGATGGATTAAACATGTATCAATTCATAGGGTAAGAGCAGAGGAATGTGATATTCTCTTGCAGGTTATCATGTATTTCGGTCAGAAGTGGTTTTAAAAGGGTTGAATATAGATATAAAGGTCTTTCAGAACCTTTTGTCTGTCTTCTTCCGATACTATTTTTAAGTTCTCACTTAACGTGACAGCCCATAAGCTATCACACTTGAACAATCATCTATTTTTATACAAGAGAGACAATATGGAGAAGAACTCATCAACAGAAGATGCGAAGGGTACATACCCAGATGTCACCATTATGGAGGCATCTCAGGAGACCGAACGTCCAATACAATCCACCTCCACCGTACGGGGATTGAAATTAAGACATATCCAGCTTATCGGTAAGTCTATCCTTTGACTAAAGATGGCTCTGCAGAATGTCCGCTAATATATATAATCGTTAGGTATCGGTAGTACCATTGGTACAGGTTTATTCTTAGGTTGTGGTAGAAGTCTTATAGCGGCTGGACCTCTGGGTTCATTATTGGCTTATATGATATTCTGTGCTATTTGTTGGGGTAAGTAACGTAATTTCTCGCGAGTATACTTCCCTCTTATACTGTAACTTACGGTCTATTTAGGTGTCTGTCTTGGCGCTGGTGAGATGGGTTCTTTCAAACCTGTACCAGGTGGATTCATAACATGGGCAGGAGATTATATTGATCCTGCAGTAAGTTTTCATTCTCTTGTTCACCGATTATCATCTACTGTATGTGGAAAATACTGATACATACAATCAATTTTCTTCATACACAGGCTGCTTTTGCTGTAGGATGGAATTACTTTTACGCAGGTACAATGTTCGGTTGTGCAGATATCGTTGGTGTAGCCGGTCTATTTGGATACTGGTTACCTGATGTTTCACCTGCAGTTTGGATTTCAATGTGTATTGTAATCATTACAGCATTGAATTGTTTTCACGTTAAATTCTACGGAGAATCAGAATTTTATTTCGCAAGTCTCAAGATTATTTTGATTGTCATGCTTATCCTCATGGCTTTCATCGTTATGCTTGGTGGTAACCCTCAACACGATAGAATCGGTTTCAGATATTGGAAAGAGGTGAGTGATATGACGATATTAATATGACGAGATCATAAAGCTAATACTCAGGTTCCCCTTATAGCCTGGACCATGGGCAGCATATCACACTACTGGTCCACTCGGTCGGTTCCTTGGTTTCTGGAACGTAAGTTACCTGATTTTCCGCAACAAACATGTACAAACTAAATCGAACGACTCTTTATATAGGTATTCAAAATTGCCGCATATTCAGTTGGTGGACCTGAATTCGTCTCAATGTGTGCTGGTGAATCAGTTTGGCCAAGACGGACAATACCCAAAGCAGTTAAAGGGGTATTGTTTAGATTATCATTATTTTTCTTCTTTGGTATTCTAGCATGTGGAATTTTAGTTCCTTACAACGATGAAAAGTTGATTCAGGCTGTTAAGACAGGTGTTGGCGCTGATGCATCAGCATATGTGGTAGGAATGAAAAGAGTTGGAATAAAATATTTGCCTGATATATTCAACGCAATGGTTATAAGTTCAGCATTATCTTGTGCGAATGGTTTTGCTTTTGTTGGATCAAGAGTTGTACATGCTTTAGCTGTAAGAGGTCAAGCACCAAAGATTTTCGCAAAAACTACAAGAAACGGTGTGCCTATCTACGCATTCGGTTGCGTTATTGCCATCTTCTGTCTATGTTATATGCAAGTTTCAACAAACGCAGCTACGGTCTTCGGTTGGTTCATCAATTTGAGTAGTGTTGCTCAATTATTAAACTATGTAAGTGATATTTGTATCAACATATTTACCCTGTCGGTAACTCACGATTGACGATCTGTTCAATTTTCAGATCGCGATGACATTGACAACAATTCGATTCAGAGCTGGATTAAAAGCTCAGGGGATCTCTCGACATGACTTACCTTGGACAACCAAATATACTGTTCCATACAGTTGGATTTGTTTAGTAATGCTCTGCTTGATCGTCTTGACACAAGGTTGGGAAATATTCACTACAGTAAGTTCTATCACATCACATGAAAAGACTGGTGAAAAAGGTAGATGTCAAGATTTGCTAATTGGACGATGGACTGTGATATAGGGCGGATGGGATGTTCAATCTTTCCTCACATGTTATTTCGGTATCGGTTTTGTTATCGTCGCATATTCAGGTTGGAAACTATGGCACAAAACCAAAATCATCAAAGCACGCGAAATGGACTTTAAATCTTTCGTGCCGGAATTCGATGCCCTTGATGAGGAGTATCGAGCAGCGTAAGTCGAATTTCGGTTTTTTATCATTGCCTCTTTGAATGGTATTCTGAACTAAATTAACCATGAAATGATCAATAGTTACAAGCCACCTACTACAGCCATAGGCAGATTTTTCGATAGAATGTTTTAGATTTCATGTAAAAATTTAATGATTGCTAAAGTCGTATGGGTCCAAAACAGTGGTCTACGTACCAAGCAAGTTGTGACAAGTATAGAAATAATATCTGGATATGTAGTTGTCGATATATTGATATACAGATGTAGCTATTCATCATAGAGAAATAAAGGAAATGCATCCCTGCGAGGCTAATTAACGTTATTAGGCATATCCCGAAGAAACATCGTCCAGCTGAATGAAATTATGATTTAGCGATACCTTCGTTGATCCAGGTTTTAGAACAGACTTACTCTAGATCCCACCAATTCTGATCCGCGTTTTGGAATAAGTTGAGATCGCTGCCGATAGTCTCTGTTGGGGCTGTGACTGGATGGAATCGAGTAGTCGCTTGGATGGCAGGCTGCCAGGTTGTAACCCTGTTAATGATAGATTTTTCCATCATTTCACTTTCATGTGCTTTAGCCTGAATATTGACGTTCTGTAAGATCTCTTCTATGTCATCGAGGCTTGTAGGTGGATTGTCAATTACCTAAGAGTCAAGAATGGGCGGTAGCGATGCCAATCAGTAATGATGAATATGTTTAATCGGGATGTTTTACTCACTTTTACCATCTCATTCGCGATGCAAACTCCTTTAGCCGCTATACGAGTATGGGCTTGTACCCCTGCACTAAACGACTTCATAAAACACTCCGATGATGTCACAAGTTCCTGTCTCATTTGTGATGAGGAAGACGTGTCGTGTAATGCGTTCAGCAGTAGAATGGGTAAAGCTGTAATATGGTGTTGAAACATGAAAACTGCGCTTCGTACAATAGCTAGCGATAGACATAAGTAAGTAGGACCTGCTGCTCTTACAGACATTGTGTCTGAACAATAAGGACTTACAATGATCTGAACTATCTGATAAAAGCCTTCTATGAGTTTTGGCTATTTGTCTTGCAGCTGTAACGACGGTTGTCTTTGAATGCTCAAACTGTTTGTTGTGATATCCGCGCAAAAAGAACGGACGATGTAACCGCAAAAACCGCTGGTGATATGAACTGCACCAAAAAGGAACAAAAGAAAAGACAAATCAGCGTGTTGATCAGGCTTATATCCCCATATCCTGCTTACCTATAAGTCAAAGCGAATGCATCTAATTCGTACTGATTCAACTCGCTTTCCGCTTTGATCGCCAGAAAATCTGTAAAAGCGTCCCGTAATATCTGACTTCGTTCTGTAACAGCTGAATAGGGTATATCATCAAGGTTCTCCAAGAGAATAACAATCTTCCTCCATTCTTGCGAGATTATACTTTGATGCATAGCCCATACAAATGGTGTTCTGCGATAGGCAGTTGATCAATACAAATCATGATAGCAAAGGGATACAGCTGTAGACTAACTTTTCGGATCGTGAACACGACGTTGATTCTGATAGAAGTGCTTCATTTGTGTAGTTTAGCGGAGGCGGTGTCAGAACAGAATCTGTCACATGATATTATGATTAGCATAATCCTTTGGTAATGAATCTGTAAGCTGAACTTACCATCGGGAAAAGCATAGGGGAATAGTGTACGCGAAACGTCTGTAGAGTTGATCATCGTATATGTGTCAAAGATAAGGAGGTCGTAAAAAGCTCGCCGTATCATTTGTTGGCAATAAACAGGTCTGTCGGGAGGTAGAGCTGGATCTTCTAGCTTGACGATGTCGACAGGTGATGGATCTAAGTGCAGTTCTAGGGCTTTACATATCCTATGTTCTGATCAGTACCAATATCACCTATTTGCGAACTTACCCTACGGCTATATCAAACCATAAGCAGCATGAAAAGTCTTTGGGGGGACCATACAAAGGACCGGTCAAATAACAACCTTGCATACTACCAGGTGGACAAATCATTAGGTGATCAGCATTAGAATCGATTCTGTCAACATCTGAACTTGCTTTAGATATATAGCTACTAGCAGGGTATGCAATATACGTAGCTGAGGCTTGAATAGCCAGTTGGCGCAACTGAATGATAGTTCCAGTGAGTCAAAGAGGTGCAGGCCAAGATCGATGATGGATGATCTGGTGAGTCCCATCTTCACCACAGACTCTGATCGTAACATCTCCTCACTCTCCGATAGATAGTGACAAGTCACCCTGTCAATCCGTCAGTGAATCCAAAGTACAACACGAAGGGTACGCTGTATATCACATGAACGTACCACAAAATGCAAATAAGTTGAGCTAACCAAGCTGGATCAACAGAAAGATGTAGACTCAATGACCGCAATGACCAGAATTGCGAAAGCTCCTTCTTGAAGACGTCTTCGACGACATGTAGACCTTTCAGACAATTTTGTAAGCCTAACACACACGATTCTACCTGAAATGATGAATTTGACTTACCAAGCAGTTGCATCTGTGAAAAATAGAAATCTATCATGAAATCAACTTGACTTTGACTGGGAAGGGAATTGACGATGGCGTGCATATCCCTTGTCCACTTTGGTGATCTTGGATATTGATGATTCAGAACAATACTTGGCCATGAGTCTTTGTCGTCTACTGGTGATCTGATGTTCGAAAGCTCTATGGAAGGACTTCGGAATGTATGAGGCGAAGAAGTATTGTTTCCTTTTATGCGCGAAGCTACTAGAACACTATGTGCCAATTCCTGTGTTGCTGCTCTTTCAAGCTTACGACCAGTGTTATTTTTCAATGAACGCTGCTGTGGATACTGGAATGACGGTGTACCAGGATTGCTGGTTGGACGTGACGTCAAAGCAACTTCTATCCTCTCTAACCTCTCCGATATAGCTTTAAATTCTGAATGTCCTGAACTAGATTCTGCTTGAGTTGGTTCATACCCTTCTTCATATTGACATGAACTTCCCTCACCGCGAGAAACGCATGATGAACATGGATAAGATTTGTCACATTTCGTTTTTCTTCTTTTACTAAGTACTTTTCATCAGCAAGGCTGAAGCTGAGTGTGAAGAGAATCAATGGTTACCTACCAATTCAAGCAGGTCAGCTATATTGTGGGATCAGCTAAAATCATCTCCCATAAGTAAGCACAATTCAAGATAACTATGACATACTTTAGCTCTAGGCCGTTTGATTTTCCTCTTCTCTTCACTCCCTTCTTCCTCCCTTGAATGTTTTTTCAATACTTCCTCAGCCGACGAATACATACTATATTGCAGATGATCATCCATTCCAAATTGGCAACTCGGGAGATGTTTTCAAGAGCTTATATACTAAGTTTTATCCAACCGTGAATGATGTTGTAGAGGTATATCATCATTCAGTGATGATGTAATGGGTGATGGGAACGTCTATAAACTTTCGGACCCGATGACATACAGAATAAAGATAGATGTAAGATGTATGATGTATGAGATAAAGACAGAAAGGTGTTTGAGGAATGTGGAGGCGATTATGGTTGTTGAGAAAAAGGTGAACGAAATCACAACAATTGGTTGATCCGCGGGTGAATCCGTCTCTCTACACCAAAGGGATCCGGGTGAGTGCGGTGGCAGTTGACGAACAGTAAATCTTTTGTGGAAATCTTTGATACAGATCGAAATCAGATAAGATATATAAGCAGACTTAGCGATTTTCCACAAAATGCATGTCGATTCACTCGCTACCATAACAACATTTTTTGATTGAAGCTTAATAAACGACCAACACATTGTACTCCAATCATTCAATCATGACTTCTCCAATTGATCTTCCTACCCGTCCTTCTCATTCGATAGTGGCAGATACCGAGAATGCCACCAAGCCTGCTGATGTACCAGCGCCATCCGATATACCTGATGGAGGCACAAGAGCTTGGTTATGTGTCTTAGGGGCTTGGCTTACCAGTGAGTTATCAAAATTTTCCATGCCATGAGAAACGATGTTGATGATTAGTTACTTTTAGTGTTCACAACATTTGGTTATGCCAACTCATTTGGGGTTTTCCAATCCTATTATATCTTCAAGTATCCAGAGGTCTCAGCTTCCGATATCTCCTGGGTAGGATCAGTCCAGCTTTTCTTCCAATTCGCCTTAGGAGCAGTGACTGGTCCTTTATTTGACAGGGGCTACTTTTATCACCTGATGTTTACAGGTACAGTCCTCTATGTGATATGGTGAGTATCGCCTTCCTTGTGTGAGAAGAATACGAAAGAAATTGATCAACATACTCTATCTTTTCAGTATATTTATGACATCTCTTTGTAAGGAGTTTTGGCAAACTATGTTAGCTCAAGGATTAGGACTTGGTATAGGTATTGGTATCATCCTATTACCATCTTTTTCGATCATACCCCAGTATTTCAAGAACCGAAGAGCTCTGGCAATGGGAATAGCTGTAACCGGATCATCAACTGGAGCTATTGTTTTACCGATCATGTTGAATAGGTTATTAAGAGTTCATAGTTTCGAAAGATCCGTTCAATATACAGGATACCTTTTGCTGGGATGTCTAATTATAGCAAATCTCTGTTTTAAACCGAGAGTACCACCTAAATCAACTACTCAGCCTAGACCTTCGCCCTTGCAGATTTTTAACGATTTACCTTATTGTCTGGCGGTAGCAGCATTTTTCTTCATCACTTGGGGTCAATTCTTTCCGATCTATTACCTTCAAGTGAGTCATTGAAAATTCACATGGCGTACATGTATTTTGATAACAACGAGACACAACTGACGTTCTAGGATGATAGGTATATGGCGAACATCATGGATTACCAGAAAACCTAACCCAATACACGTTAGCCATTTTGAATGCTGCATCAATATTTGGGCGAATCATACCTAATCATCTGGCAGATCGATTCGGATCATTAAACATGATCACTATTTGTTCCTTTTTCACTGGTGCCATGGTATTTACTATATTTGGTGCATCATCTGTTGGAGGTTTGATCGTAGTCGCTATTTTATACGGTTTCTTTTCTGGCGCTTATGTCTCTTTGATGGTTCCTTCATTGATGGCATTCGCTAAGAATTTTAATGAAATTGGAAGTAGATCAGGTTATGGTATGATGATTTTTAGTTTAGCTGCTTTAACTGGTACACCAATTCAAGGTGCCTTATTAGATAAATACGGATTTTATGCTCCCACTGTTTTTACAGGAATCTGCATTTTAGTAGGTGCTGCTTTTATGCTTTTGTCCACTAGATTGCAATCGAAAAGAAAAGGTACCTGGAAAGTGTGATTTACATATTTCGAATAGTCGAGAAGATTAGATCATAATAATAACTTGACCACTATGCATAATAACTACTCTTAAAATAAAACAAACAGCGACTGATGAGCAAACTGTGTTAACAAGATTCTATCGAGAGGGTAATATTGCAGATATCTCTGTTAAACATTTGTAAACAGTAATTGACATACAAAACACAAAATTCGGGTTACCATCTACGGCCATAGAAGGTATAAAACATCGCCTCTCGTCTGCTCGGCGCAATTAAGTTACCTATCGCTCGGTTAGTACCAAGGTGGGGGACCACTTGGGAATCCCGGGTGCTGTAGTTTATGAATTTTTGAAGTAGAAAATCGATGTTTTCAATATCAAATGATGGAAAGAATGGTCACTTTTCTTTCTCTTATTCAACTTTGCACCAGGTCAGATCCGTCGATCTTTCCCAGTCTAACTTTTACCTGCGCATCAAAGCGCATCAAAGGGATTTGATGATAAAACTAAAGGCACGCTGACTGTGTTTCAAAGGCATGTTTGTGTGTTTGTGTGTTTGTGTGTTTGTGTGTTTGTGTGTTTGTGTGTTTGTGTGTTTGTGTGTTTGTGTGTTTTAAGTGTGTGCGCCACGTGTAACAGCAAAACGGGATAAAATACAAAAAAAATAGGGTGAGGAAATATTCAGGTGACTCGTTTCTAGGAAGACATAGCGCGGTTGATTTGTTTGTTATATGTATGTTACCCTGTAAAAGTACAAGTTGAATGATGAAAACAAAAATATGGTTATGATTCACAACACAACCAATCTTACTATACATCTCATCCTTGTCTCACTTTAAGCAACTTCATCCAACTAACATTCACTCATTTATCAAAATATTCACGATCAAGTATTCTCAATCGCAAAATACCTTCCCAACTGCATTCCAAACTTACGGTCATTACAAACAGCTACTGGTCAACAAATTAAGCATTAAGAACTGCGTGCTATCAATATCAGTCAATAGATATTATACAAACCTTTTACTATTTACTCCTTAATTACAAAACAGCTTTGTTAGCCTACGGTACACTGGCTATACACGTATATGAAACATCATGGATGCTAATGCTATCCGGATTGCGGGTACGTTTGTAGCTGTTATTCCATCTGTAATACTTCTATTCTCTCACACTGTTGCTGACACATTACCTATCAGTACGATGCCGACCATGGCATCCAACGAAGGAGTTGCCATTCGTATCCCAGCCAGTCGATTCATCGTATTTTAACAGAGAAGGGGGACTGGGAACATCATCATCCTCACGACCGGTCGCTCCCGGTGCTATAAGGAATGTAGTCGGTGAGTCGAGAAGATAGCCA
The DNA here is from genome assembly GCF_036810415.1 of Kwoniella dendrophila CBS 6074. Taxonomy (NCBI): domain Eukaryota; kingdom Fungi; phylum Basidiomycota; class Tremellomycetes; order Tremellales; family Cryptococcaceae; genus Kwoniella; species Kwoniella dendrophila. The sequence goes on from NC_089480.1 coordinate 1,087,362, forward strand.
TACAACATAACAGGATCATTCATAAAAGTCCATAACCAGCTGATATGTATCACAGAGATTATCGACCACAGAGAATTAGATTTCGATAAACCGACAGACACTACAGTAAGCGGTAAACGAGGAGCACCTTCTGGAAGGAGATACAAAAACAGAAAGTGAGCTCACTCAAATCATATATGCTATTTGCTCCATATCCCTGATCCACTTGTAAATTATCAGATATGTCTTCGACCATGTGTTCAGTATGGATGTAGAACAAGAGGAAGTTTTCGAAAGAACAGCAAAACCGCTATTGCCTGGTGTGTTAGACGGCTATAACGCTACTGTTTTTGCATATGGAGTAAGTCGTCATACCATAGCTGAGACTTGAATTGTGCTGACAACATATTCAGGCTACTGGATGTGGTAAAACGCACACAATATCCGGAACTGAAGAGCAACCTGGTATAATAGTTAGAACAATGCGAGAATTATTCGCCCTGGTCGAAGATGATAAATTAAAATTCGATACTCGTTTCATTATGTCCATGGTGGAAATTTATAACGAAAACATTCGTGATTTATTAAGTGACGATTATCCAGCTTGTCCACCTGGAGGACTGAAGCTGTTAGAAAATGAGAAAGAAAGAGTAAAAGTTGCTCATGTAACGGAGAAAACACCTACTTCGGTAGATGAAGTCATGGATTTGGTCATGTTAGGTAATGAAAGAAGAAGTACATCATTTACAGCTAGAAATTCCACTTCCTCAAGATCACATCTAGTGTTACAAATACTTGTTATTAGGAATAGAAGAGAATCAGATATAGATGCTGATAATCTGACAGTAACACAATGTTCAACTTCAGCGACTTTATCCATTATCGATTTAGCAGGAAGTGAAAAAGCTTCAGTCAACAGGGGTCAAAGAATGAAGGAAGGTGCAAATATCAATAAATCCTTGTTGGCATTGAGTGGTTGTATTTCAGCTCTTTGTCAGAACCCAATACGTGGTCAACGTCAACATGTTCCTTATAGGGATTCCAAACTCACCAGATTACTCAAATTCTCTCTCGGTGGTAATTGCAGAACAGTAATGATCAATTGTATCTCTCCCAGCTCAAAGGACATAGAAGAAACAAACAATACTTTACTTTGGGCTGATAAGGCGAAGAAAGTTTCCACCAAAGTATCAAGGAATACCGCCGGCGTAGAACTAAGAACAGCTCAATGGATACAGAAAATTGTAGCCCTCGAAGCTACAATCAAAGAATTGGAGGCAAAGGACGTCGGAGTGGATCAACGTCAATTGGTTTTAGCTAGAAAAGAAGCTGGAAAGCAACTGGAAGATGTACAGACGGAGGTGAATGAATTATTGCCTATGATATTAGAAGGTACAGAAACGGAAGCTCTGTGGAATGCTTCTATACTGCAAGTGGAAGCCTTAGATACTAGACTAGCAGATATTGATATAGAAATGAAGAGTGGTAGATCTCAAGATGATGCGATCAAGGAGAAAAACCATATTCGAGCGTTGATTCAACAGCAAGATCAATCCTATAGGTTCAATTCTGAGATCCTGAAGGGTCGTGAAAAATTAAGTTCAAAGGGAATCGGATTGGATAATTTACTGAAAAAATCTGAAGAAATGAGATTTGGTAAAGATGTACAGTTAGCTAAATTAGAACATCAATTAGCAATTTTGAAGATTCAAAATTATGTTGTTAAGAGTATATCTGCAGCAAAGGAAAGAGGTTTAAGAGACTATATTGCTCAACAAGCTGATTTCAACACAAAATCATCTTCATTATTATCAAGATTCTCCACCCTACTTCGGAATGAGGTAGAATCATTACGTTCAAATGGTGCTTCGTTAGATCAGGAAACGTTCAGAAAGAGACTCGAATCACTTCTGAATACAACAGATCAAAGTGTCGCTACTCTATTTGGAGAAGCTCCCACACCTATATCAGTAGGTCCAGCAAGAACAGTACCGATTTCAATAGCCGCTCCTTCACCACGTAAACCTTCTGTGCGACCGTCAGTCTCTCCCAGTAGAACGCTGATGAAAGCAGCATTGACAAACAAAAGTATGATGCCATCCAGAGGAAATCTATTTGGTCTCGAATCGATACCTTCTGGGACCACAACCTCAACTTCGACTTCAAGTTCCGCTTCGGCTCCCAAAAAGACATTTAGATGGGCGGATGATGCTGGAGAAGGCAAAATTGATGATAGATCAATAGCACCTGATTGTCCAGTTTTTTCTAGCCCTTCAACCAATGCCGATGGGTCTTTCGGAAGAATATCCCCTCCTAGCTTAGCATCATCCCCAAACTGGGCAAACAAGGATAAATCTGGTATTCCCAAAGCGGTATCACCATTGATTCCAGCTCCGTTACGATCGCTAAACTTCCCTTCATCTGCCTCTCAACCCACGTTACCTGCACTAAACCCAAGCCAACCGAACGAAAGCACAGCCGATATACCAGCTTGGAAGCAGATGAGGATGATGCAAGGTAGACTGGGGCAATCATCAATCGGTACTATATCGGAAGAATCACCAACCAAACCGTCTTCTTCCTCTTCCTCACCTATCGGTCTAGGTAGACCATCAACTACATTGATGGGACCACCAACATCAACGACCGGATTGATGGGTCCACCTGCTAGACCCGCTAGACCTGGTCCATTAGGTGAATTGCATTCTGTACCTGGTAACAGCGGAATTACTGGACCTAGAGCTTCCAGCTCATTATCCAATTCAAGTTCCATGTCGAACCTACTCAGGCCAACAGCAGCTTCGGCAGCAAAAGCCAACGCCAATTCTACCACATCAACATCTGTATCCGCTTTCGCCAATGTTAAGATTCCTTCTACAGCATTCAATATGAATGGTAACACGTCTATAAATGGTTCAAATAGTTTACCCTCAAGAAGAGTCTCGTTGATAGGTGCGACCAGACATGATAGAGCCAAACATAGGGCATCATCAGTCAATTACGACAGTGCCGCCCGCATAAAGTACCTAGAATCTCAAGGTAGACTCGATAAAGATCCATTAAATAATAGTTCTATTGGTAGTGTAACGGCAAATAATAGTATTTTGTCCAGTGGAGCAAGAAGAATTGGTGCGCCTAGATCGTCAATGGCACGTAAGTCTACTCGCCTTACAAGGCCTTGCCTACGGGATGTATAAAGGGTAACAAGTAAGGAGAAGATACTGATGATATCTGATCACACTATAGTTTCAGCAACGTCAACATTACCTAGAGGTCCAAGACAGAGTCTAGCTTCAACTTCTACGGGTAGAAATGGATGGAAGTGATATCCCCATATGTTCCATCCGAGAGGTGCTGCTCACGTTAGAGATCGTGGCAATGTAGGACAAACGACAATCCCTGATTCTTTATTACAATACAATAAGTCTAGGTGTGCTGTGGATGAGGTACAAGGCTGAGCGAGGAAGTTGATATACTATATCGTTAGTGATCAGGACATTTTCAGTTATTTATATAGGACAATTTTAATCTGTTTCTTCCTACTACTCAAGTATGTGCATATTATTTTCTATACGATGCTTTTCCCCCCTGTTTTGCATCAGGATCCAAGAGGTAGAAATATTATACGATTTATAACGATGTGCATATGTATGTATAGATTTTGTTAGATCAACGTCGCGTGAAACCAAAATCATTCGCGTCGGATGTAACAGGACGTGCATTAAAACGGGTGGACGTGCGAGCTAATGGTCTTCATCTTCGTTCTTCTTTCTTTATTGTTCAAAAAGATAACGGTCTACATCGCCTTCATCAATCAGAGAAAGTACACAACTTAGCAGTCATGCACCGAGACTCAGACGCAAGTCAGATCAGATGTCGTTAAGATGACTGAAGAAGAAGAAAAATACGATGAATACTACCGACAACTTATCTGAAATTGAAGCTGGACCTTCAAGTTCGACCAGAATAAGATCAACCTCAATAGCTCAGAATGAATCTTCAACACCTTCACGTCTGTACACTTCAACTACTCAAAATCGAAATTATAATTATGGCTCGATATCGACATCAAATGATCGTTCCTTGAACATAGGCGAAAATTTAAGTTTGACGGCTAGAAATAACAAAACCATCAATTTAATCAGACCATATCCTATATTCCTACCATTAGTTATAGATTTGATATACACTATTAGATCATTTTCGACCCTATTAGAATCAAAGTATTATGTGGTACTAGGTATATCAATGATTAGGATATCAACAATATCGTACATAGTTACGTGTAAAAGTTGGAAATTCAAGAAAAGTTTGATTGTATTGGTTATTGGTTTAACATTGATAAATTCAATTTGGGAAGGATGTAAGAAGGTTTTAATGAGATCTATAATGGATCATGGTGTTGTTCATGATGATAGTAATAGTAATGAAGCTGGTGGAGAGGGTAAGATCCTTGATATCAGCAGTGAAGATAGTTATTTAATATATGTGAGTGTAAAGTTATCAATGGAATATTTACAGTCTTCGCTTGCAATGAAGAACTGACTCAGCTCATTATCAATGATTAGTCAAGTATTTTAGCTATAATCGAATATGTAAGCTCATACCTTATCTCACCTGGAATTTTAAGTACGATACAATGGATACATGTAGCTTACACTATTTTAACACAGTTATCATACCTAATCTTACTCCGAATTTCACCACCTCAATCTTCTCTTTCCGGCTTAAACAAACCTTATCAAAAATCATCAATACGTTTACCAGCTACAGCTCATCAGACACCATCATCAATGAGATTTCATACAAGATCAAGATCTCGCAATAATACACCAGGATCAGTTAGATTTGACACTTCACTTTATAACAATAATAGACATAAAAGACATGTATCAAGGGGTACTTTACGTTCAATAATAAGTAATAGTGATCAAGTACATGAGGTAGACAGAGATGCTTTAGATGTGGATGGAAGAGATGTGTTTACTTCTTCAACTGAGATTGGTAGTAGTGGTTATAAACAAGGACAATTAGCTAGAAGAAGTTTAGATCAACTGCATCAAGGATTATCAGAGAATATCGGGGAAGATATGGAAGGCGTTAATCGCTTGAACAATAGAGAGAATCATCATGAATTTGGAAGCAATTATGATTATAAATGTAACGAAGATGACAAACAAAGTGATTGTGCAGATCATTCTGAAGACGACGAAGAAGAAGAGGATCATTTATATTACCGCAACGAAAACGACCACATCAATGATGAACAATATTCCTTGAATGATTTTGATGAAAATTCAGATGACTACATAAACTACGAAGAAGAAGATTATGATGACCATGACAATAATAACCACGATGACGAAGATGAATATGATCCAGAAACATCTTCATCAATTTCATCATCATCAATAATTGATTTACCTAAATCATTATCACCATCTTTAATACCTATATCAAAATTAACTTTACCTAGATCAACAAGTTTGAACTTACATTTAAATGTACAATTAGATAATTCACCTATTTTAGGTCCAATCGTAAGAAGAACTAGAAGTGCAAGATTCCTCAAACAAAATAATAACAAAAATCCTTATCTAGGTGGATCAAGTTGGAAGAGTGATAATACAACAAATTGGTTATCAAGTCAACAACAACAAGAACAACAACAACAACAAGGTTTTAATATTGATGAAGAAGAAGCGGCAGCGGGGGGAGGTGAATTTGATCAACAGAAAAACCATCAATTAGAGAGGGAAGTTCAACATGTGAATCGTCGTTATGGTACTTTTGGAAATTAATTTGTATGGACATATCATTTAGCGATTTGAGTTTCAATCGTTTATTGTATTTGCTGTGAATGTAAGATTATTTTGATGATGCTAGGTTCTTCGAATGCATACGTATTATTCCTAATGATGCAAAATGCAGGTAGCTTAACTATAATATACGTGTATGTGATTGACTATGAGAGAAACAAGTAAGTTGCTACATAATGATTATAATTGTACTTTTCTCAATTCTAGTACTGTACGCATCTAATGAGGAATCTAGATTTGATTCTAATTTTATTCCTGATAAAGAATATCTAATTTATGACCCTAATAACCCTGACACCTTCCCAATCTCTCTTGAAAATTTCATGACCTTTTTCGAAATTAACTATAGATTTAACTTTATCCTGAGTTCCATCTTGATTTTGATATGTGGTATTATAGAGAACGGAGGATTGTTTTAGAGATATATATTCAGGTAAGTTGGGTTTAAAAATAGCCATACATGGTTCTTCCATTATGTCTCTATAGTCCATTCCTGAAGAATCGACTTCAGGTTCTTGATTTGATCCTATTGGATTTAAGTATTCGATTGAAATGAACTTGTTTTGTGAATCTTTTCTACTGTTGTGTCGAGAGGAAGAGGATGAAGAAGATCCTCCAAAAGCTGCTTTCAATGATTTTAGTCCGGATGGTCTGGAACTGAATTTCGGTGAAGTCGGTGAGGACGACGTATCGTTATTGCTGTGCGAGGAATCTGGTTTGGTCGTTGTGATGTATCTGAAAGAGCGTCAGTGATATAAATCAATATATATCTCCTTGGCAATCTTTTATCCGTCAACTCACTTTCCACCATTTTTTAATAATCTCTTTGCAGCCTCAAAGACCCTTTGACCACCAACATTGTCATATATAAAATCGTATGAATTCTCTTCTAGAGATAATAAGATCGTTGCAGGTGAATTACCAACTAATACACCTTTTGAGCCATTTTCTAGAGATTTCTTATGATTTTCATGTGAATCAGTACCACCATTGATGATTGATATGATATTTACATTTGATCTGGATAATTCTTGACAGATCAAAGCTCCAATTCCTTCATGCGCATTTATAATTATTGCTCTTGAATTTTTGATTAAATGTGTTCTTACGGATCGAGCTGCTGATATACCTTGCAAAGGTAATAAAGATAATTGTTCCAATGATAGTGAAGTAGGGAAAGGTGCTCTTGATATTCGTCTTCTGTCAACTATTATGTATTCTGACAATGCACCACTCTAAAGCAAAACATTATGCACAAAATCAGCAAATAGAGCTAGTAGCTCGAGAAGAAACTTGCACTTCACTCACTTTACGTATATCATTGATACCAACGACTAAATCACCCCTAACAACTTCTTTTTCATCTGCACCTACGACTAAAGCTCTACCCACAAAACTTCTACCTGGAACATATTTTCCTACATCCCATCTAGCTTTTTCTTCCAAAACTTTGACATCAAGTTGATCGATAGCTACAGCGTAAACTTGTATTAAGAGTTGAGAATCGTTCACTTTAGTTGGCGGTTTGAGATGCGAACTGAATTCCACTAAAGGAGGTAGATTATCTCTTAGATGAGCTGGTGTTGAAGAATGTCTCGAAAATGCAGTAGATAACACTATCGAAGCCATTGTGGCATGCGGCATACCCAAGATACGTGAATCAACCCCATTAGCAGATTTAGCTGGATTGATTGGTCGATAAGCGCCAGATGGTAAAACTAGATTACTATTTAAGTATAGCATCAGAGAATGAATCACCTAATACTGAAAGATATCAAAACAGGCGACTCACGTATAGCCACCAACACTCTCAGCTGCTCTACCATGAGATTCCATCAAAACACCATCGCCATAACTACTACCTTCCCATTTCCTTTCTCTTTCTCTTTCCTTCTCGATCTCTCTATCATGATCACGATTTCTGAAACCTAAAACGGATTTACTTCTTCTAGCGGGAATATCGGGTACACTTCTTTCACCGTCATCTTCCTCATGACCAACTTCACTTTTAGCTCTGAATATACTTGATCGTCTAGCTGGATTGTGAGACGCCCAATCTTGCATTGAATTTCTTTTACCTTTGCCACTTTCTGATGGTGTTTTAGTTGATTGATATAATCTATCAGAATCTTCATTTGTCATTTGCGGTAATATCGTAAGTAGATCTGGATTCAGGAAAGAAGGTGGATTGAATGTCAACGGGGAAGCTGTTTGTGCATTTGACATGACGGAAGGTGGTCGTTGATACATTGAGGGTGATGTTGGTCTGGAAGAGTCCATATATTGTGACATGGGTCGAGATGAGGTGTATTGGGAACCGTTTCTTGAAGGCGGTCTGACTGAAGAGGGGCCTAGACTAAGCGATCCAACACGGGCAACAGGGAAAGACAAACTTCCTGGTGGTGGCGGACGCTGAGGTGAAGGACCCTCATTATTCCAGTTCCTTCCTCCATTCTCGCTTCCTTCCCGATTATCTGGTGAATTACTACTTTGCTTCGATTCACTAGAATCTTCTCTTTTGATATAAGATCTACTTGGCATTTCCAACCCATCTGATAGTTGTGAATATTCACTAGGAGAGGATTCACCACTTCTACTTGGAGGTCTAAGACCATTAACGCCGTAATCTATACGAGTTTGCAATTGGTTATTCAATTGACTTTGAGACTGATACTGATCATTGTATTGACTACCTCTTGCACTAGATCCACCTATCCTCTCGCTTAATCTTGACCCATCAGTGATTTTATCGAAATTTGGCGAGAATGAAGCAGAAGGTAAAGGTGTAAATCTTGATTGTCTAGGTGGAGGAACTTGTTGAAAATCTGACCATCCATCTCCTGAAGTTGGCATGAACATTACAGGTGAAGAAGGCCTAGACGAAAAAGATTTAGTCGAATTTGCTGCTGCCCATCCACCTTTACCATATCCACTAATTGATCCTCTTAGACTACTTTCAGGTCGATTCGGTGCAGATACAAATGAAGCCTCTGAAACAGGTGCAGAAGGTCTTCGACCACTAGGAACAGTAGGAAACTCATCAGAAGAATTTCTAGAGAAGTGTCTGTTTGTCGTAGATTGGCGTGAAGATGGTCTAAATCCATCGACTGAAGGTGGTGTAGATCGTCCAACGACAGAAGACGGGTGTGAGAAGATTCCACTTTTTGGTCTTTCAAAGGTGCCACTTGCTTGTCTAGATGTTTTACCTTGTCTTTCATATACTTTGTCGTCATCAGATCCAGCTTCTCCGAATGCACTTTGAGCATCTTCGTCGTCATATCCAGCTTTTTGGAGTTCTTGCGTTGTTTGAGACACCGATGATTCCGGTGGTTCGCCTGGCTGAGTCAATATTCGTGGAACGAATGGACGATCAGGATGAAGTGAAGAGCTGTTGGAAGATGATGGTTCTGAATGGAATGGCGAATGATGCGTTTCTGGTATAGGTGCTGGTGTAGGTGGTAAGAAGTTGAAGGAAGGCGGTATTATAGTCTGAGTAGAGGGTTTGGGGGTCTTGTTATCCTCTGAACCCGTTGGTGATGGTAACGAGAGTTCCACTACCGAAGAATTGGGTGTATAGAAAACATCCTCATCGGAATCAGAATCTGCTCCGCCTATGATCACTTTGGGAGTTTCTACTGCTTTTTTGACCTGAACTTCCTTCGCTATAGGCTTTTTTGTTGATATGACCGTTTGCACCTGATGCGAAGATGAATTAGGGGTAGACATTGCCGAGCTTGGCGGGGTCAACAGGGGTAAAGGTGATTTTTGAATATTTGGTCGTACAGGTTTTTGCTGAGCATTATCTAACATCAGATGTTGCTGACTAGAGTGGGTCGAAATGACAGGTGATATTGGTGGAACAGGTGAAGAAGCAGCTGAAGAAGATATTTCGCTATTCTTTGAACGTATAGGAGGTGGCATAGGTAAAGAAGTAGTAGAAGTTGGAGAAGAAGATGTTATGGATTCATCTTCAGCGATGACTTTAGTTATAATTGATTTTGGCTTCTTCTTCTTCTTAACCATTCCTGCTCTGGAAGCTGGTCTTGCTACGTCTTCATCCTCAAACTCATAATTACCTTCTTCATTTCTAGGTAATTTCTCCTTTTTCTTTCTATTTGTTGATATTGTGTTTGAACCTAAACCTATAGCTGAGCTTGATGATTTTGGGACTTTATTAGATTTTCCTTCAACAATATTACCATCTCTTAGGGTAACGTTACTAACCACTCTTCTAGCTGGTTTAGGGAATCTACTACCCATTGAATGTGTATTCCCAATTACATTTTCACTCATAACTGAATTTGAAGTAGATAAATTGGATCCTGGACCTCTTCTTGATGAACGAGGTCGACTTGGTCCAGCCATTCCATATTCGTCCTCATACCTTGACCTGGGATTTGAAGTATAGTATGACTGTCTGGAATCATCTTGATCTTGATCTTGAACTTGGTCTGCCCATGGAGGTGAATGATATGGATCAGCATATGATCTAGTAGGTTTCTTTAATACTGCTTGAAGGAATGTTGGTTTTGGCATCTTCAAGGGGAATACAAGCTTTGTGATATCTGAAAACTATTTGTTGTCACCTTGTACACATAAATTTTTTCGGTTTTCATACAGCTAAAAACGGATTTGTTTACAGTTTTCGAAAAAGGTGCGCTAATTAAATGATGGAAATTTAAGGGTAAATTAAATGATTGTTGTTGTTTTTGCAATATTGACCTGTCATATAGCGGTGAGAATTGACATCGAGAGCATCACAGTATGTAAATTACCAAAAAAGCAAAGTTGCGCCTGAAGGATGAGATGATAAGAATAGAGCTACAATCAAGTGAACAAACAATACCAAAAAACAATGTTGTTATCAACAACCTAAAAGAAAAGTATGAAAGGGAGGAAATTTGTTGAACCAGAAGAAAAAAATCAACGTAATTTAATGACGACGCTACCAAAGCTGTCAGTAGTACCGTCCACCATACGAGTAGAGATTCCTTAATTTGGAATTATATTATATATTTATATTTGATTTAAGACTAGTTCATTCACCGTTCAATAAGCCATCGATATCATACTTTGATTCTTGTACATCAGAATAGATCAAATCAAGTTAGCATTCTCTCGAACATCATTGCTTTGTACGACAAAACTTAGTGGAAGCAGCCAGCATCGCACGTATAGTGGAACGTACAGTAATGATATGACAAATGATCACTCCACCATTTCATTTTTCAATAATCGCTTCATCACCATACTCCTTCAACAGCAGCAATAGTAATAATAAAGATTATAATGATGAGGTTCAATCGATTCAACCTCAACCGGAGATCTTATATAGGGGATCAATACCTGCACCAAGAAATAAATCATTTATAAAGCGATTGAAACTAAAAACTATCATCACACTACGTAAGAAACCATTGAAAGAAGATGATCCAGTTGCGGTATGGCTAAACAAGAAGGGGATAGAGATAAAATGGATTAAAGCTGAAGGTATGAGTGAAGAGAAATTGGGTATGGGGAAAAATGAAATTTCAGAGGTACTCAAAGTGAGTCAACTTCATGGTCCTCCTATTTTGCTACGATCTATGGCATAATATCGAAAAATCTCAGAGATCATATTGGTTCTTATAACCATAGTATGTATAATATTAGATGAGCTGATGAGTCAACCTGATCCAGATTCTACTTGATCCGAAATCTTATCCATTATATATAGCTGATAAGGATGGGATATCGCATACTACATTGATAGTAGCTTGTTTAAGAAAGCTACAGGGATGGAATATGGATTGTATAATTAACGAAATTTGTCGGTAAGTATTATCAAGGTTATATCCTAAGTTATATGAGTCATACCTATAACCTCACTTTTGAAGAAGTAAAATCACTGTTACTGATGATATGATGATACGTTTTGATAGGTTTGAACCAGAATATGAAGATTTACCCTTGGTTTCGTTCATCCAATCTTACTTATCCATAGCTCCTAATTCTTCTTCTTCTTCGACTTCCTCTTCAAATCAGACCGATTCACCATTTACATTACCTCACCCACCTTATCCGAAATGGTTATGGCCACCTTTGACTCCTTCGAATGCATCTCCAATAACAACGAAACAGCCTCGGGATCGATCAACTTCAACATCTAATCCTACCTCGACCAAAGACTCAACAGCAACTACTACAAACTCATCGATATTACCTTTCCCACATCCGTTATCAATACGTAAACATCCTACAATGAAATTAACTTTTCCGATGTTACCTCCTCCAGTCCCTCCCCTTGCTTCGGTTCAAACTGGTTCAACACAGCTATCTACTTCAACTAACATTGGAAGTAGTTCAATCAATATTGGAAGTACATCTAATGTACCTATACCTTCACCTACATTATCGTCAACTGGTCCAGGTAACTTATCAAGAGTCAATTCAAGAAGAGACAAAAGTTTTTTACCACCTCCTATTGCTATCCCAGAAGATGTAAATAACCATAATAATAATATCTTGGGTCAAGCAGTTAGTACCTTACATTCAGGATTAACAGGTATAACACGAATCTTATCAGGGAATGGTCAAAGTGGTTCTTCGATTCAAGTTGATGAAGGTGACAAACCAGCAAGTGAAGATAATAGACTAGGTCGAACAGTCTCCTTTCATTCTGCTTCAGAAAGACAATCACAACAACCTAAAGTCAATTCCTCCTCTACGCAAGGTCAGAATGTGAAACAAGATTCAACCCAATCTTCGCCCATGAAGTTATCGAGAGAACCTACAAGGACAGCTTCTTCATCGGATCAATATGTATCTGAAAGCACTGAGTCTATGACTGGAGAAGACGAGGATGATGGCGATCAACCACTTAATGAGTACGTTAGTGAATATCAAGACGATGATGACGAATATTACGAAGACGAAGACGAAGATGACGAAGATGATGATGATGATGATGATGACGACGATGAGGGGAATGAGCCAACTTCGCAGTATATCTCAGCATTGGACTTGGCAGGTTTTGGATAAAGATTCAATTTTGGTCTTTGTAAAAGCTATGAGTATTTCAGTTGTATGCATCATTATATACATGATCCTTCTTCTTCTCTGTTCGGCGATATCACTACGAGTTGATTGCTTTATTGTAAAGTTGAGGCTATCCTTAGTCCTTAGAGATAGCAGCAAGTTCGTACATGTATGAACCGAGTAATTTGGTACCCTATATAAAGGTGTCGGCTTTTAGCAGAAACTCAGTTCCGCGTACAGCTTAAAAACTCACGTTGATGTAGTTACTTGTATCGATCTTCTCGTTTGTTGAATGCGCACCTGTGAGGATATGTTAGCTATTGATCTGCATCCATCAACATTTAGCTTACCATCATCTCCTCGTCCTACAGGGAGAAGAAGTACATTCAAACCAAGAATATTTGCGAAATCAAGGGTAACGGGAATAGAACCTGCATTATCAAGGTTAACTCGTGTCGATTGAATGAAATGCGCTTTTGATCTACGTACCTCCTTCTCGAGTGTAATCGGGTACTTGGTTGTAAACTGCTTCAGTAGCTTTGTGTGCAGCTCGGTAAGAGTAGTGCTATAAATACAACGGTCAGTCGAACGGACAGACGACATCCTGACGCTTTTGACAACTCACATTTGGATCAGCCTGGAGTGATGGAGAAATCGAGTCAGTCACAGCTTGTATGTTTTTCAAAGGTACGGATACTCACGAGCCAAGGTTCACCACCATGAGTCAAATAACAATCGCAGGTATTCTTTGAGCCAAGTTTGGCGAATTCCCCTTTGACATACTTGACAACGTGTTCGGTTACGCCAGCGACGGTGAGGTTTGGTACGAGTCGGATTGAGAATTTACCCTTGACACCACATGGAATAACGGTCTTGGACCCAGGTGCAGCTACGAAGATTTTAGCTCTTGAATCGTCAAACCTATGGCGAAGGCGGACTTACAGAAAGCACCTTCAATACCGTGAAGTGACAAACTTGGGTTTCCTATAATATTGATCAGCTTGAGCATCTATATCTGCCTTAGGCTAGACTACCTACTCATTCGTCCCATCAACTGATAACGGACACATCAGCACCGATCCTACGGGAAAGCAAAAAATTAAGTAACTCACGGTCGTGACGGTATCATTGGAGATAGTTACATCACCACCAACAGCAGCATGGATATCATCCATAGAGAAGTGAATAGCTTCGAATTTTGCTCTTTCGTCATCAGTCACAGGAGCGATCATTTCCTTGACGCCTGGAATGAGGATTTCTCCGGTAGGAGTTACAAGTTTGGACACTGAAACGAAATGGCGAGTAAGCTATCATTATTACTGCAGACGCCAAACGACATAGCTTACTCAAAGCGATGAGATCAGTCATAGGTTCATGTACAGTTCCACCAAATACACCAGAGTGTAAATCTCTATCTGGGCCATTGATCTTGATCTCGTAGTAATTGATACCTCTCAAACCGTAGGTAAGACAAGGTGTTTTGGTATCAAGCCAATAGTTGTCTAGAAATTTCCCCACGATAAGCTTATTTCTTACCTAGTTCTGCACCAGATGAAGGGTCGAAAGCTTACCTGAGATACACATGCAATCAACGCCCGAAAAGAATTTATCTTTTTCTGATTCAATGAATTTATCAAGATTGACGGAACCATTTTCTTCCATACCTTCAAAGCACATTTTCAAGTTAACCTATATCAAGAGATATCAGCTATGAACGATGAATGGATAAATAGCTGACTTACGGGAAGTTCAAGGCCAAGATTTTTGTGAGCTTCAAGAACGTTGATCCAACCAAGTACAGGACCTTTATCATCTGTTGAACCCCTTCCGTACAATTTTCCTGAACCTTTAGGATCAGGGGTAAGTTCGAAAGGTGGGTAAAGCCATCCATCTTCCTTTAAAGCAGGTTGAACATCATAATGACCATATACCAAAAGAGTTTTCTGCATTTTTAAAAATACAAATATCACGCAATCAGTTCATCATTCAACATGAAAGGAGGTATATGAAAGCCCGCTAAAACAGAAATTCTAACGAAAAACTGGGAATTTACTCACCTTCTTGGGATCATTACCTACTTGACCGATTACTACAGGTGGCAAGTCAACTTCTTTGCCTTCCAAAGTGTGTTTACCGATTGGTCGTTTTTCAACAGTGGCTCCTAAGGCAGTGAGCTGTTGAACAAGGTATTCAGCCATAGCTTCTACATCTTTGATGTAACTATGAATGTGTAAATGTTGGTCAGCTACGACGCCCCAGAGATTTTAACAGACAATATGACTCACGCTATGTTTCCGGACACTCTGAAAGTCGAATACAGATAGTAAGCATCTGAATATATCGATTTAACTTCAGTATCAAATAAGCACTTACGAGGCGATAGAGACAGCATCGGATAACCTTTTGATCAAATCACCTTGATGATCGTCAACGTATTTAAGGAATTTAGGATCAGTAGCCATTATTTCTGATTTAAGTAAGAATATGTATATATAACTCAATATTAATTTTTGAGGGAAGCAAAAGATAAGAGAGTGGAAAGATATAGAATGGACGATACATTCCTGTAATCTGTCTTGTGTTGTTGATGGGCATATGCTGCATGTGGAGACGAGTACTACCCGGTTATAGCGTGCTACCAATAAAAGGTAATAAAAGGCGGAGATGACCGATCGAAAGAACCGCGTGGTAAACTGAATAGGAACCGCGTGGTGACTAGCTTTGACCTCCACCTGGAATGTCCACTAAAAGAATACAGCTCAGGTGAAAACTGATAAAGTAAATATTCAATGTTCTTCCTCTTCTTTCTTTTCTCTCTCATCTTCTAATTGTTGTACCAGATAGTAAACCAAAGGTCATTATCTAGCAAGATAGCAGGTGTCTTCACCTACTGCTATATTGCTTCTGTATGTCTGTTTATAGGCTTTGTTTATTTACACCGAGAACTATCTCATTATTCTTCATCTATTAAAGATGACAACTTCTCCCGCTCCTTCCCCTTCTTCACCACCAATAAAATGGAGGGGACATACTGTTATTTTCTCTCCTCCGAAACATGTCGATATCAGAAGTCTGGTCATGAAAGATCACCCTACAACTGCTATTACCCCTTCTTCCTCCAATGTCATCAAAAAAGACGAAAGGGCAAAGATAAAAACGCCTTCTCCACCAAAGAAAGAGGTATGTGCTGCTTGTTTTTCCAAACCTTCATCTGAAGGTGTCCTTCGACATATCCTGAATTACACCTTAGAACGATTTGATGATATGCTAACCTTTCTATCTCCCTCCTGTTAGACTAAGAGAGCTAAGAGGATCGCTTCTACAATCATAATGATGGGACCTAATTCGTACGAACAGTTGGAATTGTCTTCTTCAGACGGTAGCTCGAATGACCATAGTCACACAACATACTTGACTTCAGAGAGAACCTCCCAGCCTA
Source organism: Kwoniella dendrophila CBS 6074 (assembly GCF_036810415.1). Classification (NCBI taxonomy): domain Eukaryota; kingdom Fungi; phylum Basidiomycota; class Tremellomycetes; order Tremellales; family Cryptococcaceae; genus Kwoniella; species Kwoniella dendrophila. The sequence goes on from NC_089480.1 coordinate 1,103,616, forward strand.
TACGGTCTAAAACAGTTTCGCCCATCCCTGCGCTCCGTAAATTGGTTCCAGCTTCTTCAGTCTCCGAAAGAGCATTTACACCTTCCCCTAATTCTGATGAACAGTTTGATGGACTAGAGTATTCTGATCCTCAAGGAGCCTATGACGAGTATGGTTCAGTAGATCAAGGAACATGGTCGGAAGGGGGAGGAAACTCAAGTGAATACGACGACTACAGTGGTTCCACAAGTCCTGTTTTGATTACTCCAGAGGACTCTCAACCTGCTCCTAGATTACTATTAAGCTTTCAGGACCTCGTGAGCTGACTGTTGCGCCAAAAGACATCTTTAGCTAATTTCATATCTGATAGATGGCCTTATTCGATCAACCGCCAGATATTCTACCCCCTACTCCTCCTTCAACGCCTCAAGCAAATAGAGTGAGAAGATCAAGTAAATCACCTGCTCTTTCCGTGATTCCTTCGGTCTCAACAGCTAGTAGTCCTTTACTACAATACACCAACGTCCATCATTCACCTTCGAGCTTTAGCGCTCCTGGACGACTCTTTCGCCTTGAATCTCTTCATCACCAAATAGACATCGACTCAAGCCCATCTATCTCCAGTGACTCGAACGTCTCGGGTCCAGACCGGGCGCCAATCCAGAAGATACAATGTAGCGCTTGTGGGAAGTATGCAGAGCTCAAAAAAGCGAATAAGATGATTCCTTGTGGTGTAAGTTAGCCAGATCATCATTTTGTTCCAGCTTCAGTACCAGCTGACATTGTTCATTTTGATTAGCACATCGCCTGCTCGTCCTGCTTCTCTTCCACTCTTGCAGCTGTATCACCAGATAGGACGTACTCTCAATGCGTTGCATACGCGTCCAATATCACAACCTTCGAGAGAATCAAGACTGCTCCACTCGTATTACCTGAACCCACCACACTGCAGTCTAGTCGCCATTTCCAAAACTACACTATCCCTACAAAATCAGAGGGCGATGAATCTGTTATCATGAGAATCGATAACATTGCCTGGGTGAGTTACCTAAAGCAATAGGCTCTGCTACTGACGAACACCTCTACACTCTCAGGACATGACGCCTGAAATCGTTGAAACGTTTCTACCTTCAAATACTCTTTCCTCACAGTACCTCAAGCTATTCACATCCCGCTTGACAGATTTGACGGAAGGACAAAAGATTATCTCGTAAGTCTACGAGATGCGATCCAATGCTAACGAAGTGCCAATGTAGTATATCGAAGTGGCCTCACTGAACGCTGCCGAACACATCCTTCAAACGCGTCAAAATACACACATGCCTGGCGGACTGCTTACAGCAGACAAGAAACGACCAGTGACTATAACTATTGTCTCCCATGCCGAATTAGTTTCTGAAGTGAGTGTGACGCATTATGGACAATGCAGAATTCCTACTAAGATGAATCGTTTGATTAGCTTCGACCTCATTCATCCCAAGAACTCCAATCAATGTTGAACCTATGTCATATGGCTCTAGGTCCACCCACCCCTGCCTCTCGTTTCGTCAAATCTCGACATGGACCGTTTTTGGCCTTGATGTCTGTAATGAGCAAGCTGACAGGAAGAGGTAGTCCAGCTTATTGGGATTTGTTCCGTGAGTAGTTCATAATCAAAAAGAACTGTTGGCATGATACTGTAGCTTACCAGTTCTCCCCCCCAACAGATATCGCTTCAGGTTAGACCATTCTTCAATTTACTAACATATACTGATGCTGATTACTGACTGCTTAATTGATTTGCTCACTTCTACTCACCATCGTTTAATCAATCGACGATACTGACAATACTGCTGAAATTTTGGAATACTGACAAAAAGGGGCTATATCCCTTCTGGCTCAAACAGTCAATCGACAATCTCATCATCGTGCAAAACATGAATACGATACTCACAATTTCGGACCGACTGACCAAAATGACCAAGCGGTACTGAATAGACTATTAGGCCTCTTCGAAAAGTGTTTCGGTATGGCTCCTGCGTTAGGCTAATACTCCTCAATACTGATTCGATACTCTGGAAGAAAAACCAATGCAATTTTCTGAACTTTTAAAGTCCTAATCAACGTGAAAAATATTAGAAAGATCGCATGGTCGATTTTGTGTCTTCCAAAAATTGTGTGATATCGCCTATGTGCAGTTGTGTGTATATATTAACATCATTTTTATCATGTAACAATCCTGTGACTCTGTCAATATTGTAGCGTTAGACCATGTAAACCCCCTTTCACCTAATCACCGTATATAAGTTCATATATTATGTGAAAAACGTTTCTTCGGATCTTCCATTTGTATAGTATCACTTAAAAATTATACATATCGTCTGTATCGTATATCATGTCATATGTTTCGTTAGACCTACAACCATATAATTATCCTTATTCCTCATATCTCCCATTATACAAGTATATATCATGTTCTATGCATGTCCAAGCATCTAACCTTTCTTTGGCAAACTTTCCGCCGTTGCGATTATCCTACTAGCATGGAGGAATATCATTTCTGTGACGGTCGTATAGCTATACTTGGTATCGTACATCAGGGTTGTTTGGTTAATAGGTATTGTAGACGTTTCTTATCCCTTTCCTTGGCAATTTTAGGTCCGGCATGTATATCATAGGTTATACCCTCGATACCCCATCGCCATATCTATAAAAGTTAAGAAAAATCGTTGTTAGCTTGGTGAATGAGAAAGAACGTTTAATATGAATTGTTAGTTGAATTTACAAGGTATCTCCTTAATTCCTTATCTGAATATATGAAAAAACAGAATGGCCAAATCAAACACATATATTATCAGCTATCCTCTCTCAAGATAAAACACAATAAAATATGTGATTGAAAAAGAAAAGAGAGGAAAATGGAACTTACCTAGAGGTATGACTTTTCTCCATTCTTCTTCTTCTTCTTCTTCTTTTTCTTCATCTGTTTCATCACCTTCATCAGACATATGATCGCTTATTTGATCAATACTACCATTCCAATTCAAACCATTTTCCCTTATTCTGGATTTAGACCTTTCAAATTTATCTAACCATTTTGATTCTTGATTAGGTGCACCTTTACCAGGTAATAAGTTACTATAAATTCTAAAACTATCTGAAGCGTAAGTACCTGATCCATGAAATACTTTAACGTCTTTAAGAGGATCTTCAGGATATGTTAGAATTACTTTCTTTTTTCTCTGTTTAGATGGTTTCTTCACATTGATGTTTTGTTCTTCTGCTTCTTTTATCTCTTCATCTTCATCCGTTTTGTCAATTGATTGTAATTGAATAGATAAATCACTATTAGGTAAAGGTAAAGGTAGAGACGGTACATCTTCTGTATATAAAGCTTCATTTGTAATTTGGTATAAAGGCCAATTTAAATCTAAATATTGTCTTGAAAATCTAACTAAAGATGAAGCTCTTTGATTAAATAATCCTAATGGATAAAGTAATTCCGCTAAATCAGGTATTGATGCTAATATAAAAGACATAATGTACAATAACCGACAACAGACGTAAGCTTAAAATGATAATGATTCTACGTGAAGTATTGATTAATCCTCCTGCTTACTTACCCTCAGATAATGCTTTTGGCGTAGGATACCTTTCTAATAATATCTTTAAAATTGGTCTAGCAGCTCTACCAGATGTTTTGTTTAATAATGATGTAGCAATTAACATTTTCCATGGATTAAATCTTAACTTTTCTGTGTTTTTTTTTGTTCCAGACGTAGAAAGAAAATTAGTATTACAATTTATTTAACACTCTTTCTGATAACCCGATCATTGGATAACAAGACTCACCTTGAATTAAATGTATTTTACCAATATTTTCTATAATACCACTTTCAGATTTAGTTATTATTTCTTCTGCCGCTTTTGTCCCTTTTTCATCCTTATCTTGATTTCCATTAATTACCACTGAAACCTTCGTATTCTTTTTACTTTTGCTTCTGCTTTTGCTTTTACTCTGACTTTCTTTCTTTCCATTCGTATAATCATCATCATCATAGTCGCTGTCTTTCGGGTTTCGACTTTTCTTCGTCTTTATCTGTTTACATCCTTCTTTCGAGGTATCAATCTGAACCTGTATTTCAGAAGGTATTTCAACTACAACTTCTTTCTTCTTATTCCCACTACGAAGCTTTTTGCTAGGCAAACTTTCTGGTGTAGGTGGTCTATCTTCTTCAATGATTTCATCCAGCGTTGTTCTTGATTTCCTTTTTTTGGATTTAGCGTTAATAGGTGTAGTTGGCGGACTAAGTGGTGGGTTGTAAGATCCACTAAATCGATCGTTTCCGATAGTATCATCACATGGTAGTTGATTTTGGTTATGAGATGTTTGACTTCTAGTTCTCATGTTCTCTTGATTATCTTTGTGATGTCTTTCTATGAAATAGGGTGATTGCTTTTTCCATAAATTAACTTCTGGTTCCGTATGTAATCTTGAAACTTCTAAAGACGACAGTATTTCGTTCGCAATTTGCAGATTCGTTATAGCCAAGATATATTGATCAATTTCATTCACTTGACTACTTTGACATTGATATTGATGTTCCCATTGCCCTATTGATTTCAAAGCCCTAAGCATTGTCTGAAATATCTAGACCATCTTACCAGCCCCAGTTCTTTGCTGTCAAGAAACTTTTCCGTATAACTTCCAACTTCTCCTATAAACGTACATTGAATTTGTTAAGTTGCGATCGAGCGATTCATGACGTCTTGCCTTCAATCAAGCTGGACGGAATCAAATATGTTTCATGTACAAATATATCGGTGATCGCCGAGATAAGATCAAGCTAGTTTAAGGTACCGGAATGACCCCGGTGCCGGCTTGTAACGACACGCTGTTATCGATGTTGTGCTTTCACCTTCACCATAATAGTGTGAAATCATTGATAAAAAGACAACAACATGATGAGTAAGCAGAGGTAAACATGACTAATCTGTTTTGTTTTGATCTCCCATACAACTCAAGGCCTCTCACAGTCACGAGATTCGAGGAAGCTTATGCTTGGATGTATAAGTATAAAGTAACCGATTGAATACCTTCAACCGCGACTACCAGATAACATCAAGCGAGTCAGGATTAAATACGATTATAAGATGGGAAGCACTCAGATAGTATTAGGGGATACATGGGAAGTAAGTCTCAAAAACAATTCCTTTCAAGCGCAACTTCTGCTCATATCCTCAATATGTACTTCAATGTGGAACTGAAGGTTGTAGGCTGACCACTGTAATCCTTATCTCAGGCTGTCGGTCCTTTCCCCAGGTGAGCCCCCATCAATTTCCTTCTTTTAGCAATAACTGTAGGATTAAGAGTATGAAGATATTGTGACAGCGCTGATCTTAAACGAGACTTGATGTAGTGGGATGCGAGAACATCCTTTAGTAGGATCTCCAATATCAGCTTACCTTGATTCTTCAATTGATCCAGATGTAGATTTCGCTCTTAGACCTTTTAATGAGAAAGAAACTTGGCCAAGTGAAATCGGTAACAAAGGAAAAGTAGGTTGGCAAAAGTTTGTTACTGGCAAAGATGGTTGGCTGGATATCTCTTATCCAGAAATTAAGTACGTCCATGTTGATATGGAAACTCTGTTTGACACAACTTGAATCGCTCAAGCTGAAAACATCATAAATTTCACCTCAGATGGGATCAACTTCGTTCGGATCATGGATGGGCATCACTTCAATATCAAAGTATCCTACGCAATACCATAACAATCCCACAAGTATCCCCTGAAGATCAAAGTAAAACAGCAATACAGATAGATGTTATTCAAGGTGTAGAATATGCTTTTATACCTTCTTCTTCTTCTTCTTCCTCTGTTAAAGATATTCAAAGTCCGATAGAATGGTATACAGGTGATATTTACGCTTTCGCGGAAACACCTACTGGAACGAAAGATCTATTGAACAAGATATCGAATTTCGCTAGATCAATATCACTTGTTCCGGGGGAATATATCATTTTGGTAAGAGCAATGTATGAAATTAGAATGTTTGGTGATCCCGGACCTGGAATACCTCCTGTGATCAAGCTGAAAATTGTTGCTGAATCAGATAACTTTGATGAAGTGGAAGTGATAGAAGGGTTAGGAGAGATTCCAGATGTGATCAACGGCTGGTTTATGGGTGGTTGGTTCTCTACAGCTATGAGAGTATCAGCGAATTCGAAGAATGTAGAAGTCATTGGAGTCGAAAGCTCTTTCTGTAAATTAGTACACCTCAGTATACCTAAGACCGCAAATATATCCAGTGGCCAAATAAGACCTATCTCTGTGAAAGTGAAACAAATTGGACCTTTACCTGAATGCACCAAGTCAATCAATATCAAGCTGAAAGTGAAAATTGGAGATAAAGAGAAAGAAATCACCTGGCATCCTACTTTCAAGCATATACTTACATCCGAAGAGGATCCTATCTCACCTTTTAAAATCACTTTTGCATCTCCCTCAGTTCAATTTGGTATACCAGCCTCAGTATCTCACGCTATGATCGTACCACCGCCAAATCCTCAGTCCAAATCGAATACAGAAGGGAATTTACCACCTGTATTACTCGCTTTACATGGTGCAGGAGTTGATATAACTGAACCGGAATATATTGATGCAGTACCTTCTATTCCGGATTACTGGACGGTCTTGCCGACAGGTAGAAATGAATGGGGCGAAGATTGGCATGGTAGTAGTATGCAAGATGTCTGGGCAGCTAGAGATATACTGGGTCAGATCTTGAATAAAATAGGCATACATGTGTCAGACCAAACTATGTGAGTTTAGTTGTTTAAGCGGAAAATTCAAGCAGTAACCAGTATAGGCTAACATATGTGTTATTAGACTCATGGGTCATTCGAATGGTGGTCAAGGTGCATGGCATTCCGCTGCTAGATATCCTGATCGTATAGTGGGAAGTAAGTGTATTACTATTTTCCGTCTCCAATAGAAAGGTTTTAAAGCTGATCAACTATCTATGTAGTGGTGACAGCTTCTGGATGGCTCACAATACAGGACTATGTCCCTTATACAGAGCTGTAAGCCATACGTCTCATGTTGATGGTTAGCAATTGCAGCTAATGATAGTCACACAATCCAGTACTTCTCGACATTTCGCTGATCCTGCATTGATGGGGATACTTTCTTCATCTCTTACACCATACAATAACGATTTATACTTATCAAACCTAGTTGGTATACCTATCTTAGTGGTACATGGTGATAAAGACGATAATGTACCTGTTCGACATTCTCGAACTTATCATAGTATCTTATCTTCATGGGCAGGTAAACAAAATGATAACAATGTTAAATATGTTGAAATACCTGAAAAAGGACATTGGTGGGATGATATAATACGTTCAGAAGAAGTGATCGAATTCATTCAAAATATACCTGAAAAAAAAAGTTGGGATGAACAACGTAAAGAAGGTTTTACTTTGACTACTGCAAATCCACAAGAAAGTGGTGGTAGAGCTGGAATTAGGATAATCGAATTGGATATACCTGGTAAATTGGCTAGATTGGATGTCAATGCTAGACAATGGAAAGATACTAAAGATCCAGCTATACCATTAGATCTGAGAGGTACAAATATCAAAAGAATAGAATTGAAGTCCCGACTCACGCCCGAAGAGGATCATACTAAGCAATTATTTCCCCGAACCAATTATGGTGATCAATGGATTGAAAACTATTTATCATTACCATTACCAGGACCAATAACACCTCCAAGAGCGTATGGACCACTGATACGAATTTTATCATCTACCCATCCAATCACCATTATAAGTCCAAACTCCACAAGAACTCTGAATATAGCAAAAAGAATTGCACATGACCTATATGTTTATCAAAGATTAGATAGTGAAATAATAGATGATCAAGAAGGTTTATTGAGAGTAGCTAGCGAAACTCTTGGTGTAGGTAATTTGGTCATTATCGGTAGACCTGAAGACAACTTATTTTCAGATTGGATGATAAAGCAAAGTACATTACCTTGTAAGTTGGTTATAAATTGGTTATTAAGTGGGAAATTGCGATTCCTCGCTCAAGCTAGGGAGACAAGTAAATCAAATATGACTAGATGCTGAACCTTTCATTTTCTTTTATCTATAGTGAAATTCCCTACCAAAGGTGTAATGCTATTGAAGGATAAAGTGATATACGATCGAGGAGCCGGTAAGTCGAGTAATTTGTGATTGACCAACTTGATCGGTTCATCATTCAGACATACTGTTAACTGTATCGCCCTTTTGTCTGCTTTAGGTATCATAACTTTATATCCTCATCCACTGTCCAGTACAGCTCTCGCAATTTTGATAGCAGGTAATGACGATTTAGGATTGGATTTAGCAGCTCGTTTATTCCCTATAAGGACCGGAGTACCTGTATGTAAAAAGCTCTAACATTATCCAAAGTGGTTCATCTGCTGATGAAATCCTAACTGAATTGATTGATTAATCGTACAGATACCTGATTGGGCAATTATAGGTCCTCAAGCTAGATGGAAAGGTGCAGGTGGATTTATAGGTGCAGGGTGAGTCTAAATCATTATTCCCAGATGGAAAGAACTTGAACTGTACAGCTGACTATCGCTTGACTATGCAGATTTTGGAATGGTGAATGGGATTGGAGTAGCAGTATGTCATGGACAGATCGTTGATTGTACTCCTACAATATATGGGTTTCAACTTGCGTCTGTAAAGGATCATGATCGGGACATTATTTCATATTATTTTAGAGTGATAATGAGAATGAAAAAGTAATTGTACGTGCATTTCAATAACGGAATCATTATGGAATGGTATGAAAAGTTGCAACAGCTTAAATCTATACAGACAACATGTATAACCACGGATCACGAGGTATAAGAGAGAGTAAAGAATATGATGAAGTGGGGATGAGTATTATAGCGTAATGGGATAAGAATGAAAGCAGAATTTACATGAATACCAAGATAAAAAACAAAAAAGAGGATTGAAACTCTAAAGTTACAGTTAATGAGAGGGTATATGTATATGGTGTAGCCAAGAACCTTTATTTTCCCTATTTATAAGAGGAACCTTTGATTTTTGTTTTTTTCCTTCACTGATTTTCCTTTTTGATATATATTCAATATAAGAAAATGAAAAGTTTCAAACACTGTCATCGGCTAATGATTTTGACTGGAGTTGAAAGAAAAAAGCAGATTTTTGAATGATTTGAGAATACGACTAAGTCTAAATTGAAAGTTCGAATCAAATCAAATACCATCAACTTTTCTTAACACATTTTCAATTTCTTCTCCACCATCTGCGAAAATTCCATCAAATGAATCAAAACTTTTATCTTCAGGTTCATTTTCACCTACATCAAAATTCTTAAATTGATTATTATTATTGTTATTAGTAGGATTGGAATTAGATTTTATTGTTGAAGCAAGTGGTGGTGGTGTAGGTGGTAAAGATGAATTCAGTACTGAAGATGATCTCGAATTTTTAGTTCTTGTCGTCGATACTGAAGTTGTCGAAGATGATGAAGTCGAAGAGGATGTATTGGTTCTCAAGTTATTTGGTCGTTTAATAGAACTCATACGCGCTGTTACACCATTATCTGTACTATTACTTTTATAGGGTATTGAATGGCCTCTTGCAGATTTATTAGGTGATTTGCTACGATTCAAAGAATCTGTGATAGTAGATTTTTTGGGTGATGAAGTCTTAATTCCTGAAAAATCTAAAGATCCAGTATTTTTAATGTTTAGTTTATGAATATTTGGTTTTTCTAAAAAAGGTGTTCTGAATGCTTTCCCACTATTTGCTCTTGTCCACCCACCACCAACTTTATTTGGATATGTCGTTGGTATGACAGGTTGATGTTGTTGTTGTTGTTGTTGTTTAGGTCTAAAATGTTGAGAACCTAATCCTATTCTTGGTGCATTCCCTTTGATAGGTGATAATGAATTATTACGGGTGATTGTTGTAGGTGATTCTCGCCTTATCGATGATGTTGTAGTGGTGGTAGTATTTTTAGTATTTATGGGGATGGATGGAATAGCAGATTTGTATATCTCTTTGAGGTCGATATCCATATCTGTTGTTGATACTTCATCGACAACATTAGGATTTTTCTTCTTTAATGGTGTAGAAGTGATCATCCTTGGTTTAGATGTTTTGACGATCTCATTTGAACGACCACGATCTCGATCGCAATGTTGATGTTTAGTGGAGGAAGTAGATCTTGAACGCAAATTCTTACTTGGAGTTTCTTCAATATGATGATCAAAATAATCAACTTTCGCTTTACCTTTATTTCTATTTTTACTACTTCCTTCTTCTTCTTTCATAGGTAATGGCGAGGAAAGTAATGAAAATTTATCTAACAGATAATCTAATCTTGTTTTTTCTTGATTATTATTATATGTTGATGTTGATGTTGATGTCGATCCTAATACTGACGTTTGATTAGGTAAACTATTTGAACCTATTGGAAGACCACCTGAATTACCATTCATCCTTTCATCGTCTCTAGAAATTTTGTTTAAAGATGTTGGTAATGATCTATGTTGTCTACATGGTCTTTTACGTGGTGGTTTGTTATTTCCTGTTGTTGTAAATGTTAATTTGCCAGATCCAGATCCAGGACCAGATTTAGATCCCGATGCAGAAAATGAAGAAGATGATTTCAGCAATGATGAGATTGGTTTAGAACATTGCGTTGGTGTCGGTGGTGTCATAATATCTATACAAGTTAGGTTATTATCATCAGTACCGTTATAATCGGTGATATCATTCCGATATAGGTTTAATTCATTCATCGAATGCTATACATTTTGAAAGACCAAAAACTTACCATCTTCTGTAGCTCGTAAAACCGCTTTACGAAGTTGTGAATCATGTACCCAAGCTATTTTCAATCCATCTTCTTGTGAACTACTATTTTCAAGTTCCCTCTTCCTCCTTGATCTTGTATTAGGAGTTTCCATCTTTTGCTATTCTGATTGAATATAAATCGATAATTAGACCGTATAAGTTGTTTTGTGCTATATCATCTGATATATTATCCTAGCTCGTAAGTGTATTGGCAGTCGCATGAGGAAGTGTTCTACAGCTACAGACAAATGATATTGGAGCGGAATAGGATGATGAAGAGGGATGAAAGTAATGTTGGTTATTTTCATTTTAATGTGCACTTGAGATTCCCAAAGACAGGGTCAGGTGAACTGTAATCTTAAAGGTCAATCGCGTACTATCTTCGGCTAATGACCATCAACATAATGACGTGTCATATATTATATCCAATTGATACATCTAGTCCTGGTGATGATGGTTGCTTTGTTTACCCGGTGAATGGCCACGACTTACTTATTATGACGATTAAGATTACTTAATTTAAGCAACAAGTCTTTTAGTTGACATCAAGATAAACTGTCCATTTCATTCGTTTTTCTTTCAAACGTTCATTTCTCATAACACTCTCTTCCCTCATAGATCTTCACCACTTCCACCTTATCCATTTTCAAACCTCGCTTACGTTTAAAAGAATTCAAAGTACACAAAAACAGTTGCAATGTCATTAATTCACGCTTTGGTCGCTAGGGGAGCAACAGTCTTAGCAGAACATGCTACTGGAACAGCGGAATTGAAACCTGGTATGTAGTTAAATGCTCATCAAACATGAACAATCATTGTCGCTGTATATACTGTAACTTGTTACTGTCGAACTGATAGATTCTGATTTATGATAGCTGCCCAGATAACTATTTTATCGAAAATTCCACCGAACAATTCAAAACTCACCTGTAAGTCTACTATTCCGGTTCATTTTTGGTTAGAGATCACGATAAACACCGCCAATCACTGCGGAGATAAGAGAATGGACTATAAATAAGGATACTGATCATTGGTTCCATCATTTCAGATGTATGGCAGGATCGACTCATTCACTATGTATCCTCAAATGGCGTTATATATTTGGTAATGGCTGATGATTCAGTTGGAAGAAGAATGCCTTTTGCTTTCTTAGCCGAGGTAGAAAGGAGGGTGAGTCAATGTCGTATTCTCCTTCTTCAACTTATCAGCTTGAAGCTCTTATCACTTTCTTTCTTCATATAACGAACATGAGGTCTATTCTGATCCAACACCTGAATAACGATAACTCAAATTATCATTGATAACTATTTATGCTTACCATCAATACTTTGTATTACGTCAATATATAGTTTACAGCATCATTTTCTTCAGATGAAGTAGTTTCAGCATCAGCACATTCATTAGGTGATTTTGAGAATGAATTAGCAAGATTAATGCATCAATATACAACTTCTCCACCTGCAGATCCATTAAGACAAGCACAATCAGATTTGAATAATGTGTGAGTTTTTTTTGAGGTTTTTTAGGGATCTTATTCACTGTATATTTGGTTTTAATAACGTTCTTATATTTTGGATTTATAGTAAAGATATAATGGTACAAAATATAGATTCAATCTTACAACGTGGTGAAAGATTAGATTTATTAGTTGATAAAACTGATACGTTAGCCGGACAAGCTTATGCTTTTAGAAGAGGTGCAAGAAATGTTAGAAGACAACAATGGTGGAAAAATATTAGAATAACTATTTTAACTGGTTTCGTCTTTATCGTAAGCTCAGTTCAGTCATGTCTTCTTATGATTGATCTTTGCGCTTATTATATTTCTTGCTTATTTCCATTAGTTGATACTTTACATTTTCATTGCTCAGTTTTGTGGGGCAAGTTTAACTCATTGTAGAAGTTAACGTGTGATTAGGTCAGAACAAATAGTCAAAAGTTTCTTTTAATTCACACAGACCCTATTCCAAAGATCGTGTCAATTCATTCTTCAATCCATTCTCTATACGTTGTGATAGGTTTTTAGCCAGATTATTTTGTTTTATTTAGTATATAGTATAAAATTATGCTTAATGTATATCCCCTTGTTGTATTGATCTTTGCTTGTTCAGATTGATATGTCATTATATTTTATTTTGCATGCTTTGTGATTTTGTAATCTAATTTACACTATGCAATTACTACTTCCCATATATAAGCTAAATACATTAAATACCAATCTACAGTTCAGCCAAAACACCCATAGCTAAACTTTGTGTGACTTGTTCACCCATTGCTTTTTCAGCAGCTTCAGCTAAATGTCTCTTTGGATCTAATTTACCAACATGTCTAGTTTTTAATTGTTCAGGTGTCATTGTTGATTCTTCTTGAACTGATTTTGTATATGATATAGCTAATTTCAACATTTCCTATTGAGATTAGAACGTATTATCAGTTATTGATCGTTATATTAAGACTATAAACTCGCTTGCAAAGGACAATACGATGACAAAAGAAATAAACTCACATCAACAGCTTGTTTATTACCTTCTTTCATTTCTTCAAAGTCTCTTAATTTTAATCCTTCTGTCCATCCTCTCTTATGTAAATTCAATAACATTCCTTGTTCAGCTTCAGTCTTCTTATAATCTATTGCCAAACCTGAGGAAATAAAAGCGAAAAAAGCAGATCAATTCGACTAGTTATTCTGGTATATTTAAAAAAGAGTTATAGAAACCCACTATAATAATGTCTATTCAAACCATGAATTAAAGCTTGAATACTTGGTTTATTTAAATGACCAATATTACTTGTAGTTTGTCTTGATTCTTGCCCTGTTGCCATTGAAGCTGGATTTATTGATCTAAATGCATCTATGACTACTTTACCTCTAACTGATTGAATTGGATCAACTACTACTGCTACTGCTCTTGGATGAAGTTGTTCAAATGACTATTTGATTTATCAATAATTGAATGTAACCAAATCAAGAACATAGAATCGTACGGATTATTGATAATCAGCTAACGGTTCATTTTCATCCAAGTAAAAATGATAAATCACTAACCTGTTGAGTATTAATATCCACACTAGATAACCAACAACCGAAACCAGGATGCGAATGGTACCACCCAACTACCATCTCAGGTCTGTTTCACAGAAAATAACTACTGTCAGATTCGGATAAACCTCAATCTTGTATCTGATTTATACGCATCAAACGTACCTTCCGGTCTGTTTCAACATATCCAACATTTTAGTTTGGAATACATGATCTACAGATTCTACCGTTACCGTTGTACCTGATTGAGGCATTGCGAAAACGTCTACACAAGATATCTGTGGGGATAATACAGGAATACCCAATGTTGAGGCAGATTAGTAATGATCTAGATTGGTTCACTGGAGCGGGGATGTTGTAATGATTCAAAATAGGGAAGATCGGTAACTTACAGTATAATCATCTACAAATTCACCTAACATCAAACCCATAACTTCCATAGGTACACCTGCTCTACCATGTTTGAGCATCTAAAGTTGGGGATGCGATTATTAGCTGATATCCGTGTAAAATATGATTTGGTAGGAGAACCTAACTCACCTTTAGTAAAGCTAATGCTGAAATGTGAACCGTTTCTCCGCTGAATGATGTATATTTACATCAGTATGATGTATGTCAAGCAAGTGGTCAAAGTGGTAGTACAGATACTCACTTATCAGCCACTATAGTTTCTCCTTGAGGTGTTTGACCTCCCATACCAGCTCTTCCACCTTGCATCATTCTCATTAATTGTTCCATTTTGATATTTATTTACCTTAGATAGGTTTCCTTTTGTGAAATATCTAAATAATTTGTAGTTTTGAATTTGTCCAGATAATGTTTTATTAGTTCTTAAAGATATGTGAGTCTCTAGTTTTCTTATATGTATGTATTTGATCTGAAGACGAGATGTAACGAAGGTGATATCCAACGTTGACAATCAAGGCAATAGCAACAATAGTTGAACCTGTAATCTGTAACTTGTCAATCGTCAAGAAACGCGTACTCATCGTCATTAAAGTGTAACTGATATAATTGATTCCGCTGATGAGTTAGAGCCAGAGTGCTGAAAGTTATTCCACGTGTATATGTCTCCGGCAGATTGGTGCATCGCCAGGCCGGTTGTCTATCTCTTAAACCCCTCTTGTCACTTCAATTGTACGACATCTTCATATAGCATATGATACGTTGCGTATAAACCATCTTCATCATATCGACCCTTCATCTAGTCTATCAAGTCAGCAAAGGCGTCGAATGATCACATATTGACGGTAGAATCATCTTGGGTTTAAGCAAAACATCCCGTGTCAACAACGTTCAACCCTCTTATCTTAACATTAACAATATGTCAGTGTCTTCAGCAACAACACTAATATCACCAACATCGACGAAAGCAGCTACACCTTCTGCAGCAGCAGCAGCTTCAGGATCACATCATCATGCACCTCAACGTAAAAATTCAGTGCATTCTTCACATGGTATGAAAAGAAGACCTTCTTCGCATTCGGCACATGGTCATCATGGACATTCATCATCAAACAGAAGATCAAGTGAAGGTGAACATGGTAGAAGAGCTCTAGCTGCTGGATTAGCGATGCATGCTTTGGATACTACTGATGCTGTTCTTAAAAAGAAGAAAGAGAAGGTAAGTTTTTAAGGCGTTTTATCCATCTTGGTGTCCTCAATATGTGCTCATTATATTACCTGTTATACGTATGCTGATAAGTAATTTTGCGATTTATAGCCGCGACCTTCAGTTAAAAGTTCCAGATCAGATACACATTTACCTAGATTATCAAGGACAGCATCAATAGCGTCTGAAACATCACATGAATCTCAAACTTCTCATGGACATCAAACAACTCACGGTGGAAGACCAAGAAGAGGATCACATAAAAAATCAGAAGAATCAGTTCAGATTATAAAACCAAATGGCGAAGAAGGTGAAGAAGTTGAAGAGAACGAAGAAGGATGGGAATCAGGTGGTGAAGTTCAAGGTGAAGGTGAAGATGAAGATGAACAATTAGAAATTTCACCTGAAAAATCTAAAAAAGGTAAATCTAGATTTAATACAAAGAACCAAAATACGAATACAGATTCAGGTAAAATGAGAAGAGCAGTTAGTAATACTTCAGTTGAACCTACAAATCAATTGAAAAGACAACAAAGTGGTGTAGATCCTATAAGTGGTGTATTAGGTCCTGATCCAGGTCAACCTCAACCTCAACCTCAAGTTGTTGCAGGAGGAGGACTTCAAGAATCACCTGAAGGATATTCACAATCACACACTATACCACCCCAATTAACACAAAGAACGACTGGATTTGCAGGTACGATCCAACCTCCAGATCCACAAGTTGCAGCTCAATTACCTACTCAAGATCCACATCCTATTGTAACCCCTCATCCAATAAGAAGAAATACCTCTGCAAAATCTCTAATTGGTCCTATTCATATGGAACCTACGACCTCAAACGATTCAGCCCCTTCTGGACCTCATAAAAGACAACCATCCTTAGATAGAGTGGGTTCAAGAAATAGATCCACTTCATCGACTAGACCTGAAATTTCCAGTAGATTAAGATCAACTGAAGGTAGTGGTTTACCCCAGACAGAAGAAAAGCAAGACATTTCGAAAAGTAATGTCTCCACTTCACCCTCTTACCCCTTCCCTCAAATGCATAATGCGAACGAGGCCGAGTCACAGCAACAGGCTCAAACCTCACAAACCCGCCATGAGAAACGATCTGAACAAGAAGAATCTCGTCAAAGTCAATCTCAACAACATCAGAGGAAACCATCTCGTTCTGAACCACAAACACGTTCGCAATCACAAATTCAACCTCCGAGTCAAGCTCAAAATTCTGCTGCTCGAACTCGTCAAGCTTCACAACCACATCCACAGCTTCAACATCGATATTCAAATAGTTCACTTCGATCAATACAATCTTTACGAGCTCCGCCGCATCCATTGAACTCTCCTACAGGTTACAGAACACATGCTACTACTGCTACATCTCGTCCTGGAAGTATGTTTGGATCACCTACAAAAGATGATAACAAGAGACAACGTGTACCTTCAATGCATCAACCCCCTGTACCTCAACCTCAAATAAGTTATGAATTAGCTAAAGGACAAGGATGGGATGAAGGCGCAATACCTGAAGAAGATGTACCACGTCGTTCAATCAATCAATCATCATCATCATCATCGACGACAAAATCCAAGAATAATCAAAATAATCGACCACAACAGTCAAGAAAAGATAGTATATCATCAATGAAATCAATATTTGCACCTTTAACTACACCTATTCTATCTTCACCTGCAAGGTCCAGCTCGGGACAAGGTAGTAGC
This sequence comes from Kwoniella dendrophila CBS 6074, assembly GCF_036810415.1. NCBI lineage: Eukaryota > Fungi > Basidiomycota > Tremellomycetes > Tremellales > Cryptococcaceae > Kwoniella > Kwoniella dendrophila. The sequence continues at coordinate 1,120,853 of NC_089480.1, forward strand.
AGTAGGAGAAAGACTGCTATAGAAGCAGCATCAGAGGCATCAAAAATGTCTTCAACAAATGATCCAACATTATATCATAATTCTTTAGGACATCAAAATATCCCTGAAACAGTTTATTTAATTTCAAGATTTTTACCTTCAACCAAGAATAGAAAAGGACCATCATCAAGAAGACCAAAATGGGAAATGGATATGAGAGATCCATCTATTATTCATCAAGAAGAAGATGAAGATGATGATGATGAAAATGAAAATATCAATCATAATAATGGAATGAAAATTGGTTTAACGAATGGAGATTATAGAGAATCACATGAAAGTTTAATTAAAACAATTAAAAATTTAGGTAAAGAAGAAAATTTAATAAATCAAAGAAGAGCCAATATGATTTTAAATAGAAGTTATTCTTCAACTTATAATAATCTTTTATTATCACATTCCACCAGTGGAAATATCACTCCTGTTCTTCATGGTAGTAGTTCAGAGAACGATGGATTAGGATTAATTAAAACTACAAAAGATGGTACAGGTTTAACGGTTAAAAAAGGTAGTTTTGCAGGTAAAACTCCATTTGAAATGTCTGTTCAAAGATGTTTAGCTCAAAGACCAGGTGGTTTAAATGGGATTGGATTTTAGTGTATCTTTTTTTTGTTTTGGATAAACAAAGATCTTATTTGTCTTGTAGGGGAAAGATGAGATAGGACAAGTTCTAGATACATCAGATATAGTGTATGTAGTGTATAGGTAACTCAGAGTTGTAATTCTCCTTATTTCCATGATGCAACAAATAAAAGTCGTTACTTAAATTAATGTGATTCTCAAATGTGGTATTTCCCCCTATCTCATTCACACAGTTCTTGACTCTAGTAATAGTATATCAGTAATTCGAGATTCTTATGCGAGGAGTTCACTTTAGCGTACTGTATAACTTTCCTTACCATGGCAAACGATATGAGCTTACAGAGAGAGAAGTATACTTAGTTTAGCAGAACAAGTAAATACAGTGATTAATGTTCCAGTCACCGGTCATTCCAAGTACAGGTGATGCATTTTGGGTAAATCGTATATTATATACAGTACCACAAAAACCCACAAAAGCAGAAACAGGCTGCTTAAAAAAGCCTTCTTGCCCAAATCTTAAAATCTAGAATGGTGTTTTGTAAAAATATACAGTATAACAGAAAACGACCAGTTACCTAATTCGAAGCTTTAAATCGGAGATTTTTATGTAGAATGCCGTTATGGCTGTATGATGAGAACAAGAGGAATGCCTTAGGCAATACACTGCTCTACCAATGTAGTAGTTTCCGGTAAAATGTTGAAATTACGGCATTTGTGGTGACACCGGATCGATAAGGCACGAAACCGGATTCAGCTGTTTTGGCTGTTTTGGCTGTTTCTATATACACACATGTATTCGCCTGGTGTTTTCGATTAAACTTGATTGATCAAGCTTATACAGTATATACTACATCTGGTTCCTCTACCATACATATATATATCATTATGAAATCAAAATTCGAAGTTCAAGAACGCCTCTTTACGTATATGGTATACAGCAGCAGACTTGGCGAAACTTGAGCCGCTGATATAAGTTCAAAACCTTGGCTTTGTAATTTCTACTCTTTTCAGTAGAGGCGTTTGACAGAATACCTAGTTTCACTATAACTATACGATCGTGATCATATATAGGGGATGATACTGTAATGGTAACAGGGCTGATAAGTATCTTTTTTAACATATATTTTTTATGGAGAAAAGGAGGGATTTTCAGGAACGTGAAAATGGTGTAGTACTTTATACGGTATAGAGAGTATGAAATTCTTCTCTTGGTGATTTGTTGCTTTAGTGGTGGTGATACATTTTTCATTTTTGTGTTCAGTACCACAAACAAGGATACTTTATATATTCATCCACACTTTAATATGATTATACTTGAAATTCAGGACATTTTTCGATCTACAACTTCACCTTTCAAGCTATTTGTTTCCTTAAAATACCGAATATGGATTATAGAGTAAAAGGTTAATAACGATTATATATCTTACTGTAAATAGTCATGATCGACTAAAAGTATACACAGTACATGTGATTTTTTCTTTGCATGATCTGTAAGTAAAAGGTGATGGGATTTCATATATGATGCTTGACATGTAACAACATTTCTCTTCCCTCTTATTCTTCTTTTCTTTTCCCCTTTTACAATATTGCTCGAATCATATTGTATATAACCACAGAACGCTTTCACCTTACATCGATTGATTCGATTGGATTTTTACCTTTACATTCCAACTGATATATAGATATATGACCTTGAAGGTTATCCTTATATCTTGACACGCTCTCTTTTCGACTTTACTCAATAACACTGCAGGTTCAATTTGAAATTTCAATGCAAATTATCTGAAAGATCAATCGTCAGAACAGATCCTCCACCTCCTCCTTCAAAATCTTTAAATTCGACAGATTCTTCTGCAAGTTACCTGGTTCTATCGACATTAATCCTTTACTCATCGATAATTTTTACTGTTCAAAATGTACACTTTCAATGTTTTAATTTCAACTTTAGCTGTAATGCTCTTATTACCTTTTGGTTTAGCTGCACCTGCACCAGATTCCATTTTTGTAAGTTCAACTGAAGGGTTTAGATACTGTAAACTTTATGCTAGGTTACGACCCGACTGATTCTGTCTCTTTTTTGTTTCCATAAATCTTAGCTATTACAAAGTTCAACATTTAAACCATTAGGATGTTCAAAAACATTTCATCCAACATCAATATTAAGACAAGTTCCATCACCTTTTGCATGTTTTTCAAGATGTTCAGATAAAAAAGTCGCTGCATATTCATCTTCATCTGTAACTTCAGGTGGTGGTGTTTTATGTGCATGTGGTGAAAAAGATATGTTAATTGAATCTGGAATTAATATTCAAACGAATTCATGTAGAGATGATACTTGGTATTTATTTGAAAATAATCAAAATTCATCAGAAGAAAGTGATTCTTCATCATCAACAGAAAGTAGTGGTACTAGTAATGACATTGAAAAGAAGAGACAAGAAAAACAAAAAAGAGATAGGTTAATGCCTTTTATGATGATGAGGAAAAAAGCTTTAGCTAAAAGGTTAGTTTCATTAAAAATTTCAGTTTGTCGAATCTAATAGACAGTAGAGTACAGTATACCTTGAGAAATAAAAATTGCTAACACCGTTACAATACTTAATTTCATCAGATCTGTTGGAGGTATACAATAGCTTAAATGAAATCCTGTATTCCAATAAGACGAATTTCGATTTTACAACGATATCCGCCTTCTTCATTTAAATAAGAGCTTATCGTGGTCATTCCCAATATCACTCCTGTCATGGCATCGCATGAAGGAATTTAGTCTCTTTTTCCTGCTACATCATCTTCCATCCTTTATAATGTTAATTATTCTTTTACCTTTACAACGTTTTTCGTTTACTGTAATATTACAGCACCTTTCAAATCTTCAGATTTACTAGTCATTCTTCCTCACTTCCTTTTTTCACATTTTATTTTGGTAATTTCGTAGGACAATATTATTTTATAATCTCTAACTCAGTCAAATTGAAGAGTAAATGGGTATTCTCGTATAATGTACATGCACCTAAAAGAAGTAATAGTATGCAACAAATTCATTGATATACGTCATTTACAACTTCTGTTTACATTCGCCAAGGAAGTAATTATTCCAGATAATTGATGATACACAAAAGATGTCTTTTAAGCGAGCAAAGATATACTTTACACAGTAAATCCCAAAAAAGAATGAATAGAACTACCAGTTGGTAAAGCAAGCACAAGAATAATGAATAACTTTTAGTCAACCGATCTCACTCATGAGATACCTAAAACCATCCATGTTTTTTGGAAGGACTGACTTGATCTGGACTTTGATCCATACTACTTCTTCTCACCGCAAACCTCTTGTGTTCATCTTTACCTGGTGAGACCAACTTTAATGCCCTCCATAATTTCTTACTAGGTGATAGATGTGCATGATCATCCCCGACTTTATGTTCTTCATCTTCAAGTGTCAATCCTCTGAAAGGTGAAGTAGGTGTAATAGGGATATGATCATTATCATCATCAGTCGACATTTTAGTTTTAGGTGACCTGAATCCACCAAAAGCTTTAGATAAACTTTTAGATTTAGAAGGTGTTTCAGGTGTTTTTGGTGTATTACTATTTATATTGGGATTTGGTGATTGTGAAGTTGAACTTGAGAAGTATCGAGTTTTAGCTGATGTTGGTGGTGATGGATTGTTACGTCTCCATGTTTTAGGTGTCATGTCACCCTCACCCTCACGAACAGGTGATTTAAAGATTTTAGACTTATCATCATTATCTTGTTTTGTAGCTGTCTTAGGCGACGATGCCATTTGTTGTTTAATAGGAGAATTTCTTCCGCTTCCATTACCATTTTGATGAGCCCAAGGTATAGGTGTAGTATTTCTTGAAAGTGAACAGAATGACGATGATCTAGTGATTGTTCTGCTTGTAGGTAATAATGGTGGTAATAAATCTTCATCATCTTCGTTTTCAAGAGGACTTCGATATTTGAGTGTAAATGATGGTCGATCATCTGAAGAAGAAGATGATGAGCTTGATTCACTATTTCTATTTCCGATATTCCATGTTGATTGAATTTGTTGGTGATATATCCGTTTAGGTGATTGCTCAGGTGTAAGTATACCTGATGATTGGTTGTAGATATCTTTACCAGGATAATGGGTTTGGATGGGCGACTGTACCTTTGATTGTCCCTTTTCCCCGTCTGATGAGGAGGGTGAAGAATGATTATTTGGTGGTGTTAAAGGCTTAACTCTAACTCTAAAAGAAGGATACGGTCCGTTCATACTAGTGTCTGCACCGAAAAAAGTTCCGCCACCTCTACCTCTCCAACCACCACTTTCTAAATCTATCGGAACTGAACTTTTTCTTTGAGTAATATTGTTTTCTGAAAAAGGTGACTGCTGCTTAGATGAAGTGTTATGAATAGCTAACCAAGTTTCTCTATCACGCCAAGGTTGATCCATTGATAATGCTGAAGAAGATGTGATTAAGTCAGAAAAAGATCTTGATCTTCTGTGTGATTGCTTTATAGCTCTCATATTATGAAATGGCGGAGATATTCTAGTTTCAGTTGGAGCAGGTGTATTTGAACTTGAATACGAAGGTAATGCAAGAAAAGGATAAGGTGATTTAGGGAATGAAGAATGTATCATAGGTGAGGGAAGTAGCTAGTTGTAAGTAACAAGTCGAAAATATCTCGTCAGCTTGCTTCATGACATCTGCTACGATCAGGGAAAAGGAAGGCAGTTCAAACTTACTGTGTTTTGAGTATCGTTCATGGCGAATTGAGGATGATCAGATTGCTCATTTTCCTCATTTTGAGTCATTGGCGTATTTCGTCCTCTTAACAATTTTGAAGGCATTCTTCTTTCTTGATATATCAATGAATTATCATTCAATTTGAATTTTATACTACCTTTTCGTTGAGTATAAGTATGACTTTGAGTATGACTTTGCTCTTTTTTATTGTTCTCTTTCTCTTTTCCTTTTAAATTACTCTGTCCGGTTAATTCAAAATTATCAGGTGAAGTTTGAGTAATTAGAATTGATAAATCGAATGGAGGTTCAGATGATCTTTCAGAAAGAGATGTTGAAGAAGGTGAAGAAGAAAGTGATTTCCTTGATCTTGAAAATGATTTCTTTAATGTGAGTGGTAATGTCATTTTTTGAGTTATGTCGAATCCTGTCTGTTATTGGTTTGATGGTAGTCAAGGTGATGAAAGAATTAATGTTTGTTTAGTACATCCAAAGGAGGGTGATTTTCAAGTTTCTTCCTATTCCGGATTGATAATGTATTCAATCGTATAATATTGATTGGCAAGGAAGCTGTGGTCAAAGGTGCTCTTACCGAAAGGTGTTAGTCATGAAATCATGAATGAAATGAGTGGGAAAAGTGTAGCTTTGAAATTGACGATTATCTTTATATGTATATTTCTTGACTGAAAAGAGCACGATGTTCTTGTCTCAATGCAATATCGATAACAGGAGAAGACGCGATGTAGGTATTTCTGGGAAAACAAGGTTTATCGATCCATCCTTCTATCACCTTGCTCATTCCTCATGGGTTTTTTCTTTTTCCTCCAACATATTCTGTATTAGTAATTCAGTCCATACAGTGACGTGAAAACGAGAAAGAAGAGCAATGGAATGAGATGAAAGGTAACCCCCCTCACCTTTCTGTTCATTCCCCTCCCTCTTCCCCTCGTACCTCGTAAAATCCAAAATCCCATCAAATTCCAGAAATAACTTAATTCCAAGATACATGTTTGATCGATAAGAAGTGATATCATCCATCCTTTGAGTCATTTTGAAATGATTAGTCAATCGGATTCGGGTGGGGTTAGTACGACTTCTATATGTTTGATTAATTGATCAAGAGATATCCGAAGAGGTGTATCGTGAAAGCCGAACGTTCGATGTTATATTGATGTTTGATGTACGAACATCGAGAGAGGAGAGAGAAGCGTCGAGTTCAGAAGTAGTCTTTCAAGGTCGTGTTTCGAAATGATCGTAAAGATGATGAAAAAGGGGGCAACCACGTGCCTTATTTGACGAAGCTAGCTAGCAAGCGAATTCCAGATTTCAAGGGGGAATTGAAAGAGGCGGCAGTAAGGTTGGTGATATTCACCATGTTAGAGTGATGTTTCAGCATTTATTGCAACCTTGACTGCATGATGCAATGTAGTGAAATCTCAAATATTTTGGGGGGGGGGGGGGGGGGGGGAGGGCGAGGAGGAAGATAAGATTGGGCGCAATTTCACTTTAATTTGCTCTTACTTCGCCTGGTTCGCACTTCTGCTTCAATAGGCTGAACGAACAAACTGTAGTGCTGGTATTCGCACTTTTTCGATGTCCGCCGTCAAGTCAACTATCGTTCGATCGCGATATGAACAGCAGCTGCTGCAAGCACGCCTCTTATCTGCGGGTCATACATTTCAGCTGCACATATTATGGACCATGTTTTTATATTCCACTTGTCACGTTGAGCGATATGCGAACGAGTATTATGAGCTTTCGATTTTCTGTAGGTTATATATTCAATTTTCACATAATCATAAATATTCATCAAATAGTCGTAAATTTTCTTGGTTTGTGCTGTACGTTTGAATAAAGGTCTAATTATTCCATAGATATATCTGCTGTCGATTCTCCTCTCATAGGTTGTTTTCTTCTTCTATCCTCATCATCTTCGTCGTCACTGCGTGCACAAAACCACAAATATTTAGCTGATATGCCTACTTACATTTACGAGTCGCGATGTTCCCTTATCACTCACTCGTCTTCGTCTGAAACCTGTCTTTTATGTCCATTACCTACTCTAGCATTGAATCCAGCTTGCTGAACCATCTTTTGAGCCATTTGTATTGGTTCGTATTCCTTGAACTGGTTCTGGAACTATTAGGGAAGGTATCAGTAGATTGCTAAGTAATTTGATGGCTGCGCAGAAGAAGGGCACTTTAAGGCGCCATTGCAAATCGAGATACTTACACTCATCGTGCTGACGCAATATCTCTTACTTTGTACAAAAGCCAAAGCATGATCTGCTGTCCAACTGTATTTCCACATCAGATAGCCTACCACTATTGCTGGAGACAGTGCGATACCACCTGAGAAGACAAAAAATCAGGATAATATCAGTATCTAAAAACGTCCAACACGAGAGCATGAGAGCAAAAATATCGCCATCAACTTACCGTTACAGTGTGCCAATACGATACCACCCATACTCAAAGCCTCCTCAATAAAGTCACGGCATTTAGGAAAGATCATGATCAGATTCTGGTCCTGAAAGGTCAACAGATAAATCAGCTTTTACTCCATTGATGCAACAGACGAAGGTTTAGCTCACTGTATTATCACTTATATCCAAAGTCATATACCTAAATTCCGTTGGAAAACGAGGATATATTAAACTTGATTCTTTTCGATCTCTTATACATAATCTAAGGATAGGCAGATATAATTAGACAAGGAGCAATGATCAATTAACAATCTCAAAAACAATAATGATCTAAGGTTAATGTTGGAATAGCAAAAACGCAGACAGAAATAGAGTTGAGAAACACAAAATATTCAAATAACTCACACATGTGTGATGCCCATCGTCTTCATTCTAGTTAAATTTGTTGACGACTGAAATGGTCCCAAATATAATCCAGGTATAATTTGTTGAGCTTCTCTACGCATTTCATATCTGCATGAGACCAATCACAGCTTAGTAGCAAATCCGCGGGTTCATAGAAAGACAGGAAGGGGATTTCTCCTTAAAGCATGTCCTGCAAATCCTGTAGCATATCAAGAGCAAACTTACCTCCATTCGTTATTTCCGCCTCCCATTGGACCTGCATCATTCTGTATAGTTGGACGACCATTTGCTTTGCTTGGGACCATACTAGAACTGCTATTCATTGTTGCTCCATATGAATCAGCTTGATAAGGATATATAGGCGAATCTAATGTATGCCTTGATGAAGATGCATCTGGAGAAGCACCATTAATATCCATATCTATATCTTGTGATTTGACACTACGATTGTCTAGATCAGATTCTACACCAGATCCAGTGTCAAATGTGGGTGGTGATGGTGGTAAGAACGGCAAATGCCTTGATGAACGGTGTGTTTTGGGAGTTTGTCGTTTTATGTTTAATAGATATTCGTGCAATATCGGCGGCAAGAGACCAGAAGAGGACGAGTGACTTTAAAATCTCAAGGTTAACAGCTAGATTCTCTTCTGAATAGTAGTGTATGGCGATGAAGGGATTTGAAGTTATTTAAGGTTAATGAAAGATGTTGAAAGGATAAGCTATTTGTTGCTGTTCGGATTCAACCGATATTGGGCTTGTTGGTGTACCGAGTATTTTGGAGAGTGTTGGTCTTGGTAGTGATTTGAAGTGATCACAAGCGGTCCTGTTGGAATGGGCTCTTGTAACTGATAATCAAGGTTGAGCAATGAGTGAAAGCGTAGATCATACAAGATTATATACCTTTTGAAGACTTGTGCAACCCGGTAATTTAACTTCTTATGACTTTCAAGACTTACCGACATTACGTAATTGTTCTAACCCTCAATAGATAAACAATATATTACGTGCATGGTGTTAAATGTCAATAAAATCATCGTCAATGAACTGTACAGATATTACACGATAGGATTTTAACTAAAGAGAAAAGGCCAGAAGCAAGATTGAATAGAAAAGAAATTCGATGAACAGATGCTTAACTTCTCAACGCTAGCCAAACTAGCTTTCCTTAGTTTGCTATCATTTCCGCAAACTGCACAAGCAATATGGCCATTCAAGGAAAAACGATTTAAAGAGGAAGCTTTTATAGATGCCGGTTCATTAGGATTACAAGATGTCAAAGGAAGAGTAGTAGCTTTAGGTGATTGGAATGGTGATCAAAAGTACGTGGATTGAGACTCAGCTTCACCTCTTTCATTGTAGATTGTGATAAACATATTGACGTAAAGTGTATTTAGACTTGATTTATTCACTTTAAATGAGAATGGTAAAACAATAACTATACATTTATGGAATAAGGGTAAATCTCTATCTGATTTCACGATCTTGGTTTCATATCTGGCCATACCGATCACTGAGAATATATATAGATAAATTCACTTATTCACCTACACATACGTTATCGCTTTCATCGACAATATCGAACATCGTACCTGGTGATTATAATCATGATGGACATCTGGATTTACTTGTAATGTATTTGAAAGAAGATGATGGTGGTTGGTGGGGAAATAAAAACGGTAAATTGGGAATGCAGATTTATTTAGGTGGTGGTGAAAATGGTGGATTTCGTGAGTTTTCCTTCAGACTTTGACCTTCTGGTTGCCAACCCCATACGATATGACCTCGACAAAGATGATTAATGGTTGTATAAGCTGATCATTTGAAAAATTTTCACTTTCGTAATAATGATAACATATCACAGAGGAAAATCCTTGGAAATTGGACGATTCATTACCTACACAACCAATAATCTTCGATGCGGATAATTCACTCAAACCTTCTTTGTTGGGTTTAATACCGAATGATGAAATCACAGAAGGTGTCCTCAGAACTTGGTTAAATAATGGTACTGGATTTACCCTGTGAGTGATTACCACAATAAGCTGTAAGCAAGGTACTGATAATTACGATTATGAATTTCCCTGTTATAGTGGTTCTACTCCACTTATATCTCCTGATCAAGCTTGTACATTAGCAAATCCACATAGTAGTGCTTTTATAGATATCGATGGGGATTGTTTACCTGGTATATTACAATCATTCTTAGCTATTTTTCTGACCTGGTGTCTTGGCTAATTGATCTGTTGAACTATTGTAGATTTGGTATTACACTGTGCTAAACCCAAATCAACGCATCATTCGATACAGATATGGCTTAATCGTGGAAAATCAGGATACCAATTATCAAGATCGTACGATTTACCTAGAGGTAGCGGAGCATTGTCTTTCGCAGATATGAGTGAGTTAATGAAACAAACATATATTCCTTTGGATCGACACAGATACGAGGGACTGATCGCTCTTCAAATGAGATCAGATCGAGATGGATCGATAGATATAATATTCCCAATATGTAAACAGCATTCAAAATCAACTGGTATAGGTACAGAATGTAACATAAATATAGCATATAATAAACAAGTTCCAACTTGTGCTACTGAAACTTCTGAACATACAAAAGAAGGGAAATTGAAATGTCGTGGTTGGGGTCAATTATGTAGATCTGATGAAGAGTTTGATTTTACCTTTGATCTTTCCGATCCAGTAAGTACACTCATCATTTTGGCTCATTGTAGCTTCTGTCTTAGAAGTATTTTGCTGATGATCCGTCATCCTGAAGGATTTCACTTCAATACCATTATCAACATTATTATCAGTTTCAGAAGATTCGACGGCGGGAATATTACTTCATCCACCTAATTCACCTAATATACCACTACCTATAAGACCAGGAGATTACAATGTAGATGGTTTCCCGGATTTGTTATTGACTGTTCATCAAACGGTAAAAAGGAGTACTGGTGGTATCTTAGGTGGTAGTCAAGACGTGGACCAAGTCAAAGTACTAGTTAATATACCATGCAGTAAGAATGTCCCAGGGTGTGATAAGAATGCTAAAGGGAAAAGAGGATTTAAAGTCGGAAGTGGGAATGGCAAGTCATGGGAAGCGTTGCATAGTATACATGATGCCCAAGGCGCAAGTTGGATAGATATTGACGATGATGTGAGTCGATTGATTGTTCCGCCTAATTGGACCGTTAGGTCTTACTTGATATGCTGAATTCCGACTATCTTGCCCAGGGATCTCTGGATGTTCTCGTACAACGTTCTGGATCTCAATCAGGTCAAAAAGTATCATTCATACAAAATAACTTCTATCATGATGCCTTCTTCCTTAAAGCACAGGGTAAGCTAAAGTTTTACCAATAAAACATGAATGACTAGCTGACTACAAGCAATCGTCAAAAGTGCTTAACGGAGCATGTGAAGGTATATGTGAGCCTGCTCAAGGTGGTAAATCATACAGCGTAAGTCTGATACTATGTAAATATGCTTCTTTCGTGGAAAGCTTATTTATACGGGTTTTAACTAGCCTCTCGGAGTCAGTCATTCAGGTGCAACCTATAAGTTCACTATACTCGATACATTAGGCCATAGAGTAGCCCAACAGGGTGAGCTAGCTATCATGATATATATATATATTTAGGAAATTTGTATCTAGCTGAAAAATGATCCTCATTTCGTTCATCTAGTGTCACAATTACCACAAACAGGGTATCATTCGTTGCACACTCCATATGCTTATTTCGGTTTAGGTAGAACGAATAATTATGTCGAGGTGAGTGATTGTCATTATCGCCTGAGAATAGGGTATAGTTTAGATAGCACGTCGATATATCTATCACATATATATATATATGTACTGATATTCTGCTTTCTTCGGTCGCTTGTAGAAACTTTTCATCGGCACTTCTTTACCTTCAGGAGAACATACGACCTATTTAGAAAGTATAATACCAAATTCACAAATAATTATAAATCCACCTTATCCTTTAACAAATTCAATTTCAGGTCAGAATACAACATCTTCAAATTATCAAGAATTAATTATAAATAGGTCGAAAGAATGGAAATCACAATTATATTTAAAACCTGGTGATTGGATTCCATGGGTTGGCGCAGCTGTTTTTGGTACAGTTATATTATTAGGTTTTGTTGTATTAGGTTTAAATGAAAAAGAGAAAAAACAAGATGAATTGGAAAGAAGAAGAAAATTACATATTATCAATTTCCAAGCTTTATAGACTATTGATTTATGAGTAAGTTATGTATTTTTAGATAAGTCAAATAAACCACCAGTATTAAATATCAGTATACTTAGTGATACTTCTCATGTATTGATAAATCAAACTGCTGAATGACGATTATTTATGAAATATGCATATAAGATCCAGTCTATATGACAATGTTTTATCGAGATAAAAAATTGATGATGTTCTACTTATCGAAACGAGATTTGATTAAATAAAATACTAAGATATGAACAGAAAAATATAAGATTTGAATGACATTATCATTTTTCGTAATAAGTCATTTCAACGTTCGTTAGGTACGACATAACATGACATAAAACATCCCTCCCCCAAGTTCAACTTTCACAGAAAGTCTTTGTTCTCCTTACCACCGAAGTTTTGCACGTATCGTTTTAGAGGTTTCTTTTTGACATTTGTACCAAATCAGCTTCAATTCTTGTCTTATTTAGTCTCTCTTGTCTTCTTCTTTGATTTCTTGCTTGATGCTTTTTCATCAATTCAGGTGAGTTCATCAATCTCTCCAAATGTCTCTTTCTTTTACTTGCTGAACAAGTTTTAGTTTTGTTGCTGGTAGAAACAGATGTTGCTATAGCTGCATGAGCTTGTACATTGATAGTTGCGTCTGCTGTAAGAGCTGCATCATTGGTTGTCGATCCATCTGAAGGTCTTACCATTGTAGTATCGATAGTTACTGTAGTTTGAGTTGTGTAATCTGTGTTGGCTACTGCAGAAGATGATGAGACCGACGTAGCAGAGGCGGTAGTAGATGGTTGTGCATCTCCATATGCACCTGATGCGGCTACTTGAGGAGAGGTAGAAGCTGGATTAGCTGATGATGCAGAGGAACCAGAACCGGAATTATTTGCAGGTATTGATGATGAGGAAGATGATTGAGCTCCGCCAACAGTAGCGAATAAATCGGTTTGCGCGCCATTCATGAATCCATATTCCCCGTTATCTGTAAAGATCAGTAACATAGGTAAGTCGAAGCACTGCGAATAACCGTATTAGTCGCAAGTCTCTTACAGAATGGTGGATCATATTCTCCTTGAGGATTGTTGTTTCTCTCATTATACCAAAAATGCATCTGTTTTCCAGCCACAGTACAGTTTGAAGTGTCCGCTGGGTAGTCACACTTGTTGGCAGTTTGAGCTATAAATAACACGAGTAATATTAGAGATCGATTACCATGCGAGAGGAGATCATGTCAACTTACGAGCGGGTAAAGGAGTTACACCAGTAGCCCCAGTGACGTTACATCTATAACCTAAGAGATAATTTTGTTCGGATCCAGCATCTGCTGCATGAATCCATCCCCACATACAATGACAACCACCTTCTGGACATGGAGGTAAATCGGCTGGAATATGAAAATCAACATCTTTGAACCAAGGACAAGTATAATTTGTTGAAATTACAGTAAAATCTTCAGGTTTGATTTTATTTACATCAGATTCATATGCTATAGCTATACCGCAACCTTTGACATCTTTTGGATCAGGTGAACCCCATTGATCTGATGTATGCATTGCACCAATTCCACCTGTATCACCTTGTCCATCACATGCATATATTCCAGTTTGTTGATAATCATTTTGTCCATATGTTGTTAATGCTTTATTACATGCTACTTGTCCTTTATATGTACCACCTGAAGGTAATTCCATAAATTTTCCTTCTTGAGGTGGTTTATTGATATATCCATGAAACCACCATTGGTTAAATGGTAAATGCATTAAAGGTAATACAGGTTCAGATTGATTAGGGTCTTCGGGATCCCAACTGTCAAGCAGATATGACAGAATTATTAGCATATTGTCAAGGATATAATCATGAACGAAGAAGAGACGGAGTAATAGGGGACTAAACGGTCTGGTCACTTACCCGTACATCCCTTCATCCCATAAAGCAATATGAGCTTGTACAGAGACTAAAGAAGCTGCAAGAGCAAAGCAAAGTTGTGTGACTCGCATATTGACTTTTATTTTGAAATTTGAAGATCTAGTGAAAAATTGATTTGATAAGATATGTCGTTAAGTGAAAAATGTTGAAAGCAATTGTTTCGTATTGTGGATTTGCTATATTCAAAAGAGTGTGATTTGATTTTAAAAGAATGTGTAAATTGGGATGACTTAATGTCTATGTATAATATGGGATCAACCCTATATCAACTATAATATGAATGACAGCTAGCTGTATTGAAAAGTAAAAGGGGAAAAGGGTTAGTAAAGATAAACCGTCTTGATGAGATATGGTATGTGAAGAGATGAAGGAGAAAAGAGAAGGGTGGGAAGAAGTAGGATTGAATAAAGATGTATATAAGAGATCTGACATCAGGTGAGATAAGGTAGTTAGGGCATAACAAACAAAAAAGCATTGTTTTCACTCGGAGGCAATCGTTGACCGTTGACCCATCAAGCAATACGCACTGTACCATAGATACACAATACAATCATTGAACGATTACTCACATAGTCAGCCTAAAGGTAGATCAACCAACAAGGCTAAGTAATTCAACCAAATTCTTCTATTGTATCTAATTTGTTTGTGTACCTTGTTGTCAAGGTATTCGCTTCTATTTATGACACCTTTGTTGTTCTCTGTTACACCAGGTAAAACGTCCAAAGGATATAATGAAACCACTGAAAATAAGGTACACAAGAATTTATTTATTGTAGTACGAACAAAGCTCAGCTATGTCCTTTTTGTTGATGGTATTTTGATTGTTGATGGAACCGTGCGATATGGTCGGACCTCTTGAAAAAACAATAAAAAAGTGATCAATGCGTCAAGCACTGTACTGTAAGTGGTGTTACCAAACAAGAAGGCAATTAAGAGTGTCAGAATATATAAAGCAAGAATGCAGGTTTCGATAATTAGGCTACTAAAGCTATATACTTAATTCATCCTGCATACGACCATGAACACCTCCACCTACATACCTTTGAACCAAAAAAAGCGAGAAGCAAAATTCAAACTCCAAGACGCGTCTTAAAAGGTACCTTAAGTAAAATTAAACTATTTTTTAATCACTTTACCCGCATTATTTTCGAAACTGAAACTGAAGATTCTATCTTTTTACCAAATCATTCGGTAACGATGCACCGTTTCAGGGTGTCACGCTTTTGTCTATCATGCGGATTAAAATCATTATCTGAAAAATCAGAGGTTATCGTTACGTTTCATACTTTTTGAGACAACCGTGCCGAATGATGGCGTTTTGGTTCCCGGTGTATTGGTGTTGTAGGATTACACAAGGATCTTAGCAATGATGCGAGTACGCTAATCCTCTTAACTTTAGAGATCGTGTCTAGCAAATTAATTGTCTACTATACAGACCTAATTATAATTAGCTGGTGGATGAACCCTCATCCCTTCTCACCTATCTCGGTGCCTTTGAGAAAAACGACAATAACAGCTATCGCGCTCGGCATTACCAACTGGTCCTTCACCTTGGGGGTAAAAAAAAGTCCTCCAGCAAAGCAACGCGAAGCACTAAGGTCAAAAGTATGTCCATTCGAGCTAAAAGTACAATGCTAGACGCACCTTCACACCGCATAGAAAGAACATTAACCCCATGCGGGGCTCGAACCCGCGACCTTAAGATATTCTTGATTGAATAGAAGTCTTACGCACTACCAGCTGTGCTAACAGGGCTAGTGACGAATTCGTGATTTTGTTTGTCCTATTAACTGAACTTGTAAACGCAGATAGAACGTTTAGCTTGTTGACGACTCAGATAATGATGCAGGAGTACGTATTTACATCAGTGATCGCTCTCAGGGGCATATCTGATATTGCCCATATTCTTCGAGGGCAGCGTGACAAGAAATTTCAACATTGCACGGTATTCTCAAGGAGTTCCACTGTACTGCGGGCGAATATAAGGTCAAGAACGATAGAGTACATTGCGTTGTTGATTGTTGGACATGTGACATGATCATGCATCTTCTCGAGCTGTTTGCTCAGCTCCGTTCCTAAGAACATGGAGATATGAGATTAGAAAGGACATCGTAACAAAATATATAGAGTGCTGGGTATCTGTATTCTGCGACCTTTTTGTTTTGAGCTTTCGACAAAATTATTGTTACAACAGATGACATATGATTCTTGGGCCTAATGTTGCTATTTGAGTTCGAGTTCAGAAATGAGAGGTGGGTGATAGCAGGGAGCTTTCTTCATCCGCGTCGTCTTCGCTTCCCATTGGTATCGGAACAACCTTACTTCGATCGAGGCTGAATTACCTCCATTTAATGTCTTGAAGTCCTTCCTCTCTTTTTCTCATGTTCACTGCTATTGATACCTGCAGTCGATTCGTTACTTCTCCTTTTTCCCCCTCTATGAGCAGGTTCAATTTCGTACATTTCTTTTCTTTCTTGCTTCTTCTTGAGTTCTTCTTGGATCCTAGTTTGTCTAACAAAATTCAATGCACCCTTGATTTCCTGTTCATCGACTTTACCAAAACCAAAATCTACATTCCCGTTAGAAGGTAATTTACAATTATTGTTCTCCAGGTACAATCCTATATTTCTCGCCCAGGCTTTATTATTTATACCTAATTTCATTTGACCACCTTGCAATCTACCCAATAATATCAACAAACTGATTCCTCTTCTTGTATCGGGACAACACCATAATGCACTTTTTATAGCGTTCAATAAAGGTTGGTACAAGATTGGTTCACCAATATGAGCAAAAGTCCATAGTATGTCAGGTGGTTGGAAGAAATCTACCGGATTGGCAGACGGGATAGCTATCGTATGAGTCGTGGTGTTGATCTTCATAGGGGTTAAGCAATCGTAATCTCGCATGAGCACTCGGAGGCATCGAGAAAAGATTGATTCCATTATTGGGCAAGTAGCTAGGGAGTGGAAATTTGGCGAAATACTGTCTACTGACACCGCTAAGTCAAGGACTAAAGTGTAGATAGAGGAAGGATCCGATTGATGGTTTTCAGATAGGGGTGATCCATCGATGTATCGCCCGCAGAGTCTTGCGAAGGTTGTAGCGACAAATTGGTAAGAATTTTGTGGAACTAATCTGTCCGCCACCTGAAAGTACAGTAAACCCATCAGCCATACTATATCAATCACAAGATAAGCTTACTTGATTTGTCCAGTATAGACTGGTCCAGCACCAATCTCTTTCCATCTCAACAACTTGAAGGCGATGTTGAAGTGAATCGATAATCTCCTTGCATTGCGCAAGTCTTTTAAGAGTAATCAACTGTGGTTGATCATTCTGTTGAATCGCTGGTGTAGGTGCTAATGTAAGTGTTGGAGCGTCAGGAATGGAAATTTGGCTTCCTGACTGAGAAAGAGCCATCTCCTGCATGATAGGTTCTATTGCTGCCATCGCTGTGGCCAGACCGGGCATGATTGTATGCGAATATGAATCGGGATGACCGTAGTCTGTAGAAGTGTTGGAAATGCTTGAAATTTGATTTGGTTTTGAACCGCTGGGTGAGACTTGAGATACGGGAACGGGTGCTTGTGTTCTATCGGCGTCATTGTGCTTGGGCACGTCTCCTTTGATAACTGGTGGTTGACCATAGTGTTTCACGTGTGACGAGTTGCCGGCAGCTGTATCAGAGGTGTTTACAATATCATGGACCTGAGTTGAAGGATGATGTTCAGTAGCTTTATCGCCAATTGTAGCGGCAACCGGTGGATCTTGCTCGACCACGTTAGTGACTTCATTTTCATTGTCGACAGGTTCATCTTCTTCCCTATTGTCAGGACTACTCTCTTGCTTCTCAAATTCGTCCTCATCCTCCTTTGGTCTTGCATCTTTTATTAACTTGAGAATAGTCTGATATCCTGCATTGGGTGCTTTATTCTTGCGAATATCTTTCGCCGATGAGGCTTTTTGATCTTTATTTACATTGGAGGAGGATTCTTCCTTTTGCTTCTTGGTAGTTTTGCGAGGTGGCTCATCATCATCTTCCCAAGGCCATTCAAGATTAGATTTTTTACCTTTAACAACTATATCTACAGAATCTCTTGAACGTTCTCTTACCAACAGGTTTTTACCTGCTAAACCAGCTTTAACACTTGATGCGAAAGTTGATGAAGTATCATCGGTACCATCATGAAAAGAAACTCTTTTAATATTCTTCTTAAGAGGGTTTTTAGTTAATAGACCTGATGATGATGATGTAGTTGGATTATCCGAATGTCTTCGTTTGGCATATGTGTGAACGATTACTTTATCTTTCTTTGATGGAAGTTGTTTTTCCTCCGATTCCTGATTTTCGTCTGAACTAACAGAATTAGGATCAGGATTGCGCTTGTGATTGATAGCCACGAAATCTTCTCCGAGTCCATGTTCAAGCTCAGGTTCTGATAAAGGTGAAGAACAATCTGATTTTGTATCCAATCCATTGGGATCTTGACTTTTATTGGTGGTGGCGAGGAGGGTTTTGGGCATATTGGAAGTTGAGGTGGAGGGAGAAGCAACGTTGGTATTTGAATTGTCGAGAGGTGAAGGGATAGTTGCAGATCCCAAAGAACCTGTAGAGCGAGATCGATGGGCAGGTCGAAGCTGGGCGGGATGCTTAGCCATCGTGAACTACGAAATTTCAGCTGATATCACAATATAACATCAGCTCTACACACACTTAGATGAGGGATGGGAGGAGGAGACGGGTAAGCAATAACGAGAGTTATTGAGAACTTACCTTCCGATATAGTTATTTATCGTGAAGGCTTCTACTATGCGTGATGGTATTGGAATGGTTGAAGTGAAAATTGTCAAGACAAACAAGGAAGAAGAACAAATTAGTAAATCACATTGTAGGGGAAAAACGGATATCATATAGATTGATCTTCCTTTCCTGATTTGTCAGCAAATCATATCACCTGATGACAATGATCAGCGATTTTGATGGATATGACGATCAACTAAGACAGTTGAGTCAACTTGTGTCCAATCTTAGTATCTTGGTTGAAACCTTATTACGCACGGACCGCCTTGTATTGCAGTATTGCAGTATTGCTAAAGTTGCTAAAAGGAATGATTAGTAAAGTATACGTAATTCAAACTATATGTGGCAAATAAAAGAAAAGAGGAATACGTTTATACCCTGAATAATATGCATTGGATTAGAAAGCGAAATTGAAGAGAGAAATATCTAAATCAAGGAAGAAAATCGTTAAGCGGTGGAGATGCAGCCACAATAAGCAAGACCTCTAAAAATCTGTAAATTCTTTGTATCTATTCTATATGTTGGATGATCCATATATATACCTAAATTTATTGTTTTGATAAACTTAAAATGAACTTGTCACCTTCAGAAGCAGCAGTTTCTTCAGAATCTTTATCTTTTGATTTTTTCAGTTCCTCTTTCTGTAAAATTTGATCATTTTCAGATTTTTGAGATAATTCGATTGGGATTGAACCTAATTGTTTCAATAAATATTCTTCATTATCTTTACTACTCGTTAAAGCTTTTTTGATTGAATCTTCTTCATTTTCTGAAGTAAATTCATAGTAGATATTGATTTTATCTGAAGGAATTAAACCAGCTTCCTTTCTTAATTTATTTACTCTAGAAGTTAATAATCTAATCAAAGCCATTGATTCTAATTCTGGATGTTTTTGAATATCTAATACGATAATTACATCATTATCTGATCCTGAATCAAATTTGTTTTCTGATGTATTAATTTCAGCGAATCTTGTTACAACTAAATCACCAACGATCAATTCTACGCCATTAACTGATACTTTACCTTCTTTGATAAATTGTTTACATTCTTCTGTAGACATTTTTGGTAAATGACTCTTGACTTTACCTAAATCTTTTCTTAATTTTTTACCCAATGTTGGCCAATCTGCGGTAGCTCTATATTTGATTCCAACGGCTTGTTCATCACTTGTGTAAACGATGTTGACAACGTTTAATTCAGCTGAAATGTAAGCTTCAAGTGATTTGACATCATCAAGGTATTCTTGATCATGGTGGAAGATAGTGAGTGTTTTGAGAGGAATTTTAATAGGTAAAGTCTTTCGATCTCGGATTAATCGACCAAGATCAATGACTGCTCTCATACGTTGAACTTGTCTTTCAATGACTGGGTCAAAGTATTCTTGTCGGACTGTTGGGAATGGAAGGAAGTGAATGGATCGTACATCTTGTGTAGAATCTTTAGGTGCTGGTGATGAGGGTCGAAGAGCTTGGTAGACTGTTTCTGAAGTGAATGGTGTGAAAGAGGACTAAGAAGGCATAGTTGATGAGTGAGTGAGGTTATTTATGTACAATGTAAAAGACGACTTACCATGGTTAAACACAATGTGAACAAAGCTTCGTATAAAGTATTTAATGCTGCTTTTGTATCCTCAACACCGTTGGCACCCTTCAATCGAGTTCGGTTGAATCGGATGTACCAATTGGTTAAATCGGCGATGAAATCGAGTAATCGAGGAATGACAGTGTAAAGTCGGTAGGCTGAAAGAATACAATGTAAGTATTCCATCCCACCTGTACGAGAGCGAACATTGAATGCGCTCACCTGCCATTTCAGTGTCTACGTGTTGGATGAGGGTTTGACAAGTAGCTAAAATCCACCTATCCATAACGTTAGAAGATTTAGGAGCATCGTGATCGTATACGAATTTTTCTCCGTTTGTTCGTTCGAAAAGATCAGCTTGACCAAGGTAGAAATTGAGCGAGTTGATCCATTTGAGAATAACGTTGGCCAAAATTTCTCGTACACCTTCTTCTCTGAATCGCAAGTTATCGGCTCTTACCACTGGAGAGTTGACGAGGAACAATCGAACACAATCGGCACCGTATTTGTTGACTACTTCCATTGGATCAGGGTAGTTCTTGAGCTTTTTGGACATTTTCTTTCCGTCACTATATGATGGGGATGAGATCAGCTACTTGCGTAGAGCCTGACTGAGGGAACATAATAAACCTACGCAGCAAGTACAAGACCTGTTACAATCAAGTTCTTCCAGGGAGCGGTATCGTAAAGATGAGTACCAAGTACCAATAATGTATAGAACCAACCTCTAGTTTGATCAATACCTTCGGAGACGAAATCGGCAGGGAAAGATTTGTTGAATCTTTGCTCATTCTCGAAGGGGTAATGTGATTGAGCGTAAGGCATTCTACAGAAAAAGTTCAAGTCAGAGCAGTTCTACTGAATCTTGCAACGATGAGAACTTACGATCCTGATTCAAACCAACAATCAAAGACTTCTTCAATTCTTCGGAGTGCACCTTTTCCTTTTTGTGAAGGGATAGTGATGTTATCGATACTTTCACGATGTAAATCTTTGATACCAGTTACACCGGAAAGTTTCTCTAATTCAGCAATAGAACCAACAGCGACGATCTAAGCCAAACCATCAGTCGATTAGCTATATCAAGTGAGTTTATTGCACAGACAGCACTTACTTCTTCGTAATCCTCACTGACCCAAAGAGGAATAGGAGTACCCCAATATCTGTTTCTTGAGATATTCCAATCTCTAGCGTTTCTGATCCATCCACCAAATCTACCTTCACCTACATTAGCAGGTACCCATCTTGTCTTTTCGTTGTTCTTGACGAGTTTATCTGAAATGTTGGCTACTCGAACAAACCAAGATGGAATAGCTCGGTAAAGAAGCGGTGTACCTGATCTCCAACAGTATGGGTAAGAATGCATGATGTCTGATCTAACGATAAGTCGACCTTTCTTCTGCAATTCTTTGATGATGATACTATCGGCATCCTATTGAATGACGATTATTAGCCTTGTACATCCTGATAGGTCTAATTGAAATCTGGGTTTACTCACTTTTACGTATTTTCCTTCATATTCTGGTACTTCCGAAGTGAATTTACCGAGTTCATCAATAGGACAAGGTGGGATTTCATCATCTCTAACAATGTTGTGTGCTACAGCGATTCTGTGATCGTCTTCACCGAAAGCGGGAGCTTGATGTACGATACCGGTACCGGAAGAATCGGTCACATAAGTATCTGAAATAACTCTGAAAGCTCTGTCTTCGAACTTTACGCATGCTTATTAGCAATCTCACCAAATTGGAGAAGATTCATTATGATAACTTACTTGTTCAGTGAAATGATCGAACATTGGAATATATCTCCATCCAACCATATCTTTACCAACGAATTGACCAACTTTCTTAAATTTGGGTTTAGCATCTTTATCCTGTTTCTTTCCCGAAGCTAATTCCTTGTAAACTGTACTAAGAAGTGATTCTAAAAGGATGAAATTTTGATCACGTTCGAAATCGTAAATTTTGATATATGTGAAATCTGGATGTACACAAAGTGCAAGATTGGAAGGGAGCGTATAAGGTGTTGTTGTCCATGCGAGAAGTGATGTTGATGGGTCGTCAACAAGGGGGAATGTGACGGTAACTATAAGAAACAAGGTATTTAAGTTGAATATTCATTTCGAGATGATCACTGAAGAAGACAGAAACTCACCTGCAGGATCAGAAGTCATTCTATAATCTTCACCAGCTTCGAAATTTGATAATGGGGTTGTACAACCGGTTGAATAAGGCATAACTCTCAAACCTCTATAAACTTGATTTTTTGACCATAATTGACCAAATACCCACCAAACAGATTCCATATAAGTTGGATCTAAAGTTTTATATCCTGTATCGAAATCAATCCATCTACCCATTCTTTCTACAGTTGATTTCCATTCACCAGAATATCTCATGACGATTTCTCTACATGCTGCATTATATTTATCAATTCCCATTGCCATGACATCTTCTTTACCTTTAATATTTAAAGTTTTATCAATTTCATGTTCAACAGGTAATCCATGTGTATCCCATCCAAATCTTCTCTCTACATGGTGCCCCGTTGAATGTGCATGACGTGTTACGATATCCTACAAAAGTTTCAACTTAAATATTAGCTCTTTATTCGATTCAGCCTCTGACGAGGAAGCTATACACACCTTGATTGTACCAGCGAGTAAATGACCGTAATGGGGTTTACCAGTAGCGAAAGGAGGACCATCATAGAAACTGTATTCAGGTTTTCCTTCTGAGAGTTTCTGTGATGTTTTGAAAGCATCAATGTCTTGCCAATATTTCATGACATCTTGCTCTGTGGTAGGGATAGAGATGGGTTTGGAAGCTGTAAGAGGAAGTACAACGTAAATTAGTCCATTCGTGCAGAGCAGAGCTGAGCTGAAGTCATTCAACAATATGATAACAACGGGATTTCGCAAACCTACGGTCGTGAGCTCTAAAAGTCATTTTGTCTAATTTCTATTCTAAAGTATATGATGATGTTAAAGTGGGGAGGGAATGCTGATTGTGAATGATAGGTAACAGTACTGATGTTTCTTGCCACTTATATGGAGACACGTTTTGACTCAGCAAAGCCGTGATGACAAGGTTGATAAAATCGAGTCGAATTGAAGCAAGTCAAGGAATAAGGTTATCCTTCGACTTGGTTTTTGTTGATTTTCTGGTCGAAAGCTGAGACTATTGTTGTAAGCTTCAATATCGAAGAACAGTTCGTAGTCGTAAGACTCGAGGAGGACTAGAGCTTTGCTACACTCAAAAAGCTCAATGCAATCTGGTAAAGAGGCTTTAGCTGTTATCGCATGCTTTATTCGTAAGCATGCACCAACTTTTTTAAACCTTGCTTTCCTTTCACCTATATCTTCCGCTTACATCTCAACTCTATTATCTTTGTTACAGCATATAAGGTGGACAGGGTTGACATCTCCGCTTACCTTCTACTAGCTATTAATCTTCAGAGATAATCAAGCGGGGTTTTGCGATATATCGGCGTAATCCACGGTGGCAATTCAATGTCAAGTCAGTATCAACTCGCTATCATCACGTTGAATGAAACCTCCACTTTCATCATCGTATTTGTTTCAAGAGATTAAAGATTTCAAAATATTGTTGATTTTTCAATATCTGTTGCAATTAATGACCTAATCATATATATAGCTCACGTAGTTTAAGTCTTGACAACGTTCCAAAATCATCCGTCAGATCCCTTATACTGGTTCACCTGATATCGAAGAATCTTCCTCAATTTATCAGCAATACTTAACGATCGATAGAAGTGATTCAACAGTCGTTTTTGGGATCGCTTTACTCTTCAAAAATACTAAGCCCAGCCGAAAGAACTGGACACGGCAGATTAAAGGATCATAACTACTGAGTCGTTCAGCAATATAGCAACATGTCTGGCCCAAGTACTGCCGGTCCATCAAGGAACGGAAGTCCCGGCTCATCAACTTACGCATCATCTTCATTCACACCTTTACCACGATCGTTGTTAGCTGGGACTGGAATCAGATTCTCACCTACTCCGCCGCCAGAGTCAGTCTTTGATACACATCCTGAAGCTGGACCTAGTAAATCATCCAGCAAGGAAGACAAAGAGGATGGGGAAATAGAAGAAGTTGGTATAGCTGGAGGCGATATATTTATCGATGAGATACCTCAAAGTTCACCTGCTCTTCCCGGTACTGTCGAAGCTCAGCAGAATGAATCAACCGATACCTCAAACGACCATTTCCAGCCCCCTGGTCTATTTGGTACAACAATGATGCCATCTCTTACTTCAACAGAAGCAGGACCTTCGGTCCAAATACAAAAGCCAAAGTCGATAAGTCCGATTAATGGAAAAGGAAAAGATAAAGTTTCGACAAGTGAAGAAATGGATTCATCCTTACTACTGCCTTCGCATGTCTTGGTGGATTCAATCATATCGCCTTCGAAAAAGACTGAAGTCAATGGTGAAGCAGATGACCAGATAAATGATGAGGATGATCTGATGGAGGGTTTACATTTCGTGGATGATGATATAAGTAAAGTAAGTTCAGCTCTGACCGGGATACCAACATAGAACAGCAAAATCCTTAATCATGCATTTTATGTAGGGCTCGAAACGATACTTTGATCCAGAAGAAGATGAGACTCAAGAAGTGGAAGCTACTTTTTTAGCTACAGCTGATCAAAGCAAAATTTGTCAAAATTGTAAAAGACCTGGTCATAGGAGTAAAGATTGTAAACATATTATCGTAAGCATTCCGCCATTGTTTGACACTTCTCTCGCTTAGCTGAATATAACCTCTCGTGTTTAGTGTACAACTTGTGGAGCTGAAGATTCTCACGAAAGGAGAGACTGTCCAGTAGTATTAGTCTGTTTCGGATGTGGAGGTAGAGGACATAGGAAACAAGATTGTCCAGATCCTAGCTCTAGATCATCTAGGAGGACAGGCTGCGATAGATGTGGAAGTAGGGATCATACGGAAAATGTGGGTTTAAACATCAATCGCGAATCATATCACTCAATATCGTCATTTAAGAACTGGTTATTGACTCATTGGGGACAAATTAGACTTGCCATACAATTTGGCGGGTCTATGCATATGTTTCACCGAATTCCAGAAAGGAGATAATGGAGGAGAAAGTGACCTCAGAAGGATGGGAAAAAGAAGCTATAGGAGGTAGATCATCAGATGAATGGTGTTATAATTGTGCTAAAGAAGGTCATCTAGGTGATGTAAGTTTATTTCAATCCAAATATACTCTATGATATGTCATGGGAACTGATTGATCCTGTTTTTTCCTTGTTGCAGGATTGTCAGAAACGGCGTGGATCACTTGCAAGATTAACAGCACCTTCCGCATTTTCACGAGAAATGGCAACCAGAGGACCATTCTTCAATCCTTCATTTAAACGATATGATGATTTACCTATACCTACACATTCGAGATTCGACGATGAAGAAAAGGATGATTATGATGAATTACCATTCATTTCTGGCGGTTACAAGAATTTTGGTGGATCAAATGCAGGTAAAAAAACAAGAGAAAAACAAAAAGCAAAACAAATCCAATTATCGAGAAATCAAGGTGGTGGTTCAGATGATGATGATGAACCAAGTTGGTTCGATAATAATCCTTCAAACAGAAATGGCTTGAGCATAAGAGGCAGAGGAAGAGGCGGAGGTGGATATTCAACACCAACAAACTCAAGGAATGGGAATGGAAGAAGACCATGGGATTCAGAATATCGTGAACGTGATAGAGAACAATCGTATTCAGATAGAAGTGGTAGAAATCGTTATAGTAATGGTTCTAATTCGATAAACAGAAATAATAGAGGATATAAAGATGATTATAATGAAAGGAATAGGGATAGATCAAGATCACCACAAAGATCTAATCCAAGACATAGAAATGATTCAAATTCAATGCCATTTTCACATGGACATTTAATGGATTCTTCAGCTCCAATACCTTCATCTGCACCTGCAAAAGTAATTTCGTTTGGTAAATTATCTGAACCCGGTTCTTCTTCAAGAGGTGGCAAAGAAAGTGGAAGCGGTGCAGCAAAAGCATTAATAAATCGTGCTTTAGGTAATAATACACCTAGTAGTAACAATAATAACAGTAATAGTCCTAATTCTTCTTCAAGTAGGAAAGGGAAAAGTCCTGAAAAGAAAATACCTGTCGTTGAAATTCCAAGTTCTTCTAGCAGATCAAGCAGGAAGAAAAAGAATAAATCAGGAGAAGGTAAAAACCATAAGGAAGAAAAAGATTGGGAGAATGAATGGAGAAAACAAGGTAATGGTGGTGGTAAAGTTGAAAATTGGGGTAAAGAATTAGATAACAATTTGAAAGAATTGAATGGTGGTATCAAAATCAAAGGTAAATCTGGTGAATTAAACTCTGCTTTAGGTGGTAGAAGAGAACAACAACAACAACAAAGTACACCAAGTAACAATAATCCGAAGAATAGGAAACGTAAAGGTGGAAAAGGAGTTGGATCAGAAGGAAATAGTAATAATGTCGGAGGTAGTGGTGGAAAAGCTAAAAATAAGATTAATAAAGGTTCAAATACACCTAATAACAGCAATAATGGTGGTGACAATTTTCCAGGTGAAGGTAGGACTGTAGGTGGTGGTGGTGGCGGTGGTCGAAGAACCAGGAATACAGGTCAAAGATATCATGGTGGTTATGACTAATTTGAACAATCATTTGAACATCGTATCTATCTAATACAAGCATAGTAATGATACAATTTGTCCTTGGTATATACATATGTCATTTGATGAGAGTTACGCGCTTACACGATATCGACTTGAGAAGAAACAGATCGCCTACAAGCAAGTTTACTGCATGTGTTTTTGTGTTGAAAAGCAAGGAAATCGCATTTATTCCTACAATTATGCCATAAAATTACAATAGATCAAAGCAATTGAAAAAGGTTATTAAATAACGATTTTTACCAATAGCGCACGAAATTAAGGTATACCACTAGAACAGATGAAGCAAATACAACGCGATTAAAATTAAAAAAAAACCATATCCGAAGTAAAAAAGAAATCAGGCAAGTGTCCAAACTTGTGAAAAGAGAAATATCGGAAATCGAAGTGTATGAGAAAATTGGATGAAAAATTATTACGAAACAAAATGGAACAGAAAATGTTTATGAACTATTTCTTCTGATTTGAGTAGTGCTATTACTCTCCGTATTTAGACCCCAATTACCTCTCCACCACGCATCAACACCATATGCACCCCAACCTCTTTCTCCATTCGCATTGTTGGATTTTTTCTCACTTATAGTTCTAATCCTTGGACTGAATGAACTATTATTGCGTAGGGAAGAAGGTGAGGTCGATGATTCGGAAGACGTAGATGAAGATGATGAGGATGGGAAACGTTGCTCGATATAGTACAACTGAGCAGCATTTGCTCTTTCTCGCTCAGTTGACTGTTGTCGGTTCAACGTGTTCCGATAGTTGAGGAGATCGGAGAGATGGGTGTGGCGAGAGTTTTCCATGTGCCCTGTGGATACGAACATTTGTCAGCACGAATGTGGATGCGTTAGGGAAAAATCAGATATATGGATTTCACTTACATCCATTAGCACAGAACCGCGAGTTTCTTGGATTGGCAACCCAGTTACCGCATCGATCACCGTCGGCATTCAATGCCTGGCATGAGTGCTGTAAACAGAAGAAATAAATATCGTCAGCTTCCGGCCAGATATTATGGCATATTCAGCTGAAAGAAGCTCCAACTTACATTGACGCAGTACAGGCTGCCTGCGGGTTGAGCACGTTGACATGCTCCAAGAGGTCGGACATTGCACTGCACAGGTACCTTGGTGAGCATTTGGCGGTAGATGTGGCAAATAATAGACTATGCTTACTATCTGTCCGGCCAATCTCTCCATATCCTCGACGGTCAACTTCTTCACCTTCTTCTCCTTGCCTTGACCGTTAACTCCCTCTTCTGCCACTGGTGGCAATGGAAGTCGAGAGGATGAGGCTTCGGGTATTGGGTGGAGGTCGGCGGAAGTGGCGGCAATGAGGGTAGAAGGTTTGTAGTAAGACATATTGTATCGGGGTATGGCGGTAAGAGGGTAAGATGATAGTTGATTGATCTATTTATGCGGTTTGATTGGGATTATTGATGTTCCTTGTTGAAGCTGAAAGTGTTTAAGAGATTGATGGTAGTCGTGAAGAAGATAGTAGAGGCTCTTTATGTATTGTGAGTGGTTCGTTTATTTGGCTTCAGAAGGTGTAGATCTGTACTGAAAGCGATGATGAAACATGTCAAACAATGTCAGCAGGTCAACTTCGCTTGGATATGAAAACGTTGGATAAGCCGGTTTTCCGTCTGTGCGGATGGTGTATCCTCAACAGACATGATTTGTGAGAAGGATCATTTCCTCCAAAGTTATGGTAAATACTAGAAAGGGAACACGCTTACCCCTTAATTGAGTGATGGGTCAGATTATATATCTGATCTACCTTTGGACGATAAAGTTATTTGTTTTGAGATATGATGAGGAGTTATGTGGGGTAGCAAGATATGAGAAGTTGGTTGATATGTTGTGTTATACTTTGATGTGTTTGAAAAGGAAGGATGAAATGGGGAAGAAAGTTGATGTCGAAAGGGGATGCAGATGGGTTTATATCTCTGTTTGTGAACACGCAGATCCTTATCTCCAATTCCTCACGACATATACCTATCCCTTTCAACAGACAATCATCTAAATTTCTACTTGCAGAGAACACGGATTTTTTAGGGCAAAGAGGTATTCAAGCAGGGCAGATAAGGAGAAGGAGCAGACAGGAGCGAAAAAAACGAAAGGATGAAACAAATCAATCTAGATCATTTAACTGCCGCTTTCCTTCTTACCCCATACTTTGTTACCAAAGATACGAAAGGACCCAAACTTAAGGACTGCGGAGTCATCAAATGATCTATAATTTCAGTAAGTAAGTCTGGAATTTAACTTTTCCCCAAACTTACTATGTTCTCTAGAAGTTGACAAACATCCTTTAGAGTCTGATTTTGGTGATCAAAGCGTATGATCTGAGCCATTATCAGACTAAACTAGTGGTTCACAAGCAATATGATTCTCGTTTCATCGTCCAGCAGTTGAAAGGAAGGGTAGTCCACTAGCGTAAAACCAAAATCAGATGATCAGTGCTTGTACTCCGTCACCTTTTAAACCCCATCGCTATACCGGCGGTATATTTCAGATGATTCCTTTTGACTTTATCGTTTACATCAAAAGCAAGGCAGATCATTGCTAAAATCTGAATACCTAAAGATTGTCGGTTTCGGTAGTTGAGCTACTGTAAATGTCTCTAGCCAGCCAGATACCTATATCAGGTTTATTTGATGATTACGCCCGAAACGATATTAGGTGCAGATCATGCTGTCAGAGTGAAATTCCTGGAAAATCAGTATACTGTCGACACCGCTATCATAATGGTGTGCGTGTGACCCAGAAATACAGAGATACAAGCTTCTAAATTCTGGGCAAGTCGGGTATTGACACTATATCTGATGAGGCATTCCCAATACCGCCGGCTAAATCAGCCTTTAGTCAGATGACCTTGATTCAAGTATGAATTAGTGAAGAATGATTAATCGACCAGATCCTTGACCGGATTGATATCGGTTTTTGGGGTAACACTGATTCCCATGATCGCAGGCGCCCGAATTCCTGTAACGAAAATTTGAGAATAATGAGTTAGTTATGATTAGGTTTGACTGATTTTTCACCTGAAGTTGAACAAGAGATAACGTCTGCCTATCTTCTGCACTTTCACCATCAAACCCGACTACCTTCACTAAGGTCCGATCCGTATATTAGTTTGTGTATTTTGCGTAGCGTAGGGGATGATTTATGAATGGGCACCCCAAAAGTCGGGACTTCAATGATGGTGATGGTGAATTTTGATGGGAAACAAGGGTTCTGATGAATAATTCGTGAAATTAAAAACACAAAGTTTCTCGAAAGGATTTCATGGCGTCATATGACTTGTTTTGTTGTAACTTGTACGCTTATACAAACGATTATTCGAAACGACCAACTGTGTATGCATGGATGGATTCCAAGCATCCGTGTACAGTTAGTTTCCGCTAACACTTGGCTTACCCTCATAGACAGCCAATCTGTTATCCAAATGTATAACTTATACATAGTGACCAAGGTAATTCTAAAAAGACTTGAATAACCAATTTACAAATACACACTTGATGAAGGTGCTCGTTTAGCTTCACCCAACCTTTCCGGGGCTTTCGGGGGTTGACTTATAGAAGGCAATATCGGTAGTAGTTTACTAGGTCCAGTAGCTTCGTTGACCACTATCATATGGTACATTCAAATGAGATCAGTGTGAGACTAATCAATGTCAGGAGGACGATCGAATAGTAGTAGAACATACCTTGTACCCAATCATCTAACGAATCTGCTGATTCTGTTTCTTCCTGTTTTACTCGTTTTTTACCGAATAATACTTCGGTCCAACCTACATTAGAAGTATCTTCTTCAACATCTTGATCCCGTCGATTTGATCCATCGGAAAGCACAGTTCTTTCTCTTAAGCCAACCATCTCTAATTCCCTTTGAATATCATTCTCATTAATCTGAATACCATTTTGTAGATTTTCAATAATTTCAGTCAAAACAGTTATTTTAGCTTTCGATTTATCTAATTCTTCTTTTGAACTGATTCTTAATCTCAACAAATGTACTGCTAATGAAGTTATTATACTCCAATAAATGAAGAATGGTATTAAGGGCTTTAACCTTTGTCTAATTGGTGGTGGGTTGAAATCTGCAAATGATGTTGGTGTTATATACCTTCGAGGACCTAATTGTTTTACTCGCGAGTGGATTGCATTTGGTTGCCGCCGTATTAAAGATGAAGATTGTCGCAAGAGTTGTCGAGGATGTATGCCAACCATTTTGAGCTGTCAGTAGGCTGAAATCCGTGTATCACTGATAAGGCGTGAATTGTTACAACAACACGAAAAATTACGCCTGATATCTGATTAATCCAAACACCCAAAACCGAGATCTCGGAAGCTAAGCTGATTGTTTTCGGGTTGTTCGTACCACGTGGAGTCGGTGGAGGAAGTCCAAGCGTCAATAACAAGAATGGACTTTGAAGGGTGTGTATATTCAACAACATTGGATAAAAAAAGAGTTATTGCGATGAGAATACATGATCACGATTGCATTGAGACTGAAAGTGCAACACATTCAAGCTCTGTGTTGGCCTTAAACGACAAATCAACCCATATAATCTGAACAACAGGCATGTCATAACAAGGAGAATATAGATGAAAACAATGGTCATCTTTTGAAACGGCTTTAATCGCGTCAAGCATTCTAGATTTACAGTAATCGATTAATCGTCGTACGCAATCGTGAGTACGTCGTCTATCTGGACCTTACTCCAAAAGTTCTGTGGCTAGAAGGAATGTCAGAATCTTTGTAGCTGCATGGGCTGTGAGCATATGAAGGATACGTAAAATCACAAGAGGAGAATCAATCGAGGACGTAAGCTAGCTGTGAAATTGTGGGAGGAATGTGTCGTACAAAGACGGGCAATTCTGGTCAGATTGTTTCAGAAAAAAGTTGCGTCTCAATTGTAGAATTAGCATACACTTATCATTCTTATCTTGAGAATCGATAATCCTGCTTGAAACTCTCAAACATAGTAAAGATAACAAAAGGCTGATGAACAATAATCATACAATTCTATCCTTAAACTAGCTTTTGACTTACCCTTATATTCATCATCATCAAACTTGAAGCTTTTTGTCGATCAAACACTTTCATACACACCTCCTTTCCCCTTGTTCCGGCTTCCTCATACTTCAACTACACGGTAAAAATACCACCAGCGAACCTAGAATTAGATGAAGTATAAATTCAGCGATTTTGATCATTGAAGTAAATTTGAAAACCGTCTGTGCGTTCGGTTGAAGATATTGATGAGGATTTATTGATTGGTAAGTTCTCATGAAGTTCTTGTTCTGTCTTTACCTATTGTCTTAAGGGATAGATCCTACAACGTACTATCATTGTGACGCTTTAATGTCATATCCTCATTGCTATAGAGCCGGAAATATAGGCTGCACAATAATCATTATAACAATATTCATGAACTGACCCATCCAATCTATCAGGGAGCGCTCTCAAGAATTATAGAAGGATCAACTCAAACAATCCAACATTATCGCAACTCTTCCCATCGAGATGATGAATAGTATCTCATCTCGTGGTCAACAGAAACAAGGCTCATCAGCCAATCCATCTCCTCCCACTTCGAAAATACCATCTCCACTACCTTCACCTTCCATTCTCTCTTCATCTTCTCATTCTCATTCCAAACATCAGAGTCCAGAGCAATCGGCACTTTTACAATCAGCACGTGCCAAGCTATCTGAGATGGATCAGGAAGCCATGAAGAAGATGCGTTCAACAATGATGGATTATCCAGATTCAAGTTCTTCAACAAAATCGTCTCCTGCGAGTGCAAGGTTTCCACCTGATTCACAAGAAGGTAGGAGAGAACTAAGAACCAGGAGGTCAACTTTATCGAAGCATATTGGGATGAATGATATAGTAGAAGAGCACAAAACGAATATTATAGATAAGGGTAAGACCCCTATTCCACTTCCTCATGGACCTAGCGTAAGTCAGTCTCGCTTGCTTGGTTGTGCTGACGTCGGTTAAACTGATCATAGATGGTACAGGTACCTCCTGCATCGAATGCAGACTATGCTATAGCTGTAGTAGGACACAATCACGTTGGCAAGACTACTCTGATCGCTCGAGCTCTGAAAACTTGGGGCATGTCCCATCCTCTTAAAACCCAGATAGCCGGTGGTCATACAGGTACGTAATTCATCCAATGTCCAGAGAGATCAATATTGCGTGACTAATTGCGCGTGTCCGATAGTCACATCATGCTACTCTCAGATTGAACCAGGAGGGAAACTAAAACAGCCTTGGAAAGTTGAATTTCTGGAAATGAACATTCACGCACTTGGCCCATCACCAACATTAAGCTCCGTATGGCCTGAAGGAATACCTAGTGTAGCTGGAGCGATATTTTGTTATGATGCAACAAAAATGGAAACCTTATCTGGGATCAGCGAAGCCTTAAGTGAGTTCTACTCGTGTAAAACAGTTACCCACCAGTGCCTCGATCAATATTGGTTGCGATTGAAAGGCATGCTTCCGCTTTGATGGTGATGCCTGACATATCCCTCGTGTTTCCCCACTTGCTTACAATGTGTGTTCTCCTTCTTTTCGCAGAAATCTTATCACCATCAGGCATTCCAATTGTCATGCTAGCCTGCAAAACAGATCCAGACACAAAACTTGAAATTGACGCTCATCATGGCAATTCAGTCGGTGAACCTTTCAATGTTGGTCTCATTGAAGTTACCACTCAAACATCGGAAGGTAAATCGAAAATGCGCAATGCACTAAGATGGTTGGTCTATAAGCTGGAACAGCGCCAACGTGAGTTCCTGTTGACCCTTTTTTGGTCAGCAGTTTGAGTGGGATCCATGCATAATTAGCTTCATTTAGGATCCCATAAATGACCGTGCGTAAGCTAAAACACTGCTTACCCTGTTTCACCTTGTCATTGTAATTTTGCTAGGACGCCAACAACGCAGACAAATTACCAACGAGTTAATGATAACATCACATCATCCACCTTCTTCACCTGCTTTGGCATCAGCAACATTAGAAGCTTTATCTTCGCCTGTAGATAGTGACGCTTCTTCCTCTGATAACAAGATTATGTGGCATCACCGCGGTGGGTTCAACATGACACCTGCTGATAGGGATCAAGATGGTATGTCAGATCATAGATCAAGTGGAAGTAGTCTGAATTGGGTTATGAAAGGTCCACCACCCAGATCAAGTCTAGAAGTCGTAACCACGAAAGAAGATCAAAGGACAGAAATGAAGCAGCCGGAAAGAGAAATACCGAAGCCCACTACTGAGGGTAACGGGGTAATACAGAATGAAAGAGTAGTTACACAGACAGGAAAGACTATGTGAGTTATCTCTGTCTTCCTTGGTTTTATGAGTATTTGGATCGAATCTAACTGTATCGATAGGGATCCGCCGGTATGGTTGAGCGTTGAGGAATTGCTCAACAGATTATTTGCAGCAATCGCTTCTTCCCAAGGTGAGCTAGACCTCTTCTATCAATGATCATTTCCCTCAGCTGAATATTATTTGTCAGCTTCGGATGAAACATTTGTTCAATCATTTGCAATGACATACCGAAGATTTATGGAACCTCGGGAAGTTATGCAGGAGTTTCTGGATCGACTTTCTGAAATAGAATCATTTGATGTTTCAAGAGACGTGAAGAACTGGACTATGATGAAGTAAGTCAAATATTCGTCATTAATGAGTAAGGTGCGCTGACCTTTCTACGACCAGATTGACTGGAGCTCTAGTGGATTGGGTTACACGGCATCCGGGTGACTTACAGGACTCCACTACTCAGCGGATATTCCGAGAGATCCTTGCTTTCACCTTGCACCATACTTTCATGGCTCATTTAACAGGCGAATTAATAATGGTAGAACAATCATTATCGGAAGTGGTGGATTTAGATAAATCATGGTCTGTCAAAGGATCAAGTTCGAAGTCATCTGTCGCTTCACATCCTCAATCTAGGTCAGACACTACAGCAGCAAACGACCTGATGATAGATACGGATATGATGTATGAGTTTACTGATTTGTCGATGGATAAAGGTATCTTAGAAGATGATCCACCGGATACACCATTTTCCAAAGATGCACATTCACATCACCAAACACCTCATCGACATACCATTAATTCACAATCTACGCGCTCTGTTTCAACATCTAGTTTACCTATGGATAACGATAGACATGGAATAGGTTATAACCATAAGATGGGTTCAGATGACAAAATTGGTGTTAGCTCTGCAGATGAATCAAACTTTAATAAATGGTCACAAGCATATAATTTGGTGCTGAATACGGATGCCAAGAATTTCGCAATAGAGTTGACTAAGATGCAATGGACTCTCTTTACTGCTATACGGGTAAGTGGTTGTGAACATTCTAG
This sequence comes from Kwoniella dendrophila CBS 6074, assembly GCF_036810415.1. Lineage (NCBI taxonomy): Eukaryota > Fungi > Basidiomycota > Tremellomycetes > Tremellales > Cryptococcaceae > Kwoniella > Kwoniella dendrophila. The sequence continues at coordinate 1,156,702 of NC_089480.1, forward strand.
CCAGCATCTTCAGCCTCTCTTGCAAGATTGATTCGTTCGACTAACGTAAATATAAACATCCCAGGCCAGAGACCTTCTGCGACATGATCTGGGTAAAGAGACCAATGGACCTGTTGGTAAAGCTATCGCTTTCTTCAATCATTTGTCTAGATGGTAAGTAGGTTTAAGATGTTCTGGTCCCGTCTTTGAGCTTCATTATTCATACTGATTGATGGCCTCTTGCTGCCGTCTTAGGGTCACCACCATCATCCTTGCTCATCCAAAACCCAAACATCGTGCCAAGATTGTCGAAAAATTCATCATGATAGCTCATCAATTACGTCGTTTGAACAATTACGATTCTTTATATGCTGTTATCTCTGGTATAAGAGAAACTTCTATTCATAGATTATCAATAACACAGTCTTTAATAACTTTGTCACCAACTTTGGAAAAAGATTACCAATCACACCTGAAATTAATGGATCCTAGAGGAGGATATTTACATTATAGAAGAGCATTGCAAGCTGATATATCGAATGGTAGAGCTTCAATACCTTTATTAACTAATTTATTGGGGTTAATTAATAGATTACAAAATGTTAGGCGTGAAGATAAAAGAATAATAAAGCGAGAAGAAATCAGTAACGAGCAGGACAAGAAGGATATTAAAGATAACGATAGAAAAGATGACAGTAATGATAAAGAAGAATCAAATGAACACAGTGAAATGGAACAGCAAAAAGTCGAAATTCAATGGGATAAATTTTATAAATTTGGTGAAATCTTACAGATTATACCTGATTGTCAAGTTAGAGGACCAATTATTAGAGGTGAAGTAAATGAGGGATTCAAAAAGTTGATCGAAAATACCAACATCATCACCAACGAAGATGTAAGTTAACCTTTTCCCTTTCCTATCAACTTGTAGAGATTTGCATTTCTAAATCAACGAAAGATAACTTTGTAAACTGATTTTTCATGATTTTTCCTCTTTTAAAAGGGATTATGGGAACGTTCACAATTACTAGAACCTAGTAACAATAAGAATAATGGGGCTGGTGGTGGTACAGTCAAAGTATTGAAGAAATTAGCAAATTTCGGATTCTAGTTTCTTCTATCGAATTCCGTTTTTCCAAGTTCTTTTGGTCACCATGATTATACTGCATTTCTGCATTTCAATCGATACTTTCAATCGGATTTTAAGATAAAATATTTTTTTCCTATTCCCTTTTTCATTTTATTTTTTCTTCTCTTTTACCCTGCACTATGTTATTATACCTTTGGCAGAATTGCGTTTCTGTTATTCTTGATGATTTTGTGTATATGCAGCTTGTTTGTATCTTACGAGCATGTCCCTAGATATTTTCAGAACCAAAATTCAGTTGAGGCCTGCTATATATGATTATCATTTAACTTTCATCCACTATTATAACTTATTCAGTCATTTGACTTATTGATATCAACCAGCAGGGATTATTGATTTGTAATGACCTGTTATCAGAATTCAGTAAAGTATTTCAAACGAATATACTTGCTATATACGCAAAGTATACTACGATTGTATTCGCCGCTTCGATCTAAGAGACCTTTTTAGTACATGCACAAAGAGTACATACTGTACAATACATATATATATATATAGTAAAGAGTAGCGAGACCTTTTTGATTACAAAATTACGAAATGAAAATAGCGAAAAACGAAAGAAAAAAACATTCAAAAAAGATAAAGGATAAGTTAAAATGGAGGAAATCTCAATTGGGACGAGGATTTTGAATAGAAACTTGGTCTTCTGTTTTATAATCTTGAAATGTAGAAAGAAAGAAAAACTTATTTCCGAACAATCTATGCTAAAATATCTCCTGCTTTTCACGGAAAGCATCATTTGTTTTTCTTTTTTGATGGGAGATAAGTTTAGTTATTCGTTACTCGACTTTTCATTCTTTCTATTCTAGCTTTATGATCATCACCACCTTCCATTCTGAACATCATTTCTGCATCTTTTACATTCAACTCCAATCGACCTATATATGTTGACCAAGAGAGAACAAATAGATGCGATTATTAGTAAATTTCTATCTAGATGAGGTAAAAAGGACAAAAGAAGAAAACTTACCATCATTACATGTAGCTTTGGCTCTCATTTGATCACATAAATCGTCAATCATTAAATGATCAACAACATGATCATGTTTCATACCAAATCTCATCCACAAATCAGATGGTTTAATAGTGTTACCTTGTGTGTCAACTACATGAACGATTTCTCCTGCTTTTTTAGGTGGTCCGAATGTACTTATACCATTTGGTAGATTTTCTCTTCCAGCAGTACATAATTGGAAAGTTCCTTTTGATTTTGATGACGTTATGGGTATACTGTTATTTGTTTGTGATACTGATGATGGAGCAGAAGAGGCAGATGATGCAACAGAGCCACTACCAGTGGAAGATTGCGGTGAATTGTATGAAGATGATCTATCGTTATTTGATGTAATTGATTGTGGTGATTGCCCGTTGGATTGTGATTGTAAAGGTGATGGTGACATATTCAAGTAGTTTGTCGGACTAAATGGATTCATACCATTGCTAGATGAAGATGACTGATTATTCAAGTTGAACAATTGCGAAGGCGAATTTCCACCAAATATCTGTTGGAGTTGAGCATTGAAAGCATCATCCTGATCCATTGCACCGCTCAAGTCGGGATCAAGGTTGTTACTGCCTGAACCAGTTAAAGCAGCTAAGAAGTCATTCACACTATTATCGGTGATATCGTTCCAACTATTCATCGAATCAGTAACCTTGGCAACGTCAGAAGTGGTATCACGGAAAGCAAATCTGTTGAAATCATTGGTTGAGGTTTGTGTAGGTTGAATTGAAGTTTGCGGTTGAGTGAACAGCTGTGATTGCTGCTGCTGCTGAGGCTGTGATTGAAGTTGTTGTGATTGAAAAGCTGTTTGGTTTTGAGTTGGCTGTTGGCTTGTTGAAGCCTGATTCATACCAAGGGATTCACTAGCATTGGCGAATGACATGAAATCAGGTTGTGAATTGAGTAGAGTGAATGGAGTTGACATCATGTAATTACCGAATGGCGCTGATGATTGTGGTTGTTGCCCGTTGCTGACGTTGCCACCATTTCCTTGTTGTTGTGTCTGATCATTCAATAAAGCTTCGACACCTTGTGGATATAATGAAGCCCAAAGAGCGTTGATATCAGATTGATTGGAAGGTGATGACATTGGCGCAGAAGATGAGGAGGATTGCGTCCCAAACGATTGCAAATCGGAAGTGGATGATCCACCTTGTGATTGCACGGGATTGACATTAGGTCTTGATGTGTTGTTGTTTGTGACATTGTTGTTATTGTTATTATTACCAAACAAGAAAGCATTGAAAGCATTAGATTGCGAAAGATCTGGTTGTTTCTGTTGCTGTTGTTGATTGTTATCGGAAACGCTACCAGAACCACTGTTAATGGAGACTAATGATTCTGGGGAATCAACATATTGGCTGTTGTTTGATGGATTTTGCACATCGTTGATACTCTTCAAACCGTCGTCCACAGAACTGAGAGGTGGAGTAGGTGGTTTGGCAGTTTGTGGTCGAGGTATATTGAAAGGTGAAGTATTGTTACTATCAGCCTGTGATTGGTTACCGCTGTTACCGCTAACAGGCATAGAGAATGTGAATGCTGATTGTTTCAACGAGATATTCTCTTCCTGTAACCGTTTCAAAATACCACGGAGATTCTCATTTTCAACTGAAGCACCATATGATTTGGCTTCAAGCTCAGCAACTTTTTCTTCGAGCTATCATATGAATTCAAACATCAGTCGGGATTCGACACGAACAACTCAGTGGCTCACGTCTTTGACTCGAGCTTCACGCCTTTCTCTAAAAGCTTTTTGTGCTGCTCTATTTTGTTCTTTTCTTCTAGCAGCTTTATTGGGTTCTTTACCTCTTCCACCTTCTTCTCCTGCATTCGACTTGCGTCCTCCTTTTTTTCCTTTAGCGGTTCCATCTGCTTTGTCGTTGTGAGCTTTCTTGTCTTCGTGTCCAGAAACGCCAGAATCAGAATCTGTTGAAACGAAAAGATTAGATCATCTCTTTAGCTATGCATTGATAGCCTACTAACCTTCTTCGTCTTCATCATCTAATGTAGATTTTCTATGGCCATTGCCAACTTTTCGTTTATTTACACCCGACCCACTAGCTCTTCTGTTACCAGATACTGCTCTTTCATCTTCTGAATCGTCTGATGCACTTAAAGTGTCTTGCCCTTTTTTTGGTGAAATTGTTGTTTCTTCAGTAGCTGAAGGAGGAGTATCTTCTGGTGTATCTCGACCAGGTACAGGCATGGTGTTGAAGAATGCCGATGGGGGGAATGAAGTTGGATTCTGTTTATCGACTGTGAAGTCAGTAGTCGAGTCATCGTTGCCAAAGGATGTGTTGAGGTAATTGAGGAATGCGGAAGTTTTAGGTGATAATACACTATCCATTTTGTGCAAATTCCAGTGTATGTATCGAGGCCAATTGATATAAAGCTATTGTACAAGATAATTGGTTACTGAATATGGTCTTGTTGGTTCAAACTGTCTATGTAAACGATTAACCAATGTCCAAACTATATTGTAACCATATGCCGTAGATGCCGGATCCGAAGGAATGTAGCGATGACAAATCAGGCGAACTGGCTGATGGCCGCACTAATGTCAACGTTGTACAGTATATAATAGGTGAATGCTGTCCTGTCGGTGGTGAGCAGCCTGACTATAATGAGATTATATTGAATTAAAGTATAGTAAAATATATAAATTGAATGAACGTGTGAAGAATAAGGATGAGATGACCGAAGATTACAGAATTGTTATCGTCGGACGTGGAAATTTAGTCGGTAAGTGGCGAAAAGTTTGATATGGTGAGGTTGCTGTAATTGCAATCACCGTTATCAACCTTTGGGTCTTTCACCGTCCAAGCAGGAATACGTTTCTAAGCTATACTTGTTGTTGTGATAGAGATATTATGATCGAATCAACCATAAGAGATTCACGCACCGTATACAAGTAATGTTCGATGACTGTTTGTGATGGAAAGTACTCGCTCTTCGCTGACCGCGTAGCTGAAAAGTATGGAAGTTCGGGAAAACATTTAACAAAACCGCATGGACGCACCGCACAGCTAAAATCAAAAGTCGAATGCTGCTAAAAGGAAGGAGATGAAAAAACAAAAGAAGGATTGGTAAGCAACAATGATACACGTGGTGGATAGTGCGATCGAGGCATAAAACCCTTAACAGGAATATAAAAGACTGTGCCTGACCCAAATGGGGATCAAGCGGTTATGGATCTGTTATCAGCCTCAAATAGTTGCCCCTTTAGTCAATGCCACTTGAAGAGTGATACTGATAATCAATAAAAGAACGATTTTAACTCGGTTATTCTGTTGTAGAAAGAGAGACATCAGATACCCATCATTTCATTCCCGTCTCTTTCGCAATTCCCAATTCCCCATCATCATAGTTTTCACTCGATACATACTACTACCGTACCGAGCTTTTAAGCTTTTTCCTTTACAGTAGAGAGTCAAAATCATCATACCTAAAATCATCTAAACCAGATTCACGTCACCCCTTTTAAAGATAGATGTTTATTTTTCCAGTAATCGGCCGATTTATGGTGTTATCTTTAGATCCGAATTAAAACGAAAAAGAAGACAGAATCTCATTTCGATCATCGATCAATCAAAATAATTATTCAATTTAAAATACTTTTTTTTATCGTTATCAGTTCCCTAAAACTTTTCTACCCCTTTCACTCCAATACCTTTCTTATAAAGGTGGATTTAGCTCCGATAAGATATCCATTAAAAACAATATCAAAATCAAAATCAAAAACATTCCTCAAAAATCACAAGTCACGTCGTAAAACTTTTCCCACTAATTTGCCATACAACCAGTAAAAGACCGTGTGACGTGTTTCCTTTTCCTTCTCCGTCGACCGTTAACCGCGTACACCCTTTTTTTCTACCTGTTTCTCTCACCAACAAACAAAATAGATTTTATCATAATAATACCGTTTCTCGGTTTTTACTCCATTATTCCTTTTTGATAAGGCTCGTGTTTAAATTAGTTACGATATAGCCCCGCATCAAATCGGCAGATTATAAACATTAGACATTCAAGGTCTTCGAATAGCAATAACGCGTTCAATCAGTATCGATATATACTGTTCTTGGCAAAACACGTAGTCAAGGTTTATTTCATCAAGGAAGAATACGATTACTTTATCTACCATCAACATTGATTTCAGATCAAGATAATAACGTGTCACGAGTGGATCAACGCGTAACGTGTTTCAGAACTAAATGATAAGATTGATTGATTAATTGATTGATCTAGATTTAATATTTACTTGATTGGTGAGTTGACTGTATCGCGTACCTCATCTTTCCTCAAAAACATTATATATCTAATCTCGCCATCATAAACATCAAGAGTGGAGGTGGTCCACCTTATTTTACTACTGAGCTGACAGCTTAAATGGATTGCTCTACACATACAGTAAATGAGGAATCAATGTTAATTGGGTTATAGTCATGTCTACACCCAACATTTCTTCATTACCTTTGTCAAATAACAATAATTTAGGACGTGCTTCACCCTTGGACCTTAACAATAATAGTTCCCAGCCAACACCTTCATTCATTCCTAACAGTTTTACTGGTCAACCACAACATAATGCTCAGCCCAACAATTACGCTCCTCCACCACATACTAATAACGCCGTAAATGGTGTTCGTCCTCCGAATCACCAACAACCTATAGCTGGATCGTCGCGCCCTCCTCCACATCAACAAACTCCCAATCAATTTCAACAACAGTATGCTGCACTTGGTGGTCTACCGGGTCAGCAGCAGCAGAATGGTAGCCCCTCATTTAACGGTGCAGATTCCTCGATACATGCTAGGTTGCTATTGGCAGCTCAACAACAAGCTCAAGCTTCAGCGGCTTCAAACGGGTCTAATGCAGGAGGAAACCAAAGACAACCCAGTATACCGGATCTAGCTACTATGGCTAATAATATGCCCGGAAACAGGGAAGCTATAATGAAACAGGTAAGTCCACTTGGGTATTCTGCCAAAGTACTCTGGCGCTGACCTATCGGAATGTGACAGCTGCAGGCTCTTCAGACGTCACAAGCGCAACGAGCCAAGCACGCTCTGGCCCAACCTCAAGGAGGGCCACAAGTATCCGACCTCAACGGTACCACCGCTCCACCTACCGCTCCTTCGCCTGCTGGTTCTTCGTCCACTCAGCGACCTCAGTATAACCAGCAATCATCAGCTCAAAATCCTCAGATGTCACAAGATGGTGTATCGCAGCCGCTTCAATCCTTCCAGCAGAACCCCCTCAACCCAGCACAGCAAATTCAACAAGGCCAACAACAGAACCCGAACTTATCCAATGGTTCTGGCTTTGCTGTACCAGTGGGTCAGCAGCAGCGAGATTTCATGATGGCGCAAGGCGAAAAAATGAGAGCAGCTCAACAAATGCAGATTCAGCGTCAACAGCAGCCGCAACAAACGGATCCTCAGAACAGTCAGCAGAATCCGCAAACGCAAGCTAACCAAAATATCCATCCTGGTCAAATATCCATCCCCCCCAATCCAGCATCCCAGAATCCTTCAACTCCTATACGTCCGCCAGGTCAACAGCCGCCCAACATGCGTCCTCCGATCAATCCGGCTGCACAGCGGCAGAGCTTCATCCAATCTTTGGCTAATTTCTATCGACAGACTAATCAACCATTACCCCAGGCGATTTTTAACGGGGAACGTGATGGAGCTCTTAAAGTCGGAGGAGTATGGCTAGATGTAGTGGAATTGATTATGACGATAATGAGGGTTGGAGGTATAATGAATGTGAGTTACCTGTAGTCTTTGCAAGAACTCGAAAATGCTAATGGAAAGTCTCGATACCAGGCCATACAACAAGCATCAGATCAGCCATTCTGGCGAGGTTTGATACAAGGCAAGAACATACCTGATCCTTTACCTGAACCCGTTCTTATGCCAAAACCTATGAATGCCGATCCCAATATGCCTCCTCAAACCACCACTAGTCCCGTTCAGTATATCATCAACGCATACGTAGCCTGGCTCCAACCTTTCGAGCAGCAGATGTCAAGATCGCGAAATCAGTCAGCTCAACGACAAGCTATGGCGATGGGTAGACCACCTTCAGGTCAACAACCGGGCATGCCTCAAATGAACGGTATGCCGGGTATCGGCCCGGGACAGCAGCAGTTCACAGCTCCTTCACCTGCCACCAACATGCCCACTCCCTCTATGTTTCCCCCTTCACCTGCCAATAATTCCATGTCATTTATGCCAGGCGTACCCTCCCCATCCACCCATAGTGCTCCAACTCAGCCGAAAACGCGAGGAAGTGGTAGAGGCAGGGGGAGAGGGCGTGGGAGAGGAAGAGGCAGCAAAAATAATACTTCTGATCGAAATATCCCTGCACCAATACACACAGGTCCTGCCGAAATATCGGCTTCTTTAGCGACTCCGACCACTTCCACGCCTGAAACAGGTGGCAAGAGGAAAAAGGAGAAAAAAGACAAAAGCTCCCGTTCGACTGAGGTATGTGTTGTAGTCTTTATTTGGTATTTCCTCAACGCGGATGCTGACTTGATTGTGGTGGTTTCAGAATTCTACCCCTTCTACACCAGCTACAGCCCAACCCCCTCTACCTGTTGCTAATGTGCCAATTGAACGACCGCCAACACCTAAACGAGCAAGATATAGGGTCGAGTACCGACCAATCCATAAAGCTCAAAATGATTTAGGTGGATGGGATAGAAACATGATAGCGTCAACCTTTGCTAAAAATCCTTTAAACCAAGGTACAAGGTCGATACATGATTTAGCTATTGTGGATATGGAAGGGGTATTGATGAGTTTACGGTCGAGATTACCACATGAGCTAGGTTATGCTTTAACGGTACTATCGATGTTATCTATGGCTCATCCAGAAGAAAACGTAAAAGGTCTACCTCTATTTCACCTACAAGAGATCTACCAGGAAATCCTGGACTTGGTAGCTGAAATCGCCTTTGGGGAAGATGGTTTCGAAGGTTGGGAGAAATCACTACAGAAGAACGATCACCCCACGGTCAACGGGGATGTCAAACAAACCGACAAGACCGAATTGAACAACTTGACCTTTCTGGAGCTGGAACAGTTAGGTCGCGATTTCGATTTCACCCTTGCCGAGGACGAAGATCTGGAGAAGGTAACATCAAGTGATTCATCAGGTGGTCAGACGGATATAATCTTGGCTGGAATAAACTTGCTGAAGAATTTTTCGATGTTTTCCGAGAATCACGAGATCATGGCCAACAATGCTCATACGTTCGAATTGTTAGCCAACATCACAAATGCAAAGCTGTGTAGACTACCAGGAGAACATAACTCCGATGGCCCGAATAAACCTTTCTCTGTTCTCGAACTGGCTAGAATTAGAAGAGATGTCGTCACAATCTTTACCAATATTGGTACTTACATCAACCTGAAAAAGGTTTCTACAACTTCAACTATTTCTGTATTTCGTCTACTATCGTCCTTCCTCAATTCAGGGTTCGACTCCTCATCAGTTCGAGAACCGATATTTGGTCCTGCAACATTGATATCATTGAACGATGTGAAAGCACCTGTCAACCATTCAACAAATCGAGCGATAGAAGCATTCTGTAAACTTTCATTGTCCGATGGTAATCGTGAAGTAATTGGATCAAAATTACCTCAATCCGAGATTATTCAATTATTCGAAAGTTTAATTAAACTGTTCCCAGTTACACATAGACAAGTTGAAGCATTACATACTATTGAAGACTATTTAGCACAATATGAATGTTTAGCATTATCATTATATTCTTTAGTTTTTCTAGCATCTGTTTCAACAAGACAAAAGATCAAGACTATACCTGGTATATTAGGTATATTGGTTAGATTAGTCATTGACACATCAACACAAAATTTAGATTTCAAAATTAATCCATTTAGTATATTATGTAGAAGATTATGCGAAACTTTAGGTATATTAAATGGAAATATTCAACCAAATGGATTAATTGAAAATTCAATCAGTTTTTCATCAGGTGGTATCGATTCTAAAAATGGTTATAAATTAGGATTTAGTGAATCCAAAAAATTAACAAAGGGGTTTTTATCTGAATATAATGAATTAATCATAAATGATGCTTTAACCAAAATAAAAAATATTGATTTACCAGCTTTTAATGATTTGGAATCTATGTGCTGGGGTGGTTCAGGTGATATATAATCTAATCAAAGTATGGCTAACTTGGAGTACAGGAGAAAAATACATATGCTTGACCATAGAGGGACTCAATAGTTGGCATGCGACACAAGGTATGATCGCATACTGGTACTATAATGGGATAATAGATACAGGAAATACTGGTTATCATACATCTACCTAAAAAATACACTTGTCATATGTTATGTATAAAATGTATTTTATAGCTATAAAACACTGTTCCGGGCTTCAATTTGACTTTATGCTACAGTTGCATGCATAAGTTATTATTCCTTTGCTACAGTTTACAAGTACATTATACAAACTTGCATTTGCTTAGTTTCAGTTAACCTCGGTGGTCGTGAAAAGTGGAGGTTGTTTACAAGTAACTAATGTTTGCTGAAAACAGGTCAATATTATCTGTTTTATCTTACTACGTGATATTGTTTCAATAACGATTTTACAACAACAACGAGAACATCAGCTATGAGCAGTATATGATCTTGAAATAATACGCTTCATCAACAATGACAATTGATCCCTATGACAATCCACCAACGATTCTTGCAACACGAATATTTCCAGGTATATTACCTTCAACTTCACAGCATAATGTCTCATGGAATGAAGATGGTCAATGTTTATTCATAACTAAAAAAGGAGTCAATATACTTGCAAGTGCTTTCTCGTCCATGCATAATCCTAAAGCTAACCAAACTCATAGACACCTCATCTGACAACTACATTTTCACCACCACCTACATTAGTTGATCCTACATTACAACTGAAAGATAATAATAATAATTCTTCAAATGTTAGAAATCAAGCTGGGAATTCTTTTGTAGTCGAAGATGGTGCATCAGATGATGACGAGGTAGATTTAGATGGTGGTCTTGATGAACCACTTATATCTGGTTTAGATAACACTACTACCAATAACAATAATAATTCATCAAAAGTGAAATCCAAGATAAGAATGAAAAGACCAAAGAATGGTGAAATAAAATTCTGGAATACAGGTATAGAATTGGATAAAGAAGGTAAACGGAACGATCATTATGGATGGAATGAATATAATGGTATGTCAATCTATTCAATATAACAACATTTTTACATAAAACGATAAAAAACAAAGCTATGATTATCAATTCCTCTAAATTTACCTACTGACAAGGAAGAATTATTCATATTGTGTATGTTCTCCATATAGACGAAATAGATACTGTCTTAATTGAGAAAGATGTAACTACTAGACAAGCTATATGGTCTCCGTCTGGTCTAACTGATCTTGGAGGGTAAGCTCTATTCTTTATCGTCTCAATATGAAATTACGTGTAATTCTCGTTGTTGACAAACCCCAATCTAGATCTCTATTAGTCGGGTTGAGTAGTGCAATGCAGGTATCAGTTTATGCACCTAGAAATGACCCCTACACGAAACAATGGGACGAGGTGAATTGATATAGTATTATCTCAACAAGAATCATTTTCAAGAAGACGATGCTGATTTATCGAAAACTTACAGATAGCAGATTTGACATCAATCATGAAGGGTTTGATACCGCCCAAAGAAGGACCTTTAAGCTTGAAAGAATCCCTTGGATTGCGAACGATGAGTGAGCGATCTGATTATACTCGTAAGCATCAAAAGTGGATCTGACAAGATGTCTGAATAGGTATTCAGTGGTCGTCGCATCTTCCATTACCATCAATGATCGGTATAGATGGTAGTTTGTTAGCTCTAAGTAATAGGGCTGGGAAAATCACCTTTTGGAGGTGAGTAGTATCTAATAATATCCTTTTACTGACAGTGTATTCAGCTACGGTCTTGACAAGAGGTTTCACCAGCTTCGATCCAGCGATGTATGTCAGATAGGTGGATGGGTATCAGATATGGCTTGGTCGGAATGGAAAGTACTAGATGACGAGTCTTGTGAGTCTTCCGGCCGGTATAGATCGAATCGCTTGATTCGCTGATATCTCTGCGACGCTATCAGGTGAAGCACATTTGGCTCTGACTCTTACGGATGGATCAATACGCGTTATTACTGTCATACGCAAAATCGAGCTGAAATCTTCTGGTCGCAGAGAATGGGCTTTAGACATACATCCGTCATTTATGATAGATAGAGGAGATAAACGCACCATAACGTCGATCAAATGGATTGAGGTGAGTTCTAGCCATTTCCAAATTAAAAGTGTCATCATGTCGCTCAAATAAGCCATAGGACGTCTTGATCTGGACAAAACCCGGCACTGTCCATATCTTTGCCGGCGAAGGGAATAGGACTGTTCAATGGAATGGGATTTTATCGCTGAGATTGGAACGAGTTGGGAATTGGGCTAGCGCCAATGCTCTTGGACCATGTATTGGTTAGTAAGCATTTATTCTTAGCAGTATATCGCTCACTCTGACGTACCCAAAATCAGGTATAAATCGCATAAACCGAGATACACTTGTGATTGTTCTCTCTTCCCTGACAACACACATCATTGAAAACTTTACAACTTCACCCCAACTCGCTCATCCTCATACCTCACTACGGAATGCTTTGGCTTTACGAGACATATTTGAGGATCATCTTCATTCAGATCCACTGATAAAGATAAGGTTCAGATCCATTGAAATGCAGCCTGAGGGCTGGACAGCGAATACATCTGGATGGACAAGTTTAGGTTGGGGAGGCGCAGGTACTTGGGTAACTGAGTAAGCATAATTATTTTTCTTATATCCCCCTTTATTCGACTTTTCATATAAAGTTTTGATTTCTGACTTGCAACATGATATTTCTGAATAGACCAATGAGTTTCCATACCCTCGATAACGCAACTGAAGGCAAAAGGTCTATGACTTTTGTGATTGGAAACCCTGGGAAAGCTAGGCTTTCACCGGATGAATCAGTCATTGAAGCTCTGAAAGGGATACTATCAGACTCACCAAAACGTACGTTGATAAAGCATTTGAGGGTGTTATCTCAGAAGGATAGCTAATGTCATTCATGCAGTTCTATATTGCTCTCCCGGAAGGATTCTTATGCCATACCTCCTACATATCTTGAGTTTAAGAGGACCGGAATTTATGATGGACGAGTTGTTTGGCTTGTTGTCCTCAGTTCTAGATGGCAGTCAAGATGATCTATCTAAGAAGAAGGAACAAGGAAATGAAAATCTCATTGAAGAGTTTTGGGTCGATGCTACCCTTGATAGGCTCAGATTAGCTTATGTTCTAGCTTCATGGTGTGAGGTATGTTTACTTTTTATACCTCAATTCGTTGACTTGGCAAATGCTAATAACGGATATATAGACTACATACCCATCATCTGCAGAGAAATTCCGCCCCATTACAAATGCTTTATCAATATTAATCAGCTCTCAGCTCCTCGCTAAACTTATGACGTGGGTGATAACGTATTTATCATCAGGTGGAATAGGTAATTCAGATAGACAATTTTCAAGTCAGGTTATCAAATCTGCCAATCAATTATCAGATGAGAAAAGCAAAAGTCATTCTCTATCTCAACTTGCTGCTGAGTTGGATAGTAAATTATCTAAAGATGGAATGGCGAACAACGCTGAGCATCAAAATTGGGAAGAAAGATGTCCTGCTTGTCATAATGAAGTTGGATCAGAAGGTATATGTTCAAAAGGTCATGTATGGTGTAAGTTAAACCTCACTATTGAAATTTTCGTCCGATTTATCGACATAAACATGTTTGATAATTACTAGAGGTGCTAATGAAATATACGGCATTTGGGTTTTTAGCACGGTGTTCGATAACTCATTTATTAGTTACTCATCCGCACTATAGAGTTTGCTCAACATGTCCGGCAATCTCATTATTACCCAAAAAACATTTATCGGTACCTATAGTAGTTGATGATCAAGGTAAAGATCATGATTATAGACGATTCCAAGTAAATCCAGAACATTCCGAAGAAAATGAGGACAAGTTGATTCAAGTAGCTTTGGAATCTGCTGTATGTTGTCTGAATTGTGGTGGTAGATGGCAAAGAGCTGTATAAACCAAACAAACAATATGTGGTAGATGTGGAGTTGAGACGAATTCAATTATCATGCATGGGTCGGTAAAGAAGTGTTACAAAGTTGTTGTATACGAACTAAAAATATATATGTATACGTATAGTTGATGAAGATTTTAATCATGTCAATCAATTAATGATTGAGCAAGTTTTTGATGTCTACATTGTAAAGTAATGATGCTACTTGACAAATTATTTATGCAAGTATGTATTTATGTGAGAGATTTGAAGTACAAACATAATATTTTCTTTTTTCTATATTACCCTCCTGATTCAACTAAACTATAAATCCCTAACCTTTTATTTTTACGATTATAACTTCTGACTTATACCTGAAGATTCACTTGATGTCCCTCCATTCTTTAGCTTATCTAAATTTCTCAATTCAAATTCATCTGATGAGTTAACTTCTTCAACTTTATCCATTCCTGAAGGAGTTGAAGCTCTTTCTCTTTGATTTTGTGATACAGATCGATTTCTTAATCCACCAGCACCACCACCAATTGCACCAAGACCTCCTCCTCCTCCTCCTATTATATTCATATTACTACTTAATGCATTGTTATTATCTGATCTGTTTCTTGATCTTGCTCTACCTCTTGAAATACTTCTTGGTTTTTCACCATGTTCACTTTCATGTTGATTTTCATGGGAATAAGCATCCATTACAGCTGCACCACCTCTAGGCATTGTTGGAGGTAAATTACCATTCCCACCTTTTGATGTGGAAGAAGAACCAATTTGTGATGGTCTAGTATATGATCTAGGTGCCATTGAAGTTAAATGGAATTGAGTAACAGAATTAAATCTTGATAATTCATTAGAATCAAATAATCCTTCTAAATCTCTATGATGGAATGCGTAATCTGCTACAAATTCACCTAATTCAACTTCCTACAATTGTGAAAGAAGGGAATGAGTAAGTTGGCATCAGTATAATTGTCTTAATCGGGGTCCATCTGATAGCGCTAGAGATAGATATTTTAGATATCAAATGTAAAGATAATCTTGACTTACATCCATACCCACGATTTCAGCTTCTTCAGTTGATCTAAAATGACATCCTGGAATAAGATTAATTACCTAAATGCAGATATAAATGCTCAAAAAATTAGCTGATTTCCCCCAGGATCAAATCAGGAGCCTTTTGATCGGGACAATACTTACAAACATGATAGCATAAGTAACTACAAATGTCCAACCTAAACCAACTAAAGCCCAGACTATTTGTTTAGCGAATTGAATCCAATTGTGATCCCTAAAATGTGAATAAGATTTTTGTCAGTTCAAAGGTTTCCTTATATGTTATTTGGATTGAACAGATATAATGATGAACCCGACAAGCGACTCACAACCAACCACCACCAATTTCTGAAAATCCATCATTTGCAGCTACACTTGATTGAGCGAATAAACCAGTCATCAAAACTCCCACTACACCTGCTAAAGCATGTACAGCGAAAATATCCATTGGATCATCGACTCTCATTGTAACTTTCAATCTTGTTGACAAGTTTGATACCGCAGCTGAAACCAATCCAATCAAAGCTCCTGCCTAATCACGAAATAAAAAATATCATGAATAATTAGCTCATTGTTGTAACAACATAAAAGCTTCATAGTAAACTTACAGGTGCACCGACGAATCCAGCTGCAGGTGTAATAGCGACTAAGCCTGCAATTGCACCAGTACAAAATCCAACCATTGACCATTTTCTTTCTAATCTAAAATCCATGATCAACCAAACGATACCACTATATGATCAAAGTTGTATATTTATCAGCTTCTCTTTTCATGGCGATTAAACTGTCTTCTTAGTTGAACTTACCCAACGGCACCTGCAAGATTGGTTACAAAGACTGCCATAGCAGCTTTCAGTGAAGCGGCAAAACATGAACCACCATTGAAACCTAACCATCCTACCCAAAGGAAAACAGTACCAAGAACGACGTGACTAAATAATTCATATTATACGTCAGCAGAAATCCTTCACCAAGTTACTAAAAATTAGGTGATAATCAATTGAAACCTCTATGACTCACCCAACGTTAGAAGGCTTGAAAGCTACTCTTTCTGTACCGTATCCTCTTCTTTTCCCAATGAAATATGAATACGCTAAACCAGCTGTTCCTGATGCAATTTCGACTGGTACACCACCTGCATAGCTGAAAATGTGATGCAGATGTCAACTCACACGAAATAAAACCCTGGGACGCAGACTTACTCTAAAATACCCCATTTGTATGCCCATCCATTTGAACTCCATATCCAATGAGCTAACATATCATAACATAATGTTGTCCAACAGAATATGAATATCATAGCAGGTAGTATCCTAGACCTTTCTGCTGCTGCACCTAATAAAACTGCGGGTACCAAACATGCAAACATCTATATCATACCGCAAGATGATTTAAGAATGATTAGCATCGCGCAGCTGTGTGAACGTGGATGTGAGATGGCACTTTTGTATGAAGATGGTGAAATCCTGATGAATGCTCCACTTACGAGTTGATAAGTAGCGAAAACGATTTCAGGTAATTTACCATTTGTTTCTGGTACAGGTCTTTCTAAAACATTTCTAAAACCAACATTTTTACCATCACCGAAAAATGTACCACCAGTTTCTGAAAAGACTAAAGAATAACCAATAAAAAACCATTGAAATGAAACTATACCTAAAGAAACTAAAGATAAGAATAACATTGATAATGCATTTTTACGTCTTGCTAATCCTGAATATAAATATCCAAGTCCGGGTAACTATAAGTTTGAGTGATAAATCAAGTTTAGCACGAATATAAAAATCATTTAAGAATGTCATATTTACCATAAAAACAATTAATGCTGCTGACGTTAATACCCATGCTATATCTCCAGGATCAAAGGCTATTCATATAATAAGATTGATGTAAGCCATTTATATTTCAGAGTGTATGGTATATATAAAGGATCCATATATGTATAAATAAAACTTACCTGACGTCTGACCTTGTAAAGTAGCCAGTATATCTGTTCCTAAAGGTTCGAAAGTAATAGTACCATCTGATGATTGCATCAACGCACCATAGGTGAGGTTGACCATTATGATCGGTTTATAATATTACTTTTCGCCACGCTCGATTCCGTTATTATATCACCAGCAGGGCTCTTTTTTGTGTATGTGTCGTTGGTATTCTTATGATTCTCAAAATGTAGATTTTTCTCAACAGTTCGCTCTATTTCTGATTCTCCAGATGTCCTTGAGTTACGCGACTGAGTATTGTTCTTTTTGTTGTTTTGGTTTGATTTGATCTTTTACTATATGGTGGAATGGATAACTTTGTTGATGACTGAAACGCTGTATACAATGTCTATATGATGTATCTGTGTTTCTTTCGATTTAGTCTTTTGGTAAAAGTAGCTAAGCTAATTTGATACTGATAGTTAGTGAAGGAAATTGAATATGTCAATCTGCTGTTGTTGTAGAATTCAGTTTAGAATGGTCATTTTCTTATCATAGTTATTCTATGAATCATTTGCATTGGATTGGAAACAGCAATAATTAATTGACCCGTTCTGTTCCGGATGTAATCCGATTAAACCGATCTACATCATAGAATAGTCCTATTACTTGTCAAGAGATATTAACTCCTAGATGAACCAGTGAGATTTGAATATTTCTTTCCAGTTGACAAAGATGACAACAGAGATAAAGATCCCAAAATTTTGAGTTTTCTATTGCCGAAAATAGACTATTGAATATATCGCTTGGATAGATGTGATCAACTAATTTGATTGGTTCTCAGTTAATCATAACCAATCATATCCTTTGATCAGATCACCGTCAACCCTTCGTGCCTGAATAAGTCTGTGCTGTATCTCGTCTAAGTCCGGTATCAGAAATCTGGGTTGAGCCCAAACTCTATATCTGGTTGGACCAGCATTCTCCCATGTGTTTTAGACTAGATCTCGGGTGAGATTATGTAAGAAAAGCGCGGAAAAGAGAGTACGGACAATAACGATAGTCCGCTTCTCGTTCGCATGGTTGCAACATGGTTATCCCGAGATCTCGGCTCTCGGTTGGGGAAGAAGAACGTTAAAAGTTAACCGGTTGATTCTGATCCTCCGCAAAGTTGGAATAAGCAAAACATAATAGTGAAGACAAGTCTCAAAGGAATGTTTACCACTGTCTTGACAAAATCTTCACATTTGATAACACCGCAACTCCTATCTTCTTCGCAAAGCGTAGCCAGCAAGTGACTAACACGAAGTAACCCATGTTTTCCGCTTTGATATGACAGAATTAGATGCCAGACTCGGTAAATTGTTGGATGGAAGAAAGGAGAAGAACAGATTCAGATCATTCAAGGAATATGACACAACCTCAGATTCAGGCTTGGTCGATTTCGTATGTATAAGATACCTCGAAATAGGACAAGGAGCTGATCGAGTCTTGCAGTCATCTAACGATTACTTATCTTTGACTTCGTCCAAAGCACTACGAAAAGCATACATTGAAAGATTAGCATCTACACCATCGATATTCGGCTCGACTGGATCAAGATTGTTAAGTGGATGTACACCATCACATTCCTTATTAGAAAAACGATTTTCAGAATTCTTCAATGCGCCTTCATCATTATTATTTAATTCAGGTTGGGATGCAAATGTATCATTTTTTTCTAGTGTACCGCAACCTAACGATTGGATAATTTATGATGAATTAGTTCATGCAAGTGTACATTCCGGATTAAGATCATCTAGAATACCTTTAGAAAGACGAATTTCATTTAGTCATAATGATCCATTATCTTTAGAGGATAAATTGAAAATCATCACTAATCAAGCTAGTAGTAGTAGTAGTAGTAAAAAACAAGAAAAATCAACAGTTTTTTTAGCTTTAGAATCTTTATATTCTATGGATGGTGATTTTTCACCTTTACCTAAATTATTAGATATTCTAGATAAATATATTTCAAGAAATAGACAATGTGTAATTTTAGATGAAGCTCATTCAACTGGTGTTTATGGTAAACAAGGTAGAGGTATAACTCATGCTTTAGCTGAAGAAGGTGGTTTTGAATTAGATTCAAATAAAAGGAAGAGAGGTAAAGGTAGAGTTGACGTTAGATTAATGACTTTTGGTAAAGCTGTTGGATGTTCAGGTGGTAAGTCATCTCACCACCAGCGTTTCCCCTCTAATGGAAATGTATTCCGATCCAAAATTGATCTGTGTTTTCTGTAATATTCAGCTGTTCTGCTCTGTTCACCCACCGTCCGATCGTTCTTGATCAATTTCGCTCGACCACTAATCTTTTCAACTGCATTACCTCATTCGACTATAATCGCTTTGGAATGTGTATGGGATGTTCTACAGAGCGAAGAAGGTGATCAGGTGAGTCTATCTCATTTCCTCGACCAACAATGCCGTTTATTCATACAACATTCTTCCAAATACAGCGTCGTCGGAGTTTAATGTCATTATCAACGCACATACATAATTCACTTGATAAATTATTATCAAAAGTACCACATACGATACTTCATTTACCACCAGATCCAATAATCCCTTTCCCTGATCTATCTGATAGAGATACAGACATTCTACCTTCTAAACCTGGCTCCCCAATCTTAGGTCTACTCACTCCAACACCTCATGCTTTATCGGCTTTTTTATTGAGTAAAGGATTTATAGTTAGACCTGTCGTTCCACCTACTGTTCCTCCTGGTGGAGAAAGGGTCAGGATTTGTCTAAGGGCTGGCATGAGATATGGAATTATAGATAAATTAGTAGCTGCCTTAGGAGATTGGGCAGATCTCAAGATGGCAGAAAAGGATCAAGAGGTTAGAGCGAAATTGTAAATAATAAAGGAAGATACACACATCTATACCTTGCACATACACTTATATCACCTGATGCATAATGGATCAGTTCACCTTGTATTCTTATGATACATAATTCGCTAGTCCGTGTATAATCAAATCGAACTTGCCATGCTATACATAATATAACCCTTGCATATATCTTTACATCTTCTCTTTGGCTTTTTGTTGACAACTCCATAATTTACGTAATGATATAAGGCTCTTATCGGCAATTATCCAGGAGATGCACAACCGAATAAATTGATCTCGAAACATTGAACAATGTTTATATTCGATTATTAGTCTGCATCTTACAACCTTCTCTATTTTTACTCCTTATCACCAGGATCCTTGGTCCTCTACAAAGACGCTGAATCGACTAGCTGATTAAGCCAAGATGTCGCAACCGGAACGAACGATTTATCCTGGTGAATCACCTTCAGAATCCTCTTCTTCAGCTCTCAACATGTTAAGAGCACCTAGGGTGAATCAGCTGGATTCAGAGGATTTAGACTCTGCTCTGGTTAGTATGCTAAGTGACAATCTGACGAAATCACTGGATAATTTGAAGGTGAGCATCTCAAGCTATACATTCTTTCAAGTATCAAGTAAAATAAAGCTCATCATTCAATACCATGCTATGATCTGATCTAGGCGTCATTCGCAAATGGATTTAAACCAGAATTAGAACTTGTAATCAAGTTGATTTTCTTCAAATGTGGTATATGGTCAAATATAAGAGCATCACCAGGATCGAAATTACAGAATCTGAAATTGATTTCTTCCAAGACGAATAGTCGTAAGCTAGCATCACCATCACCTTAGACTTCTATGTTGCTATATTGAAGAAGAGGTAGATCAAGCTTAATGCGCAATATGCTGAATTGATGTTGGTATTGATCCTGAAATAGCTACAAAACGTATACTGTTATTATATTTGATATTACATCCACCAATATTTCCAAATTATATAATTACACGTTTGAGAGAATATTCATTATCTAATCAATGGTCTGATTTACCTAATCATGATTACAGGAAAACATTATGGAAATTGTTGAATAAACTAGATAATATAAGTAGAATTTGGGAGCTATTAGGCTGGCTGGGATTCTTATGGGATGGGAAGTGAGTAATCCTTTAAATCGCAATACAACCTTGTCATACTTGAACAAAAACAACAAATTGATCAACTAAAAATGGGTTGATCATACTGATGGGTTATTTTTTTCGTTATTCTAATCACTATAGATACCCATCATTACTCATGAGAATGCTTCGATTGAGATTGGTTCCTTCCCAACCACATTTGACAAAATTAGTGTCATATGAATTCATGAATAGACAGCTAGTCTGGGGAGCATTTACAGTGGGTTCTATCTGCATTTATGTGAATTCCTCGTCGGTAGTCGGCAGACAACTTGGGTGTAAATCTTACGCTAAAAGTGAATAATTCTTATCACTAGGAATTCTTGATGTTCTCAGTACCATTAATACCACCTTTACCTATATCATTAAATCCAAGAAAATATTTTAATCAATTCAAATCGATTATATCTCCACCTTCAATAATTGATTATACATCAATTCCATTATCATCATCATTACCAACAAAAGATGAGACAGTATATGAGCATAAAGGAATATATTCGAAGTTATCAAAAGAAATATGTCCAATTTGTTATTCGAGAAATTCAAATTTACCTGTACCTTTATCATCAACTGGACAAGGCCAAGATTTAACTTTACCTCCTATTCAAGGTGCTCAAAATACAAATTTCGGTCACCGAATAAATAATAAAACAGAAGAAGAAGAAGAAAATAAAGTATTCATACCAACTCAAACTGATTGTTTAGGTAATTGTAAATGGTGTTATTATTGTATAGGTGAAGAATTGTTCAAACATCATGAAAGGATAAAATCTTTGCCTAAGAAGAAACATAAAAGTAAACTGAAAAACGATAATAACGGTAAAAGTAAAGGTGGAACAGGCGATCAGAAAGATAGTGTTCAGGAGGAAGACGAACAAGAAGATAAATGGGAATGCTTGAGATGTGGTGATCAAGTTAGCAGAGCATGGAGAGTAGGGGCAGACGAAGAAGCTACCCCCATTTGATCTTGATATACCGGATGAACATCGCCTGTTATGATGCATAAAATGAAATCCCCTTCCTACCTGCTCCCATCATACATGTACTTCATTCCTATAATCATACTGCTCTTCTGTGACACACACGCATGCATAAACATGTGAACAACTTGTATGTAATTTAGTGGGATTCACCAACATTATATCTACCCAATTTCCTCCACTTTCGCGTCAAAGTGGAGGAAGATCACCTTTAACAACAACAACCTTTTTTGATGTCTCTGGACAATATCCTTACCTACTCGCATTTTCATGTAGGACGTCTATATCTAGCATCCACTTGAGGTCTTGAGCGTCTGTGAAGAAGAGCATCAACTTGAAAACAAGATGCCTACGAGACCAGCAGCACTTCGTATACCAATTTCATCACTCTTAGCTTCTTCATCATCACCTTCCTCGTCTACACTAAATCAGGAGAAGGAAAATGGAAATTCTCAAGAGTATTTACCATCTTCATCATATATAGTAGGAGAACTACCACCAACATCACCAATACATCTATCTGTAAATTATCTTGATTTGATCGATGATAATCCTTCCGATACGCAATATCGACTACCTAGAAATGCACAATCTTCAATCGGTATATCAGACGCGAAAGGAAAAGGGAAAGGAAAGGAAAAAGCTATTATATCTGATAAAGATATAGATGTAGATGATAATCGTAATCGAGAAGGTATTCCTCAGACAGAAGAAAAAGATGAAGAAGAAGAAGAAAAGTATATAAGAGAAATTAGAGAAAAAGAAAGATGTTTAATTATAACAGGATCAAAATGGAATTTTAATGATACAATAAAAGAAAACGATGAAGATTCTTTTCGAAACAATTCAGGTTATTTTGAATATATGAAGAAACTGAAGAGGATTGATTTGCGGTAAGTCATTAAAGCAATACCACTACTTGGTTTCAATTATTATCATTTTATCAGGAAGGGTCAACTCATGGTTGAAAATAATGATATATAGGTATTGTCCTACACCATCTCATATGGAATTACTCTTAAATCTCTTAACGGAATCCGATCAACGTGTAATCCCTTCGAAAGGACAACAACAACAACCTCAATCTCTACAATCAACACCTTCTTTAATAATTTTATGGGATATAGCATCTTTATTCATGTACGAGGAGAATATAGATGAAAATGAGCCTCCCCCTCAGCGTACTCAGAAAGATGACGGGATGCCCTTGGGTGAAGACGAAATTAATGACGAAGATATAGATATGAATGGGGAAAGTCATAGTAAAGTCAGAAAGAAATTTAAACCTGGGTAAGTTGCATTCAAACCCCAATGGACATGTTCAACTAAACTGACATGGTTTATATGATCTAGCGTTTGTATATCGGATTATATGGACATTCTATCAGCTATAAGAGCGACTATAGATCATTTAAATACCTTACATCCTTCGTAAGTTTATTTGCACTGATTTTGTAAAAAGAAATTACATTATATTCTTTCGAATGTTTATTGATAATTTCAATCCCTCTTTTTCATACCTCTTGTAATTCTATTATAGTGATCCACCTACTCAACTAGTAATACTAGAACCATCACTTGATCCATTATCTTCATTACCTATTTTACCACCACTATCATCAGAAAATGAAGATCCAAAAATGCCTAAATCAGCTAGAGAACGTAAGATAAATATACTTGATGGTGTTAGGTGGATATTTGGGAAAGATAGTATAGGTACAATACATCAATTATGTGAGTATTTTTTTTAATTTTTTTTTTTGGTATACATCT
The DNA here is from genome assembly GCF_036810415.1 of Kwoniella dendrophila CBS 6074. Taxonomy (NCBI): domain Eukaryota; kingdom Fungi; phylum Basidiomycota; class Tremellomycetes; order Tremellales; family Cryptococcaceae; genus Kwoniella; species Kwoniella dendrophila. The sequence goes on from NC_089480.1 coordinate 1,180,797, forward strand.
TGTCCAATTCATCCAATTCTAAATTATGGATGTTTTTTCCATGAATGATAGCTGGTGATCAAAATAATTCCATATCGACATTATTTTATTCTTTGACATTTGATATTGATAAAAATAAATCGTATCAAATGAAAAAGAAGAAATGTGATAAATCCGAGTATAGTATACCTAATTTTGAAAGTCAACTAAATAGACCAACGGGTTGGAAGTGGGAATGGGTTTCTTCGTAGTTGCATTTAAGATTGATAATGATTAGCTCAACAGGTTTGATGTGGTTGATAGGTGTTGATACTTTATGTATATATATAATTGAGTTTCAAGTTGTCATCCATCAACTGATATGTATATCTTAACATGGTACATGCCTTCTGCATCCTGATCTAACTGATCTGCGATTTCTAGATCGGTATGATATTGATTAAGTACTTGCGTTGTTTTTGATATATCTGCTGTATATAAGGAAACCCCTCTTGAACCTTTTCCAGATTGACCATTGATTAACTTGATAAACTACCACCATTCGATCTTCTTAACCTTTCCTAGCACCCCACCAAGATTTACCGTAACTAATTAAAATTTCTTGACCTTTTTGAATACCTTTACTGTCAATTTGCTTTTCATTTAAACTCCAAATTTCCATTCTTAAATCACCATTTTCACCTTTACCTAATCTAAATTCTGCATTTGGTTTTGATATACCTGGAATACCTCTATAATCATTAACGAATCTAGCTGAATTACCCATTTTTGAAGCATCAATTCCTATTGATATATGATATTTGCCTTTCCAAGGATTTTGTATATCTGATGATGATATTCTTAATAATGATAAATCATAATCACTTGATTCATGTTCGGAATCATCATACTGTTGTCGTTTTATGATATCATCTTTCATTATATCCTCTTCCTCTTCTCCTTTATCTAACAATGATTGATCATGATCAATTTCATTTTGATATTCTTGATCAATTGTTAAACTGAAATGAATTAAACCTAAATAAGGTATAATTAAAGTATTAGGTTTGATTTTATTTTTAGCGAATAATCCATATTGTCCTTTTGCAGGATGACCTTGTATATCAATTTTCTTAATTTGTATAGTAGATGATGGATGTTTAATTGGTTTGGTCTCATATCTACTTTTAGTCGATAAAGGTGATATAAATGATATTATTTCTTTTGGGAATGTAGGTGATATTCTTGATTTGTTCAAGTAAATTATCCCCGAAGGCCAATTTGGTGGTGGTGGTTCATCATTCCCTTTTCGAACACTCATACCTCTTCCTACTTGCTGTTCACCTCGAACTTTGACAAGGAATTGTGTAAGGCGAGGTGATGATGAGTGTTTTTCAAAGGAGAAGTGGTGGAAGAACTGGACGTGGGACGAACAGTTGAAATATCAAAATCAAACGCGAGTGAAATTTATGTGCAGTCTCAGTCGAATCTTTATTCAAATTCGGTCGACAAGTAACTCATAATGAGCTATAAGATCCATGTTATTTATATGGATGATCGCATTTCGATAAGAAGCATATGTATGTATGATGTATTAATGCTGGGTTTTACATTGAAAAGGTAGAAATAGAAGTAAAAAGATGGCACGTATGAAGCAGAAAGCATTATTGTACAATAATTATGTTGGAGGGAAGACATCTATTCAAACGTGATGACATGAACACGGATTCAAGTAGAAGTCAAAAATGTATATGTATAGTTATTTTCGTCCAAAGAAGCACAAATTAGGTAATTGTAAAAGCCCTACAATAAACCAGCATCCCGTAAATTGACTTGAATTATGACATCGCTAAGCAGAAGTCATTGTAATCAGCTTAGCAGACGAAGGAAGAAGATCCATAAAGCTGACTCACTTGATAGCTGAAATAACGAATGACAAAGCTTTGGTATCTGTAGCATCGGTATAATGCTAAAATAACAAATGATCACATTGTTACCTAATTGTGACTTGAGCTGCAATCAACTCAACTCACAGCATAGATAGATTTTGAAGGGTTTTTATTCAACCCAACAAACTTCTCTAATAAGAAAGCACATGCAGCATCGTAATTTGATCCACCTCGATACTCTGGGAAAGTATTTTGTAATGGTGATACAGCTAATTTCGCTCGGAATAAATCAATTTTGTTCAAGAATAATATTATTGATGTTTTAGTAAACCATCTGGCCATTGTTGAGTAGATAAATTAGCTGATATCCCCACAATATTCGTGATAGTGTATATAGCTAATCTTACCTTGAATTAGCGACAGACTCAAATAATGTCATTGCTTCTTGCATACGGTTGACAGTCTCATCTTCGTATAATTTCTGATCGTCTATAACAAGTCAAAACGCATTAGCATATGCTTTTGACTGCCATTCACCATGCAAAAATAGCTTACATTCTGAAATAGCGATCAAGAACACCAAAGCAGTGACCGAGTCGAAGATATTTAACCATTTTCTTCTTTCTGATCTTTGACCACCGACATCGAATAATTTATATGTTAATTCACCGATTCTGAAATGTGTTTCGCTGTGATACAGTACATCTCCATCATCAGTCAGAGGTTCAAGATGTTTCATGCGCACAGATCCACTCACGTAATACCTGTTGTCTTTACTCTCGCTCGTAAGATATCTTGATCCGTTGGCATATAATCTTGTTGACTGATACGCGATATAGCGTCAAAGTAGCTATGCAATCAATAAGACTTTATTAGCATCTTCATCCAATATGAAAAGCTATTCTGTTCGATAACACGTACTATGGAGCTGAATCATTCAACTGCAACTCATTTCTTCTCACAAATGCAGATTGTACACCTTGATCATTCCATAATCCAGCTACAGCATCAGCTAATTTAGGTGGGAACACGTCTCCTTCGATTTGTGCTGGTGCAGACATGATCAAATCCCATCGTTGTTGGTTGGAAGGATTTACTGGAATTTCCATCAATGCCACTCCTTCAAGAAGTACTCTAAGAAAGTAGATCAATCAGCTTAGTTCACTCATGAGTATGCTAGCTGTACAGATTAGGATTTACACATACCTCATCGATTGAACGGTGTTTGAATATACGATTTCTCTATAACTATCTCTTTCTTCTACATCATATGGTCTAGGCGAAGTATGCTATCAGCTGAAATGATTTGGGACCAAGAAATAGCTAACACCTACTTGTTATATATCAATCTCATCTGTTTCAATACGGTAGATTTTCCTGATTCTCCCGCTCCCAATAAAAGCATTTTAATTTCATTTCTGAGGTTGGCTCTATCTCGTTTGAGTTGTTCATCGATTTCGGCACTTCCTAAATTGCCATGTTTCTGTCAGTTTAAACGAATATTTGATTTTCATGGCTGTGTTAAGAAAAGGTGCATTGACTTACGAGCTTTAGCAGCCGCATCTTCTGTCGATTGTGTACAGCCCATGATGACTGATTATCTGATTGATGAGGATTGTTGAGGATGGGGAGTGAGGGTTAGATGGGTATTGTATTATATTTGCGATTATAGATATACGTAAGTCGAATAAAAGAGTGACAGAATTATGAGTTGGGAAAAATGGTATATGTGATTGATTGGGAGCTGAAGTTGAGTGGATCAAGAAGGGTGTCAGTCAGTGCTATAAGTATTGGAGATAGGCGGGGAATGAGTTGGAAAAGAGTGGTAAAGATGAAAGGATTAGCTATTTAGCTTCTTTCCCTAGTACACTTCAGAGACTGATCGGATATCCGTGCTCTTATATAAGGGATCTATACCGTTCAGATGAAACGGCGCTTTCGGGTAGGAGCATGGTGGGGTTTATTCAAAATAGCATATGGTACGTGCAGAAATGGAAAGGACAATGAAAGATGAAATGTAATCAAAGCTCACATATCCTTCCTGGTAGACGACCAATAAAATGATACTCACTTCGGTGAAAGACTATTCCCGTACCCGTGTTTGTGTATCTAAAGTATTTTGATTTGATCTTCTGAATTTGGGATTATTCCTTCAAGGTGATACTCGATGACTGAGGTGATGATCAGTTGAAGTGTATGTTCTGAATGAGGATAGGCGGAAAACAGTGTTGGCGTATAGTATATTTCAAAGGTAAGAAAGAGAGATCAGGATGAGTATGGGTTGATTGATGAGTGACAGGAAATATAAGGGTAGGTATATTTGATGGTAGTCAAGCAAAATGATGTTTCACAACTTGATTGAGGTGATCTGTGCGACTATTACAAATAAGCTGGGGCTATGAATTTGTTTGAAACGTATTATATCGCTCTTTGTTATTTGTTGTCCGTCAGGCTGAAAATTAAGCTGTATTTTCGAGGTTGAAAGTCCGTGTTTTTAACTATCTGATAAATTATAGTGATGATCAGAGCTAATGTAAAAGTGAACTGTAAAATCGACCAAAGGGTTGTTTCGAATATGCCTTCTTTGCTATTATTGATGATAGACTAGATTATATAGATTGCCGATACTCCTTGTAATGAGTTCGAGGTTGGTTTAAAGATGGATTATAGGTTATTATAAAGTCGTTGAGAGGTAAAGTGTAAATGACTGTGCTTTGTTTTGAATCTATCAATAAGCACAACGATTATTTCTCTTCAAGCTGTGTTGACAACGGAAACGTCGAACATTAGAAAGGTGAAAAGAAAAAAAATTGCGGTTCGGTTTGAAAAACAATAAGAATAAATTCTTTCTAGCTATTACTTGTCAAGGGGACGTTTCATATTTTTTAACAACATTATAATTGGATGTATGTGGTACGTACAACTCCAAAACTTCCCTACATGATCTGCGGCTCAGTACGAGTACGAGTGTACAACTTCATTTCCGAGGTTCCAAGGCAGGATTAAGCATTTCTTCTTGTTCAGTCTAGTGCATAAGGAAGGTGAGAAAACTGACAATAAAGTTTACTCCGACAACCAACAAATAAGGTACAAAATAGTAAAATAGTAAAATATGTTAAGGGTAATAAACTTTACTTGGAATCTTTACATATACATTTACCTTATCTCTTTAGTAATTTCCCCTTTTAACTTTTTATGATATCTACGAGTATGTCTTCAAGCCGCCTCATATCAATTCTCCTCAAGATATCCCAATGCCATCTGCCATGTCTGACTCTCATGATGTTTATATTCTGTGACCACTTTGATCCACTGATTCAATTCGGATGTATTCTACCATTGCAAAAACAATACAACAATTTTACATTCATGCCGAACGTCAGGTCAAATTCCAAAGGCAAGGGCAAAATATCGCTTGGATCTCCAAATACGTATACATAACTATGAATAATAGTGCGCTCGGGACAGCAGCTAGTAGCCCTCACCACTACGGTCCTGTATAGCATATAGCGCTTTGGCAAGCTGTAAAGCTCTACGTGGAAGAAAAAGAAAAAGAATACAGGACAAGGAGATTTGATGTCGAGGCTGAAACGCAAGGGAGTATACTAAGTTTAGGGGTAAAATATACTTGATCGGGTTAGACCGGAATACTGTAGAGTGTACCTGATAACAATTTTGGATTTTACCGCTCATCAAGTCTGACATCACCGCTTTTGGCCTGTTCTAACGATTGCATGTCGTTCACTCCTCCACTTTACATGTCCTCTTTGGATTGCTCCTACTGGCTCTTTGTTGATCATTTTCTGTTTCTCGCTTGAATTTTCAAGACAATTCACACCACTTGATCATTGCTAGTTAGAGCAGCAACATTTCCTTGACACATATAACCCTGAATCACGATAAGATATCGAAAAGATAAGTGAATATTGATTACAATGGCACAGACTTCAGATTCATCTAAATGGGTTCCACTTGAAGCGTCACCCGATGTAAGTCTCATGGATTTCATTGAAGTAACCGAAAACAGCACTTCAGCTTTCATGGAATACCATGACGGATACCTGATGGGACTAATGGTCCAATCTTGCATGACACGAATACTGATTTAGCCTTTATTCTTATTGACTAGGTATTCAATGATTGGTCAGGCCCTTTAGGATTACCTAAATCATTAACATTTCAAGATTTATTTTCGTTAGATTCTGATTTTTTATCATTTATACCTCAACCACGTAAAGCTGTCTTACTTTTATTTCCTTCAAGAGGTAAATTACATGATGAACGTGAAAGAGAAGAAAAGGATGAAGAAGGTAAATGGAATGGTGAAGGTGTTTGGTGGATTAAACAGACTGTAAGTGAAATTTTGAATATATTTGATCTAGATAATATGAGTGATTATACAGTGTTGTCAATGTGCTGTATCGAACTGATCCACAAATCGCATGTTAATCTTTACTGATGAAGTATGTTGATCTATGATATAGATTCCAAATGCATGTGGTTCAATAGGTTTATTACATGCTTTACTTAATTTACCTGAGAAAGGTCCAGATGCTTTAGGACCAGATTCGCAATTAATGAAATTCAAATCTGCTTCATTACCTTTATCTCGTAAGTAATCTACTTTATTTCATTGACAAATTTAACAATATAAACTCAAATCAAGATTTGATCGATTTCTCGATGCTTTCATTGCGTTTCATTATATGAAAATTTGTAGCTGATTTATCATAATTCAATTTATCTTTGCTAAGCACTTGATAGAGCAAAATTATTAGATGAATCAAATTTCTTTTCAGAAGCACATTTATCTGCATCACAATCTGGTCAATCATCAATTCCTGATGATTTAGATGTTGATACTCATTTTATAACTTTTATTGAAGCTACAAATGAAAAAGGGTAAGTCGAAGTCTTTTTTCCAGAACTCAATTTTCCACGAGAAAGGGAGAGTTTTCGAACAAGACTCGCTTTATTGAGTTATTTGCATGACGATGTATCTTAATTAATTTAACTTTTTGTATTTTCAGCGAAAAGAGAATCGTTGAATTGGATGGTGGTAGAAATGGTCCTTTCGATAGAGGTCAAAGTGAGAATTTCTTAGAAGTGAGTAATTCTCTCGCGAAATTGATTGTATGAGTATATACTAACAAAATGGTGTGCTATACAGGACGTAGCTAAAGTGGTTCAAGAGAAATATTTCGATAGAGCAGAAGGTGATACCAATTTTAACATGATTGTTTTAGCGGGACATCCTGAGGATTAGAATTCCGATTTGTATAAAATCCAGAAAAGAGAAAATAGACCTCGTGCATATGTAAATTATCATCGAATGCATAATCACGCATCATGTACATACATGTAATACACAATATACTAGATACACACTTGGAAACAAAATATTACATTTCCTCAAAAGAAACAAAAACACAGGAAGAATGAGTTTGGAATTCCCATCTAAGAGATAGCCAAAGCTAGAAGCGACGTGAAAGAGAATTCTATGATATATATACTTTTCTTAGTCTGGAGAAAGCACAGGTTTCTCTTGTTCTTGGACAAGTTACAACATCAAAGTTTGAATTTGCCATTTCTCGTAAAGCCTATTTATTCCGTGAAAGAATCAAAGAATTAGCCAGCCATTTTTGGTCAATGCAAGCGGTTAAATGATGGGAAAGGAAACGATAGAACTTACATTGGTTGAATAAACATAACCATTCGGGAAAGCTAAAGGTTGATTTTCACTGTCCATTAATTTACCACTTAATCTACAGACTATAGTTGAATTGACATGATGTGATAAAGGTAATTCTGCAGTTAATACTTTGAGGTTTTCATCACATGTTGGACAATCAACATTTCCTACTTTTTTATCTGGATGTGTATGTAAATCCTCTTCGTCATCTTCATCTCCATCGTCCTCTACTTTGTTCTCTGCGATATTCTGAGTTTCAACGAGATTTGATGTATGCGTATGAGGATGAGTTAGATGATGATGACTTATATATAAATCACCTCCTAAAGGTGAAGTGAAATGTTCACGTTGACCACCACTGCCATTTCCACCACCGCTACCACTATCACCTCCAAATGCATCATTAACTAATATTGATTCCAGATTATGTAAAGGTGGTGCAGCAGGTAACAACGGTATATGCGGTGAAGATGATGATGAAGTTAAAGTATCGTTCTTCAAAGCTGAATTTGATTCCGAATCCTTTGATTGTGATGTAGATTTCACATGTTGCACGCATGAAGGTAATCTTAAGGAAGATAATCCAGCAGATAAAGCTAGTGATAAAACCGATTGAGAAGGTAATGAATATAGTGTGAGGAAAGTTGATCGAAACTGATCTCGTACAATAGCCCATCGTGAAGGGTCATACAATTTCTATGAGGTCATAACGATAAATCAGTCAGGCGTCCATCTCAATGGTTTAAATTATCATTTGGAAATTCCCGAATCACCTTGTATGAATTTACGTCGGTCTTTTCACCGAAAGTCAACAATATCATACCTTGTTGTATATCTGCTAAGTGTGTTGAAGCCCATGGTGCTAAATTCTTTCTTGAATAAGTAATAGCCGAGGTCATATCTCTTTTTCGACAAATTTCGATGAACTCCTGTAATCGGAGTGTAAATTCTAGGTTATTCTATAGTTGACAGGAATTTTAATCAGTATTTGACATTCGCGTGTCTTTTATAGCCGAGCTAGAAGGCTAATCCTGATCGATCAGACTATCACACTAAGACTCACCTTGGTCTTCTTCAATGTACCTCTGTTCTCACCACACCAAGCTAAAGCTTCTGCACAAGAATGATTCTCGATCAAGGCATTTTCAATCTTATTCAATTCCGCGAATAACTTGATGTCAACTAATGGCTAAATAGTTAATTCGATGATCAGCTAAATTCCATCAATCTAAATAATGGTAAAAATGAGATAGCTCACTTCGATGTTCTGCTTCTTCGATAAAGCCTCGGCAGCTTTTAATCTGCCTGTACGTAATAGGTAATCTACTATATATCTGTCCATTGTATTATCTGATGTCGGCGTTGATGAAGAAGGTGTAGTACTGTGAAATATAGTGAACAGCTATCAGCTAAAATTGCTATGCTACAGCAATCTGCAAGCTGATTTACGACTTGATTTCCTTCTCCTTTTCTTCTCCGTCAACTTCCATTTCATCATGTCCATTGGTAGGCTTGGTTTCTTTCTCTTCTGTGCTTGGAATTCCAGGGGAAGGTACGAGAGTATTGAGGTATTCCAAACGCGATCTCAGTGGTGTAGGTTCATTAGTATTCGGCTGCAGATCATCAAGCTGGATAAGTAGTCAGCTATAACAGTCCAAATTATAAGGGTATATTGGCTTACCTTCCTCTTTAATCCTTTAGCTCTTTCTTCGACGGCGCCCAATTTCTTCACTAAGCTTTGACGACCTTCATCGCTTGATGATGAGGCATTGAGTGATTTCGATATACTCTGCAAAGCGATCTATCCACGAAAGAGCCTTATGATTAGCTTTCTAGTTCTGAAGTTACGAAAATATGTGTCACCCATAAGAAAACTTACTGAAACAGCGTTAAAATCTTTTTCCACTTGTCTTTGAGCTGAACGATGTGATCTCCGGAGTAGCTCGAAGGGAGTCTGTGGGAGGCGTAATACCAGAGTAAGCACCTTTTGTCACCACAGGAAGGTATCATTTCTGTTCATGCTAATCCATGAATACAACTCACCCTTATCAGAGGTTCCTCGAGTATCAAAGCGCCATTAGTGGACGTGATTGACGAGGTCATATTGACTTGAATTCACTGAAATCTGAATTTTTCTCCTCGCGATATGTTTCACTTGCTCTTCGGATAGTCGTATTGATGAGTCTTTCTAGTTGGCAGCGATTTGGTTCATGAAAAGTTACTGTTATCGCAGTAAGAATGATCAGTGATCAGTATCTCTTGTTAATAATTGATCATTCACCCCTGCGTGACAGCATCTTTCCTCATCGATTGAAATGATCGGTATTACCCGGTCACCGGTCATAAGCGTAACTTTATTTAGAGTGTCAGTATCAGGCACACCAATGTAGGTGATATCTGAGCGATGTAAGCCTGATATCAGTTAATATTAAGGATGGTATCTTCAGTCTTGATTGCTGTTATAAGTAGCTTAACTGTTCAATCTTAATAACTTTTGTTAGGAAATCCAATATAATTATCCAACAAGTGTAAAATATAGCAACAATGGCAATCAGACTGGATTACACAGTACCTCAGAATAAGTAAGCTTTTTAGTGTTTTATTCAGTTTTACAGATATTCCAATATCCTAGCTGACAGGTCGACACTTTGTCAGAAATAATTCCATACCAAATCCACCAGGTCATTTACCTCCAACTTCAGCAAAACAGTTAACTGCCAAGGTAAGCTCATTGCAATCGTTCCTAAAAGCAGAGCTTCCCCTACATACAAGCTGATGATTCTCGTACCAACAAATAGTCAGCTCAACCTGATCCAGATGTATTAGTTAAACAAAACAAGAAATCGACAGAATTAAAGTTGAGAAGAGCATGGGATTTAGCTTTAGCGTGAGTATCTGATTTTGGGATATATGAACTAGCTTTATATTATTGACTAATTCTTCAATTCCATATTCATTCAGACCAGCTAAATCATTACCTATGCAAGCTATAATGTTATATTTTTCTGGATCTGGTGTTCAAATTTTCAGTTTAGGTATGATATTTATGTTATTAACTGGACCTATAACAGCTGTGTTCAATATATTCCGAGGTTAGTGAATATTTATTATCAGTCTGTTTCTCTAACGATTATACCATATATGTAAACTCCAAGCTAAAATATGTTTTCATTCTTACTTAGCTTTTGAATCTCTAAGACCTACATCAACACCTTCAACCCCTACAACCAACAAGAAATCTAGTGAATTGTCAACGGTATCAGCAGAACCTTCTTATGGTCCTTTAGCTTTACCTATGATAGCTTATGTAGCTTGTCAAGGATTAGTGTGAGTACCAATTATCCTTTCCACGGGTGTGCAGTTTGCAATGAAATTTCGGATTCAATAAGCTAATGTAATGCATTTATCAATTTTGAATTGACTTATATAGACTAGCATTGGGTTTATGGAAATGTTCAACAATGGGTATTTTACCTACAGGTAGTGGTGATTGGTTACATTTCGAAACTAGATTAGATGTAAGTTTTGAATTGAGAAATATTATAAGAATGAGCAAGACTATATATATGGTGAATATGATATACTAACCTAAGTTCCTTTCATCTTTATAGCCACCAGAATGGTCAGCTATCAGATCATTATCTATGAGTTGAGTGAAAGGGACAAATAGAACGGGTCTTTGTATTTTATATGAATGCAACTTATATTAATGAAGGACATGAAAATATACATGCGATGGTTGGAATTTCTAAATGCAAAAATGTAATACATCTAATGAATGAGTTGAAAGAGAAGTCTGAAGTGGGATGCAAGGTGTGTATATTATACAACAAATTTATCTATATGCCTTTCAAACGATACACATTGAATCTCAATTATTTTCCCCCTTTTATACACCTTAATTGTATCTACGGTTTTCTACCAATGAGTTTTATTTTCTAAATACCTAACCTATCTCTTATATTACCTGTGAAGCATTGTTCAAATCATCTTTTGAATCTTTTACATTCTGATTGATTTGTGATTGTGATTTATTTTCTTCTTGATATTCACCGATTTTTTCATAAAATAACATGAAAACACTTGCTCTACTTTCATAAAAAGCTTCTTCTCCAACTTCTTCAACATCTGCATCACTAATTCTTAACCAGCCTTTACCTGGTCCAATATTACTAGTATCTTCTTGTCTTACTTTACCAAAATATAAACAATTTTCACATTGACATTCATCAGGACATGATTTATTTATTCCTTTTGGTCTATAATATAGTTTCGATGTTGGTGGTGTTGGTGAATTGGGTGGACTAGGTTTTCTTCTTAAACAGATATAATGTCCTGAAGAATGTGTATATCCATAATGTAAAATAACAGATTCTAATCTGTATAATACTTTTTTCCTTGTTATTTGTTGTTTCAACATCGTGCTATTCTCAACATGATTACCGTTTGCGAACCCGTTCAATTTTATTTTACTTAATTGTTGTGTTTTATCTTCTTCCCAAATATCATTACTTATAAATCTAGTTAAATCTATAATTATAGGGAAATTTATTTTGGCGGTTTTTTTCAAGATTGAACCATAAGGTGTAAATTCTGATCTGATGAATAATAATCTTAAAGATTTCGGTGATCTTGTTAATATACTTTGTCTAATAGAATTTGTTTTTGAAATTTGCCATTTTATAGGTGTTGGTGCTGTAGGTAGAGGTGCATTGGATTCATCAGTCGACTTGGAGGAAGAAGAGGTGAATGAAGAAGGTTGTAAAAAAGGTTCATTGAAGTTTGATATGACACCAGAATCTACCATTTCTTGTAATTTGTTTTCAACACGTCTAGCATCTCTTGCTCTTTTCTTACGTGAATTCGTCATTTTATCATCTTTTGAAGAAGATGATGAGGTAGATCCAATAGTGGTCAATCCTTCTAATGCTGAAAACGATCCTGATGAAGTTGAATTGCTTTGATGGGTAGATTTGGCAGGTGTCGGTATGCTGGCGTTTGAAGCTGATGAAAGCCGCTGAACTTCCGATTGATAATAAGCTAGAGTTGTTCGTAATGAACATAGTTCACATGTAACATCTGACAGATATTCCGGTGAGAGATATTCCGCTATACACGCGTCTAATGTAACTTCTCCCTGTAGAAGGATAAGTATTTATCAGCATAAATTCACAGCAGTATTAGTTGTCCGATGGCTGTTCAGTTGTAGGCTGCGCAACTCCAGCCGACTGGTATTGAGTTGCATCTTGGTTTGCTTTATTCTGCTGTATTTCCCTCTTCTCTTGAGTTCCCCCTCTACTTAGAACGGTATATTTCCTCTTTTCCACCAACAATACCGAACCTCTAACTCACATGTAAAGGAATTGGTAATTCCATACCACCTACAAGATCCATTCTAATTTCAGTTGAATGATTACACTTTTGACAAGTTCTTCTTCTTGCCATCAAACCTTCCCAAGGTTGAGCTAAACCTTTAATCTTTTTTCTTTTTTCAATTCCTACTAAATCCGCTTTGCTTTTACCACTTATCAAACTTTGGTAATTATTGCTAAAGTTGATGAATTTCTGTAAAGATAAAATTTCACTTAAACCACGTAATTTTGATATATCTTTTACAACATTTAAAGATTCATCTGATATTGCTTCTGCTAAAACAATGAATAATTCATGTGCATCTTGTTGTTCTCTTGTTGAGAGTAATCTTCTGATTTGTGGTAATGGTTCTAAAGCATAAAGTAAATTATGTGGTCTTAATGCCGGAGGTGAGCGAGAATGAGGAGTATTCAAGTCTATTGTGTGATATGTGTAAATTAGTTAACGTTCTGTATCGCATGATTCGTATGACCCTTTCGCAATTATGGTCCAGAGTGTAACTTACCTTGTATCACTTCCAGCAGAGCATCGGTAACAGGTGTAGGAGTATCACTTTCAACAGCTAATTCTACGATTCTCTCTAAATGATTGACTAGTGAAGTTATTGATGCGAATGCCTACCGTTTAACACAAAGAGTCAGTAAACATACCTAATATAGGATGGTCCTGAATAAGTCAGAAAACGCTCTTATACGCTACTCACCTGTAGAACAGAATTCATGTAACATAAAGTTCCTGATAGGTTTACCATTCCTGGGAAATGATTAGTTGATTCTATATAACAAATATCCTATCAACTCTCAGTTTGGGCTTTAAGATGGGTCAATCAAAGTGATTTCGAACATACCTTGATACACATGACCATTCTGCTGTGGAGATTCTACTTTTCTTCTTCTTCTTTTCACTTTTTTCGTATTATCCATATGTATATTATCTATCTTACTGGAAGATCCAGTTGCTGTGGTACTCCCTGACCACCAATTCAACAATCCTAGACCCAGGACCATTTTCAATATTTCTATATATATTTGATGGAATATTGATAATAAACTTCTCAACAATTCATCCAGTGGCCAAGGTGAAGAATTAATCAATATACCTAAGATTGAAGCTTCTGTTCGTGACCAATTACTTGAAGAAGACTGAAAAGATGGTATTAGATCTTCCTCCGAAGGTGATTCCGATATATCTGATGGAGGTGAATATGATGGATTAAGTGAAAGTTCTATATCTGATTCTGATTCTGGGATACTATTTGGATTTGAATATGATGGAGTATCAGGTGTTTCTGTAGTGCTTTCTGATTGTTCGTCATACACATTCGGTTGATGTGAATTTGGCGTAAGACTGTTATGTATAGTATTTATCGGTATCGCTTCTGACAAGGACGACGATGTTGAGGATGAAGAGATTGTCTTTGATATATCCTTTTGAACTTGATTTTTGTTATTTGTTTTCACTTTACGTTTCCTCATTGCATCTCGTCAAGCCACAAATATTAAGAGGTATGTATCTCAGTTAGTCAAACAATCGTTTCAATGTAATCTTTGTTTAGGTATAAAAAGGAGAAATCAGAAGAAAAAGGATATCATAATTATCGCTTTCGTCAACAAATGCAGAAAGGTTAATTGACCTTGACGGAGATCAGCTTAATCTCCTACCACGTCACGCTACGCTGGCCGCTGGTGTCAAGTTACTTGGTATTATTCAAGCTTGATGCTATGCTTAAGGTTGAGCTTAGGGATTCATTCAATGCTATGTATCTATATACTAAATTGCAGTTATTTATTACGCTCTCGACAGGACTATCCACTCTAGCATCCGAAAGCTCACGAAAGCGAGGGCCCTACCTTAAGTCGGGAATTTTCAAAATAGAATTTTTCACTATTTAGGCTAGATTAGATAGATACTCACAGATTCTGATATATCACAACATGGTTCTCGTCTTGGTAATTGGAGATTTACATATACCGACTTTGACGCATGATTTACCAGCAAAATTCAAGAAATTACTAGTGAGTAGTATCATTTATTGAAAACGAAGTGGCGAGCAAATCATTTGATTAAACTAAACTTGAACCAAAAATCCATTCAAAGTTCATATCATCGTTATAATTACAAAAGTAGTTTAAGCTAATCTGATTAACGATTATTGCTTTTTGGTCTTAGGTACCTGGAAAAATAGGTCAAATAATATGTACTGGAAATGTATGTGATAAAGAAACGTATGATTATTTGAGGACTATAGCGCCAGAGGTGCATGTTGTCAGAGGGGAATTCGATGAAGTGAGTCTAGTCTACATCAAATAGGCTAAAACCAATATTAAACATAACAAAACAATCGACCTTGACATCGACGCTCACTGACTACTTTTTGTAGAATACACATTTCCCATTATCACTTTCAATACCGCATCAATCATTAAGAATAGGTGTTGTACATGGTCAACAAATTGTTCCTGCAGGTGATGCAGATATGTTAGCTGCTTTAGCTAGACAGATGGACGTTGATGTATTGATAAGTGGTGGAACTCATAGGTAAGTAAACGAGACTTTGAGCATCAATCGTTGTTCAAGCTCATTGCGAAAATGCCTGGTTTTTGGTTGACGATATGCTGAAACTGACCTTTTATACAGGTTCGAAGCATTCGAATTCGAGAGTAGATTCTTTGTGAATCCAGGTTCTGCTACAGGTGCATGGAGTGGGTTATGGAATGGGTAGGTTTTCTCAGTTGACGCGATCTATACACGACTTTTCGCATCTCGATTCACAGATGAAGGAGGGCATCATGCGAAAAAAGAAGAGTTTCGGGAGAGAAGCGTGTTTGGCAAGATCCCGAGATTCTTGATACAAGGCTAATGAAATTCGCTATTGCCTTTATAGCGAAGCTACACCTTCATTCGCTTTGATGGATATCCAAGGTCCAGTAATTGTTACATACGTTTATCAATTAGTTGACGGAGAGGTATGTTTCCGTTTTTCCACCCTTTCACCTCCAAATAATCCTATCAAACGCCTACGCTCAATTTTTGATTGGCTTGTTTTGATATCGTTTTTCTCGTTTTAGGTCAAAGTTGATAAAGTTGAATATCGTCGTCCTGATCCACCGAAGGATAATGTTGATACAAGCGCAACTGGAAGATCAGAAGTTCCTGTCGGATGGTAGATTTGGTCAGGAAAGCCTATGATTGTCCAACGTTGTATTAATCGACTAGTTATTATCTTGTTGAACCAGAATACCAGACCAATCCTGACCGGTGCACTAGTAGATCCCCCAATCGGGAGGAATTCTCCTTATAGATGTTGTATTGAATGAATCATAAATATACACCTTTAAACCAAAGCTCGAAGTATCCACCTCACAAATAACAACCCACATGGGCTGAACTGTGCTCGGAGTACATACTGATAGATTAGGAGAACGCTATCTTACGTCGATGATCGCATCGCACTAAATATACCGCTATGGAAGAACTGAAACCTTGGAAAAGTGGTCCAAAATGTTTTGGTTTGTTGTATCTGGAATCCCGCTTCGGCCCGTTATAGTGAATTGAAACATCCCATCTCGGTCCATTCTTAAGTGTATGGTAAAATCCACCTGATGCCCCCCGTGTATTTCGGAATGTTATCTCGCCGTCCGTTATTAATTGATTTGGCAGATGTCCACATGAGAAGGGATGTTGAGTTATCATTTAGAGCATGTATGGATCGTATCGCCTGATAATCCACTTGCGATGTTGAAGATTAGCTGATACCCCATATGGGTCAATCTTACATGTGAACGAACGCGTACACATGAATAATTGTGGCGTTGGGAGGCTGATAGATGAAACCCGTCATCACTCATCGTCAAATAGCAGCTGTACATACTCCCTAACCATACCTTAATAGAGCCGAAAGGCATTTATTTTATATCTTTATCTAATCGGACCTTTTCAAGAGGTGAAAATCTATTGCTATAACGTACGTACAGTACATGATTCACGGTAAAAGACGTTTACAAGCGGGATTTTTTATTGCATGTGGAACAACATTTCACTCCATACTGTGGGTTTTAATACGTACTTCTCATAGTATGTTATGATAAGATTATTTAGACATGTGGGAGATGGTCAATTGCGTAATGCATTTACGGTGTATGACGGGGATTCACATCGTACTATACATATCTTTTATAATGCAATAATGTTCTGTGGAACCATTGAAGGTGGGAACAATGGAATTATATACTTGTACGCTAGTGTAGAGGAATTTGAAACACAAGGATTTTTATGGGGACAACTCATGATCATGGGGGTAAATATCTCGATTTTGTGTTACCTTAGATCTTGAGATCTGGAGATTGTTTGAAGGAGTAAAGTTAAGTACTGCTTTGTTTACTTTACTTTCGAAGTGGAGGATTTGTGCCGATTAGGTTGATATACGATCTGATACAGATAGAATGTCTTTAGTATGATTGAACATTTTATCGAAAGACCAGAATGAATATAATACTGAAATGATAAAGGCGGCTCGCTTATATTATTACGATACGTCATACACCTTACGAGTTCAGTATGGGTGCATGGGAAATAAAAAAACCCAAAGAAAATCAAAGTTCGTGGGAACCAACTCAAATAGGAAATCAGAGACATATTGATTCTCATATCTTAAGTTTGACAATGATAGAGTCGTAAGTCCAGATTATATTCTGAGAAACCAAAATGTCTGAGATTCTGGAATATGATGATCATTTCATTTGCCTAAAACCGATAAAATGTATGTATATATGTACTTGCGTGAACGACAGTACATGACTGCTGCATAAACAAAGTTACTTCGCTTGCAACCACCCAGGATCTCCCCTTAACGACCTACCTCACGGATCTGCGCAGGACTTGCATACTACCCACCAAAAGACAATACACTGAGAAACGCAAGCCGTGCCGGGTCATGACAATTATGTTAACACTGTTTACTGGAATGCAACCAAAAAGTAAAATCTCGTCATTTGTCTTATCAGATCAATCATGCAAAAATATGCCGATATTTCGCTTTGTTGCCATTTGATACTAAACTTCACTGGAATACATGTCTTAGCAGATGTCCTAGAATTTCAATGATGCGGACGCATGAAGCATTATTCTGTGGTGATGTTGTAATAGCATGCATTTTGCATAGTTTTCCAAATTTTTATTATGATTATTATTATGAATTTTCATTAACAGAATTTATTTATTTTCCCCTAAACAAGTGTACATAGCATAAGATGTGATTCAATGATTTGAGTTAATGTAAAATGATGAATATGTATGTGTGATTGATGATTCTAAATATCTTTGTACAACGAAACAAGGATAAACACACAAATAACAAATGCAAGGGTATAAAATGTGTAAGACTTGATATAATATTGAGTAGGATTATATGTGAATTAAAGTAAATAACAGAAAACTACCAAACTCCTACATGTATTGGTTCACCAGATAGATGAACATTGACAGCATGGGATCTGGATCTAGCTTCGAATGCTCTTGTCATATCGAAACCTTTTGATGGATGTCTAGATGAGGTATTGTGATGATTGTGGTGATGATGATGACTGTGTGGTTGTCCTGTTACTGTGATTGGAGACGGTGTTCTACAGTCATCTGATGCAGGTGATGATTGTAAGGAGGAACTTGCAGATGAGGTGAAGTGTGGGGGGTGAGGTGATGAATGATGTCCAACTGGTGAGATTGGTGGGGAAGGAAACGGAGCGGCAGAAGTCTGTATTTGTGGTTGATAGGTTGATCTAGCTTTGTAAGGGGATGGTACAGATCGTATAGGTCGAGAAGACGGTTGAGGATCTGGAGTGGTTTCAGGTGTTGGGTATGATCGAGATGCGGAAACCACTGGTGAAGGTACAATAATTGATCCTTCAGATGATGAGGAAGCGGAAGAAGCTCTAGCAATTGCTCTTGGTCCATGTTCAGCTCTGATCTTAGCCTCGAAGCCGGCTATCTCGTCACCAGCTACATTGAGGTTCCATTCTAAGTAACCGCACATTTCTCTTTCCATTTGATTTATCTCCTTCAATGCGAACATCTTCTGAGCGACTATACTCCAAGATTGGTTCGAGTAGGTGTCATCGCAAATAACTTTTGAAGCGATCATGAAGGCTGAAATGAATAATCGGTGACCAGATGATCCTCTTGCGGCAGGATAACGTTGCTTTAATCTAGATAAAAGCATCAAGGCGGCAAAGGTGACAACGGAAGGAAGTCGTGTACGATGTAATGCGTAAGCGACGAAATGAGCTAATGTGGGTGT